>NC_080418.1:104516233-105166545 GCF_029873635.1 Malania oleifera | reverse complement strand
TGACTATTCGATGAAAATTGTGGACCAATGGTTAATGATGGCTCGGGTGTAGAATCCCGGTTAGCCAGGAATTTTGAGAAAGATTCGTGCCGGGTGTATGATCCCGATGACTTAGGAAGTGACTAGTCAAGTGTGGGATCCTGAGATTCTAATGACTACTCGAGTGTAGGATCTTGAGAGCCTGATGAATTGTCTAATTGAAGATGAATGCTCGGGTATAGGATCCCAAGAGCCAGATAAATTGTCGAATTGAAGATGAATACTCAGGTATAAGATCCCAAAAGCCAAATGAATTGATGATTGCTCGGGTATAGGATCCCGAAAGCCAGATGAAATTTTGAATTGATGATGAATGCTTGGGTATAGGATCCCGAGAGCCAGATGAAATTTTGAATTGATGATGAATGCTCGAGTATAGGATCTCGAGAACCAGATGAAATTTTGAATTGATGATGAATGCTTGGGTATAGTATCCCGAGAGCCAAATGAAGTTTCAAATTGATGATGAATACTCAGGTATAGGATACCGAGAGCCAGATGAAATTTTGAATTGATGATGAATTCTTGGGTATAGGATCCCGAGAGCCAGATGAATTTTCAAATTGATGATGAATACTCGGGTATAGGATACCGAAAGCTAGATGAATTTTTGAATTGATGATGAATACTCGGGTATAGGATCCAAGAGCTAGATGAGTTTTCGAATTGACGATGAATGCTCGGGTATAGGATCTTGAGAGCCAGATGAATTGTCGATTTGATGATGAATGCTCGGGTATAGGATCCCGAGAGTCAGATGATATTTTGAATTGACGATGAATGCTTGGGTATAGGATCCCGAGTGCAGGAGTATAAGGCAGTGCATCGGGTGTAGGAACCCGAGCGCCGAAACATGAAGATGATGTGCATCAGGTGTAGGAACCTGAAGTATGAGAATGATGTGTATCGGGTGTAGGAACTCTAGCACTAAAGTGTGAGGATGATGTGCCTCGGGTGTAGGAACCTGAAGTATAAGAATGATGTGCATCGGGTGTAGGAACTCGAGTGCGGGAGTATGAGGATGATTAATCGGGTGCAAGATCCCGAGACTCTTTGAATAATAAGCTCATATGGGTTTTAAGTCTTGAAACTTTGCTTCACTAGGGATGATTAATCAGGTGCCAGGTCCCGAGATCTTTTAGAAGGTCAGTATTTTGGAAAATGGTTACTCTGCTGAGGGTGATCAATCGGGTGCGAGACCACGAGATTCTTCTGGAAAATGTCCTTAAGTGTAGGGTTTAGAATTATTCCACCAGGGATTATCGATTGGGAAGAAAATTCTAAGTTTCTTTGGCTATCTTTAGATTACCCTCTTTGAGACTCAACAACCAATGCATCAATTGCTTCCTAAGGTCAACTGCCACAGTTTCAAAGTATGTCAATCTGTGCATGGGGGCCAGCTGCCCCAGTTTCAAAATATGTCTAGACAAGAATGGCTCAGTCAAGGACGCAAAAGATTATTCAGAAGTTTATTCAACCAGGAAAGTATGAATGAATGGTGCTCTATTGCTATATGTATGCATGTTGCTACCTAAGATGCTATAATGCAGTGATATGTTGCTATGTGTGCATAATGATGCGTGAATGCAAAGATGTTTGCATGTTGAATGAGATGGCCTTTGTATTTTCTTTCTTATGCAATGCATGGAATGTGTTGTAACGCATGAGATGTATGGTAATGCATGAATCTTTTCTCCTTCCAACGTGCTTGTAATCGACAACCCAATCTCTTAACTTGGGTGTGCTTTCAAATTCCAAGTTGCTGCTGATTTTGGCCATGTTTCAAATTCCAAAAGGCGCTCAAAATCTGCCCCAGTGTTTACATGCCATTGGTCATGGCCCTGTTTTCGACTTTTATTCTATCTTGAAAGCTTTTGAATTTGCTCCAATGGAACTTAAAAACTGCTCCAGTTTCGATCCTCGTCCACTGATCTTGGCTATGTTATCATCGTGCACTTTAATATGAAGGCATCAAAATTAGTCGAGACAAAACTCAAACCAAAATCTGCCCCAGTTACCATCGTTTGTTACTGATCTTGGCTTCAATTTTCTTGACTCATCCGGCCATGAAGGTGATTGGCTTGGCTCAAATGAAACTCGATCACAAAATCTACCCCAGTTGAATAAATCTATAGCTGATCTTGACCCTGTTTTCATATTCCAATATGGTAAGAAGGTGCTTGAATGGGTCTCACTAAAACTCAATCCTTTTTAATTAAGCGGATCTTTGAAAACTAATATGACATTTTCCCCAGTTTGACTGCTCTTTCTCCATAGGGATCTTCTTTATATAAACTGCTGGTGATTTTGAAACCCTTTGACTATCCATCCTCCTTTAAAACTTTGAAGGGCAAGGAGATTTTTTTTTTGTTTTTTTGTTTTTTTATATAATACATGATGACGTGCCAAAAACCCAATTTTGATCTTCGCCATATTTTCGAGTTCCCAACTGACATAGATGTCCCTGAATGTGTTCCTCTGAAACTTGGCATGACACCTGCTCTAGTAGATGCTTTTGTAGTTGATCCTTTCCATCTTATCTTTTCTCCACAAAGACATTCTTTGGAAAAAATCTCTTTGAAATTTAAATAAATAAGCATGCAATCTAATAACTCAATCTTATGGGGAATACAGATGGAATGCACAAACTTACTTGTCTTTGCTTGATTTTCTGTGCTTGTTAAATAGGAGACAAATTTTACCAATACTTTGACACTAATATAACTTTACTAGCTTAGAGAATCATATGAATGGGCAAAACTTTTTTTTTCTTTTTTTTTTTGTCAGTTTTTTTTCTTTTAGCCTCATAACCATAACTCCTCCATTGTATCTCCACTTAAAGATTCTTTCTTACTTATTTCAATCTTGGTTCAAACTCCCCACCTTGAATTATAACTAGTGTCTCATTAAGTAGTCTGATCAATATTCCAATCTTTGGGTGGAATTTAAGACACAGGATGAAATGTAAGCTTAAAATTTAGGCTTCACCAAGAACAAAGAAACTAAGGCTCAAAAATCCCATCCCCTAATAAAGATTTCTGCTCTAGTGGTGTAGTATTCATAAAGTATTGACCAAACTTGTCATTTGAACAAGTTGCCTACGTACCTTTGCAGGATCAGGTCATTACGTAGTTCAGACTCAACATTGAGTCTGACAAATCATTTGAGACACTAACATATACCAATCTAGTCAGGACTTTCATTTGGACCGTAATGTAGGCTAAGGGTATGGGTTAAAGAAGAAAAGAGTTAAATAAGGCTCAAAATCATCGATTTCATCAAGACTAATTTGGTCAAAGATCACATATATAGTATGTCCCTTATTTTTATTTCTTCTTCCTTTTCTTCTTCTTTTTCTTTCTTTTTTTCTTTCATTTTTCCATCTTCTTCTTCTTCTTTCACCGCAACTTTGGTTTTTCCTTTTATGAAGGAATCTTAACTTCATTTTCATTTGAATTCCATTTGGGACTGGTTTTTTTTTTTTCAAAGTGCCCCAGTGTGGGGTGTGATCCTTTGACGGGTTATTAATTAAGAATTGAATTGTTCAGGCTCAAAAAGAGACTTGCAAGAGATTTCTTCTTTGACTTTCTTTTGGGTAGCAGAACAATGGCTTGCCATCATTTTAGTAGTGATCATTGCCTCAAATGATTTGTCAAACACTAGGTGACACAAACCCAGCTTGAACTTCTAATGAACTGAATTTTAAGAAAAGATTGGTTTAACATTCAGACTCAACTTGGTTAACAAATCGTAAATCATTGTTTGGTTTTTTTATAGGAAAACTGGTCGACCAAAGATAGCCACCCTTCATTTGATCAGAATACAATCATTATACTCTTAAGACACCAATCATAATTTAGAAGACAAAAATAGGAGATTTTGTTCGTCGATTTCATTCAGTAAATGCATGATAAGGCTTGATAAGTCGTTTTCGTCTACTTCTCCTACAACTCTTCATCATTTTGAAATCATCACTCAATAAGACTCCTTGACAACATCTTGAAGCGACTTTCTTTACTAAACTTCATCTTAGAGGCTTTTCCTTTTCTTTTTTTTTCATCATTTTTTTTCTTTTTTTTTTCTTTCCTTTTTTTTTCATTGCCACATAGAATAGTTTCCTAAAACCAACTAATGGCTCCAAGTCCTTTGTACTAGAAAAACCATTTCCTATGTCACTTACACAAAATATAAGCAAAAATAGACAAAATTTGGCATATACAGGGTGATGATTCGAGGAGGGTGGGATGAGATGAGACTGAAAGACATTCTTATTTTATTCAATTTCAAATGATTCAAATAATAACATGGATACATTCCTCTTGTTATCACCCTTAGGTGATCAAACACATCATTTCTGTATCATGTGACCTTACTTCTAAAGTTAAATACCAATCAATCTTCCAACCCGATGGCATTTATTACATTCCTACTATGATCACGCAACGAGTCCCCATGATCCTAACCTTTCTCTATAGAGAGATTATCTTGCTCCACTCAATACTGGAATCCCGAATCTTTAACTTTACCACCTTGGCCCATGATTTTGTAGAAATTGGAATATGATTATTTACCCATTGGAGATGACTATGCAAGAATGGTTATGAAATTGAATATGGAATGATTATGTTATGTAATGGGTGTTTATGCATGGGTGTACCTAGTGCACAAATACATAACAATAGGGATATGAACATATATGCAACCTATCGTGCATGACTATGCATGAAATGAAGTGTGTGAATGTGATGCAACCTAAATAACTACTTTGCCAGAATTCTGGAAAAATCCCACTAATGAAAGATTCTAAGATTAAGACGATCATTGATGGGCCACAATTTTAATTCGATTCTTCCCTCAACCATTCCTTTTCCTGATGAAAGTCCATGTGCCTTAGATCCTATGAAGGTTTAGATTATGATCTGACTTTGGGGTTGACCCAGGCTAGTCAATCCATTGGATTTGTTCAATGCGGGCTTGTGGACTTTAACATGCACTGGACCTCGAGTCTTTTAAAATATGGGCTTCAAGCTATTTTATGATTGGATCAGATCCTAGTTGAAAATAAATTGGGCTTGGATTTCTTAAAAAATGTTGGCATGGATTTGTTGGTGATAGGGTCGAGGCCCACTTTTGAAATCTGGGTCTGACCCTTTTTGAAAATTAGGCCTGGGCCAAGTTTTTGCTTAGGAAAAGGTCGGACCTAAACTTGTTTTTAAAGATTTGGGCCCGAGTTATTTGAAAAGGGTTGGCCCAACTCATATTTTAAAATGCTTGGGGCAAGTGCTTTATTTTTTTTGAAAGGGTGGGCCATGGTCTCATTATTGGACTTCTTCAGAATACTAGCTTAATAGTATGTATGTCTAAAATGGATGCAAAATGCATGATATAATACAAAGTATCTCACAACATATATACAACATACGGTATGGGGAGAAGGATGACCCGACCTAGAGTAGGTACATATATACAGGGTTCTTCATGGCACTATCCTAGTTAAGGAAAACTATATACAAGTATGTGTGGGTAGACTCTAATCCCTATTGATAAAAAGGTTCCCAATCTAACCTCTATCCTCACCCAAAAGGGGTTTGGACAAAGTTTAAATTGAGCAGAGTGATTCGCGGGTCCCCACTGCCACGTGGGGACAAACGGTATTACACTCCTTTCTAATCTTAGCAGGTAAAGCCCGGGTATAGAGCGTGAAAGTATGTGAATTCAATTTTAACCTAATCCTGCTACCCCACATGCATGTACATGCTATTTCAAAGTTAATCACATGCTTATTTAATAACATAGCAAAAGAGTATTTACAGGCAATTTCATGCTTGAACCATCATGGAAACAAATATTCACATTGAAGCGAGGATATTCACATGTATGGGGAATAAATGTTCACAATCTACCTATATGGAAACTAAATATGCACATTAATTAAGAATATATACCTATATGGGAAGTAATATTTACATTAATGAGAGTATCTACCTATATGGGAAGTAATATTCACATTAATGAGGGTATCTACCTATATGAGAAGTAATATTCACATTAATAAAGGGTATCTACCTATATGGGAAGTAATATTCACATTAATGAGGGTATTTACCTATATGGGAAGTAATATTCACATTAATGAAGGTATCTACCTATATGGGAAGTAATATTCACATTAATAAAGGGTATCTACCTATATGGGAAGTAATAATATTCACATTAATGAGAAGTAATATTCACATTAATGAGGGTATCTACCTATATGAGAAGTAATATTCACATTAATGAGGGTATCTACCTATATGAGAAGTAATATTCACATTAATAAAGGGTATCTACCTATATGGGAAGTAATATTCACATTAATGAAGGTATCTCTATATATGGGAACATTAATTAAGGTATCTATGATTATTAACTCAAAGTGATCTACAACTATGGAAACATATATATATTACTAAGTCAAACGTATTATAATTTTAAAAAATTACTTTATTCAAATATAGGGGTATTTTATTTACAAAAGTGGAGTAATTAAAAGACTTAATAGATTTAAATTGGGATAATTCTTAATTAATTATTGGCTCGACTCTCAAATGATTCTCCAGAGGAGTCGCCAAGCTGTCGCGATGTCCCAGAACGCGTGTGCCCTGGGGTCGATGAAATTAAAATGTGTTTTAATTTTCAAGGAAAATAAGGAATATTGGAGTCGCCACTAACCTTTAGTGTGGTTAGAACACATGATTACTACCCTGTTAGGGGTAGAATGGGCCTAGGATACCAGAGTTGGGGTCGGGAGTTCGGTTATGCGAGGGGAAGGTACGAGCACCCCCTACGCGCCCTTTCTTACGAACGGTACATAATTAATTTGGAATTATCCCTAAGTTAATCTAATAAGTCTTTCAAATTACCGCTCTATTAGTGAATTTACAAATATACATGTAGTATAAATAAATAAATAAATAAATAATACAAAAATATATGTACTATATATATTCCCTCAGAGCTAGAGGTAGGTGAAACCCGAAAGCTCATACCCTAGCAGTAAAATCATAGGGATAAAAATAAAAAATATTTAATAAAATACACTACCACATTTTAGAAATCGTATATAATTTTTAATAAGAAAGTACTAGTATGGGAGGTTTTGGTATATAATAATAGGATAATAAGGAACACATATCTACTAAAATATTACAAATCTCAAAATAAGTAATAAAATACCATAATACAATATATATTAAGATGCTAAAGATACTATAAAAAGTAATACCACATATATTAGAATAAAATAAAAAAATAAAAAATATCTTAATAATACCTAATATAAGCATAATAATAATACCATAATATTCTATATATTATCATACTAATATGATTAATACTAAATATACTAAGATACTAATAATTAATACTAACTATATTAATATACTAAAAATAATTGATACTAAACATGTGATTAAAATGCTATCTACTAAATATATAATTTCTACTAAACCCTAAATCACTAAATATGTAATATCCAAATATATATATATATATATATATACACAAAAATGCTAAATATGTAATATTTACCAACATGCTAATATGCGATATACATATAACTAAAATTGTTATAATACTAACATACAACACACTAGGCTATTAAATATATAATACCACATTATCACAATAAATAATATTATTAAGATGCTAATTCCAAAATACTAACATAATGAATATATAATATCCATAAAAATTCTACCGCACTAATATTAATCATTCAGCATATATACAATAGCTTAAATGTAAATATTACCTAAAACATATTAAAACTCCTCCCTAATCATTTAACATGTATACTAATAACACATAAAATAGATAACTAAAAGAAAAAAAAAAAAGAAGCTTAACACAATAATAAATAAAAATCAACATGTGTGTGCTGGGTGCTTGTGTGTGTGTATTCTGTCTGTGTACAGCGCGCGCGCGCGTGTGTGTGCAGGTGGCTAACGTGGGGCTCCTCGTCTGCTGGTACGGCTGTGAAGGATCGCTGGTGACTAGTCTTCTCGGAGGAAACTCTTAGCTGGTCTGCCGGGCCGCGGGTGTGGATGGAAGAGATATGCTGCAGGACGACCTGAACAGAGAAGAAGAAGAAGGGAAATTAGAGAAGAATTGAGGGAAGAAAGGAGATAATAGAAAAGAAAAGAGAGAGGGGAAGAGGATGAGGTGTCGTTGGAGTTGGCCCTCGGCTGGTCTGGGTTGCAGATGGTTGGAGTTGGAGGGGGTCTCGGCCGCTGGTGGGGCTGATGGATGCTGGTGCTCCGGCAAGGGGTTCTTTGGGGGGCTGGCAGCGTGAAAGCAGGGGGTTGGCAGCAGGTAGCAGGAGGAGTGGTCGGAGTTTGGCTGGGGAGACGATAGAAGATCGGAGAGCAGGAGAGGGATGAAGGGAGACCAGGAGTGGAGGCTGTGGCAAGAGCTGCAGGCGTCTGCTGGTGCTCTGTGGAGGGTTGCTGGTGCTACCGTGGAGGGCCACCGGTGCTGCTAGAATGAGAGAAAGAGGGAGAGCTGTGGATGGTTGCGGGCAAGGTTAGGCTTTTTTCTTTGAATCTACCTCCGAGGTTGGGTGATGGTGCACGGGGGGTTTGGCTGGAGAAGAAGATGGTTTTTTTTTTTTTTTTTTTTTGTGTTTTCTGTGTTTCTCCGTGGGCTGTGCGCTGCGCCCCCCTTTGTATGCGATCCCCCATCTCTTTTTATAACTTTTTTCCCAAAACCCTAGCTCCTAATAATAATAATAATAATAATAATAATAATAATAATAATAATAATAATAATAATAATAATAATAATAATAATAAGGTAATAAATATAATAGTAATAAAAGTGGTAAAAGTGATAATAATAATAATGATGATGATGATGGTAAGAATAATAGTAATAATAATAGTGATAAAAGATGGTAATAATAATAATAATAGTAATAAAAAATAAAAAAATAATAGTAATAATATAAATAATAATAAGAATAATAAAGTATCAACACTAATAATATATATGATAATAATATTAATAATAGTAATAGTAATAATAGCATAATAATAATAATAATAATAATAATAATAATAATAATAATAATAAAGAAAATAATAAGAGAGGACCCTTTGTTCTATTTGGTTAGGGCAAAAATAGGGTGTCTACATATGGTAGGTAGGTATGCTCAAAATGACCTTTGTTTGACCTTAAGTACCTACACTAAGGACACAAAGTCCCCTACATCACTTATCTTATTTAGGGGATTCAAAATAAGGCTCAAATGAACTTAATGGGAAAAGCTCAGAGGGTTCGGGCGACTGAACCAGTCAATATGTGGACTTGGTCTTCGGGCACCCAAACCTTTTTGAACGTACCTTACTCGGGCACCCGAAAGCATGTTAGGGCACTTTTCAACTACTTAAGCAACCGAAAGTTTACGTTCAAATGGAGGCTCGGGCGACCAAACTACCTGGTTCAGTTAACTAAACTATAAGTCGGGCACCCAAATTATCGAACATTTTCTACTGACTTTGGTTCAGCCGACCGACTCATCTTTCAGGCACTTGAACTGCTAAAAGTTATATTTTTGACTGTATTTGTTCAGGAACCCGAACCTTGCAGGTTAAAATTATTTTTACTGAATTTTTAAATGGGGTAATTGGGTTAATATTTTTAATAACTTTTGAAATAATTTAAATTATACCCATTGTGTCCCCAATGATAAAAAAATCCTCCTTGCCTATATATACTCATACATTTGTCTTAATTAGCAAGGATTAACAAACTTGATTAGGGCAAAAAGTTCTCTCATCTTTAAAAACCCTTTATTAGTTATATAATACTTCCAAACACTCACATACTCATTCTTGATTTCTCCAAGCATTGTGAGTATTTTCCAAGGCTATTGTGTTTAATATCCATAGCTTAAACTCTCACTTGTATTATTGTTTGATCGATTTTCTGAGAGAGTTTAGCATTAAGGTTCTTTCACCAATTTCATTTGATAAATTTGGTGTGGAACAACGTTGAAGGTTGTGGTTCTTGCATTGTTGTTGCAAGGTACCTAAACCTAGATTTTGTGTGCAAAAATCCTTCTCAAAAGCTAGTGCTTCAAACAACTCTAGTGTGCTTTGAATCTTGAAATTTATTATTGGGTTTGTTTGCTTGAACCTGCTTAGCATATTCTGAAACCCTGATATGATATTTTATTATTCATATAGTGTGTTTCAAATATTGCTGGGGTATACACTCTTGATGCGAATTGAAATCTTATACGTGATTGAGTGTTTAAGCACACATTAGAGCACCGAGCATATTTACATATCATTTGTGCTTGTGTTATTGATTGGGCTATACAGGTGCACACATCTGCTTGTCTAGAAGCTAATTTCTGTGTACAAATATTTTATACACATTGGTTGTATTCCAGGCATGGGCTTGAAGAGGGCGACTAGCCCTTTGGAATAGTCCTGAATTGGCTTAGACCTGGTTAGGAAAGCTAGGAGCGCCATCCTATTATGGTGTGTCGGTAGAGTTCAGCCCCTTGAATTGATCTGATTGTATTAGGTGCCGCTCCACCCGTTTAAGTGAGCATTATAATGGTAATTCTTGTGCTTGTTAGCCAAGGCGGGGATGTAGGCAATTTGGCCGAACCTCGATTATATATCATGCTTGTTCTCTACATTTCCACACTTTCTTTACTCCACGTGTATGTTTATTTGTTAATCGCATAGATTGACTCTAGGCTGTGTTACACTATTATTGAAACTAGTAGACCTAGGAGATAAACTTTAAATACCCAATTCACCCCCCCTCTTGGGGTTGCACCAAAACTAACAATTGGTATTAGAGCCTCGTAACTTAGACCTAAATGTCACTTAGTAAAAGATCATGATAGCTCATATTAGTGCATCCCCTTCATGTGAGGGAAGACTGGTTGCACACCCACCTGTATTCTGTGGTAATGATTATGCTATATGGAAATTTAGAATGGTTGTGTATGTGAAAGCTTTGAATTGGAAATTTTGGAAAGTCATTGATCAGGGTTATTGTGTGCTTATTAAATCTATTGGGTGTACTGATGTTCCTAAATCTGAGTGTGAACTAAATGATCATGATAAGGACTTAGTAGATGTAAATTTTGATGCCATGAATACCTTACTGCATGCTTTAGACTCTAATGTTTTATGTGATGTTATGGCGTGTAGTAGTGCTAAGCTATTTTGGGACAAACTTGAGTGGAGATACGGTGCGTCCATGGAAAAGGAAGACATATCTCCATGCGACTCAGGCTCCACTGATATCAAGGAAGGTAACCGGTGTTTTGTGGCCTTGACTAATGATGAGGTTATCTTAGTTCCTTCTGTCTTAGTAGATAAATATGAACATGAATCATGTGTTGACTTGAATGCTTTATCTGATTATGAATCATATGATAGTAGTGATAGTGAAAGCATGCCATCATATGAGGAACTGCAAATTGATTACACGAGGACTCATAAATTACTTGTAAAATCAAATAAGAAATACTTTGTGCTAAAAACAAGTATGATGCATGCATTAAGGAATGTGACTCAAAAATTCTTGTTGAAAGAGAAAATAATTTGAAAATTAAAAGGCTAGAAAGCAATAATGAATCATTAGAAAAGGAATTGGCTAGCTTGAAATCTAAAGCTTCTAATGATGATGAAAATAACCACTTGATTGTAGATCTTGAAAATAAAGCAAACAATTTGTCTAAAGAACTTTTAAAAATTCAGAATGCTTGCAAAGATTTGGAAAACTCAACAATTCAAGATCTAGAGAAGAAAATAGAAGAACAATCTAAGATCATCTACACGTTCACTAGAGGTAAGGAAAACTTTGAAAAATTGCTAGGTGTACAAAAGATGACCTTAGATAAGAAAGGTATAGGTTATAATGGAATTGAAAATAAGAAAAGAAAAAACCTATACATGGGGTACTTTGTTAAAGAATCAAAATATTATGCTAGTACCTCGTCTGGACCATACATTCACACCACATGCATTTTATGTAAAAAGAAGGGGCACACAAAATTTGATTGCTCATTTAAAAGAAAAGGTGTGAAGCCCAAACTGGTATGGAAAATTAAGGAATCACCAACCCCTAACTCATCGAAAATAAAGGGAAGAAAAATAGTATGGGTTGTTAAGAAGGAAAACCCCTTGAAAGTCAAGGAAGAACTTGCTCACACAGGAATTACATGATCACATAGCTCTTCCTTAGTAAGTTAGGATTAACTGTAGGGGGTTGGATTCTCTAAGAGGTTAGGAAGTGGCTTGGGGCTGATAAATGTAAGATCTTTGTATACCCACTATTCAAAATATTGCAGACTGAGTGTTTTGAAGAGACAAGCCAATCTGTGAGTTCAATTACAAAACCAATCTGGACTAAATGAATATACTTGTTGGTTAGAATATAAATCTTTAGTTGTATGAATAGAAAACTACTTTCAAATGGACATGACATGATTGCCTTGCATTTAAAGTTCAAAGTGCTTAACTCTCGCTTAAATATGAACATCTAGCGTTAAGCATACTTTGTCCGTCATACAACTGTGAGATTTAGAAATTAAAGTCAAAAATCTTGTCCTAAGCTCACCTTGAAGCCCTATCAACGGCCTAAATGTCATAGATAAACCATAGGGTCTTTGGCTTTGAAAATCTAGCCAAATAAAAGCAAGTGGACCAAGCTCGAGTGGTCGAACCCCTCAGTGCATTTGCACTTCGGCCGACCAAACTTTAAGTTTGACTAAGAAGTTGACCACACTTCGGGTGGCTGAACTTTCAAGTTCAAATAATCTTGGGCTGCCGAACTTCTTTGGGTCCCCGAACTTATATTCGGGAAACCAAACAGAGAACTTCGGGTGACCGGTTCACATAATGGAAAATTCATTCAGACGGCTGACCCTATAAAACACAAAATGGCGCCTGAAATTCAGTCGACCAAACCTATCCTTGGGCTGCCAAAAAGACTCAATGGGCCCTCGTAATTAAAGATGTTCGGGCAACCAAACTTATGCTCAGGTGCCCAAACCACGCTGATATATATGGTTCTCCATGAAAACTAGTTCATTTCTTCAACAAATTTTAGAGCCTTCTTAGTTTTTCCTTTCACATCCTAGCCCAATCTTACTTGAGATTTGTTTCCATGGCCAGAGAACAGAGACGTGTTGCCGCGGGTGTTCCATTAGACGAGTTGTTTCCCACCCTCGATTGGCGAATTAAGTACAAGAAAATCTTTCGCCTTAGAGATCCCATTATGGGAAAAATTCTTGATATCGAATTCATGCAAACTCACTTCAACAATGTTATAGACATGTTTCGGTATCAAGGATGGTATGAGTTTATAGCCTTTCAGCTGAGAGGGATGTACCTGCTGCTCATCCGGCTCTTTTATGCAAATCTCGCTCAAGGTGGGCAGGGCTACTACTCTAGGGTGCTCGAGACGGATCTCCATTTTGACGATGTGTGCCTAGTAGAGACCTTTGAGATCCAGGGTGATGACTTCATCTGCCTCGATTCTTCCTCCACCTGGATAGTCGAGCAAGACTTCACTGTGAGTACGATTGTTAATTTAGTTGTGACAAATCCAGTGGCTGATCTGACCCACACCCCTTGCTATAGATCCTTGACTTTAGAGGCAAAGGTGGTACACCACCTAATTTCCTACAACATATTGCCTAAGTCAAGATCGAGGGACCACATATCCTATTTGGACTACTTCGTGATGTGGTGCCTCTTCACCAGAAAGAAGCTAGACCTTCCTAGATTGATCCTACTGTGGATGTTCATAAAAACCATTGGAAAGAGGATCATTCTACCCTATGGTGGCATTTTGTGTAGGATATTTGTTAGGGAAAGGCTGAATAGGTCACCACTTGCCACCATCAAGAAAGTTTGTCAATCTGACGTCTTCAATTCCACCACCTTAAAGTTGATGGGATACGAGCTCACAGGCAACATGTGGTTGCCCACTACACACGAGAGAGACCCAGGAGCTTAGGAGGTCCCACAGGAGCTTAGGAGGTCCCACAGGAGCTGCTTCACATACCATCTAGTGCCGAGATCATGGCAGCTATCACTAATCTCTCTCCCTCGTTTCAGGAGTTCCAAGTCTCCATGACTGAGTAGGTGTCTTCTTTATAGGCTAGACTTGACTCCCTTTACAACAAGTTCACCAAGTTCCAGTCCGAGGTACGGGCTAACTTCTATATCCTTGGTGAGCGGCTGCGAGAGATGAATGACGAGGACATCGAGAAGGAAAACCAGATGGAGTTGAGCGGTGAGGATGATGATGATCATGACGACGGGGAGACATAGGAGTGCTTCATGAGGGTCCATTTCATCATGCTCCAGTTCCCTATTTGATCATCTGTTGTGTTTTATTCAGATACACTATTATTTGGTCTATATGTATTTTAAAAATAGCTTCCATATTTGTTTCTTTTGACGATCACATTCACCACACACATGTAGATACTATGATATGGTGATTTTACTTTTGATTATGATATATATATCTGCAGTATTTTGTTTTGCATGTGTTTGTGCTTATATGTCTATTTTGTTAAAATGCATGCTTGGTATTGAAAGCTTCTTGCATGGCGGATGTAGTGGATGAGAATTGCCTGCTGGTAGGTTATAGGTTCTCGCATGCCTTACTCTTGAAATACTACTTGTTTGAGAATTGTTTTTGTGCAGGAAAATTTTGCGAAATGTCCTGTTTATAGCTGGCATGCTGCCGAATTTTCTGTAGACATTTGCGCAAATAATTGAAATGATCATTTATATATTATCTTGTGTGCAAATGCAATTTGATCTTAGACTTTAAGTATTTACATTTAGCTCATTTGCTTTGAAATTCTAAATTCCTTGGAGCTGGTTATGCGTATATATTTGAAGTGCTTAGATTTTGGCAGGTTATTATGGATTGATCATTTTTTCAAACAAAATGCTGCCGGATTTTCCTTAATTATTGCACAATCATATATCATTTTCTAAATGCTAAACTTCCTAAAGCTTTAGTTTGTTTCCAAAATATCATTTGAATTTTACTGAAGTTGACTTATTAGGAAAATGCATATTCTTAGGGGGAGTAATTGAAATTATTAGGCCCTAAGAAATAGAAATGTATTGTTATTTCATTCTATACAT
Organism: Malania oleifera; assembly: GCF_029873635.1. Taxonomy (NCBI): domain Eukaryota; kingdom Viridiplantae; phylum Streptophyta; class Magnoliopsida; order Santalales; family Ximeniaceae; genus Malania; species Malania oleifera. Next base: position 105,151,321 of record NC_080418.1, on the reverse strand, counting down.
CATTCGGCAAATACATTAACTAGGTGATATCAATGTGCATGTCTTGACAACATCTATACTAGATATCATGCTCACTTCAAAATATCATGCTTTTGCAAATATTAGTATTTTTATTAGTTAGCATGATTATAGTTGGTAGGCTCACTATCACGTAAGTATAACACTTGGTATCAGGCTGACATGTTTTTTCATTATACAATACCTTGTCAAAATTCGAGCTTGTTTTGACAAACAAAAATAATTGTGATAAAATTTATGTGAAAATATTTTTGAAAGGATGAATGAAAGGCAAATGAAAATTTAATCTTCATCCTTGCATAATCATCCATTGGGGGAGTATAGAACATCAAAATTATCAATTGGTATCATATGCTAAATATTTCTCTTACTTCCTTGATGCACAATCTATTTGGAATACTTAATTAAAATTTTCTATATCTTGTGTATGAAAACTCCAAACAGGTCACTTAGGTACAGGGTTATGTTTGGGAATGATCTTTTTCAAACGCCATGTTGCCGAATCTTTTTAAAATTCTTCCCAATATACCTTCTGTATCTAAATGACATCCTTTGCCTTTGCGCTTTATTGCTTAATCCTTTTTGCTATTGCCAAAAGGAGGAGAAGAGGCAAAAGTGGGGTAAGACATTGTGCTCAATTATGTTTAATCTATTGTTACCCATTACTTTAACTATCTTTATGCATAAAGTCAGGGGGAGCCTTTTCTTGGCTGAACCCACTTTTGCATAAAGTATTTGTCATCATCAAAAAGGGGGAGATTGCTGACCTTATGGGTCACACCCAGTTTTGATTATGAAAAATAATCTCTGTACTAATGGTTGTACTAAAAATTGCATGTAGGTTCACCTTGTGCACCGTTTTAGGGCTAAAAGGCATATCATGATGGCATGCAGTGTTCATGCCGAAGAATGAAGATCTATGTGTTGTATTTTGTATTCATTTGATTAGTTAGTTATTCTGGGTTGTAATTTATTATGAACTGTGCACGTGTATGACTTGTAATAATTTGCATCATGCATGGTAGGTAGGTTTGCTCAAAATGACCTTAGTTGGACCTTAGGTACTACTAAGGACACAAAGTCCCTACATCACTTATCTTATTTAGGGGATTCAAAATAAGGCTCAAATGAACTTAATGGGAAAAATTGAGAGGGTTCGGGCGATCGAACCTTTGCCATTTAAAGATTCCTAGGCGATCGAACTAGTCAATATGTTGACTTGGTCTTCGGATACCTGAACTTTTTTAAACGTACCTTCCTCAGGAACTCGAAAGCATGTCAAGGCACTTTTCAACTACTCGGGTGACCAAAAGTTTACGTTCAAATGGAGGCTCGGGCGACCAAATTGCCTATTTTAGTTAACCGAACTATGAGTCGGGCAGCTGAATTATCGAACATTTGCTACTAACTTTGGTTCAGCCAACCGACTCTTCTTTCAAGCACCCAAACTGCTAAAAGTTGTATTTTTGACTATGTCTGTTCGGGCACCCGAACCTTTGGTCAGGCACCCGAACCTTGCGGGTTAAAATAATTTTTACTAAGTTTTTAAATGGGGTAATTGGGTTAATTTTCTTAATGAATTTTGAAACAATTTTAATTATACCCATTGTGTCCCCAACAGTCAAAAAATCCTCCTTGCCTATATATACTCATTCATTTGTCTTAATTAGCAAGGATTAGCAAACTTGATTAGGGCCAAAATTCTCTTATCTTTAAAACCCCTTTATTAGCCATATAATACTCCCAAACACTCACATACTCCTCATTCTTGATTTCTCCAAGCATTGTGAGCATTTTCCAAGGCTATTGTGTTTAATATCCGTAGCTTAAACTCACACTTGTATTATTGTTTGATCGATTTTCTGAGAGAGTTTAGCATTATGGTTCTTCCACCAATTTCATTTGATAAATTTGGTGTGGAACAACCTTGAAGGTTGTGGTTCTTGCATTGTTGTTGTAAGGTACCTAAACCTAGATTTTGTGTGCAAAAATCATTCTCAAAAGCTAGTGCTTCAAACAACTTTAGTGTGCATGGAATATTGAAATTTATTATTGAGTTTGTTTGCTTGAACCTGCTTCGCATATTCTAAAACCCTGATTTGATATTGTATTATTCATATAGTGTGTTTCAAATATTGCTGGGGTATACACTTTAGATGTGAACTGAAATCTTACACGTGATTGAGTGATTAAGCACACATTAGAGCACCGAGCATATTTACATATCATTTGTACTTGCCTTAATGATTGAGCTATACTGGTGCACACATTTGCTTTTCTAGAAGCTAATTTTCGTGTACAAACATTTTATACTCATTGGTTGTATTCCAGGCACGAGCCTGAAGAGGGAAACTAGCCTCGTGGAATAGTCCCGGATTGGCTTAGACCCGGTTAGAAAATCTAGGTGTGCCATCCTATTAAAGCATGTCGGTTGAGGTCAATCCCTTGAATTGACCTGGTTGTATTAGGTGCTGCTCCACCCGTTTAGGTGAGCATTATAGTGGTAATCCTTGTGCTTGTTAGCCAAGGCAGGGATGTAGGCAATTTGGCCGAATCTCGATAACATATCGTGCGTGTTCTCTACATTTCCGCACTTTCTTTACCGCACGTGTGTGTTTATTTTTTAATCACATAGATTGACCCTAGGCTATGTTACACTATTGTTGAAACTAGTAGACCTAGGCGATAAACTTTAAATACCCAATTCGCCCCCCCCCTCTTGGGGTTGCACCAAAGCTAACATCGGGTCTAGTCGGGGGCCTTGGAGGAGGTAGGATAGTAGGGGAGGAAGAAGACAGATAATGATGATCGGGCTGTACATATCAGTTAGATGCTTCCTTGTTGTCCTATATACTACACAAGACACCCGGGAGATTGTTGGGTCAAGGAGGTGATATGTTATCGGTGCTATCGGCCTGGCATATGGCGAGGGATTGTTGTGCACTGCCAGTTGCTACGCCAGCTTATAGACCATGCCAAGGAGGTCATCAAGCACCTCGAGGCGGGGTAATAGAGAAATATTGCCCCAACTCAAGTCTACACACTGACACCGGGGGATGCAAAGGCAGCAGGAGATGTTGTGACAGGTACAATTTCAATTGTGTCATTTATAACTACTGCTTTATTTGATTCAAGGGCGACTCATTCTTTTATCACCCAGGAGTTTGTTAAGTTTTATGGGTTAGAAACACAGCGGTTGGGTGTCAGTTTGTCAATGGCTACACCGATGGGAGCTGTGGGGATATGTGATAAAGTACTTAGTAACTATTCGGTAGGTATTCAGGGGAGGATTTTATTACCTGATCTGGTGGTTTTGGATATGCATGGGCTTGAGGTGATATTAGGGATGCACTGACTAGCTACTCACTATGCCAGTATAGATTGTCATCAGAGGGAGGTAGTCTTCATACCTCCAGGGGAATAGGAGTACAGGTATGTGGGGTATTGTGTGCGTACCCCACCATAGTTGTTATCAACCGTTTAGGCGAGGCGGTTGCTACTAGAGGGTTGTCAGGGTTTTATGGCCTGTGTAAAGAAGACATCAGTAGGAGAGTTGAGGATAGAGGATATCCTAGTAGTGAGAGGTTTTCCTGATGTTTTCCCGAGGATTTTTCGAGACTACCTCCTGATCGTGAGGTAGAGTTTTATATTGATCTAGTACAGGGGACAGCACCAATTTCGAAAGCGCCATACAAAATGGCACCGACAGAATTAAAAGATTTTAAGGACCAGTTGCAAAAATTGTTAAACAGGGGATTTATTTGATCAGCGCTACAGGGGACACATGTTTGCTTGAAGATAGATTTATAGTCTGGGTATCATCAAGTAAAGGTCAAAGCAAATGATGTTTCAAAGACGACATTTAGGACTCGGTATGGCCACTACGAATGCTTAGTTATGCCATTTGGACTAACAAATGCTTCTACAGTGTTTATGAATTTGATGAACAAAGTCTTTCACCAGTATTTAGATTAGTTTGTGATAGTGTTTATCAATGACATATTGGTGTATTCAAAGAGCATAGAGGATCACGAGGAACATCTGAGGATAGTACTTCAAGTATTGAGGGAAAAGAAACTGTTTGTGAAATTCAAGAAGTGTAAGTTATGGCTAGAGTTGGTTACCTTCCTTGGACATGTGATCTCCAGGGGTGGTATCTCAGTAGACCCAAGTAAGATTGAGGCAGTAGTAGATTGGGTGCGACTAAAGAATGTGCGGGAAATAAGAAGTTTCTTGGGATTGGCTAGACACGACTGCAGGTTTGTTGATGGTTTTTCCAAACTGTCAGGTCCGTTGACTAGATTGACCAGGAAAGGGGTGAAATTTGAGTGGTCTAATAAATGTAATCAGAGCTTCTAGAAGTTGAAGCAGAAGCTTATCACTACACCAGTGTTGATGATTCCTTTAGGTGAAGAGGATAATTTATAGTGATGCATCGCATAAAGGGCTCAACTGTGTTCTGATGTAGCAGGGGAGAGTTATAGCATATGCCTCCTGACAGTTGAAAGAATATGAGAAGAATTACCCTACCCATGATCTAGAGCTAGCAACGGTGGTATATGCACTAAATATTTGGAGACATTATCTCTATGGGGGTAGGTGTGAAATTTTCACTAATCATAAGAGTTTGAAATACTTTTTCATGTGGAAATAATTAAACATGAGGTAGAGAAGATGGTTGGAGTTGATAAAATATTAGGACTGCACCATCAGTTACCACCTGAGAAAGGCTAATGTGGTGGTTGATCAGTGTCGACAGTGGCGATACAGCATCCGGTTCAAATGGATCTGAAGAGACTGGGGATAGAACTCGTAGAGGGTGATCATTGGACATTGATTGCTAATCTGGTGTTACAACCGAATCTATAGGAAAGAATTAAAGTAGCACAGAGGAGTGATGCAGAGTTGATAGAACTTATAGAGAAAGCATAGAATGGTCTGGAGGAGGATTTATGTATCTCAGATGATGGGGCCTTGAGGTTCCATAGAAGGTCATGTGGACCTACTGATCTTGAAATTAAGAAAGTGATTCTGGAGGAAGCGCATTGATCCTTGTATACGGTACATCCGAGTAGCGCTAAAATGTACAGGGATCTTCAAGAATCTTTCCAGTGGAGCGGAATGAAAAGTGAGATTACTGAGTTTGTAGCACAGTGTTTGACATGCCAGCGGGTGAAAGCTGAGCATCAGAGATTGGCGGGGTCATTACTGACGCTGTATATTCCTAAGTGGAAGTGAAAGCATATAGCAATGAATTATGTCATTGGGTTACCGCTAGCACTGCATGGACAAGATGCCATTTGGGTAGTAGTAGATCGATTGACGAAGACTGCCCATTCCCTATCTATCAGAGTTAGCTACTCCTTAAACAGATTGGCAGAATTATACATTCAGGAGATAGTGAAGATGCATGGCGTGCCAGTGTCCATAGTTTTAGACCAAGACCCACAATTTACATCTCGTTTTTGGAGGTGTTTGCAGGAGGCCATGGATTCTCAGTTGTCGTTCAGCACAAAATTTCATCCTCAGATAGACAGAAAGACGGAGAGGATGATATAGATGTTGGGGGATATGCTACATGCATGTGTGCTAGACTTTGGAGGCAGTTGGTTACGGTTTATTCCATTGATAGAGTTTACGTATAATAACAACTATCGGGCCAACATAGGGATGACATCATTTAAGGCATTGTATGGTAGGAAATGTCGATCCCCATTGTACTGGGATGAGATTGGGGAGAGATAGATATTGGGTGCAGAGCTGATATAGCAGACTCGTGATAAAGTCAGACTTATCAGGGACATGATTAGAATAACGCAAAGTCGGCAGAAGAGTTATGCAGATACTTGCTGACAAAAATTAGAGTTTGACACTGAGGATCATGTGTTTCTGCGGGTGGCACCGTTGAAAGGAGTTATGAGGTTTGGGAGGAAGGGTAAACTGAGCCCTAGGTATATTGGACCATTCCAGATTCTTGAAAGAGTGGGTCCAGTTGCCTACAGGTTGGTGTTACTGCCAATTTTGACTAGAATTCACAACATATTTCACATTTCCATGTTGAGGAAATATGTCCCAGATCCTTCCTATGTGATTAGATATGAGGCACTGTAGCTCAGTGATGCTTTGTCTTATGAGGAGATGCCAGTGCAGATTTTAGATTGGAAAGAACAAGAACTGCGTACGAAAAGCATACCACTGGTAAAAGTTCTGTGGAGTAATCACACAATAAAGGAAGCTTCTTGGAAATTAGAGGAGCAGATGTGCTAGAGATACCCACAATTGTTTAGTAGAAATCAAGGTTAAGGTAGGTATTTTGATTTATACAGTGTAGGATAATTAGAGTTTTGGTTTTGATAAGAATGGTTTTGGAGAGAATTTTCTTTCAATGGTTGTAATCTCCCAGAATCCCCTATGTAACCATGGTATTCCTCCACCATAAGTGAGGGTAATTAATAAAATGGTGGTATTTTTCTTTAAGAATGGAGATGTGATAAATGACAAATTTTGAGGATGAATTTTTATGAGGGGAGAATGTAGAAACTTGGGAAAATAAAATAATAAAAAAATGGAAAAAAAGGTGATTTTTGGCTAGAAAAGGAGGAAACCGGAGACATTTTTTTGGAGGAGCCAGAAAATCGACGACGGTTTTCTGAGGGTCAGAGAAAATCGTCGGTTTTCTCTAAAGTGAGACCTATAAGGAGATCCCGCGAGAGATAATTCTTAAAAACAAATTTTCTTCTTCTTCTCTCTTCTAAACCCTATGAAACCCCTTCCATTTTTCCTTTGATTCCAGCTTTGTTAAAGCCCGGATTGACGATTAGGAACCACCATAGGGTTCCTCGGAAGATTCTCTGCAACGTATGCGGAGCATATTTTCAAGTTGAGGTTCTAGGACACCATCCCAAAACTAGGTTAAGTAATGTATTTTAGAGTTTTTAGGCTAATTTGGAGTATACGAAACCTAGGAAATGTTAAATGAAAATTATTTTGGTAGCTGTGTTGAATAATATGGGAAAAATGTGTATTGTAGGTTTTTGGGCTATAAACGTCAAAGGGTGTAGAAAATTTGGTGTTTAGTAGAATCTCAGTAATCTAGGTGAGGGGAATAAATTATAACACTATTTTTATGAAAATTATTAGTTGAGAAATATGTGAAAATGGCGTATGTTATTTTACCTGAAATTTATTATGATATAAATATCAGATGAAATTTGTGTCATATGATTTATATTAAGAAATGTTTAAACCGGGCTTGTGAAATATGTGATACTAAAATGTGTTTTAATATGAGAATTAAAATGTGGGATATATGATGATATTTTACCTAAGCGGGTCGGCCAACCACAGTTAGGTCCAGCCTTCGGGCCGCACAACTCTATTCATAGGGAGAGGCATGACGTGGAGAGATATCCTTAGGGAAGCCATGAGTTACAGACACGGATGTAACTGAGGACACTCGTGAGCTAGATATGGATAAGGAAATGAAAATGGAAATGAAATGAAAATGGAAATGGAATGAGAATGGAAACGAGAAAGAAAATGAGAAATGAAATAGTGCGAGTTAATAAATAATTAAAGCAAAGTAAAATACACCGCCTAAGGGCTTACTGAGTGAGGTGAGTGCTCTGATAAGTATTAGTTGTAGCCAAACCCGAGTTAATTGGGTTAGGATGCAAACGATATCAAGGTAGAGGGAAGCTACTTGTATGGGCGTGTAAACTTCCCTATTCTCAAAAACTTCGCTGTTAAACATGGGTTGTGTTCGAATGGATTTGGAAATGAAATTAAAAGCTTATGAAAGCTTGTGTTGTATATCTATATGATTATGATCATGGAAATGGTATGTTTTCTCATAAGATATTATTATTACTGAAACGAATATATGTTATAATATAACGAATCTCATACTACAACGGACTGTAGATAATTGATTCCTTCTTATTGAGATGTATCTCACCCAATCATTTAAATATTTTAGGAAATCGAGATAGATCTGGTGACAAAGCTCCGAGTTAAAGGGGAAAAGATACCCTAGGTAGACAGTAATTTTGAGCTAGGGAGGTTTGATTCCCCTAAAGTTTCTGTGGTTGACTTGTTTTTATGGATGGTTGGTACTCTAGTGTGTGTATTCGCTATGGTATGTATGTATATATATATATATGAAATGACTTCCACTATTAGGATTGTGTTTATGAGTATGATTGTATACCCGATACCCACTTTCGGGTCGGGTTATGTATTATAGTATCAGTGTTTGACATGGCCGATATATGGTGTATGTACTAATTATGTGGGAAAAAAATGGTATGAAAAATCACGGCCTCACAGAAATCAAGTATTTATAGACTCAAAAAGGTTTAATTCATGTTGTCCAAGTTACTTGGAGTGTTTCCCAAGTTTATACGAAATTTAGGGGACAAGAAACATAAATTTGAATTTTAAAACTTTTAAAAAATGTAGCCATTAACAGTGTTCAGGTGCCTGAGGTCTCGGGGTAAGTCGCTTGAGGTTTCAGAAGACTGTGTAATTTTTAACTGAAAGCAGGTTCAAGCGCCTGAGGTTACTAGGGTCAGGCATCTGGGCCTATACCGCCGCTTCAGAATTTCTTCAGGAAAATCTTCAGTCGCTTGAGGTTTATTCTTCAGTCGCCTAAACAGATATAAATTCTATTTTTCAATTTGGTTTTCAAAAACTCTTAGCCATCTTACTTTGTTACTTTAAAATGGATTTTAAAATAAGGTCTTTAAGTCCATGAAAACCCCTAATGAGTTTCAAAGCATTTCAAAATGATCTTTAGTATGAAGTACTTACATATGTTATCCTAAAAGCTTAAACACTCTAAGCTTTAAATCTTTATATAAGTCTTTGCTTTGAATCCTCTTAGACTTGAGCTTGAGTCATCTTTAGGCTTCCATATGCTTTGAACATTTTGGTCCTCTTGAGCTTTCTTTTGATCACTTTGAAGATGGAGTGTGGCTTTAAGACACTTGTTATCTTGAACTTGCATTTCTTTTGATCTGTTGAACTTTTTCATTCAAGATTTCCTAAAATATCATCACTTAAGCACAACATTTTAAATCTTTATTTGTTATCATCAAAACAAGATTTGAAAGTCATGTTAGGCCAACATAGATGAAGTGGTAACACTTAAATGATCAAATATTTTATTCAATGCTCCTCCATACGGAAGAATAACTCATCTAGCCTCTTCTCTCATGATCATCCATTTTAAAATAAGACTAGAAAGATCAAGTTTCTTCTCCTTGAGCAGACACCACATCACAAAACAGTCGAGGTAGGAAATGTGATCATGTGATTCTACTCGAGGCAAAATATTGTATGTGATGAGTTTCTGTAGGATTTGTGCTTGAAGATTTAGCTGATGATACAATGGAAGATTACCAAAATAAAGAAGAGCTTCTTTCATTATCAATGACAAAAATTCCTTAGGAGTAAAACCTTGCTCCATTATCCAAGATGTACCAATCAAAGGGCATTCAAATTCTCCATTTTGAATTCCAAATCTAGTAGCTAAAATCAGTGGAGTTAAAGCTATAACAATACCCATGACCTGAGTAGAAATTACATTTTATCCTTTCACTAGATTTGCATAAAAGATCTTAACTAGATTCGGATACATGCCCCTAGCTTGATAGGTTATGAATCTTTCCCATCCCAAAGCATTAAACATTGGTAAAATATCACGAAAATCATCTCAAAAGAACTCAAGGTCCAGAACCTTACCTAAAATGGGTTTGGTGGATCGAAGATGTTTCCGAAAGATTTTCTTTGCTTAAGGAGCCTCCAACCATTTTTCGATGTCATTTGCATTCTTTTTTCCAGAAGAAGAACCTTTTTTAGCCATATGCTTGGTTCTAGGCATTTTTATGAAGAACTAACTAGAAAAATCCTTGAAAAGGAGGTGGAAATGAAAGATTGAAGGAAATCTTGAAGTTTAATCAGTTGAATTTTTATGAAATCTGACTTCAAGAATAAAAATGGAGATTTCAGGAGAGTGGAGGTATATGGTCAGCTGACTGGAATGTGAAAAGTTAGGGTTTTTACACACAGTAAGTACATATACCACTGCGAGTCAATCGACTGTGCTTGAAGAGTAAGTCGTCTGACATGTGTGTTCCTTCAAATTTCACAAGTCAGTAGCGAATCAGTCGACTATGCTTCACTGAGTCAGTCGCCTGCCCTATATATATGTATGTGTGTATATATATATATATATTCTTTTAACTCATCTACTCATTCACTTCAGTGTTTCCTTCTTAACTCACCTCTCTACAATATAATATACCTAATTCTCGTCGTATTGAGATGAATCTGTCCGCCGAAAGAGGTTTTGTGAGAATGTCAGCCCATTGTTCATCTGTATTTATGAATTCAAGAATTATGTCTCCTTTTTGCACATGATCTCTTAGGAAATGATGATGAATATCAATATGCATAGTCCTGGAGTGTGAGATAGGATTCTTTGAAATATTTATGGCACTCGTGTTATCACATTTAATTGGTACCATCAAATATTCCAAATTAAATTCCCAAAGTTGTTGTTTCATGTATAGAGTTTGTGCACAACAACTACTTGCTACAATGTATTCAGCCTCAATAGTTGACAGTGCCACAAAGCTTTATTTCTTGGAGAACCAAGACACCAAAAACATCCTAAAAAGTGGCAAGTACCACTTGTAGTTTTTCTGTCTATCTTACACTTGACATAATCTGTATCCAAATAGCTGATTATTTCAAATGCTGTGTCTTTAGGATACTAAAGACCTAAGTCAATAGTACCTACCAAATATCTCAATATCCTTTTTAGATCTATTTGGTGAGATTCTTTAGGATCTTCCTAAAAGCGAGCACACATGCAAACATTGAACATAATGTCTGGTCTACTAGCGGACAAATAGAGAAGACTTCCTATCATGCCTCGATAGTATTTCATATCTACCAACTTTCCTTTCTAATCTGTATCAAGACTCATAGAAGTGCTCGTTGGAGTTCCCAATGACTTTCCACCTTCTATGTAAAATTTCCTAAGCAAGTCTCTAATATATTTGGATTGGTTTATGAACATGCCATTCTTAGCTTGCTTGATCTAAAGACCAAGGAAATATTTCAACTTTCCTGTCATGCTCATCTCAAACTCGTCTTGCCTGCATTTGGCGAATTCTTTTCATAAGTCCTCATTGGTTGCAGCAAAGATAATGTCATCAACATAAATGATAATGTCATCAACATAAATTTGTATGATAAGCATATCATTATCTTTAGACTTAATGAATATGGTGCTATCAATTTTACCTCTAGAAAATCCATTGTCTAATAGGAAGCCTTTTAGTCATTCGTACCAAGCTTTAGGAGCTTGTTTCAATCCATATAGGGATTTTGTTAGTCTAAATACATGATTTGGGAATCGAAAGTCTTCAAAATTTGGGGGTTGTGCAACATAAACTTCTTCATTTATGAATCCATTTAGAAATGCACTCTTTACATCCATTTGATAAAGTTTGAAATATTTGTGGGATGCATAGGCTAGCAACATTCTTATTGCTTCCATTCTAGCTATTGGAGCAAAGATCTCATCATAATCAATTCCTTCTTCCTAGTTGTAACCTTGAGCTACCTGTTTAGCCTTGTTATGGACTACAATTCCATTCTCATCCTTTTTATTCTTGAATACCCATTTAGTGCCAATTATATAATGATTAGCAGGTCTAGGGACTAGCTCCCAAACCTTATTCCTTTCAAATTGATTCAACTCTTCCTATATGATAGCTATCCATGATTCATCATTAATTGCCTCATTTATGTTCTTTGGTTCCTCTTAAGATAGGAATGCATAATGATTGTAAAGGTTCTTTAATGATGATCTAGTGGATACTCCTCCTGAGGGTTCACCAATAATTTGATCTTTGGGGTGATTCCTTACGAACTTCCATTCCTTAGGCAATTCAGCTTGACCATGAGAGTTGTCTTTTAAAGGTGCACTTATTTCATAACTCTCATCTTTTATTTCCTAAATTGCTAGATCTTCTAAACTCTTCTTAATCAACTTCAATAGGTTTAGAAGAAAATGGATTAGCCTCATCAAATGTAACATGAATGGATTCTATAATTGAAAGAGATCTTTTATTGTAGAATCTAAAGGCTTTGCTATTTTTAGCATATCCTAGGAAGATACCTTCATCTGATTTAGAATCAAACTCTCCTAGGTCATCTTTGCTATTCAGAACAAAGCACTTGCATCCAAACACATGGAAGTAAGATATATTTGGTTTTCTTCCTTTCCATAGTTCATATGGAGTCTTTTATAAGTTGGTCCTAAATGAGACTCTATTCATTACATAACATTCAATGTTCACCGCTTTAGTCCAAAAATATTTAGGCAGGTTATGTTTGTTTAGCATTTCCCTAGCCATTTCCTAAAGTGACCTATTTTTCCTCTCAACAACTCCATTTTGTTGAGGTGTATGGGGAGATGAGAAATTGTGTGATATTCCATGTTCAGTACAATAATCCTCAACATCTCTATTTTTTGAATTCTCTCCCTCAATCACTCCTAATATTTTGAATACCATATACCTTTTCATTTTAAAGCTTCTTGGATATATTGATCAACATCTTACAAGCCTCATATTTGGAGGATAAGAAAAGCACCTAGGTAAATCTAGAGTAATCATCAACTATGACGAATGCATATTGCTTTCCTCCTAGGCTTTGAGTTCTAGTGGGATAGAAAAGATATAGATGAATAAGCTCTAGTGGTCTACTAGTAAAAATATGTTTTTTCTTTTTAAAGCTTGTCTTGGCTTGCTTCCCAAATTGACAGGCATCACATATTTTGTCCTCAACAAACTTAGTACTAGGCAAGCCTCTTACCAAATTTTTCGTTGCTAATTTTGACAACAGATCCATACTTGCATGTCCCAATCTCCTATGCCACAACCAACTATTCTCATTTACGACTGTGAAGCATTGAACTTCTTGAGATATTAGGTTCTTAAAATTTTTGCAATAAACATTATCAACCCTATTTGCAATAAAAAGGATTTTATGATTTTTTACTATTTTCAACTATGCATTTGTCTTGTTTAAAGGTTGCTTGAAAGCCTTTATCACTTAGTTGACTAATATTAAGCAAATTATGTTTTAATCCTTAAACTAACAACACATCATCAATCTCCAAGGAAGGTTTCTTGCCAACTTTACCGATGCCGATAATTTTGCCTTTAGCATTGTCTCCAAAAGTGACATATCCACCACCATCCTTTAATGTTAATGAGGTGAACTTGGACTTATCTCTGGTCGTATGCCTCGAGCACCCACTATCCAAGTATAATTTTTATTTTGTTGATGTGGACCTAAAGCATACCTACAAGAAGGGATTCATTGTGCTACTTTTGGTACCCATACCTTCTTAGGTCTTTCTGAATTTGATTTATTTTTAGTTTTTACTCTCCATACTTTCTTAATTTTGACATTCTTTCTTTTATATGGACATTCAAATTTAATGTGCCCTTTCTGCTTACATAGGAAACATGTAGAGTTTTCATATGTATTAGTTGAAGATGTATCAGCATAATTGTTGGAGAGGCTTTTACAAAGTACCCCATATAGAGGTTTCTTCTCTTAGTGTTTTTAATTCCATTAAAGCCTATTCCTTCCTTGTCCAATGACATTTGTTAAACTTTAACAAGTTTGTCAAAGTTCTCTTTTCCTCTAGTAAAGTTATATATAATTTTAGCTTGATCTTCAACTTTACTTTTAAGACTACAAATTTCTATGTCTTTTGCACGTTTCCCATTTACTTGTAGCTTAACTAGTTCTTGGGACATCTTATTTATTTTATCCATGAGTTCATCAATAGTTGAGTCCTTTTCTTTTTAAATTAATCTAGAGGATTCTAGTTGATTCACAAATGTTTCATTTTGTTGTCTTTAGAGCTATATTCCTCTTGGACACTTTTATGAAACTATTATGTAATGAAAACAATTCAGATTGAATTTCTTTATAAGAAGGTAAACTTTCAGTTGATTCATTACAAGATTCGTCACTAGTTTCATAAGACGAGGTTGAATAGGAATTTACCTTGTTTTCTCTTGCAGTGAAGCACAGGTTAGCCATCTCATGATCACTTGATTCACTTTCTGAGTCACTTGAACTTAAGAAACAATACGGTAGATCATGGGAAGGATGGGATGATGAAGGTGCATCAACAGGATATAGTGTACTACTGGATGGCTTGGCCATGTCAGGTGTATATGGTGTTGAAGGGCCAAAGACATATTGACTCTCTACGAATGGCGGTTGCTCAAAAGTCTTACTAGGTTGGCTTTGTGAACCACTATCCACACGCCAAGCACATCCTCTATGAACTGGAACTGCTTAACCTCCAACTGGCTGTCGTGAAGGGGGGAAATATCTACCTGTTTGCATATGGAGACATAACAATCAGAAGCTTACCTTTATACTTCTTGTATAGGTGTATCCCATATATATATATAACAGATGGGCAATAACTAAAACCCTAACTGACGCTACAAATGACCAAAATAAAGATACTAACATAGCTGAGTCCACCTCCACTTAACAACGGTACCAAGATTGTACACGCGCATTGTGATGACCCGATTTTTCATACCATTTTTTTCCAAATAAACAATAATAATTATCATCATTTGTCATATCAAAACCCTGATATCATATATCATCAAGACCCAACCTGAAGTGGGGATTCCTGGTAATCATTCCATCATATAAAAACATACCTAACAACGGAAGTCCATATACACATACAATCCAAAATACAAACAACCAGAGTTCTAAACATCCATAAACATCCCCAAAAGTCCATAACATAACCCAGGGAACTACACAAAAAACATTGCCCAACACAAAATGCTTACCCTGTGTATCAGGGTACTAGCTCCCCTCTATCTCAGAGCTATATCCCCTGGTCTATTACGGTTCTCTGAAATATTAAAATATTTGGGTGAGACAACTCTCAGTAGGACGGAATAAATTATTCACATTGCGTGGGAGTATGAGTTCAAAAACACATATCACATTCCATTTTAATACATATAACAGATAGGAGAGAATATATATATATATATATATATATATATGTGTGTGTGTGTGTGTGTGTGTGTGTGTGTGTGTGTGTGTGTGTGTACATATAATCATATTTGTATGTAAAACATATTTTCAAAGCTCTCTTATCATTTTCTTCATTATATACGTACTTTTTCATTTCTCAAAATCATATTCACATTTTCTTTCATAAGCTTTCCTTTCTCATATTCATGTCTCAATAGCATTCATAAGCTTTTCCTTCTCATTTCCATTTTCACATTCTAACCTATGGGTATTCTCATATATGTATCTTAACGTGTCTGTAACCCATGGATGTTCATTATCATGTCTGCAATGAGTAATCATAATCCAGCACATAAGTTTCCACAAGTATAAAATCCATAACGTGTCTATAACTCATGGCTACCTTGAGGATATTCCCATCTCATCATCATGCTTCCCCCCAAGATTGGATTTTGCAGCTTGAAGGCTGGACCTAACCACGGTTGGCCTACCTGGTTAGATCAAGGGGGAACGTGTCTGTAGTACGAATGGCCTACCCAATCTTGGTCCGAATCCCCAGAGGGCATCACAACCCTTCACAGACCCATTCAACTATCTCATCACACTCTTTATGAGATCGTGTGGTTGCACTATCACCTCAATAGCAATGATACTGTGCTCTCTATCAACAACAGCCCATTAGGGTACTCATTTCCACATTTCCATATTCATATTTCAATATTCTCAATTCAGTATTCACATTATAGTATTCACAATTTAGTATTCAAATTCAGTATTCACATTTCAGTATTCATATTCATCTCATCACATTAGTGGCATTCCCATCATATTTCTGTTCATTCTCCTCATAATATAAATCTCATTTCTCGTATTTCAACATTTCTCAATAAAAACATACCAATACCACATTTCATTATTTCCCAATAAATTGCACACACACACACACACACACACACACACACACACACACACACATATATATATATATATATATATATGTATATATTTCATAATCTCATTTTCCTTAGCTCAAATCATATATCTCAATTTCAATTACATTCCCAGTATAAACATGTTATATCATATTTCTCATGCCACAATTTTTGTCAAATATTTATAACAAATTAGTCACAAGTAAAACATCTTATTTCATTTTCACATACTTTAAATCAACAATTCTTTTCCCAAAAATAGCTGTTATAATTTATTTCCCTTACCTAACTTATTTAGAGGCCTGCTAAAACCCAAATCCTATACTCGCGGCGTTCGAAAGTCAAAACCTTGAAATTCACATTTTTCCCAAATCAATTGACTCATCTCCCATAATATTTCTCATTTAGCACTTCCTAGTCTCTATATACTCTAAATAAATACTTAAACCCTAAAATATCTTACTTACCCTGATTTTGGAGTGGTGCCTAAGGACTCCAAATCAACAATCCGCTCTGGCTATATTATAGAGAATGTAACGCCTCAACTCTCTACGTGGGCCTAGAGTGCTACTAATCCATTCATTTACTTGATAATCCTCATACTAATATTATGTACACAGCAAAAAACATAATTATAATCCTCAATCATATAATACCAGAGTTTACTATTCCTATCCATAATCCAAATTAACTATTCACCACCTGTACTCACATATATACATGTCTCCAAAACATGAACCACAAATACAAGTATTCACAACTATTCATCTATTTGAAGATTTCAATACATAAAGCATAAAACATAAAATATACATATCAAAATTAACATAAAAATATACCCTTTTCTCTTTCTATTTCCCAAAAATGCTATAAAATCTCGAGCTCTCTAAGCTCGATCTCGAGGAAATCCTAAAAAATATAAATTCATATTCGGGTGAGACACATCTCAGTAAGGGAAGAAACAATATATTAAACAGTGCATGGCTAACATGAGTTTATATAACAACATAATATTTAACATTTGAAAATCGTTAACATAATTTTTGAAATCAGTTTATGAACCTAATCAATCACATGCAAAAGATTTAACTCACGAGATTACCCAAGGATATGGGTGATTACCCACCCATACAAGTAGCACCCCTCTACTTTGATACTTAAGCAACCCTAGGGTCACTACTGAAGCATACCAAGACACTCACCTTACTCGTTAAGCCCTCAAGAATTAGATTGATCTCGTACTCACACAGTTCAAACAAGGGTTTACCAATGAAGGTCCCACGGATAGGGAAATCTACCCACCTATACAAGTAGGTTCCCTCTGCCCTAGTACGTTATGTAGCTATTACCACATCTGAAATTACTAGCATACTCGCCTTTCTCAGCAAGCCCTCAAGTAAAGAGTATGCCCTACCCAATCGTAACATGTTCTATAAGCATAGATACTTCTAGTATCATAATACATTGTTTTTTCTGTCATTATTCAACTATTCATATATGTTCATGTTCATAACTTTAACATTTCATTTCATTTCACCTTAAGTGACTCTTTCCCATTTTACATTGTTCACATTTCACATTTCATTTCCTTGTCATTCATTTTCATTTTCATTTCATTTCATTTCATACCTAGCATCTTTCAGCTATTTTACCTAGCATCTTTCAGCTGTTTTACCCAATATCTTTTGGCTATTTTACCCAACATCTTTTTGTTGTTTTACCCAACATCTTTCAGCTATTTTACCTAGTATTTTTCAGTTGTTTTACCTAACATCTTTCAGTTGTTTTATCTAGTATCTTTTAGCTGTTTATATGGTTGTATTAACACAACCAAGCAGCATAGTTCATAACATATTTCATTCTCAATGCATTACTTACTTAACCTGCATCTCATACATTTAACATATATTTGCACATAACTTACATTTACTCATGCCACACAATTTAGCAATAAAATTCATACACTGCGTGTAAAATAAGCCAACCAACATTTAATGTTTATATACTGAAAATACCTTTCCTTTCTTACATAATTATCCTGAAAATATTTTCCATTTTCATAAGTTCATTTTCGCATATACGTATCTAATAAACATTTCTAAACTTGGAAAAACATAATTTAAATGGTTGGCATTTTAAACACATACCGAGACATATACACGTATATATAACACAATTTATTTTTCATCAAATTCATAAAAATTATGATTTAATATATATTTTTCCCCTTACCTGGTTTCTTGAACTACGCCAATAGGGACCCTGAAAAATACCTGCGGTGCTCACCCAAACCCTGACTCAAAAATCCTAATTTCATTAAATCAACCCTAAATAAAATACTATTTTAGTATTTCCTAGGGTCATAAATTCCAAATAAATAGTTATACCCTCAAATATAACCAATTTACCTAATTTCCTAAATCCCACTCTCGCTTTGGAGTGAGGCCTAGAAAACCCCAATTGAAAATTTACTCACGTCAAAATGACGATGATCACGATTAGAACCTCGTGGTAGTGCCTGATCGTTGATTTAATGGCATATTTAAGGAGAAATTAAGGATTTAGAGGAGATATACCTTTCCCCAGGAGTGGTGCCTACGTCACTCCCATGACAAATCCGCTCCAATAGAAATGTCGATGGTAGAGCTAGGAACCCAATGATACCTTCTGTTTTCCGATCGGCCAAATATCTACCGAGAAACTAGGAGAGAGAGAGAGAGAGAGAGAGAGAGAGAGAGAGAGAGAAAGAGAGAGAGAGAGAGAGAGAGAGAGAGAGAAGAACAGAGGAGAATGACGGGTTGAGAAAGAGCACAGGAACTCTCTCTCTCTGCAATTCAATCTGTTTTGAGGCTTCTTTATCCTTTTTTTTTCTTTTTTTTTACTTACTTTAACTTGACCTATATCATATACTTATGTTTATATATTTATATCATATACTTTTATATAACCACCATTTTACTTAACTTAATTAATCCAAGTTAATAATGTTTAACTAATTAATTACTAATAAATAAATTTATTTATTTTTACTATTCCCTTTATTTTTTTATTTAATACATTACTTTAATAATGTTTAATTAATTGATTGATTAATATTTTTAATTAATTAATAATATTTTTTTATTTAATAACTTTTTTTCCCGGGCCATTATAGAGAATCTCCCCACGAACCCCCATAGTGGCTTTTGATCGTCAAAATGGGCTTAAACGGAGTGAGAAATGTAGAGAGAGAGAGAGAGAGAGAGAGAGAGAGAGAGGAGATAAAAATCACGCTAAAAAATGATGGATTGCCTATTTATAAGCTAGGCTTCATCGACGAATTAAAGTGATTCGTCAACGAGCCAATGAAGACACTTCATCGACGAGGAGGCTGGTTCATCGATGAACCTTAAATTCTGTAAAATTCCCTAACCCTCGGTATCTTTTCATCGATGAGACACGTGTACTTCGTCGACGAGACCTAGAAGGACATTCATCGACAAAGACTTTGGGTTCGTCGACGAACCCCAGCTGATGCCCCTCTTTTTCCTTCATTTTTTCTATTTATTTTTCTTTTCCTTTATTATTTTCATAAATTAAAATTTTCAGGTCTCTACATTCTGCCATCATAAAATTTCGTCCTCGAAATTACTTTTTATCACCTTTTCATCCTTAAAGAAAACATTCCAATTTCATTAATTACCCTCACTTATGGAGTAGGAATACCGTGGTTATAGAAAAAGGGTTATGAGAGATTACAATCATGTACATAAAAAAAAAAAAACTCCCTCAAAACCATTCATAATCAAAACCAAAACTCTACCTATCCTATACTATACAAATCAAAATACATACCTTGTTATTCGCATTCTTTTTCCCAATTCAATCCTGGGACCCACTAAATAGGTGTGGGTATCTCTGGCGCATTTGTTCCTATAATTCCAAAAAAGCTTCCTTTACTACATGATTACAAAAAAACACTTTTACCAGTGAGATCCTCTTTGTACGCAACTCTTGTTCCTTCCAGTCTAAAATCTGCACTGACACCTCTTCATAAGATAAGACATCATCAAGTTTCAGTGCCTCATAACTGATCACATGGGAGAGATCTGGGACATATTTCCTTAACATGAAGACATAAAATACATTGTGGATTTTAGACAAAACCGGTGGTAATGCCAACCTATAGGCAATTGGACTCACTCTTTCAAAAATCTTGAATGGTCCAATATACCTAGGGCTCAGTTTACCCTTCCTCCCAAATCTCATAACTCATTTCATTGGTGCCACTTTCAAAAATACATGATCTCCTACGTCAAACTCCAATTCTCGCGGGCAAATATCTGCATAACTCTTCTGCCGACTCCGTGCTGTTCTGATCCTGTCTTTGATGAGTTTGACTTTATCATGAGTCTATTGTATCAGCTCTGACCCCAAAATCTATTTTTCCTCAATCTCATCCCAGTACAACGGAGATCAGCACCTCCTTCCATATAATGCCTCATATGGTGCCATCCCAATACTGGCCTAATAGCTATTATTATAAGCAAACTCAACTAGTGGCAAGAACTGTATCCAACTACCCCCGAAGTCTAACACATAGACTCATGGCATATCCTCCAGTATCTGTATCGTCCTCTCCGTCTGGCCATCTATCTGAGGATGAAATGTTGTGCTGAACATCAACCAAGAACCCATGACCTTCTACAAACTCCTCCAAAATTGAGATGTAAACCATGTGTCTTGGTCCGATACTATGGACACCGGTACGCTATGTAGTCTAACTATCTTTTGAATATACAAATTCGTTAGTCTGCTTATGGAGTAGTTAATTGTGATAGGCAGGAAATGGGCAGTCTTCGTTAGTCAATCTATGACTACCCAAATGGCGTTCTATCCATGTAGTGCCGGCGGTAATCCTGTGACAAAATCTACTACTATATGTTCCCACTTCCACTTAGGGATGTGGAGTGGCTGCAATGATCCCTTCGGTCTCTGATGCTCAGCTTTCACCTACTGGCATGTCAAATACTGCGCTACAAACTCAGCGATCTCTCTTTTCATATTGCTCCACCAAAAAGACTCCCGAAGATCTCTATACATTTTAGTGCTTTTAGGGTGTAATGTATACAGGGATCGGTGCACTTCCTACGGAATAACTTTCTTAATTTTAGGGTCGGCAGGTACACACAGCGTGGTACGGAACCTCAAGGCTCCATCATCTAAGATACTAAAATCTAGCGACTGAGTTGCTATCCCATAAAATTTAACAAACTCCCAGGTGATAAAGGAGTGAGTCACCCCTAAATCAAACAAAGCAATAGCATTATATGACATAATTGAAATAGTACCCGTCATGACATCTCCTGCTGCCTCAGAATCTCCTCGTGTCAGTGCATAAACTCATGTTGGGGCGTTATTCCTCTGTTAACCGCCTCGAGGTGCCTGGTGACCTCCTTGGTATGGTCTAGGAGTAGGCACAACAAATCGCGGTGCTCAGTAGTCTCTAGCCATATCAGTAGTCTCTAGCCATGTGGTCAGGCTGATAACATTGGTAACAAACCATCTCTCTGACCTGGCACACTCCTGGATGTCTCCTAAAGCATCTAGGACACAAAGGGAGCATCTGTTTGCCCTATACCACTCAATCTCCCATCCCCTGTCTTCGACCACCTCTGCTATCTAGTCTCCTCCAAGGTCCCTGGCTGGATCCTGCCTAAAAATATTGAGGTGCGAATTTCTTTCCCTGACTCTATATTGCAGTGCCCCTCTGTAGGTTATTCTCAATCACTGTATCTCTATTAACTATCTCTAAAAAATTGTGAGCCTGGAAACCTATAACCTGCTCATATAATCCCTGGTTTAGACCCTCCTCAAATTTCCTCACCTTCTTCTCCTCATCTGGCACTAAGTACGGGGCAAACCGAGACAACTCAATAAATCTGGTTGCATACTGTTGTACTGTCATATGCCCATAAGTCAAATATAAAAACTCTGCCGCCTTTGCCTTTAAGATGGTAGCAGGGAAGTATAACTCGAAAAATAACTCCCTGTAATGGCTCTAGGTCACCGCTACAGGATCAGGTCTCTGCTCCTCTAACAGTCTCGTTGATCTCCACCGGTATTTTGCCTCTTCAGTTAACTTGAACACAATAAAGGACGCTTTCTGCTCCGTAGTACAAGGGAGCACTACCAACATGCCTTCAATATCCTAGACCCAATTCTAAGCCACTACTGGGTCAGCTCCTCCAGAAAACGATGAGGGCTTCATACGTATGAACTGCTCAATCGTGCAACTCCGCTCCCCTGAGCCCTTAGCCATCTCTGCCATCACCTACTGGGTGACGCTATGTAACACTGCATTAGAGTCTCCGCCACCCATACTGGAAGGCCCTATATCATCACCTTCAGCATGTGCACTACTACTTCCAAGCTCCATCTTGAAAATGATACAAAACAGTCTTAGAATTCTATCCTCATAATACTACTAATATTCTTTAAAAACTGGGATCCATAAAATATTCTACTATAATCATTTAACATCCTCAATTCCAATTTAAGATTCAGTCCTACCACATAGAATCAAGAATCGATGATAGTTTACTATGGTTTTCTAGAAGTCGTCATGCCGGGAAAATCATAGAAACAACCACGGAACTCCTGCCTCCAGGTCGCAAGATAGAACCCTAAATTTCAATCTTATCCTCCACAATGATTCACTCATAACCCAGTCTACCCATCTTCTACTCTTATCAAAATTCATTCCTATACTTTAGTATTGTATTCCGCTATTTACTAGAGTCTGCAGAACCTAGTAACCTAGGCTCTAATAGCAAAACTGTGATGACCCAATTTTTCATACAATTTTTTTTTCCAAATAAACAATAATAATTATCATCATTTGTCATATCAAAACCCTGTTATCATATATCATCAAAACCTGACTCGAAGTGGGGATACCGGGTAATCAGTCTATCATATAAAAACATACCTAATAGCAGAAGTTCATATATACATACCATCCAGAATACAAACAACCAGAGTTCTGAACATCCATAAACATCCCCAAAAATCCATAACATATCCTAGGGAACTACACAAACACATTTCCTAACACAAAATGCTTACCCTGTCTATCAAGGTACTAGCTCCCCTCTATCTCGGAGCTCTATCCCTTGGTTTGTTACGGTTCCCTAAAATATTAAAATATTTGGGCGAGAGAACTCTTAGTAAAAATGAATAAATTATTCATAGTGTGTGGTAATATGAGTTCAATTACTTCATATCACATTCCATTTTAAATCATACAAAAGATGGGAGAGAATATATATATACTCATAATCATATTTGTATGTAAAACATATTTTCAAATCTCTCTTATCATTTTCTTCATCATATACATACTTTCTCATTTCTCAAAATCATACTCACATTTTCTTTCATAAGCTCTCCTTTCTCATATTCATATCTCAATAGCTTTCGTAAGCTTTTCCTTCTCATTTCCATTTTCATATTCTAACCCATGTGTATCTTCATGTATGTATCTCAACGTGTCTATAACCCATGACTATTCATTTTCGTGTCTGTAATGAGTAATCATAATCCAGCTCATGAGTTTCCACTAGTATAAAATCCACAATGTGTCTGTAACTCATGGCTACCCTGAGGATATTCCCATCTCATCGTCATGCTTCCCCCCATGACTGGGTTGTGTGGCCCGAAGGCTGGACCTAACCGCGGTTGGCCTACCTGGTTAGATCAAGGGGGAACGTGTCTGTAGTACGAATGGCCTACCCAATATTGGTCTGAACCCCAGAAGAGCATCACAACCCTTCACAAGCCCATTCAACTATCTCGCCACACTCTCCATGAGACTATGTGGTTGCACTATCACCTCACTAGCAACAGTACCGTGCTCTCTATTAACAATAGCCCATCAGTGCACTCATTTCCACATTTCCATATTCATATTTCAATATTCTCAATTGAGTATTCACATTCAACATTCACAGTTCATTTTATCTCATCACATCAGTGGTATTCCCATCATTTTTTTGTTCATTCTCCTTATAATATAAATCTCATTTCTCGTATTTCAACATTTCTCAGTAAAAGCATATCAATACCACATTTTATTATTTCCTAGTAAATTGCACACACACACACACACACACACACACACACACACATATATATATATATATATATATATCATAATCTCATTTTCCTCAGCTCAAATCATATATCCCAATTTCAATTACATTCCCAGTATAAACTTGTTATATCATATTTCTCATGCCACACAATTTTTGTATAATATTTATAACATATTATTCACATACAAAATATCATATTTCATTTTCACATACTTTAAATCAACAATTATTTTCTCAAAAATAGCTGTTATAATTTGTTTCCGTTACCTGACTTATTAAAAGGCCTACTAAAACCCAAATCCTACGCCCGCGGCGTTCGAAAGTCAAAATCAACGCAGCGCCGAAAAGAGGGCGCAGGGAACACGGCGGAGACCCGAGAAGACGCCAAAATTGAAAGCGCCTAAATTTTTCCCAAATCAATCAACTCATCTCCCCCAAAATGGTGGCTTCTATTTGCTCATTTAAAAGGAGGGAGTACACTTCCGGAGTTAGACCCATATACTCCAAATAAAGAAGGACGATACTTAAATCCTAAAACCCCTACCCGTTAGTAGCCCTGATTTTTTGACTCGGGGTGGGCCCCTCAAGGACTCCAATTCCTGTTTCCGCGCCTCGAGGGAGGAATTTGAGATGAGAGACAGGCTGTCCATTTTTGCCCTCCCCTCCTCTTTCCCCTCCCCCTTTCTTCCAATCCTTTTTTTTCACTCCCCCTTTTTCCTTACCCTTTGTATTCTCTTAGCGATTTTCCTCCTCCTTCCTCTTCTCTCTCTTACCCTCTGTTGTATCTCCTGTTGTACCCTCTTGTTTTTCATTTCTCGACCCTTTTAGCTTCCTACTCCCCTATTCTTCCCCTACTTGCCCTGCTTTAACCCCATGGTCTCTTCTTCTTCTCTTCTCCTGGCTTTCGTTGCTCCCCCCCTGCTTCTGATGTTGAGATGAGGTTCTTCCCTTCTAATGCAGGAGAGGGTGTCAAATTGCATGTGGGCTAAAGTTGGCACGGAGTGAGAGTTTGCGCAAGCCCCACGAGAGTGGGGTGGAAGAGAGCGCTCGCGAGATTTGGAGAGCTTTTGAGAGATCGAGTCCCCTTATCTCTCTATCGCTCGCTTTTCTGGGTGCCTTCGTGTATTTTCCGAGAGAGATGAGCACGAGAGGGGAGCCGCCCCCCCGCGGTTGTGAGCGGTATCGACTATAGAGTTTGTGTCGAGAGAGAACACTCCAGAGAGAGAGAGATAGAGACTCAGAGAGAGAGAGAGAGAGAGAGAGAGAGAGAGAGAGAGAGAGAGAGAGAGAGAGTTAGGGCCGTAGGGTAAAGAGAGAGGGCTAGAGGAGAGAAAAATCATGCTGAAAAATGACGGATTGCCTATTTATAGGCCAGGCTTTGTCGATGAGTTAAAGTGATTCGTCGATGAGCCAATGAAGACACTTCGTTGACAAGGAGGCTGGTTTGTCGATGAAACTTAAATTCTCTGAAATTCCTTAATTCTCGGCATCTTCTCGTTGATGAGACACGTGTACTTCATCGATGAGACCTCGAAGGACATTCGTTGACGAAGACTTTGGGTTCATCGACGAACCCCTGTTGATGCCCCTCCTTTTCCTTCTTTCTTTCTTTTTCTTTTATTTTCCTTTATTAATATTTTCATAAATTTAATTTTCTGGGTCTCTACACACATCGTTTTCATCCACTTCGGCAAGGTTTGATACGAGATCTCCCAATTGTCAAAGACTTGAGCAATAACCTTTTGTTTGCCCAACCACGCATTTTTATACAATATAGAATATCTGAAACAATTATCTATGAATTCTTTCAATGTAGCGATTGAAGTAGATCCATCTCCCCTGATCATATTCATTATCTCTCCACAAATTAGGGACGATGTAATTTGGATGTGATCTTGCAATAGAATTTGATTCAAACACTTGTGCGGTCCACCATATTGAGTGATTTTGAATAGATTGTGTTTCTTTCACAACATAACATGTAATCTCCATATGCACTCAGACTCCTCCTTACACTAAGTAGCCAATAACTGTGGGTTAGATTGCACCATGTAGAATTTGTGGTGTGTTCGAGCATGATAAATCTGCACCGCAGCTATCAATTGATCATTTGACTCAAAGATCATCCCTTTGCATAACTTAGATGACTCAGCCTAGGGAGTCACTTGTATAGGGAACTCCTCTTGATGTGTCACATTTTTCAGCCTCCACATCAATTTCAGCGTACATTTGGAGGTTGGTCTATAAATCGTATATTGTGGACGTTATCATTCATTTCATCAAGGGAGGGCTACGATTCTTCGTGAATGATATAGTTTGCATACTTGGGGAGGTCTCATCTTCTAAATCAACATCGTCCTTAATGTTTATCTCCTCATCTAACACAAAGTTTATAATTGTGTAAAATAGCGGGAAAATCTACTCGCCTGTACTTGCTCATCCATGTAATACATAGGCATTCTATAAAAATGTGGTTGAAATGATGATCCCAAGCCTTCATTCAAATCCGCATTAATCAAATTATCCCCACCAAATACTGCACTCTTGTACTGCTCATCCAGGCCAC
The DNA here is from genome assembly GCF_029873635.1 of Malania oleifera. Classification (NCBI taxonomy): domain Eukaryota; kingdom Viridiplantae; phylum Streptophyta; class Magnoliopsida; order Santalales; family Ximeniaceae; genus Malania; species Malania oleifera. The sequence continues at coordinate 105,124,559 of NC_080418.1, read as the reverse complement.
ACACAACCATTTCATAAGGAGGTGCAATTGGGTGTCCTCTTCCACTTCCGAAACTTGTTCGCCAAGTGTCAACGTTTGCCTATCCTCAATGACACCAACTTCCGCATTAGTTGTTTGAGGATTGGTGTCCACATAAAATTTCACAATGTAAATATTTGAGCATGAATTTTGTGCATCCAACACAATGTGCAAATCGCAATCATCTTGTATAGGAACACTCTAGAAGAGTACTATATCATTTAGCCCCCTCATAGGATATCTTGCAGTCATCCGCAATCCAGGTTTGGTTCAATGTGCAAATATTTCTACATTTTATCATACAATTTGTTTAATTTTGCCCATTTGCCAATTCAAATTGCTCTAACTAGGTAAGTACTATAACCAACTCCATCCACTCGTGTGATCATATCCCCCCATGTACAATAGGACAATCACCGATCATTTCTTGAGCTTCCTTCCATTTAGAGCAGTACTCTCGAAATGATAAATACCTACGAGAAACAGAAAACCGTAACTTTTAGAATTCGCTTAATTATAATCTATCGTCTTACATACGAACATAATTATAATTGTTATTAATTAGACATAATTGTTGTGAAAATAATGATCATTCCATTAGTTGGAAATATTTGATTGAAATTGTTGATTTAACTAGTAATATAATTAATAATTTAAATCAATAATCAATATTCCCAGTCCCAACAAGGAATATTTTAATACACAGAAGTTGAATTCGTCATACCTCCCCTTTCCCCTTCCTCTTTCACTTTATTTGAAACTCTATCAATTTATGTATCTCATTTGAGATGTATGCGTAAACTATATGATTCTCAAGAATAAGGTACAACCTAGATGATTTGATTCTCAAGGAAGTTAGAAGTTGAAGGCAAACAACTAGCTTTGGGTGGGTTTGGAAAGGTGATTGCGGTTCTATTCTTTCATAAGTTGGCTACATTGCTATAGAAAAGAAGACATGATTGGTGATACATGGAGGTGGATGAGGGGCTGCATCTTTAGTACACATAGCATTTAAATTGGACGTTAATATGTTCATCAATAATAAATTTAATGGTTTTACTACAATAAATTTATTTATTTTTATTTAATTATAGTATATCAAATAGCTTCAGTCTTACAATAAATCTAAATAATATATTAACATTTTTTATAGATTTAATATATAAATTAACATCATACTCTCTTTTTATACTTTAATATTTTTTTCAAATGCGACATGAAAAATACTATCCAATTACTTGTACGATTATTTTGATCCAAAACTCAAACTAAGCAATTCCGTAACAATTTATTAAAATTTATTCTCTATTCTTTTAAGTCTACGGGTCATAGCGATTCCGAAAAAAATAGGACACAACATGACAAACACACAACATTCAATAAATACATAATTTTATGGTTAAGTATACAATATATGACAATTATTATGTTTTAAGCATTTATATAGAAATTTATATTAAAAAAATGTCTAAGGCAAAAGAGGACTGTATAGCGGTGAACGCATAAGGGGGAGAGCATGATTACAAAAATATTGAGTCCACTAAGGTAATAGAGAATCCAAAAGGAAAACACAACAATTATAGAATATATAAGAATTTAAATTGAGAATACTATAATAAAAAAAAATTGATTATATTAATTTTATATAATTATGATATTTTTTAATTCACTTTTTAATGTTTCAATAATAATTCTATTGTGCATGGCAGTAAAAAAATAACTTTTTGAATGATTAAGTAATTTTTTCAAAATTTTAAAAAACTTATGAATCTGCTTAATATTTTTATTTTAATTATTTTACAATTAATTTTTCATTTTATTTCAACTACAGTTAATAATTATATATAAAATTAAATAATTTAACATAAAAAATCACTTTTGAATATTAAAGCATAACAACTAAAAACCCTAAATTTTGATTTTTCCTAAAAAATTGACTACAAAAATAAAAAAATTTAAAACACAAACAAACATGTCGTAACAAGAACAAAAAATAAAAAACACAAATGATATAATATAATTTCATGATATCAAATACAAAATTTAATATGCATTTATCATTTATACGTGAAAAACTCAAACATGAAAAAAAAGACCTTAACCTCAATTTGGGGGGTTGCACAATGATGCTTCCAATCACCAAAATGACTTCAACAGAACCCAATTCAAGATACAAAATACTAATTTCTACTACAAACTTATAAAAATTTCAACTCAAATAACAAAATCTCAACTCAAATTGTAAACTATAAGAACTAGGGTTTTAAACAACTTGATGTGAGAAAACATATATAACTTTCGTTCTTTATATAACTACTTTCCCAACGTTCAATTGTACTTTGTGGCAGAACGTTCAGATTGTACAATCCAAACCATAATGTTAACATGCAAAAATGTCCCGCCAGTACTCCTCGTCAGAGCTCGGTTGTCTCAGCTTTTGCGAATTGCAAACAGATAAGGAGGAAGACAAGATTTAAGCAAGCAAAAAATGCTACTCAGGATAATGTTTTTTAACGACCACACGTCAGCCGATGGGGGCTCGCCCAGATTAAAAAATGCTACTCCATCTAGAGTTTTTTTAAAAGGCATCAATTTGGGAAGTAAAGTTCCATTCGAACTGTTTTTAAATAATTTTAATTAAAATATAATTAAATTTGAAAAAAAAAAAAAAAAAAACTCTTATTAATTGGGCGTTGGGCCAACATGGACAGTGCCCTTTAGGCCACTTGACTGACTCTGTTGTGCTATCCAGCTATTGAATTTTGACTTTAAGCAAATGCCATTGTGCATGTGATGTGTTCTTGGTCTTGGAGGTGTACTCACTGCAGTGCAACCAGAATTCCACTGCTTGAGAGTTCAAATTTTCCACCTAAAAAATTAGATTATATTTTGTGGTTAAATTTGAGAAAATGCCCCAAAATTCAAAAGATCTCTTGTCCTTTCTTTGGTGCCAAATTGAAATTTGGAAGAGAATGGTACGAATAATCATAAACCAACCCATTTATTTTACAGCTGACCCTTCATTTGTTTATTAATTAATTTACTTATTTATTTATTATCTTTGATAATAGAGACACCGATGACAAATTGATCAGTTTTTATTTATTTATTTGGAAAGAACCGGAAGCCACTCACATAGCGGTCCCGTCCCAAGTTTATTAATAACTCTCACTTATACCGGAGGAATACCGTGGAAACAAAAGAACACTTGAGGCTTACATGATAACCAATAAAAACACCCCACACATCAAATCAAATAAAAGAAGAAAACAAACATATATCAATATAAAAAAGAAACCAACTCAACATACTTCATATAAGCCGTACCCATCTTATCCAATATATACAAACTTTTGATAAATATAGGAAGTTGACTGCTATTTGTAAGCAAACTATTCCTCCTCATGGCACCTTGTGGAGTCAAAAGTATCTGTCACTTTATTCCCTTCTCTATACAAATGATTTATAAAAAATCTACTCCCTCCAATTGATTAGCTATTTGCGAGAGAAGCGGCAAACCACAAACCCACTTTTAACAGAAATTTGATCCCGTGAAAATTTGAATTTATAATGTTTGAATTCATGGACGAGACTTCTTTGAGGATTTGTAAATATAAAATTCAAGTTTTACTTAGTAGTATTTGGGTGTATAGATTTGAGTTTTACAAGAAATTTAATATAATCTTATATTAGGTTTTGTCAAAATGCACACAAAACAAGTTCAAGGTTAGAATTCTATATTCCTAATCCAAAATGAAAATAATTATTAAACAGATTTGAATCTTTGCCGGAGTGCATACCTAGTGCTAAGACACTCACTACGGTGATAATAGGAAAAGAGCAACACTCACTGTCTGCATCATTAGTCCTTTGACCACTCACCTGCTTTCTCCTTTGCTTGTGCAGTAGAAGATGCTTGCCCCAAGACCACGAGGAAATATTATGTTAAGAATGATATCAAGGGAAGAATAAAAATAGGAAAAAAGAGAAAGTACTCATAGGAATGGAATGGAATTAGGAGCAATTGGATTAAATTTCTCATTTAATTTCATTGCGCTTCTCATTCAAATTTTCATTTTATTTCTTTCCTAACAGATTACATTCTGCAAACTATAGGTAGAAATTGACATTTAGCTGTCCCTTTCATAACACTTGTAGATGCCCAATTACTCACTCTCTCAAAAAAAAGAAGAAAAAAACAAAATAAAAACTAAAAACTTAAAATGACAGCAGAGAAAACAAAATCTAAGGACGAGGGGAAAAAAAGCAGGAAGCTAGCTGTGCCTGGTGGATAAGTTTTCAAAGGCACAGCTAATATTTGGCTCTGAGGAGCTCTCTCTCTCTCTCTATATATATAGGTTCCTTCCAAGTTCTAATGCACACCTTGTCCCGCAAATCTAGGCAAAGTTGCACAATAAGATGGCTAGCCTTGCAGTTTTCCAGCGTTTGTTAGTCTCTCTGTGCCTTCTGTACATCGCCTTCAGTACTTATGCTGATAATCAGGGTGACAACCTTCACAGATTGATCATGTCAAGGTGGTCAACAAACCCGCCTCTTGCGGTTTCTTGGGCGAAGCTAGATGCAACAGAGGAGCATTTGCCCATGTTTGTCGAACCGCAAGATGGGTTGATGGAAGCCAATAAGATTGATAAATTGCCGGGGCAACCACATGGGGTGGATTTTCGCCAATTCTCTGGCTATGTCAAAGTTGATCCAGAGGCTGGAAAAGAACTCTTCTATTATTTTGTTGAGTCCCCAAAGAACTCTTCCACTAATCCTTTGGTCCTTTGGCTCAATGGAGGTAATTAATAGGCAAAATGACAGAAAGTCACACTGTCTAGCTCTTCAATTGTTTCTTCTTCTATCATATTTTGATCACTAAATGTCCCTTAATTTTTTTTTATTTGGGTTGGGGGGGGGGGGGGTGGATAGCGCATGCCATGCGGTGAAATCTGACAAGTTTGAACCTTTTTCTGTGTATCATCAATTCAAATTGGAGAGAGAGAGAGAGAGAGAGAGAGACTGGGGGGGGGGGGGGTAACTACCTTAAGTAAAACATGACACAGCTTACCTTCACAAACTAAAACATGACAGCTTAATTGGTATTCAGTATGATAATCTAATATTCATCCAAATTAAGCTTTGTTTTTTGAACTTTATGAGTCATGTGTTCCACGCACATAAGAAGCAATAATACTTTTCAAATTTACGTTTTTTTTTTCTTTCTAGCTTTGTCCAATTTCTGGCACTTTCGTGTCCACATTTTCTAGCTTTCTTCACATTTCCACTTTTTCTAGCTCTAATAGTTAGTTGCACAGGGCTTTGATGAATGCGGTTTGACATTTACAGGACCAGGATGTTCTTCTTTCGGTTATGGAGCCATGATGGAACTAGGACCTTTCAGAGTCAACAGCGACAACAAAACACTTATCAGAAACAAATATTCATGGAACAATGGTATGCAAACTCAATTCCCCTTTGTTTTCTTCTCTTATTTATTAAAGAGTAGATAGCCAGTCACACTCTATGCTTAATTAGTTTAATTCAACATGTATACATGGCAGTGGCCAATGTGCTCTTCTTGGAATCTCCGGCTGGTGTGGGATTTTCATACTCAAACACAACCTCTAATTACAACCAAACGGGCGATACAAGCACTGCAAAAGATGCCTATACTTTTCTCATCAACTGGCTGGAGAGGTTCCCACAATACAAAACCCGAGGCTTCTTCATAGTGGGGGAGAGCTATGCCGGTCACTATGTGCCTCAGCTTGCACACACCATTCTTCTCAACAACAAGAACAAAAACAAAACCATCATCAACCTCAAAGGCATAGCTGTAGGTTCAATATTAAACTTTTTAGCTCCTCTCTGCATATTTTAGCACTAAAAAAGAGCCGGTCCATAGAATTCTACCTTTTTTTTTTTTGTATTGTTTGATTCTCTGCTTCCCTTTCGATGATAATGGTGATATTGAGTGTTTCAGATAGGGAATGCGTGGATTGACGATGCTACAAATATTATGGGGCTATTTGATTATTTATGGACTCATGCCATGAACTCTGATGAAACCAACAAAGGCGTCCATTCTCATTGTTACTCTGTAAATGGAACTTCCACTCCCCAGTGTGAGTCGTTTCTGGTAAAAGCCATACTTGAAACTGGCGATATTGATTTATACAACATTTATGCCCCAATCTGCCTCAACCCTTCACACAAAAATGGATCAACGGGTTCTGTGAGTCTTTTTCTGCTTACTTTTAAGAGAGCTGTGTTTTAATTTTTTAGCTAAAATAAAGTCACGCTCTTAAAATGAACTAATTATCAAAATCTTGTTTTAGATACTTTGGAAGTCCTCGTGCCTTTTGGTCTTCAGGCCAGCTTATCAGTATCATCTTAAAAACATAGAATCTACCGACAGCATAATTTGATTTGTTTAAAACAGGTTCACAATTTCGATCCCTGCTCGGAGCACTACATCAACTCATATTTGAATAACCCAGAGGTTCAAACAGCTCTGCATGCGAATCCAACGACTTGGAGGGCTTGTAGGTACTAATTAGTTGTCATGAGCATGATTTAGTTCTCATGAATATTTCATCTAAGAATGAGTATTCCTGCGCATATATCTATCTTTAATTATGCTGATCTTATTTGTTATGCTGGATATATATATATACGTGCAGAAATTTTAACTGGACTGACAGCCCAAGTACCATCCTACCCATCATCAAGGATCTAATGAAAAGTGGCATAAGGTTATGGATATACAGGTAATTAAGATCGAATGCTATGCCCCTTCATTGTAGGATCACATATATGATGGAGCGTACATTTTTTTTAGAAATTCAAATAAGCTCCCTTTCTTGCATTCCCAAACAAAAATGAGCTACCGCCCTACGTGCGATCCCATTTGTCTCCCGATGAATAAAACTAGGCTACATTTTATGATCCATTGCAGGATCGTGTATATATATGATCCTGCAAAGATCATAAAATGTATATATATGATATGATGGGACATACATTTTGCACCAAATGCCCTCCTCAGTCTTTCCCCCCAAATGAATAGCAGATGTCCCTCCAATGAGCATACAAGGGATTGGATGTATATATTTTTTCCTTTTTCGCTTGCCATCTCCACCCCTCCCGTGCCTCGCAATAATCAAATATCAGCGGATTTGTATATCATGCAATCCTAATTTGTGTCATGTGTTGTTTAAATACACACAATTTCAATTCTAAGGCAAACACAGGGAGCAAGACTTAGTTTCATGAATAATGACATATGAAGATCATGCAAAATTAGTACTAAGAGATTTCAGCTCTCTGCAGTGGGGATATAGATGGTCGGGTGCCGATTACTTCATCCAGGTACTCCATAAACAGCCTCAAGCTCCCTGTCCTCTCTGCTTGGCGTCCATGGTACACCAACAATGAGGTAAATATACATTAGATCCCGCTCCTATGCCGAGCAATATATGGTGCATACACAATAACATGACATGAATAAAAATCAACCAATGTGGAACCATTTTAAATGCGGGTGTTTTGCTTTGCATGTGACAAAATCTTAACCTGCAAAACCTCGGTGCAGTGCATAGTAGAGGAGTCGAGGCTTAACTTCAACACGTGCTAGACTTTCATCTTCCCTCATTCTTCGGTTGATTTTCTGTTTATGGTTTCTTTCTGTAAGAATTTTGGAGAAGAATTATAAATCACATTTGATTGTACTAATGCTAGTTTGTCTTGGAATTAAGGTGGGAGGATATGTGGTGCAATACAAAGGAATGACATTGGCTACGGTAAGAGGAGCTGGACACACTGTTCCAACCTACCAACCAGAGAGAGCATTGATCATGATCTCATCATTCCTTCAAGGATATCTTCCTCCTTCCTCTCCATGACTTGAAAAGTGATTGAATGGCTGAGCCCTTTATGTAACTATGCACCTACTATTTGGGCTCTTCCCATGTAATTGTGGCTCTCACTCTTTTTACTTGGCAAGTATTTGGACGCCGAAAGACAACCACGTTGAGGAGTTGGTCCATTTTGTAATTTGTCCCATGACAGTCCTATCCAGACATGCGTCCAATATATGCAGTGTGTGTGATTCTGATGTTTAAACCAAGTAAGATTTGAAGAACAAAGCTGCTGCAAGGTACTGCTACTCCATCTATAGTATAGTATGCCTCAAACATCTTTTTCTTTTCTTTTCTTTTTCCTAAGGTATAATGGCAACATGTATGAGGATAAACAAGTAGTGTTTGGAAGCATGAATTTGGAACTTTATATTTAGATTTGGGTGGATTTGGATAAATTTTAATATGATTTTGTACCATATCTTATCCAAATCCAATACAAATCTAAATTCAAGACCTCTCTAAATATAAGATAAGTTTTGTCCAAATCCACAAGAATCCAAATCTAAGGTCTGAATTAGTTTTTTTTTTTAATGCAATTTCTTTCAATAGAATTTTTTTAAAAAGGAAATGGTCCTATTAGAGGATTGTTGGGCTTTTGTGAAGCCTAATTGCATTCAATTTGGATGATGACCCAACTTTTCTTTAATGAAAGATTTCTATCCTAATACTTAGTCCATGAAGTGAAGGATTGGGCCATAAGGCCCAAGCGGGAAATTTTTTTGGGCCCATTTTCTAACCCATTCGGAACCCTATGCGCAGCATATAAAATGATTATTTTTGGGTGATTAGGGCAAGTAGTCATACTTCGCAAGAAAGTGAGGGAGAGAGAGCATTGTACCACCACACTCTCTGTATTTTTCTTCCTGATAATAGTGATATCCCTGCAACTCCGTGGACGTATGCAAAATTGCCGAACCACGTAAATACTATCTTGTACGTGTGATTGATTTTTCTTTGGCGTGTATTCTTTCTTTGTTTTGTTTCTCACAGGTTTCGGGAATTTGTTGTTAATTCCTAACAACTGGTATTAGAGCCTAGGATTAGGTTCAAGTAGGAGCAATGGCAGAGGAAGTAAGAAAAGCGGCTGAAATAGAAAAGTTTGATGAAACAAACTTTGGATTCTGGAGGATGCAGATCGAGGATTATCTCTATAGGAAGAAGTTATATTTGCTGCTTCTAGGAGAAAAACCTACTACTATGAGGACGAGGAATGGACTCTCCTTGACAGACAGGTACTGGGAGTTATAAGATTAACTATGTCTAGGTCTGTTGCACACAACGTTGTGAAGGAGAAGACTACAACAGATTTGATGAAGGCTTTGTTTGATATGTATGAAAAAGCGTCAGCAAATAACAAGGTATATCTGATGAAGAAATTGTTTAATTTGAAGATGGCAGAGAATGCATCAGTAGCACAACATCTGAATGAGTTTAATATTATCACAAATAAACTATTGTCTGTAGAAATTGATTTTGATGATGAGATTCGTGCACTGATCGTTTTGGCTTTGTTGCCAAATAGTTGGGAGGCAATGAGGATGGCAGTAAGCAACTCTACTGGAAAAGAAAAATTGAAGTATAATGATATACGTGATTTAATTCTGGCTGAGGAGATTCACAGAAGAGATGCAGGTGAAACCTTAGGATCTGGTTCTACCCTAAACCTTGAGACAAGAGGCAAAGGTAATGATCGAAACTCGGATCGAGGTAGATCAAAATCCAGAAACTATAATCGAAATAGAAGTAAATCTAGATCTAGCCAAATGGGACAATGTTGGAACTATGGGAAAACGTGTCACTTTAGGAGACAATGCAAAAGTCTTAAGAAGACGAATGAGGATGATTATGCTAATGCTATAACAGAAGAGGTACGAGATGCATTACTTCTTGCAATAGACAGTCCACTTGATGATTGGGTTTTGAACTCAGGAGCTTCATTTCATACCACTTCACACCATGAAATCATACAAAACTATGTAGCAGGAGATTTTGGTAAGGTGTATTTGGCTTATGGTACAACCTTGGATGTTGTGGGTATGGGAAACGTCCGGATGTCGTTGCCTAATGGGTTTGTTTGGTTATTGGAGAAGGTACGACATATTCCTAACCTAAGAAGGAATTTGATTTCTATCGGATAACTTGATGATGAAGGGCATGCAATGTTGTTTGTTGGTGGCACTTGGAAGGTTACAAAGGGAGCCAAAATATTGGCTTGTGGAAAGAAATCAGGTACTCTATATATGACCTCAAGTCTAAGAGACACAATTGCAGTTGCTGAAGCAAGTACTGATACAAGCTTATGGCACCGCAGATTTGGTCACATGAATGAGAAAGGGATGAATATGTTGTTGTCAAAAGGGAAACTACTATAATTGAAGTCCATTGATTTTGACTTGTGTGAAAGCTACATCTTAGGAAAGCAGAAGAGAGTGAGTTTCTTAAAAAGTGGCTGAACACTGAAGGATGAAAAATTGGAGTTAATGTGCACAGATTTGTGGGGACTTTCTCCCATTGCATCCCTAGGAGGTTCAAGGTACTACGTTACTTTCATTGATGACTCAACCAGAAAATATGAGTTTATTTTATAAAAAATAAATATGATGTATTTGAAACTTTTAAGAAGTGGAAGGCTATGGTTGAGATAGAGACAAGTTTGAAAGTAAATTGTTTGAGGTCGGACAGTGGAGGAGAATACATAGATAGATGGTTTAGAGAGTATTGTGCTATACATGGAATCAGAATGGAAAAGACCATTCCTGAAACACCACAGCAAAATGGTGTGGTTGAGCGCATGAACAGAACTCTCAATGAGCATGCTAGGAGTAGAGTATGAGGTTGCATGTTGGATTACCAAAAACTTTATGGGTTGATGCTGTTAGTACTGCGGCTTATTTGATAAACCGAGTACCTTCAGTTCCCGTGGAGTTCAAACTTCTGGAAGAGGTTTGGAGCGATAAAGAGGTAAAGTTTTCTCACTTAAAAGTTTTTGGTTGTGTTTATTATGTTCATATTGATTCTGATACTTGTAGTAAACTTGATGCAAATTCCAAAATGTGTTATTTCATTGACTATGGTGATGAGAAATTTGGCTATCGGGTTTGGGATTAACAAAACAGGAAAATCATCAGAAGTAGAAATGTGATATTTAATGAACATATTATGTACAATGATAGGTCAACTGTAGTGTTAGATGCCACATAGATAGACCAGAAGAAATCTGAGTTTGTTAACTTAGATAAGTTTACTGAAAGTACTGTCCAGGAAAGGGGTGAAGAGAATAAGGAGAATGTAGAATGACAGGTAAAACAGAGTACACCTACAACTACGGTCTGTAGATCTTCCAGGACCATCAGACCTCTACAGCGTTATTCACTTGCCCCAAATTATCTCGTACTAACTGATCGTGGTGAGCTAGAGTGTTATGATGAAGCCTTACAGGATGAAAGTTCAAGCAAGTGGGAGTTAGCCATAAAAGATGAGATGGATTCCTTGTTAGGGAATCAGACATGGGAATTGACTGAATTGCCAGTAGGGAAGAAGGCATTGCACAACAAGTAGGTATACAGAATAAAGAACAAACATGATGGTAGCAAGCTCTACAAAGCCAGATTAGTTGTCAAAGGGTTCCAGCAGAAGGAGGGCATTGACTTCACAGAAATATTTTCTCCAGTTGTGAATATGTTGACAATTAGACTGGTACTGGGAATGGCCGCTACAGAAAATCTGCATCTTGAGTAGTTAGATGTGAAAACGACATTCCTTCATGATGACTTGGGGGAAAACATCTACATGATTCAGCCAAAAGGGTTCATCATCCAGGGACAAGAGAATTTAGTCTACAAACTATGAAAGAGCTTGTATGGTCTAAAATAAGCTCCAAGATAGTGGTATAAGAAATTTGGTAGTTTTATGCATAAAATTAGGTTCAAGAGATGTGAAGTTGATCACTGTTGTTATGTTAAGTTCTTTGATAATTCTTACATCATTTTACTGTTATATATATAGATGATATGCTCATTGTAGGGTCTAGCATTAAGGAGATTAATAATTTGAAGAAACAATTGTCAAAACAGTTTGCAATGAAGGATTTGGGAGCTGTAAAGCAAATCCTTGGAATGAGAATCATTAGATACAAGACTAATGGTACATTGAAGCTTTCACAGTCAGAGTATGTGAAGAAAATTCTCAGTAGGTTCAAACTGAATGAAGTTAAACCAATGAGCACATCCTTGGGTAGTTATTTCAAACTAAGAAAGGAATAGTCACCGAAGATAGAAGAAGAAAGGGACCATATGAGCAAGGTGCCCTATGCCTCAACTATTGGCAGCTTGATGTATGCTATGGTGTGTACAAGGCCAGACATTGCACATGTAGTGGCAGTTGTGAGCAGATTCATGAGTAGGCTAGGAAAACACATTGGAAGGCAGTCAAGTGGATTTTGAGATATCTGAGGGGTTCATCAGATACATGTCTTTGGGTGGTACAGGTATATCTTGGGCTTCAAATCTACAAAAGGTTGTTACTTTGTCTACGATAGAAGCTAAGCATATTGTAGCAACTGAAGCTGGAAAGGAGATGATTTGGCTACATGGTTTCTTAGATGAATTGGGTAAGAAGTAGAAGATGGGCATGCTACACAGTGACAGTTAGAGTGCAATTTTTCTTGCCAAATATTCAGATTTTCATTCAAAGTCAAAACATATATAGACAAAATACCACTTTATCTGTTACCTTGTTGAAGATAAGCTGGTAATACTTAAGAAGATCTGTGGATCTAAGAACCCGATAGAGATGTTGACTAAGGGTGTCACTATAGAGAAGCTGAGCTGTGTGCAGCTTCAGTTAGTCTTCTAGCTTGAAGATAGGAGGATGAGTTGCGGGGATGAGGGATTTTTCATTTGGAGGATTGCAGTTGATATTGGTGATTGACCTAGTCTCCAAGTGGGAGATTTGTTGGGCTTTTGTCTGGAAAAATTTTTTGGGCCCCTTTTGTAGCCCATTTGGAACCTTGTGCGTAACATGCAAAATGATTGTTTTTGGGTGATTAGGGCAAGTGGTTACACTGAGAGAGAGAGAGAGAGCATTGTACGGCTGCACTCTCTGTATTTTTCTTCCTGATAATAGTGAAATCCCTATAACTTCGTAGACGTAGGCAAAATTTTCGAACCACGTAAATACTGTCTTGCGCTTGTGATTGATTTTTCTTTAGCATGTATTCTTTCTCTATTTCATTTCTCACAGGTTTCAGGAATTTGTTGTTAATTCCCAACAAGGATATCATGCAAATCAGATATCGCAAAATCCCAAGTTGAAGAACCAACTGAGTTTTCTCATATAATTGCATTTATCACATATATTTAGTCTTGAACCTTTTAATAATGTTTGAAGATTCCATGTATGACAAGTTGTATGTAGTCATGTATTACCATGTACAAATTAGGGCTTTTGCCATTTGAACTTACTCTAAAAGACCCAAAGAAAAAATCCTACTCTAGTCTCTATCTTATTTGAAAAGACTTATCTTATTTCCAATTCCCACAAGCCAAACGCCCAAAACACCCAACACCAAGCTAACATTCTTCTCTCTAAAAGCTCTTGGCCACACCTAATTGTCAAGCTTGGAGAAAACTTTGGGCTCTGGAAACAATTTCTAGAGTTATAATATATACCTTTTGTTTTGATATAAATTTTCTAAGAGCTTACAAGAAAAGCCACCATGAATGAGAATTAGGAACAAGGTCTAGGTTGTACCCATAGAAAACAAAAACAAATAATGAAATATAAAGAAGCAGAGAGAAGAGAATAAGTGAAGATAGAATAAATTTCTATATTTCTTCTTCTATTTATATACACCTCAATCTTACATTATATAATACAATCAATTATTCTAAACAAGGAAATAATGTAAGAACCCGAACCGTTATATATAGGTTTAAACAAATAAGAGAGGGGCAAATTGGAAATTTAGCAGGATTCGTCGACGAAGTCAGAGTTCGTTGACGAAGTCCATGTAAGTCTCGTCGACGAAGTTCAGAGGCTCGTCGACGAGGAGAAGCTGAGAGATTTCGGAAAACTAGTGATATTAGGATTCATCGACGAATCCACCATCTCATCGATGAGTTGTCTATACAACCTCGTCAACGAATACACCATCTCATCGATGAAGACGCCTAAGTCAAAGGGCTAAAAATATCATTTCTCTTTACTTCCAAGTTAAGAAATCTAAAAATCTTCTTTCTCTCTCTCTCTCTCTCTAGAACTCTCCCTACTCTCTATCTCTCTAGATTTCTTCGGCGTTCGTCATTAGAATCATGAATCTGAAGTTACTACGAGGATCGTGGAAGGATTTTCCACAAGTTTTATGGATCGGATTCTCTGTTCGGCCAATTTTGGGTTTGGCATAAAATCGAGGTAAGGCTCGATTTTCAATTCTGATCTGGTAGTTTTGTAGAGATTAGTGTTGTAAGTATATTTTGTACTATTGATTGTAGATTTTGGAACTTGATTCGCTGTTTAGGGGCTTTAGAGTTCGGGATTTACTATTTGGGGAAAAGGTAAGGGGAATTATGTTTATATCGGTTATTTTTGAAATCAGACTCGGTGGAACTGTGGTTCACAGTTCTGTGTGTGTTTTGGCTACTTATTTGAGGGGATCTAACGAGAAAAACTATGGGTTTTTCATGATTACAGTTTTAGGAAAAAAGGGGGTGACATGCTGCATCCCTAGTTTTGTTGAAAACCAAATGTATATGTTGATTTATACTGTGTTATAGGGATGATCGTGCCTTGACTTTTTTAAAATGGGTGTGGTTTACTTTGTTATATGAGCATGCATGTGTGTGTGTGATTTGTTTAAATGCTAGCAGGAACGTGGTTTCGAATTGTTCGAAGTACTGAGAGTGTCCGGCTCTATATCCGAGTGCGTATGAAATTGCTGGCCATATATTGGTAGAATGTCCGACCCTATATCCAAGGGCATGAGCCTATTCTAGCAGATCAGGCCGAAGGGTGTGGATCCACTAGTTTAGCGCCGGTACGATGCCATGGGAATCAAGGACTAGCTATGTGTCGGTGGTGCCATGTTATGCGGGTTGGTTATGGGCCAACACCGTATGTTGCAGGCCGGCTTTGGGCTGATGGGTGTGATGACATCATGATTGCTAATCCTGTGTGTGTGTGCGTGTATATACTATTGTGAAATTAGTACTGGAACTGCATTTAACTGCGTGTATATTATATCATAATAACATTCAAATGTCATACACTGATATAACCTGTATTCTTCTTTACTGAGAGGTGTCTCACCCCTACTATACGTACATGTTTTTACAAGTTCGAGTAACTGGAACTAGCGTCCTTGTGTCGGGAGCGTAGTGGCCGGTGTACTTTGGGTAGTACTTGGGTAAGTACTAGGACTTGTATTTTGTGGGTTGCCATTTTGGGATATGTTGGGCATCTATTAGTACGTTATTGATGGAACCTTAATTTTGTCCTTGTATAGACTCTGGTATGGTATTGTATGTATATAGAATGACCGTATTTTTGGTGCGTATATTCTGTTATGTTTGGATGTGTATAGGGTGCATGGGAACACCAAGGGGTTGGACCCTCATCCTTTGCTCTGTATCTTGGATGTTTTGTATGATATAGGGATTGGTTGGTTTACATTATCACCCTTAGGTCCCATTTCCGGGTTCAGGGCATGACAACTTGGTATCAGATCCAGGTTATTCGGTCTTGTAGACTTGGTTAGGCTTATCTATGAGTACATATTAGAGTATAGGATGTTGGATATGGGTAGAGTTGGTTGAGGGTTGTTCAGTTACTAGATCGGGATTCATTGGCTATATTCCTTATTTTTACTGGAATGACGATTTCAGTAAAAGCAAGGCAGACCATTGACGACTTTCGTGTTGGTGTGATAGGACAGACCTAGACCTGGTAGGGAGTAGTTAACATGATTAGGGTAGATCATTGTGTTAACTGTATGTGTTATAGAGATACTGATAGTTTCCTATCGTGCTGCAGAATGGAGCCCAAGGATAATGACCTAGGAAGTGGCTCCGAGGAGATTGCGAGTGATGAGTCCCCTTCTATACCTCGAGGTTTGACGAGGCAAGTCATACGGGAGATTGAGCGGAGTGTGAGGAGACGCGAGTGCTCTCCTACTGCTACGGGGTGCACCATTGAGAGGTTTACATGCACGCATCCTCCAACGTTCTCTGGAGGACCTTACCCAACAATAGCAGAGGATTGGGTGGAGAAGACTGAGAGGATCTTGGAGGTCCTACACTGCACAAATAGGCAGCGAGTCCTCTATGCTACCTTCCAGCTATCTGGGGAAGTGGGTCAATGGTGGACTGCGGTGAGTCTACTGGAGAAGCAGAGAGCTGGTCTTTAGGAGATGTCATGGAGCTGTTTCAAAGAGGTGTTCTTCGACAAATACCTCTTAACTTCTGTACATGATGCGAAGGCGGATGAGTTTTCTGCTCTGACTCAGGGGAGTATGACGGTGCAGGGGTATGCGGCTCGGTATATAGAGCTATCCCGATTTGTGCTGTGTCTGATATCGAGCAAGTATGAGAAGACTCGTAGGTTTGAGAAAGGTCTGAGGAAGGATATCCGCAGATTAATGGGTATGCTTCAAATCTGCTAATTGTCGGTGTTGGTAGATAAAGCCACGATGATTGAGACCAGTATCTAAGAGGAGGAGGTGGTTCAGGAATCGAGGAAGAGGACAATACCTTCTAGTTCTCAGTCAGGATCTCGTCAGGGATTATGGAAGAAGAGGAACAAGGGCTCGGGCTACCGTCAGAATACTGAGTGCCAGAGTTCTCAGGGGAACCAAACTAGTGGTCATTGTACTAGATGCCACAAATGGCACAAGGGTGAATGCCGGTCATTTGGGGGTAACTATTACAACTGTGGCCAGCTAGGTCACATGTTTCGTGATTGTCATGCACCGAAGCGAGACATGTCTGCGTCTAGTGTGAACCGAGGGAGCAACTAGATACCTCGGGGAACCGTTTAGACAAATACAGCTCCGGCCAGAGTAAACTCTCTTACTCCAACGGACACTAAGCATGCAGGGAACATAGTGATAGGTACCTTATTATTGCTTTCAAATAAGGCTTCTATTTTGTTTGATTCGGGTTCAACCCATTTTTTTGTATCTGTGAATTTTTTGGGACGGTGTGGGGTTGAGACCCGAGACATGAATGAGGTGTTATCTGTTACTACGCCATCTGGGAGTGTATCTTTTTGTGGGAAGATGTTGGTAGATTGCCCAGTGGTAATTCAGGGGAAGCTGCTAGCGGCGAATCTTGTTGTATACGACATGTCAGGGTTTGATGTTATACTAGGGATGGATTGGTTGTTCTCTAGTTATGCTGATATCGACTGTCGTAGGAAGGTAGTAGTTTTTAGAACTTTTGGGGAGTAGGAGTATGAATTTGTGGGATTATGTGTGCGTCTAGCGCCACAGATATTATCAGCACTACATGCGAGGAGGTTACTCTTGGACGGATGTCAGGGGTACCTAGCTTGTGTAAAGGAAGCTCCGTGGGATGAGTTGAGGCTCGAGGACATTTGGGTAGTCAGTGAGTTCCCGGATGTGTTTCCAGATGATTTACCCGGTTTACCTATGGATCTAGAGGTGGAGTTTGCTATAGAGTTGCTGCCTGGTAAGGCACCGATCTCTAAAACTCCGTACCGGATGACTCCAGCAGAATTTCGAGAGTTGAAGGAGCAATTGCAGGAATTACTGGACAGGGGTTTCATTTGACCTAGTGTTTCGCACTGGAGAGCTCCAGTATTGTTTATGAAGAAGAAGGAAGGATTGATGCGGATGTGCATTGATTACTCTGAAATTAACAAGGTGATTGTGAGGAATCGCTATCCTTTACCTCGTATAGATGATCTCTTTGACTAGTTGCAGGGGACACGGGTCTTTTCAAAGATTTACTTACGGTCTGGGTATTATGAGGAGAGGGTTAGGTCTGAAGATGTTGCAAAGATAGCTTTCCGAACCAGATATGACCACTACGAGTTTTTGGTCATGCCTTCTAGGTTGAAGAATGCTCCGGTGGTGTTTGAACAAGGTTTTTTATGAGTACCTGGATCGATTTGTGGTGGTATTTATTGACGATATTCTAGTATACTCGAGGAGTTCGGAAGAGCATGAGGACCATTTGAGGTTAGTATTACAGACTCTGCGGGAGAAGAAGCTATATGCTAAACTGAAGAAGTGTGAATTTTGGTTGAGTTAGATTGCATTCTTAGGCCATGTGGTGACTAGTGATGGTATATCAATTGATCATAGCAAGATCGAAGCTGTGGTCGACTGGGTGAGGCCGAAGAATGTACAGGAGGTTTGGAGTTTTCTATGACTAGTGGGTTATTATCATCGGTTCGTGGAGGGGTTCTCTAAATTGTCTGGGCCTCTGACTCGATTGACCAAGAAGTGGGTGCAGTTTGAGTGGACCAGTGATTGCGAGTAGTGCTTTCAGGAGTTGAAGCACTGACTGGTTACTGCTCCAGTGTTGACCATTCCTTCAGGGGATGGTGGGTTTATGATTTATAACGACGCACCTCTGAAGGGTTTGGGATGTGTGCTTATGCAGCAAGGTAAGGTAGTAGCGTATAATTCTCGGCAATTCAAAGAGTATGAGAAGAATTACCCTACGAATGATTTAGAATTGGCTGCTGTTGTATATGCACTGAAGATCTGGAGACACTATCTATACGAGGTGTAGTGTGAGATCTTCACTGACCATAAGAGCCTCAGATACTTTTTCACACAGAAGGAGTTCAATATGAGGCAGAGACAGTGGCTTGAGTTGATTAAAGACTACGATTGCACCATCAGCTATCACATGGGAAAAGCTAATGTGGTGGCTGATGCGTTGATTCAGAAGTAGGGACCTATGGGTGTATCTGCGAGTGTATCTATGGTTGTAACTCAATGTCACATCAGGCGGGATTTGGAGAGCTCGGGTATAAAGTTGGTATTTGGGGATCATCAGGCTTTCTTTGCAAGTTTTGTGGTTCATCCAACCTTGTTTGAGCATATTAAGGCCGCGCAGGCTAGTGATGCAGAGTTGGCAGAGGTTATGGAAAAAGTATAGCAGAGACTGGCTACAGAGTTTAACATCTTGGAGGGAGGTATGCTGAGGTTTGGGACCAGGTTATGTGTTCCGAACGATAATGAGATTAGAAAGACAATTCTGGAGGAAGCGCATCGTTCTTTGTTTATGGTACATCCTGGTAGTACAAAGATGTATTGTGACTTGTGCAAGACTTTTTGGTGGTCTGGTATGAAGAGGCAGATTGTCCAGTTCATGGAGCAGTGTCTGACGTGTCAGAAGGTGAAAAATGAACATCAGAAGCCGGTAGGGCTATTGTAGCCTTTGCCTATTCAGGTGTGGAAATGAGAGCATATTTCCATGGATTTTGTTGCCAGATTGCCACCAGCGCTTCATAGGCAGAATGTCATTTGGGTGACCGTGGACAGATTGACAAAGTCTGCTTATTTCATACTGATGAAGGTTGGTTATCCTTTGAGTAGGCTAGCTGAAATGTATGTGCATGAGATTGTGAGAATGCACAGAGTACCAGTATCCATTGTATCAGATCGAGACCCGAGGTTTACTTCTTGATTCTGGATGAGCTTGCAGGAAGCATTAGGGATGAAGCTTACTTTCAGTACAGCGTTCCATCCCCAGACTGATGGACAGTCATAGAGGACAATACAGATTTTGAAGGACATGTTGCGAGCTTGTGTGTAAGATTTCGGTGGTAGTTGGATACAGTTTATGCCACCAGTAGAGTTCTCTTATAATAACAGCTTCTAGACTAGTATTAGGATGACACCGTTCAAGGCTTTATATGGTAGGAGGTGTCGATCTCCTTTGTGTTGGGATAAAGTTGGTGAACGTCAAGTGTTAGGACCTGAACTCATGCAGTAGGCATTTGAGAAGGTTGGCATAAGAGTTACATAGATGTTCGTCACCGTGACTTAGAGTTTGAGGTGGGGGTTAGGTATTTCTACGTATCGCTCCGATGAAAGGGGTGATGAGATTTGGGAGGAAGGACAAGCTGAGCCCGAGGTATATCGGACCATTCGAGGTACTTAAACGAGTGGGTCCGGTAGCCTACAGGATTGCGCTACCCCCAGCACTCTCGAGGGCCCACGATGTGTTTCACGTATCCATGTTGAAGAGGTATGTGCTGGATCCATCACATGTTATCAGCTATGATGAGTTGGAAATTGGGGATACTTTAGTGTATGAGGAGATACCTGTTCATATTCTAGACCGTAAAGTTTAGAAACTTTGTACTAAAGAGATACCATTAGTGAAGGTATTGTGGCAAAACCACGAGGTTGAGGAAGTTTCTTGGGAACTGGAAACGAAAATACGCCGGAAGTATCCATAGTTATTTTAAGTACTTGTATATCATCCTACTATGAGTTGGGACAAGTGGTTGCTCTTCGGGAGTGTGTATATTGTGAACTCCTGAGACAATTTATATTGTAACCACGGTATTCCTCCACCATAAGTGAGGGTGTGTATGTATGTGTATGACGGAGCTACACTGTAGTAGTCGCCAGTTTTCTCTAAAGTTGCATGTATGTGTTCAGTTGTATGTATGAGTTTGTGAATGAGAGATGACAAATTTCGAGGACAAAATTTTTGCAAGGAGAGGAGACTGTAAGAACCCGAACTGTGATATATGGGTTTAAATAAATAAGAGAGGGGCAAATTAGGAATTTAGCAGGATTCGTCGACGAAGCCAAAGTTCATCGACGAAGTCCATGTAAGTCTCGTCAATGAAGTTCAGAGGCTCGTCGACGAGGAGAAGCTGGGAGATTTCAGGAAACCGGTGATATTAGGATTCATCGATGAATCCATCATCTCGTCAACGAGTTGTCTATATGACCTCTTCGACAAGTACACCATCTCGTCAACGAAGACGCCCGAGTCAAAGGGCTATAAATATCATTTCTCTTTACTTCCAAGCTAAGAAATCTAAAAATCTTCTCTCTCTCTAGAACTCTCCCTACTCTCCATCTCTCAAGATTTCTTTGTCGTTCATCATTAGAATCATGAATCTGAAGTTACCACAAGGATCATGGAAGGATTCTCTACAAGTTCTACGGATTAGATTCTCGGTTCGACCAATTTCAGGTTTGGCGTAAAATCGAGGTAAGGCTCGGTTTTCAATTCTGATTCAGTAGTTTTGTAGAGATTAGTATTTTAAGTATATTATGTGCTGTTGATTGTAGGTTTTGGAACTCGGTTCGCTATTTAGGGGCCTTAGAGTTCGAGATTTGCTATTTGGGGAAAAGGTAAGGGGAATTGTGTTTATATCGGTTATTTTTGAAATCAGACTCAGTGGAACTGTGGTTCACGGTCCTGTGTGTGTTTTGGCTACTCATTTGAGGGGATATAATGGGAAAAATTATGGATTTTTCATGATTACAGTTTTGGGAAAAAAGGGGTGACAGGCTGCATCCCTGGTTTTGTTGAAAACTAAATGTATATGTTGATTTATACTGTGTTATAGGGATGGTCGTGCCTTGACTTGTTTAAACTGTATATGTTTGGAAAACCTTGGTTTTAGATTACCAAATGGGTGTGGTTTATTTTGTTATATGAGCATGCATGTGTGTGTGTGATTTGTTTAAATGCTAGCAGGAACGCGGTTCCGAATTGTTCCAATTACCGAGAGTGTCTAGCTCTATATCTAAGGGTGTGAGCCTATTCCCGCAGATCAGGCCGAAGGGTATGGATCCACTAGTTAAACGCCGGTACGATGCCATGGGAGTCGGGGACTAGCTATGTGCCGGTGGCGCCGTATATGCAGGTTGACTACGGGCCAACGCCGTATGTCGCGGGCCGAATTCGGGCCGATGGGTGTGACGACATCAGGATTGCTGATCATGTGTGTGTGTGCGTGTATGCACTATTGTGAAATTAGTACTGGAACTGCATTTAACTGTGTGTATGTTGCATCATGATAACACTCAAATGTCACACATCGATATAACCTATATTCTTCCTTACTGAGAGGTGTCTCACCCCTACTGTACGTACATATTTTTACAAGTCCTTTGAGTAACCGGAACTAGTGTCCTTGTGTTGGGAGCGTGGTGGCCGATGTACTGTGGGTGGCACTTGGGTAAGTTCTAGGACTTGTATTTTGTAGGTTGCCATTTTGGGATATGTTGGGCACCTGTTTGTACGTTATTGATGGAACCTTGATTTTGTCCTTGTATAGATTCTAGTATGGTACTGTATGTATATAGAATGACCGTATTTCTACTACATATATTCTGTTATGTTTGGATGTGTACAGGGTGCCTGGGAACCCCACGGGGTCGGACCCTCATCCTTTGTTCTGTATCTTGGATGTTTTGTATGATACAGGGACTGGTTGGTTTACACTTTCACCCCTGGGTCCCATTTCTGGGTTCTGGGCATGACAAATAATCCCCCTACAAAATAATATATAATCTTCTACATTTACCCACTTTCCTAATTTACTCATTATTCACAAAGATACTTTGGAGTTTTACACTCCCCCTCCTATTGGATCATAGATATTAATCATATCCAACTTGCTAATAAGGTCATCAAAGTTCTATTGTGCCAACCCTGTACTAAAGATATGTGCAGTTTGTTCCTTGGTAGGTACATAACTCATACATATAATTCCTTCTTCAACTTTGTCTTTGACAAAATGTTGGTCCACTTCCACATGTTTAGTTATGTCATATTGAACCGGATTGAGAGAGATACTAATGGCTGCTTTGTTGTCACAATAGAGTTTGATAGGAAATTTCACCGGGACTTGTAGTTCTTCCAAGAGTTTCTGTAACCACAACCCTTCACATATTCATTGAGCAATTGCTCTGAACTCAGCTTCAGCACTACTACAAGCCACTACATTCTATTTTTTTCTTCTCTAAGTTACCATATTTCCCTAGACAAATGTGCAATAACCGATGGTGGATCTTTTATCTTACACTAATCCTGCCCAATCTGCATTTGTAAAGATCTCTACTTCCTTTCTTTCACATTTATTGAAGAAGAGCCCTTTGCCCAGGGAGCCCTTGAGATATCGAAGGATCTTGTACAGAACATCTAAATGAGCTTCTTTTGGTGAATGCATGTGTTGGCTTACCACACTAACCACAAATGCAATATCTGGTCTGGTATGTGATAGGTAGATTTTCTTACCAACCAATCTCTGATACTTCTTTTTTTCAACTAATATTCCACAGTCTTCAACCCTCTTTACTGCTTCAATTGAGGTTTCACTAGATTTACATCCAAGCATGCCAATTTCAATTAGAAGACCAGTGATATACTTTCGCTAAGAGACACTAATACCCTTTATCATTCTAGAAACTTCCATGCCCAAGAAGTATCGCATTTGTCCCAAGTCTTTAACTTCAAATTCAGTAGCTAGAACTTTCTTCAATCTTTCCATCTCTACTGTATCATCCTCAATTAAGATTATATTATCAACATACACCATTAGAATTGTTCTCTGACCCCTTTTAGACTGTTGGAAGAATAGGGTGTGATCTTATTGCCCTTGTTGATATCCTTGGTTCTTTATTACTTTCACAAATATGTCGGACCATGCTCTGGGAGATAACTGGAGTCCATACAAGGACTTCTTGAGTTTGCACACTTTGTTTTCTTCACCTTTCTTTTTGAAGCCTGGTGGTATTGTTGTGATGCCCTGATTTTTCATACCATTTTTTTCCTATATAAATAATAAATAAATATATTAATCAACATCGGCCACGTCAACACCTCTTATACCATTTATACATAAACCGACCCGAAATCGGTACTAGGTACACAACCATTCTCATATACACAAACTTAACAGCGGAAGTCATTATATTTATACATAACACAATGAATACACATACCAGAATGGTAAACCATCCATATATACATGTCTAACACATTTCTAAAAGGAAACACAAAATACTTGAGGGGAATCATCCATCCCTAACTCAAAACACGCACATTGTCTACTCAGGGTATTAGCTCCCCTCTATCTTATAGCTCTATCACCTGGTCTATCTCGGTTTCTTGAAATATTTAGAAGTTTGGGTGAGACACATCTTAGTAAGACCGAATAAATTATCTACAGTGTGGCAATATGAGTTTCATTATATCATAACATATATTCATTTTAGTGATAATATCTTCTTAGAAAATATACCATTTTTATACATAAACAAACAAACATATAAATATAAAACACAAGCTTTCATAATTTTTTAATTCCATTTTTTTGTGTTAAACTACTAAATTAATGAACTCTATTAAAAGTTTAACTTTGTAGTATCCTTATATCATTGTCAAATTTAATGAATATCTAAAATATAAAAATGATAATGTTGAATTTTTATAATCTATACTTATTAACTTCATTACTATTCGTTTTCTAAAAGTTCATGTTGTTTTTGGATTATACAATTAATACTAACTCTTATGAGTTCAAAAAATTATGAAATGTTAACTGTAAAAATTTTGATCTTGATACCCTTAATTTACTTAGTTATATGGCTTAAATATCGTAGTTGAACTTTATTTTTATTTTATTTTTTAAAAATCTTTTAGTTAGATTATTTTTTTCATTCATTGCTATTGGCTCATCTTATTTTACGTCTTATGTTTACTATTACCAAAAAAGAAAACATCTCCCTCTCCCTCTCTCTTTTTATTTTTATTTTTTGGTAAAAGAGGACGACACCTCCATTTATTTATTAATATATCCTCACTTTTGGAGGATGAACACCGTGGTTACATGATAAAACAAAAGGGAGAGTACAAAAAAACCCTCCCAAAAAAACCAATCCCAGCAACCAACCAAATTAGGACAACAAAGCTCAACATACCTAACAAAGACAATAAAAATATAAACACAACCAAAATCAAAACAAAATACGTCAAACGAAACTCTAGAGTTGAACATCTCCCTCTCTTTCTCTCTTAAAAATCCTTTCAAAAGTAAATCAAATTCTATTATTTAGTCTGTAGCTCCATCTCTGCAAAGGCAAAGAACCCATCACTGTCTCAGTATTTATAATAATCTGAATTTTGTTATAGACCCCTAACCGAACCAAAAAGGAAGAGCTTTTCCCCTTTCTTATGATTTTTTTTATCTATATGCTTTTTGCATAGGAAAAGAAAACTCTCTCTCTCTCTCTCTCTCTCTCTCTCTCTCTCTCTCTCTCTCTCTCTCTCTCTCTCTCCACACACACAAACATACATATTGCAAAGTACATTTCTCTAACTTTCTTCATCAGTTTGCAGTTATATTTTAATGCTTGCTCTTTATCCTCTGATATTCTGCTGCTGCATCATAGTCTCCATATTGTCACGACACTTGAATTAAATTTTAAAAAATATTCTAATCGTATGACCAATTTTCACCACCATCAAATTCTACATAGTTTGAATTAGCATAATTGGTTCAACTTCAATTCTTCAAATTTATCACAACTGATGTATTTGATTGGTAGGTTTTCCAACATGTATTTTTTTTTATATTCTAGCTTCAGAATATTTGGCACATTATGTGTGAGTTATAATGTTTGTGTGTGCTGAGTTATTTGTCGTTTGAATATATATCTTCTTTAGTTTTAGGGGCACTTGTATATAGATCAATCATTAAAAAAAATTTATGCTAAAAGTAAGAATCTCCATCTTTGGTATTTTCTAGTCTTGCAAAAAATCTTCTACTTCAATCATCCAATTTTTATTTTTTTTTCAAATTTGTTATTGGAGATTACTTTTGTTCTATGGTGGATTCATCTCTTTTCTCATGTACTTTTGGATTTAAATTATCAAGATGGTGTGAAACCAACTTTTATGTGTTATTTAGCTTTAAAATTATTATTTTTTCTCTTAATGTGGTTTCTTGTAAAATATTAATTTTGAATTAATTAGGAACATGTCTTAATATCTTTTTTACATGCTAAACGTTATGTAGGTTAAATATACACACCAATATACATATATAATGATCTAAATTGTTGTCATTAGGTATTTTTATCAAACAAAAATAGTATTATAACTATGGTAAAGCAAAATGAAATATATCAATGTTCACTCTTTCATTTGAAACCTTTTATAAACATAAACCTACATTAAATTAATTAATTTTTTTATCCATTCCACAACCTAATCAATTTCTTTTTCTACAACAATCAATAATATTTTAATTGTTGGCCCTAGAGTCGAGTCTAGAGGGGAATGAATAAACTCTTTTGCGTATTTTTGTTTTTCTCTACAAAATAATAAATCTTGACAAGATGCAAGCAATTATATCACAATATAAATAATATAAACCATGCATAATATATAAATTAAAGAGAATAGGGAAGAAAAGCTTGACAAATTGATGTATGATAAAAATGGTGATTACCTACGACGTTACTCTCTGACTTCCGATGAACAGAAAATGATGAAAACAAAGCAAGCTTGGAGGACCCGGGGTATACCCTGGGAGATCGCTCAAATGCCTAAGTAAGGGAACACTTTGATAAGGTTGAATGCAACAATAAGATTGGGTTAAGAGTGAGTTACCTATGATTGTTTGTATTACCCTTCTTTATAGTGGTGAGGTTTGACCCTTGGGTTAATCCATCATGATGACACGGGGGCGTGGATCGCTCCGGAGGTATAAGGCGTTAGCGAGGATCCTCCCTTCATTATTAGGTTAGAGTTAATTGCTCCTACTATAACATTTGACTTGGGTAATGATTGCTAGGTTTTGATTTCCTTTTATAAGCTGATATATTTAGGGCATATCGGTTGTCCCCCTTAGTTTCGAATTTTCAGAACTTGTTCTTGAAATTTTGAGCTGGTGTCTTGTTTCCTTTTTTTTTTTAGGTCGGTTGGTCCGAGCCGGTTGGATTCCCATTCGGCTCCATCGAGTTGATTCACTTGCCGAGTTGCATTTTGTTGAGCCGATGCTACGATCGGATTCCCTTGAGTTAGTTTTGCTGAGCCAATGTTCAGCTCAGTTGGTTTAGCTGAGCCAATGTCAGGGGGTTTCGACTAAGTTAGTTTTTCTGAGCTGATGCTAACATTTTTTCGAGTTGTCGAGTTGTCTTTGCTGTGCTGCTCTTGCCGAGCTGTTCTTCGTGGCATTTCTTGTTGAGTTGTTTCTGTCGAGCTGCTTTTCATGGCATTTCTTGTCGAGCTATCGAGCTACTCATCGTGGCATTTTTAGCCAATTTGTTTCTGCCAAGCTGCTTATCACGACATTTCTTTCTGAGTTGCTTCTGCCGAGCTGGTCTTCATGGCATTTCTTGTCAAACTGTTTTTGCCAAGCTACTCTTCTTGGCATTTCTTTCCAAAATGTTCCTACTAAGCTACTCGTCGTGGCATTTCCTGTCGAGCTTTTTTCTGTCAAGATGCTTGTCATGGAATTTCTTGCTGAGCTGTTTCAATCGAGTTACTCTTCGTGGAATTTTTTGTCGTGCTGTTCCTTCCAAGTTGCTTGTCGTGGCATTTCTTGCTGAGGTGTTTCTGTCGATTTTCTCATCATGGAATTTCTAACCGAGTTGTTTTTCCCAAGCTGCTCTTCATGGAATTTTTTACTGAATTGTCTCTATTGAGCTACTCTTCTTGGCATTTCTTGCTGATTTGTTTCTGTTGGGCTGCTCGTCATGGCATTTCTTACTGAGCTGTTTCTGTTGAGCTGCTCTTTGTGGCCTCACAAGCTGTGCTCGTTAGTTGAGCCTTCTTTGCCTAATGAGTTGTGCTCATTTGTTGGGCGGTTGCGTGGCCTCATAAGCTATGCTCGTTAGCTGGGCCTTCTTTGCCCAATGAGTTGTGCTCATTTATTGGGCATTCTTCTAGCCTCACGAGCGGTGCTCGTCATTTGGGCCTATTCTTCTTCGCCTAATAAGCTGGGCTCATTTTTTGGGTCGTTGCATGGCCTCATGAGCTATGCTCATTAGTTGGATCTTCTTTGCTTAATGAGATGTGCTCATTTGTTAGGCATTCTTCTAGCCTCATGAGCTGTGTTCATCAGTTGGTCCTATTCTTCTTTGCCTAATGAGTTGTGCTCATTTATTGGGCAGTAATGTGGATTCACGAGCTATGCTCCTCAGTTGAGCCTTCTTTTCCTAATGAGTTGTGCTCATTTATTGGGCATTCTTTTGGTCTCATGAGTGGTGCTCCTCAGTTGGGTCTATTATTCTTTGCCTAGTAAGTTGTGCTCATTTGTTGAGAGGTTGTGTGGCCTCACGAGCTATGCTCGCCAGTTGGATCTTCTTTACCTAGTGAGTTGTGCTCTTTTTTTGGGCATTCTTCTGGCCTCACGAGCGGCACTCTTCAGTTAGGCATATTCTTCTTTGCCTAATGAGTTGTGCTCATTTGTTGGGCAGTTGCGTGGCTTTACGAATGGTGTTCGTCAGTTGGGTCTATTCTTCTTTAACTAATGAGTTGTGCTCGTTAATTTATTAGGAAACCTTCTGGCCTCGTGAGCTATGCTCGCCAATTAGGCCACTATGATGTGACGTTGATGTCCATTAATTACGTTCGCCGCCCCTACAAAATTTAAGAGTCTCTTTTTAATTGTGTCATACATTTGGAGAATCAAGATTTCTTGGAATTGGCACCACGTCAGAGACTGCTCAGGGATTTGATTTTTTTTTCTTGAGACGCACACATGGATTGATGAGTTCTCACCTTCTTGAGATGCTAAATTTTTTTAGGATTCGTGTGGGCTTCTTTATAAAGGATGTGAGCTCACTCATTTGTTCCTTGTCTCAACCAAGGGATCCCTTCCCCCTGCTAGGTACACTACCCTCCAGGTTGACATATTTTTGTGCTCTGGCCATCAGTTCTCCCATATCAACTGGTGGCTTCTTCCCCAAGGAGTATAGGAAACTCCCTGACTGAAGGGTCGTGGTCAGGGCTACCAGCGCCACTCCAGTGTATAGGTTGCGGATCTCTAGGGTCGCAGTGACGAAGCGGTGTATGAATTTTTTCAACATCTCCCTTTCTCCTTGGACCAAATTCATTATATGAGCCAAAGTTTTGATGATTCTTTGGTTGCTGATGAAATGGCTGGTTCCATCTAAAAAAAGAAGCTGATCGAGCCAGGTTGTAGGGTTCAGTACCAGTCCCTAGCACAACCTTAAAGGGTGGCTACAAATTCCTGGCACATAATGGCATCAGGTGCACCTTGTAATTGCATCAACACCTTAAAGGTGTCTAGATGATCGACCGGGTCAGTCAAACCTTCACACATTTCAAAATTTGGCATTTTGAACTTACTGGGCAGCGGGACATTCATCACTTCTTTGGTGAATGATGGCTCTGAGGATTTTAAAGAGGTTTTCCCATAAGAGGGGTTGGTTCAACCCTCTTTCATCATTTTCTTTATTTGATCTATCTTTTTTATCCTCTCCTCCAACTCATTCGATCTTTGCTCGTTGACTCCTACGTTGTTTGTGTCTTCCATCTTCTTAGTTAGTTTTTCCCTCACTCTCCTTCAGGTTCATTGCTTTCTGAGGTGAGTTGGGGCTAATATGTTGTTGGCAAGGGACATGTTCTTCCTAACCCTTTTGCTGCAAGAGTAGGTTGAACATATCCTCCATCTTCTAGGAGGCTTCCATTCTCCTTTGGAAGGTGAGAAATTCCTCCCCAGTGACCGAACGATCTCCGGGTGTGGAGTGAATGGATTGGGGTGATTTTTTACCAACGGCAAGGATAGAGTTTAAGCCGTGGGTTGTTTTCATTATTCAAGAATCAGAGGTCAGAAGCAAGATGAACACCTCTTTGAAGTGGTTGCCATAGACGACGCCAACTGTTGCATGATAAAAATGGGGATGACCTATGACGTTACTCTCTGAATTTCGATGGTCTGAAAAGGATGAAAACAAAGCAGGCTTGGAGGACCCGGGGTGTACTCTGGGGGATCACTCCGATGGCTAAGTAAGGGAACGCTTCGAAAAGGTTGAATGCAATAGTAAGATTGGGTTAAGACTAAGTTACCTATGCTTGTTTGCGTTACTCTTCTTTATAATGGCGAGGTTTGACCCTTCGGGTGATCCATCATTATGACACGGGGGCATGGGTTGCTCTGGAGGTTTAAGGCGCCAGCGTGGATCTCTCCCTTCATTATTAGATTAGAGCTAATTGCTCCTGCCAGATATTTGACTTGGGTAATGATTCCTAAGTTTTGACTTCCTTTTATAAGATGATATATTTAGGGCATATCACAAACGATATTAACATGTTTTAGCCACTTGCAAACGTCCACACCTTGAGACACACTCAAGGATTCCAAAATCCACTAAACAATCTCCTTTGCCAGTGGAGAAGCCTTTACACATGGGAACAAATCCCTTTTACTCACACAGAGCCTTCACACAGGATCCAATCCTTATTGCCCATACTGAGACTTTACAAGGTTACAAATCCCTTAACACTTAGTTCACAAAGAGCCCATATAAGATGAAAATGGTTTACAAAAACAATGCTCCTTGAATAAGCTAGTATCTAATACAATAGGAAACAATTCTTAATCTCTCACGCAATAAATCACAACAAGATTAGAAAGTAAGAGAGGTATTAAGCACAAAAATGATGAACTAAATGAAGTATGCTTGCAAATAATATATAATTACTAAAATTCACTTATAAACAAGCCTTTGGACTTGGTATTTATAGGAAAATTGAGCTACTAGTCGTTTTATGGCCGCTTGGCTAATAAAATAATTAATTACTTTGAAAACTAGTTGTTTATAGTCGTTAGGTGTAGTATCCCAGTGTAAACCATTGACGGATTCCCTAAACTGTTGACGGTTTCCCCCAAAAAACCATCGATCGTTTGCTAAAACCATGGACAGTTTTATTCAGGCCAAATTTTGCCTAAAACTATCGAAGCACCTGGGCCAAATTGTCGATGGTTTGCCCTGTTTCTTCATTAACTTGATTTTTAGGTGCTTATATGAGGTTTTAACTCAACCACGACCAAGTCTATGAAAGTTTATAATACTAAGATGATTTAAAACTTGTCCCATATGAAAAAATTTAAGTAAAGGATATTTTTATAAAACTCTTTGTTTTATCTTTGAAAACTCATAAGTACTGAACTTATGATTTGGTGATATTCAATGTACTCTTATGAACTAGTATGCCCATGCAATTTGTTCAACTCTTACTCAATAAACATGTGGAAACAATATTGTAAGAGTTATAATATTTCCTACCTTAAACACTTCCTTATTACATTATGACTTTACATTTTCTTTGTTGATTGTGCTTAAGTTCTTTCGAGTAATTTCTGCTTTGATCGTTCCTTCTTGAATGTCCACTCGATCTTTGCCTATGAGAATATTTGCTTGATCTTTGCACTAAAACTCATATCTATGTGATTTCACCACTTATACCTGCCAAGACTTAGTATGCAAAGATTAGTTTAACTTAAAACCACTAATGGGTTGTTATCATCAAAACACAACAATTACGATCATGTAGCCACTCACGCTAACAAAAACATTTATAAGCTAGTTTTATGAATTAATTATGTGCCACGACGTTCCAAGATCACAGAGCCTTGGGGAGGCGAGGGAATATGATATAGTATTAAAAAAATTTTGAATTTTGGAGTCGCCACTAACTTATTATTTACCTAGGTATGATTAGAATACCTAATTATTACTCATTTGATTGGTCACTAGACTAAGCCTAAGTCAAGGAACTAGTAATCTTAGTCTACTTATACTAGAGTTGGGATCAAGAGTAGTGTTATGCGATGGGAAGGTATTTGCACCTCCTACACACTCGTTTAGCGAACGATACCTAATTAATTATAAATTATCCTCAAATTGAATTTAATAATCTTTAATTAACTCATTTTAAATCAAATTAATTAATTAATTAATTAAAAGAAAATTAAAATTTTGTGTGTGATTTACGAATGTCTAATAAGACCTCCAAATGTCTAATAAGACCCCCAAATGAGGGAATCTTGTTAAATAGACCCCCATAAGAGCTAATACAAGTGAGGTGTAAAATACCTCATTGCCTTTTTTTAAAAAATCATAGGAACACACACAGGGCAAAATTGGGAAAAATGTCAAATTGGAGGTAAAAGAATCTTGAAAAACATTCCCCGATTTTTCAAAAAAAAAAGAAAGATATTTTCTAGAATTTTTCAAAAGTTCTCTAAAGTTTTTTAGGTTTTTTAAAGACTTTTTCTCATTTATTTTGGCTTAAAACAGTCCCAAAAATATATTTTTTTCCATTTTTCTGACCTTCAAAAAAATTTTCCTAATTTTTCCCAAATTTTCCTATTTTTTAATTATTTTTCTCAATAAAAAGTGAATAAATCATTAATTAATTAATTAATTAAAAAATAAAATAAACAAACTGATTCAGTTTGACTGAATCAGTTTAACGGGTTCATGACAGGGGGTCGCGTGTCAACCCGATGGGGTGACACATGTTAGGAGTTTTACTTCCTTTTATCTTTTTTTTTTTTTTTTTCCTTTTTCTTAAGGACGTCACCTTGCCACGTGTTAATTCCCGAGTGAATCTGTATGGGTGACATGGATTGATGACATGGCACCATCTAGACCAACTAGAGAAAACAAAAATCTAATGGTTAGGAACCATGACATGTGTCACCCCGGCCCACGGTTAGTGAGATGTGTCCCATTATATATCTTTTTTATTTTCTTTTCTTCTAGAGGGTGAAAGCATGCAGACGTCACCCCTGCCACCTATCACCCACGGAGGAGTCAGAAGAAATGAATAAGAATTGCTAACATGACACATTCTGGATCGTCCAAAAAAAGCACAAATCAAACGATCTAGAAGTGGCCACATAACTCATTAAACCCGTGAATCATGTGTCACCACACAAGGACGATGTGTGGCCATTAACCCTTTCAAATAAATTGATTTTTTTTCTTCTTTTCTATCTTTTCTCCCATGTATTTTCTCTCTCCTCTCTCTCTCTTCTCCCTTCTCTAGTCTACTCTCGCATCTACAAGGCTCTCTCTCTCTCTCTCTCTCTCTCTCTCTCTCTCTCTCTCTCTTTGTGTGTTTTGCTCTCAGATCTATGAGACTCTCTCTCTATTTCTCTGTTCTGCTCTTAGATCTGAGAAGCTCTCTCTCCTTTCTACTCTATGTATTTATCTGATCTTTGACTTGGTTTTATCTGGTTTGTAGGTTCAAAAAATGGTTGGGGAAGTTCTAAAGCTTGAGTGCAAGATAATTTCTTCCCTTACCTCCCCTTTCGTTCCATTTTTTTATTTATGTTAGGGCCAAAAGATCCATTTGATCTGTGTTTTGATTTGGCTAGCTTTGAAATTTGTTTTGGGGGCGAGTTAACTCACCACACTTAGTGAGTTTTGGGGGGAAGTTGAAATTAGGAATAGCTTCCGAAGAGGGGGGATGAATTGGATTCTAAAAATTTCTTTTAATTCTTTTTAAGATACCTTAAACTTCCTTTATTTCTTTTAACCAATTCTTAACTTGTTTGTTTAATTCTTTAATCAATCAAGAATTTAGTTCTTTTATCCAATCAATAACACAATTAAACAACCAATCAATTAAACAATATCTTAAAGCCAAACAATCAATTTATTTGCTAAGTACAAGTTAAACAACAAACAACAAAACCAAGATATAAAGTATTCAACACTTTAGTAATATAAGATCTTGAGATAGTTTGTTTGTTTATTTAAGCCCTGTGATTATGAATTTGAAAACCTTGTGAAGAATGTAATTTAATATTCAACAATCCTTTCACAAACACAATAAAACTTTTGTTATCAGCCTTAGATATAAATTTGAATCAAGCCCTGTATATATGGATTTGCTTAATATGATGTTCAATACAACATTCAATCACTCTTTCCAAATATTCAAAACTCAAATAAACTTTTAGTTAATTTATCTTTGAGTGTTTTACTAACAAACGTACTCTCGTATGGTTTCCACAAGATATGGTTTAACCAACATATTCCTTTTCGATTTCAGCAACCCAGATCAAAATTAAACTTTAAGTTTACTTGATTTCCAAATATGCGTAGTATTCCATGCAATTTAAATATGTACTGAAAATAAAGAGTAGGGAAAGAAAGAGTGAGACGGAGATTTTTACGAGGTTTGGCTTATACCCAGCCTACATCCTCGCCCTTGGCAAACCACCAAAGGATTCGCTAAACCTATTCCTTTAACGGACGGAACAAACCGTTACAACACTCCTTGGTTAAGGCTAGAGCTCACCTTCTCCAAACGATATCCCCTCGTTTGGTCACTCCTAAACTAGGCTAGAGCTCGCCTCTCTAAGCAATATCCCCTTGTTTAGCCAATGATCCAAACAACTCTTGGAATCATCAATATACAAGATACAAATCAAATAGATGTGTACAAAGAACTTGCTCCTCAAAGAGCTGGTTAGTACACCAATTACAGCACAACTAATATACTTCAAAGTAAATCACAATATGGAATATAACTTGAAGCTCAATGAAGTATATCACCAATTAATTCTTTTAATGATTGAAAGATTTAGAATTTGTAGCACAATTCTAGTGGA
This sequence comes from Malania oleifera, assembly GCF_029873635.1. Lineage (NCBI taxonomy): Eukaryota > Viridiplantae > Streptophyta > Magnoliopsida > Santalales > Ximeniaceae > Malania > Malania oleifera. Next base: position 105,090,009 of record NC_080418.1, on the reverse strand, counting down.
AGAAGATCAACAAAACTCAGTTGAATTCGTGCACAATATGTGAGCTTGAGAGCAAGAGAGAGCCTTGAGAAATTGAGAGCAATTTGAGAGAGACTTCGAATTTTTTCAGAATTTAAATTCTTGGTTGTATTGATTCAATTATATTTGAGACTTATTTATAGACTTTAAAAGGTATGTAACTTGGTCCCCAAGTGGCTTGAATTATTCCCCAAGTTTCCATAAGTTTTGAGCCCCAAACAACCCCATTTAAAAATTTGACCGTTATGAGAAAATGCAAAACAACCGCGTGGCAGATGACTGTCCACTTTGGGCAATCATCTGTCCAGTTAAACCAAAGGGGCAGAAATGTGGTAGTCATCTGTCTAAACCCACACAGATGCCTCAAAGTGCACTGGCAATCGACTGTCCAATTCTTGATAGTCGTCTGTCATGCTGCCAACTTCGAGCACCCTTCAGTATTTTGGTCATAACTTTTTCTTTATAACTTTATATTTGATGATCTTGGTGTCAAATGAAATTTACGAGAAAATCCTACAACTTTCATGTTGAAGACATTTTAAAACAAGGAGTTTTTGATAGAGAAAAATGCACCTCAATGCAGATGTAGAAAATTTGATAGCATTTGAGAAATCCTCTTTTTGATGCTTTTCATTCCAAAATTGATTCTATCCTTTTTGAAACAATGTTTGACCTTATAAAAATATTTTCCAAGTATGTTCAAAGGTATCTAGGTCCAAGACATTAACCAAAGAGTTTCATGCATCCATATTGAAATTCTTTGAAGTACTTACATGAAATTTCCTAGACTCTTTCAATTCTTGAATTCCTTAAGGTCTTTATGCTTGCTTCATCTTTCATTGAGCTTTCCATGTTGATCACTTTGGCTTTCATTCTTGAAAATTTTTCTTTAATATCAATGCTCTCATGATCTTCAAGTTTTAATCTTTAAATTCATGCTTCAAGCTTGATATAATCATCATTATCTGAGGTACAAGGTGTCATTAACTTTTTAACCTTGCATTCTTCATTTAGTCCTGAAAATACATCACTTAACATAGCATGTTAAGATCCACTTTTTTGTTAGCATCAAAATAGGATATTAAGCCTTGTAAGGCCAACAGAAGTGCTTAACAGTTGACTCGGGTGAATCAACTCACTATGTTAAGCTTGGGTTGACTCAGGTGAATCAACCCATTGGATTAGTTATGGGCTGACTCGAAGGGCGAGTTAACTCACCGTCTGGGCCCTCATTTGGGTTTTGAAAATGGTTCTTGGTTTTGATTTAAAAATGAGCCCTGATTTGAGTTTTAAAAATGGGCTTGGGTCTTCTTTAAAAAAAAAATAATTTTGGGCTTAGGGCCCTTAGGTTTTAAAAATGATAGGGCCTAAGGTCCTTTGGGGTTTTTTTTTAATAAAAAAATGGGGTTGTTTTTTTGAAAAGTTGGACCCTGGGCCCTTTGGGTTTAAAAAACAAAAAGTTTTTAAAAGTTGAGCCTCTGACCCTCTAGGTTTTAAAAAATTGGTTTTAAAAGTTGGGCCTCCAGCCCTCTGGGTTTCAAAAATTGGTTTTAAAAAGTTGGCCCCGAGGCCCTCTAAGTTTAAAAAATTGGTTTTTAAAAGTTGAGCACCATGCCCTCTGGGTTTAAAAATGGGCTTTTCAAAGTTGGGCCCCAAGCCCTCTGGGTTTAAAAAATGCATTGTTTTTTTTAAAAAAAAAATGTGCCCAGGGCCCTTTGGGTTTAAAAATGGGCTAGTTCTTTTAAAAATGGCTATAGGGCCCTTTGTGTTAAAAATGTGGAGCCCTCTGTGGAATTAAAAAAGATGGGCTTGGGGCTTGGGTTTAGTTCAAGGGCTTCGTGGATTTGGTCAACAGGCTTGTGTTGTCAAGGCAGTGGACTTGGGGTTTTAGGTTAGATTGTGGGCTTATGGATTGAGATGGTGGGCTTTGTGGGCTTTGGTTAGACTGTGGACTCTGGGTTCTTGTCTGCATGGGAGATACTCATTTTCAATTGAATACCTATAGTATAGCATGATTAAGGAAATGAGGGCAATGTAATCTAACTAACCTTGGGTCTTCTGCTCCTTTGAGTCTTCTTATCCCTGCTTTATCCTCCTTCTATGCTCCTTCTCCAATGTTTGGGACGTTTCTTGGTCTTAGCATCTATCCCTTCTAGTTTGTGGGAACCTTTCGAGTGGTAGGACCTTAGGAGACCTAGAGCAATAGGCTTTGTGACTCTTTTCTCTGAGAAGGGCATGATGTTGCCCTCTATTTTCTTTTTTTCTTTTTTTTTTTATTTAGTTTTCACACCCTCAAGCCCTCACCAGAATGCCACTTCTCTCTTTTTCTTGAATCTCTCTGTTTTTTTTTTTTTTTTTCGTTCTTCCCTTTACCCTTTACAGAGGTCCCCTATGGGGTTTGATCCTTAGCCAGCATAAGTAACAAACTAATATTCCCTTTTCAACCCTTTTCTTGTTTTGACTCTCTCATGTGCATGCTTTCCTTCTTATAGCAAAACTCTCGTCCCTATTGCAATCAGCTGATTTTTTTTCCATATGGGTCCTTGGCCGAATATTAGAACTAGAAAACATATCAATCTTGCAAACTCTCTCATTAATTCATGAAATCATTCATATATTCTCCCTTGACAACTTGATTTCTTGCTGAATTTGTGTGCAGGTACGTGCGAAGATCCTTAGGATATTATCTGCAACTTCTTTTTTTTGCCTCCCTTTATTTTTGTGTATTTATGCGTTTCTTTTGTATTTTGATGTATATCCAGTATTATCAGTTATTTCCCTATAATTCCCTCTATTTTGACATATTTCCTTATATCCTAATTATTTCAATTTAATAAAATTTTGTAATATTAAGGTCCAGTTAAAATTGGGTGTCTACATTATGCATTAGATATCAATGTACATGTGTTATATATGGTTTTCATATCCCATTGTATAGTAAGTAATGTTTCTTAGTAGTATTATTAATTTTTTTTTATGTAATATTTTAATAAATTGTTTTAGGAAAATAAAAAATAGATACAAAGTTAGAAGTCTCTTTATATGTGTCTGCAGACATAAATATGTACAACAACAACAACAACAACAACAATAACAAGCCTGAAGCCCTAGTAAGTGGGATCAAATATATGAGTCATTTTCTACCGATTCACTCGATTAACGGCATTTTCTTCAACTAACTTAAAAACTATTAAATCTTTTCTCAATAACTCATTCCAAGTTATTTTCAATTTGTAATTCCAAATTCTAGCACCATTAACAACAATGACTCACTCCATCTCTCTAGTGTATTACTTGACCTATGTTTCAAATGTCCAAACCATTTAAATCGTCTCTCTCTTAGCTTATCTTCTACCGATGCTATGCCTAACTTATTGTAAATATGTTTATTTCTTAATTTACTTTTAATGTTACACCACATATCTACCTTAGCATGTCCTCTTTAATTTATCCCTCCGCTTGCATAATAAATTCAATATATTGAAATTTACTAATCTTATTAATTTCTTGATCATCAAGCATAATTTTAACTTCAATATTTATCCGTGCATGATTGAAATTATGTTTCACATATTTTGTCTTATTTCTACTTATCATAAAATCTAGAGTATAACATTGTTTTCCTAATTTTTAACTTAAATTCTACCCCACTTCTACATTTATCAATCAAAATGATATCATCTACAAACAATATATCATGAGATCACTTTTGGATATTTGTTGTAACTTGTAAGTTACAAATAAGGACTAAAAGTAGAGTCTTGATGTAAACCTATCATTATAGGAAATTATCTAAACTCTCCTCCTATAATCCTAATGTTAGTTGTTAGTGTATATCTTTAATAACATCAGTGCATACTCCTTTCTTTTTTTCTTTTTTTCTTTTTTTTTCTAAAACCCACCAAAAAATTTTCTTAAATATTTTATCATATGCTTTCTCTAAGTCAAATAAAATCATATGCAAGTCCCTTTTCTTTTACCTGAAAATTTTCATTAATCTTCTTAATATATTAAGATAGCTTCTATTATTGATAACCTTTGTTTCTACTTTTTTTTTTTAAATTATGTTTTTCAATTTCACTGTATTACTCACATGTTTAATTCCTTTATAGTTATTACAATTTCAAGTATCACATTTGTATTTATTTGTATATAAGTATTAATGTTCTTTTCTTTCATGCATATACATAGTGATTCTCACTTTAATATAAGTATATGTGTGATTTCACCACTTATACATGCCACAGCTTAGTATGCAAAGATTAATTTAGCTTAGAACCACTAATGGGTTGTTATCATAAAAATACGACAATTAGGATCATGTAACCACTCAGACTAACAATAACATTTATAAGCTAGTTTTATGAATTAATTATGTGTCATGACGTTCCAAGAGCACGGAGCCTCGGGGAGGCGAGGAAATATGATATAATATTAAAAAAGCTTTGAATTTTGGAGTCGCCACTAACTTATTATTTACTTACGTTTGGTTACAACACCTAATTACTACTCATTTGATTGGTCACTAGACTAAGTCTAAGTTAAGGAACTAGTAGTCTCAGTCTACTTATACCAAAGTTGGGATCAAGAGTATAGTTATGCAATGGGAAGGTATTTGCACCCCCTACATACTTGTTCAATGAACGAAACCTAATTAATTATGAATTATCCTCAAATTGAATTTAATAATCTTTAATTAACTCATTTTAAATCAAATAAATAAATTAATTAATTGAAAGGAAATTAAAAATTTGTGTGTGATTTAAGAATGTCAAATAAGACCTCCAAATGTTAAATAAGACCTCTAAATGAGGGGATCTTACTGCATAAACCCCTATCAGAACTAATACAAGTGAGGTGTAAAATACCTCATTGCCATTTTTTTAAAATCATAGGAACACACATAGGCCAAAATTGGGGAAAATATCAAATTGGAGTTAAAAGAGTCTTGAAAAACATTCCCAGATTTTTCAAAAATTTTTTAGAAATTTTCTAGAATTTTTCAAAAGTTTTCTAAATTTTTTTAGGTTTTCTAAAGACATTTTCTCATTTATTTTGGCTCAAAATAGTCCCAAAAATAGTTTTTCCATTTCTCTGAGCTTCAAAATATTTTTACTAATTTTTCCAGAATTTTCCTATTTTTAAATTATTTTTCTGAATAAAAAAGTGAATAAATCAATAATTAATTAATTAATTAAAAGAAAATAAACAAACGGATTCAGTTGGACCGAATAGGTTTAACGGGTTCATAACAAGGGGCCGCGTGTCAACCCCATGGGGTGACACGTGGTAGGAGTTTTACTTCCTTTTATCTTCTTTATTTTTTTTCCCTTTTTCTTAAGGATGACATCACATCACCCTACCACATGTCAGTTCCTAAGTGAATCTGGATGGGTGACATAGATTGATGACATGGCACAATCTAGACCGTCTAGATAAAACAAAAATCTAATGGCTAGGAACCATGACACCTGTCACCTCAGCCCATGGTTAGTGAGACGTGCCCCATTATATATCTTTTTTATTTTCTTTTCTACTAAAAGGTGAAACCATGCAAACGTCACCCCTACCACCTTTCACCCATGGAGGAGTCAAAAGAAATGAATAGGGATCGCTGACTTGGCACAATCTGGATCGTCTAAAGAAAACACAGATTAGACGATCTAGAAGTGGCCACACAACTCATTGAACCCACAGACCAGAATAAGCCACATGTCACCACGCAAGGACGACACGTGGCCATTAACCCTTTCAAGTAAATTGATTTTTTTCTTCTTTTCTATCATTTCTCCCATGTATTTTCTCTCTCATCTCTCTCTCTCTCTCTCTCTCTCTCTCTCTCTCCATTATGCTCTATGTATTTATCTGATCTTCGACTTGGTTTTTTCCGGTTTGTAGGTTCGAAAAATGGTTGGATAGGTTCTAAAGCTTGAGGGCAAGATAAGTTCTTCCCTCACATCCCCTTTCATTCCATTTTTTTTATTTCTATTAGGGCCAAAAGGTCCATTTGATCTGTGTTTTGATTTGGCTAGGTTTGAAATCTATTTTGGGGGCAAGTTAACTCACCACACTCAGTGAGTTTTGGGGGGGAAGTGTTTAGCAGTTGACTCGGGTGAATCAACTTACTATGTTAGGCTTGGGTTAACTCGGGTGAGTCAACCCACTGGGTTAGTTATGGGTTCACTCAAAAGGCGAGTTATCTCACCTTCTGAGCCCTTATTTGGGTTTCAAAAATGGGCCTTGGTTTTGATTTAACAATCGGCCTTGGTTTGAGTTTTAAAAATGGGCATGGGTCTTCTTTTTTTAAAAAAATTTGGGCTCAGGGCTCCTTAGGTTTTAAAAATGATTGGGCCTAAAGCCACTTGGTTTTTTTTTTTTTTTTTTTAACAATTAAAATGGGTTTTTTTTTTTTTTTTTAAGTTGGACCCTGGGCCTTTGGATTTAGAAAAAAAGGTTTTTAAAAGTTGGGCAGCAGGCCCTCTAGGTTTAAAAAATGGGTTTTAAAAGTTGAGCCTCAAGCCCTCTGGGTTTCAAAAATTGGTTTTAAAAAGTTGGGCCCCAAGCCCTCTTGGTTTAAAAAATTGGTTTTTAAAAGTTGGGCACCATGCCCTATGGGTTTAAAAATGGGTTTTTCAAAGTTGGGCCCCAAGCCCTCTAGGTTTAAAAAATGCATTGTTTTTTTTTTCTAAATGTGCCCAGGGCCCTTTGGGTTTAAAAATGGGCTGGTTCTTTTAAAAATGGGTGTAGGGCCCTTTGTGCTTAAAATGTGGGCCCAAACCTCTGTGCAATTAAAAAAAGAAGGGTCAGGGGCTTGGGTTTAGTTCAAGGGCTTCATGGATTTGGTCGATAGGCTTGTGTTGTCGAGACACTGGAGTTGGGGTTTTAGGTTGGACAATGGGCTTATGGATTGAGATGGTGGGCTTTGTGGGCTTTGGTTAAACTGTGGACTCTAGGTTCTTGTTTACATGGGAGATACTTCTTTTCAATTGAATATCTGTAGTATAGCATGATTAAGGAAATGAAAGCAATGTATTCTAACTAACCTTGGGTCTTCTGTTCCTTTGGGTATTCTTATCCCTGCTTTATCCTCCTTCTATGCTCCTTCTCCAATGTCTGGGATGTTTCTTGGTCTTAGCCTCTATCCCTTCTAGTTTGTGGGAACCTTTCGAGTGGTAGGACCTTAGGAGTCCTAGAGCAATGGGCTTTGTGACTCTTTTCTCTGAGAAGGGTATGATGTTGCCTCTGTTTTTTTTTTTTTTTTTTCCCTTTTTTTTTCACTAAGTTTTCACACCTTCAAGCCCTCACCAAAATGCCACTTCTCTCTTTTTCTTGAATCTCTCTATTTTATTTTATTTTTTCGTTCTTCCCCTTACCTTTTGCAAAGGTCCCCTATAGTGTTGGATACTTAGCTAGCATAGGTAACAAACCAACATTCCCTTTTCAACCCTTTTCTTATTTTGAATCTCTCATGTGCGTGCTTTCCTTCCTATGGCAAAACTCCCGTCCCTATTGCAATCGGCTGATTTTCTTTCCATATGGGTCCTTGGCCATATATTGGGACTGGGAAACATATCAATCTTGCAAACTCTCTCATTAATTCATGAAATCATTCATATATTCTCCCTTGACTGCTTGATTTCTTATTGAATTTGTGCGCTGGTATGCGCGAAGATCCCTAGAATATTCAGTGTAGCTTCTTCTTTTTTTGCCTCCCTTTATTTTTGTGTATTTATGTGTTTCTCCTGTATTCTGATATGTCCTTGTATTAACAGTAATTTCCCTATATTTCCCTCTATTTTGACATATTTCCCTATATCCTACTTATTTCAATTTAATAATTTTTTTCATATTAAGGTCCAGTTAAAATTGGGTGTCTACACTATGCATTAGATATCAATGTATATGTTAAATATATGGTTTTCATATCCCATTATACAGTAAGTAATGTTTTTTAGTAGTATTATTAATTTTTTATTTAAGTAATATTTTTATAAATTTTTTTAGGAAAATGAAAAATAGATACAAAGTTAGGTGTCTCTTTATATATGTGTTTGCAAACATAAATATGTACAACAACAACAATAACAAGCCTACAGCCCCAGTAAGCGGGATCAAATATATGAGTCATTTTCGCCGAATCACTCAATTAATGACATTTTCTTCAACTTAAAAACTATTAAATTTTTTTCTTAATAACTCATTCCAAGTTATTTTCAATTTGTGCCTCCAAATTATAGTACCATTAACAATAATGACTCACTCCTTCTCTCTCGTGTATTACTTGACCTATGTTTCAAATGTCCAAACCATCTAAATCGTCCCTCTCTTAGCTTATCTTCCACCGATGCTATGCCTAACTTATTGTAAATATGTTTGTTCCTTAATTTACTTTTAATGTTACACCACATATCCACCTTAGCATGTCCTCTTTAATTTATCCCGCCACTTGCATAATAAATTCAAGATATCTAAATTTACTAATGTTATTAATTACTTGATCAACAAGCACAACTTTAACTTCAATATTTATCCGTGCATGATTGAAATTATGTTTCACATATTTTGTCTTATTTCTACTTATCATAAAATCTATAGAGTATAACATTGCTCTCCCAATTTTTAACTTAAATTCTACTACTTTTACATTTATCAATCAAAATAGTATCATCTGCAAACAATATATCATGAGATCTCTTTTGGATATTTGTTGTAATTTGTAAGTTACAAATAAGGACTAAAAGTAGAGTCATGATGTAATGACCCGAAAAATAATGATATTTAAATAATAAGAAGAAAGGAAAATGGAAACAGGAACAGAAGTTCCAGGCCTCGTCGACGAACACAGGGGTTTCATCGACGAGGGTTCTTCAGGATCTTGTCGATGAAGTCCCGTCTCGTCAACGAGAAGATAGTGAGAGATGATTTTTGGAAGCCTGAAATTCATGGACGAGGGTTGAAGTTCGTCGACGAATTTTCTACAGGACTTGCCGATGAGGTGACGTGACTCGTCGACGAATCCTGCAGTATAAATAGGCTTAAAAATAATTTTTTAGTTCATTTTCCTACACTGAACCTCTCTCTCTCTCTCTCTCTCTCTCTCTCTCTCTCTCTCTCTCATCCTTCGATTTCTCCTCCTTCTCTCAAAGTTTTGGGCCGGATTTACGCCAGTTCGACGATAAGAAGTCACCACGACGCTCTTGGGAAAGTTCACTACAAGTCTGCCGAAGCGGATCATCGGTGGGGTTGAGTTGGAAACCATCTCAAATCTAGGGTAAGGTTTTCTACTCAGTATTTGGTAATTTGACAGTTGTAGAAAGCGTAGTACGCGTAGAAATACTAAACTTTAGTTCTGGGGAATTCCGTTTTCAGGGTGTTGAATGGGGAACCTTGTGGGAGCAAAAGTATTTCTCATAGGGGCTTTTTAGGACACAGGTAAGGGGATAAATTAAGCTAGTATTTTATAAAAAGTATGTATAATATTATAGTATTTGATTTCAAGGAAATAAATATATTTATATATGATTTATATTTGGAAATGCTACTGAAAATGATGGTATGTTAGATATATGAAAAACCTGTTTCATGTGGCATGAGTAGAAATTGTTATGAAATACTGTTTTCTGAGAATGTATTAATGATACGAATTTTTATAATGGAAAACCAGCGTATGGGCCAAGATTTTGATATGTTTGCCGGCATATGAGTCGAGCTATGTGTACGATTTGCCGGCGTACGGGCCGAGCTATGGATATGATTTGCCGACGTACAGGCTGAGCTATGTGTATGATTTGCCAGCGTACGAGCCGAGCTATGGAAATGATTTGCCAGCGTACGGGTTGTCCTATATATATGATTTACCGGCGTACAGGCTGAGCTATTGTAAAATGTGAAATACTGGTGTATGGGCCGATGATTTTCATGATATACATATATATGCCAAATAATATGATTGATTTGATAATTGATGATATGAAATATCCATGTATCACAGTTTCAGTATACGTTATATGATATCAGAACCTAGTTGGCTTGGTCTAGGCTAGCACTTGCACGGTACCGTTGCTATTGTCCATGGTCATCATGATGATATTTGTGTTAACGCCACTGTACGGAGTAGTATGAGATTGGATGGTCGATGTGATTTTTAAGAAGTGTGTGAGCGCTCCTGGTGTACGGATCAGGTCTGACAGACCCATCAGACTTGCAAACTGTACTTTTGACTTGGCAATGGTCGGCCAACCATTGTCAAGTCCCGCCTTCGGGCCACACAACCCAATTATGTGGGGGTAATACATGACAACAGCCAGCTAACCTACCAGGATCGTTTTCGTATTATTATTGATATGAGATTAGTTATGCTATGAAAACCATTTTGTTCTGCCATATTGATTACACATGTTTTCCTAGAAGTGATGTATATATGGTTTTATTGGTTACGTTTATGATTATATCTATATCACATAGATGCTCATGTTGCCACACACTAGTATTAGTTTATTTCCCTTACTAAGAGGTGTCTCACCCCAAATTTTATAAACATTTCAGAAGCCCCTTTTAGGAGAGCAGGTAAAGCCCCGCTGATTTAGTACGGTTGATCTGCCCTTTCAAAAGGGTAAATGTTTTGATAGGGTCGGATGTATTTTGTGAGATGGCCCTAAGATATCTTGTGCGATTGTGTGTTAACCTTATAGGTCATGCCCGGTTTTGATAATAACAAATACTCATGTATTTAATGAATATCTAGTTCATGTGCAGGTCTATATTAATAGATATATTGATGGCACGTGAAAGCTTAAAGTTGGAAGACCCAATTCATATTGTACTCTATTTCATGTTATAATTCATTTGCAAAGGGTCTTTAATAGTAAATAGGGTTTGGTTTGTAATAAGCTCACACACATCACATGCATGATCTAATAGGTAAGCTCAAACCAACCGTAAACTAAAAATGACTGAAGGTCGACCGACACCGGACTACTTCGGTGTCTTTAATTGAACATAAATGACCCTAGGACACACACCATTGCACCTATGAATGTTAGACACTTGAATAGGGTTTGTATGATTCAAAACAGGACCCAAATGCACACATTATGCACTTTCGGTCGACCGACCTTGGCTGTTCATTCTACCCCGGTCTACCGAAGCAGGCCTGGGTCAACAGTTGACTGAGGTCTTGGTCAACCGAACCAGTGTAGTTCAAATCCCCCGATCAACCGAAACCTCCTCAGGTCAACAAATTGACCATCTGGTCGACCAAGCCAAATTTATATTGCAACTACCTGGTTGACCGAGGGTCCTCGGGAGAAATCCCAACTTTCTGTTCGACCGAATTTATTCAGTTTAAAATGGCTTGGTCGACCGAACCTCGGTAGAATGGAAAATCACCCTTTGGACAGGTACTTTCGGTCGACCGAGTCTCCAGTTCAAAAGTGTCTTGGTCGACCGAACCATATAAACTCTAGTCGACCGAAATGGTTCTAGTCGACCAGACCTCTCGGGTTGCCCTGATTTTTACCGCAGTTAAACATTTTTAAACAGGGTTAAAATATTTGAAATGTCATTAAACTTTCCTAATAATTCCTAATAGGTCCCCAATGGTCATAATTCATGGGGTGTCTATATATACCCCTTTATTTGGGAAAATTAGCAACTTGATTAGCAAACAAAAGAAAAAATTTTCTCTCAAGCAAAAATACTCTCTTCTATTCCTACTGCTTATATTCTCACTCATACAACTCTAACTTACCTTCTTCACTTCTCTATATCGTCTATAAGTGTATTGAGTGTTGGTATTTAGAGGTTTGCTCTCTCATTTGTTAAGTGTTTGAATCGATTTTTTTTTATGAGAGCATAACCATAACCTAAGTATTCTTAGGAGGCTTTGCTAATAAGCCTACCCTAAGAAGACTTGTGTTGAACTTCTGAGTGTTGCATTCTCATTGCAATAACTTAGGAAGTTTGTACTTGTTTTTGGCTTGCAAAAATATTTTCAAACTTACTCAAATATCTTGTGGAATCTGTATTGATATATTTGTGAAAAGTTATTTGTGTTTGTTACATTAATTTTTGTGGTAATATTTATTCAAGTATGTATCATTTGCTAAATACTAAGATTGCATAGTTTTTGTAAACCAAGCATATACACTATATTCATGATTGAGACATCCTATTGATTGACATACTTGAAACTCGCTTGATATTCCTTGTGAACACATTTGATTGAATATTTTGAGATACACAGATTGTTATTGACACTCTTACGTACTCGCTACATTGATAGAAAATACATTTGAGATTTGAACTATTTAGACCACACTGAACTTACATATTAAATCATTTTTGGTATATGTGATTGAATGCATTTGGGTACAAATCTGCTTTATGTGAAAGCACTTTTATATTGTACGATTTGATTGTAAATCTGAGTGATTCCAGGCGTGGCCTGAGGGGGCAGTAATCCAGCTTGGTAAGGATTGGTGTAAAGGTTGACGTCAGCCCTATGCTAATGAACCTGGCGTGTATAGGTGCCGCTCCACCCAGTTAAGTGAGCAAGTGATAATGATAATCCTTGTGCTTGTTAGCTAAGGCGAGTATGTAGGCAATTGGTCGAACCTCGATAACATATCTATGTGTCACCCTCTCTTTACTGCTTTCTGGTGCTTGTGTGATTGATTAAATTGCTTTAATTACTTTCTAGTATACATTTACTTTACTTGCACTAGATTGACCATAGGGTTGTGAATATACTGCTATTAGGAGATTGACGTAGGGATTAAATTTTAAAAATACCAATTCACCCCCCTTATTGGGATCATGGTAAAGCTAACATTGTGTATTGTGTGTATATAAATACAGTGATTGTAGTAACTCTGATATTGTGATGTATGTATATGATTGTATGTTTCGTACTGCTTAGGCTTTCGCATTGTGTTTCTGATGTATCCGAGGTACCCACGGGTCCACGTGAATCATGATCTACTAAGTTTTGTGATATTGATTTTATTAATATATATATATATATAAGGAAATTAAGCAGGTTGTCATAGTTTGGTATCAGAGCCTAGGTTGCTAGGTTCTATAGACTTTAGAATGCAACGAAAACAATACCAGAGTATAGGAAATGATTTAAGGTTGTTCTACAGTCTAGAGGCAAGACTTCCATGGTAGTTTTTGTGTTTTTCCCGGAGTGACGATTTCAAGAAAACCATAGTAAGCTATTGTTGGGTTGTGTTCCTAGAATGTAGGATTGGGGATTAGAAATAAGTTGAGAGTGTTGAGATTAGAGGCTAGGTTAAGGGGGTAAACTATAAGGATAGGATTGCTGAGTTGCAATTGTTATTTTTTAGGATGGATCTAGGAGGAAGTAGTGCCCATGCGAGTGGCAGTGATTGAGCAGGGCCATCAAGTGCAGCTGGGATCGACTCTGACGCGGTATTACGTAGCGTGACTCAACAAGTTATGGCTGAAATCGCTAGGAGCTCGAGGGAGTAGGGTGGTCCATCTGCATGCCATGGGTGCACCATAGAGAAGTTTACAAAGATGAATCCTCTAGCATTCTCAGGTGGAGTTGATCCTATAGCCGCTAAGAACTGGATGCAGGAGACCAAAAAATTTTTGGTTTCGTTGCAGTGTACTGGAGAATAGAGGGTCCTTTTTGCCACCTATAGACTGACAGGAAAGGCCGAGAGGTGGTGGACTGTGGTGAGACTACTGGAGCAGCAGAGGGTAACTCTGATAGCCATGACATGGGATCGGTTTAAAGAGTTGTACTTCGATAGATATTTTCCAGCTACTATCAAAGAGACTAAAGTAGAAGAGTTCCTGAGTCTGAAGTAGGGACAGTTATCCATCCAACAGTATGTCGCGCGTTTCATCGAGCTCTCTCGTTTTGCCCCGTATATTGTTCTTGATGAAGTGAAGAAGGCAAAGTAGTTTGAGAGAGGCTTGAGGCGGAGTATATTCAAGCAGGTGGTGGTGCTGCGGATCCAGGATTTTGCTGAGCTAGTCGATAGGACAGCCTTCGTAGAGATTGGTGAGCATCTTGATGTAGAGGATCAGGGACATAGGAAGAGATATGCTTCTACGGGCTACCAGCAGGGTCCTAGATAGAACCAGTGGACGAGAGGTAATCATGGCAGAGGGCGATGACAGGAGACTGGAGGACGCGAGATTCAGGTAGTGCAAGGTCCTCCAGTCTGTCAGACTTGTGGTAGGAGACACTGAGGAGAGTGTCGAATAGGTGGAGTTGTCTGCTACCGTTGCGGTAGACCGGGGCACATGGTGCAAGACTGCCCTACCCCACGAGATGCAGTTCCAGCTCCTAAACCATACCGAGGAGGTTATCAGGTGCCACGCGGGGGCTAACAGAGGAATATGGCTCCAGCCAGGGTATTTACTCTGACACCAGGTGAGGCTGAGACAACAGGTGACGTGGTGTCAAGTTTGGTTATTATGCTTTCTTTTAAAGTTATTGCATTATTTGATTCAGGAGCTATGCACTCGTTCGTGTCTTCGGGGTGTGTTAAACTATGTGGGGCAGAAACACAGTTGTTGAATACTGAACTGTTGGTGTCTACACTGACTGGATCTGTAGTAAGACGTAGTACAGTACTCTGGGGTTGTTCAATTGTTATTCAAGGGGAGATTCTATCTGCTAATCTAATAGTACTAGATATGCATGGGTTTGATGTTATATTCGACATGGATTGGCTAGCAACTAATTTTTCCAGCATAGATTGCCGAGCACGAGAAGTGATATTTAGACCTCCGGGGAAAGCGAAATTCAAGTTTGTAGGATTGTAAGTGCAATCCCCACCGTAGCTAGTTTCAGCTATCCAGGCCAAGAGACTTCTGCAGAATGGTTGTCAGGGGTTTGTGGCTGTTATAAAGGAGGTGTCAGAGAATGAATGGAAACTTGCTAGCACGCCTATAAAAAAGGAGTTTGCAGATGTTTTCCCAGATGAGTTACCAGGCTTGCCACCTGATCGTGAGGTAGATCTCCCTATTGATCTACTTCCAAGTACAGTGCTGATTTCTAAAGTACCCTACCGGATGGCGCCAGCGGAGTTAGCAGAGTTAAAGAATCAGTTGCAAGATTTGCTTGATAAGGGCTTCATAAGACCCAGTGTATCTCCATAGGGAGCTTCAATTTTATTTGTGAAGAAGAAAGACGGGTCTATGAGGATGTGTATAGACTATAAGGAGATTAATAAAGTAACAATCAAGAACAAGTATCCTCTACCTCATATCGATGATTTGTTTGACCAGCTCCAGGGTACACGAGTGTATTCAAAGATTGACCTCAGATCCAGCTATCATCAAGTGAAAGTCAAAGCAGAAGATGTCTCGAAGAAGGCTTTCAGGACCAGGTGAGGGCATTACGAATTTCTTGTTATGCCATTTGGTTTGACGAATGCTCCTATGATATTTATGGACTTGATGAATAGAGTCTTCCACCAATACCTAGACCAGTTTGTTGTTGTTTTTATTAATGATGTACTGGTCTATTCGAGGAGCTATGAGGAGCATGAGACGCACTTGAGGCAGGTTCTGTGGACACTTCAGGAAAAGAAGTTGTACGCCAAATTCAGTAAATGTGAATTCTGGCTTGAGAAGGTTGTGTTCTTGGAGCATGTTGTATCTGGAGATGGTATTTCTGTGGATCCTAGTAAGGTTGAGGCCGTAGTGAATTGGGCTTGACCAAGGAATGTCCAGGAGATTAGGAGTTTCTTAGGGCTAGCTAGGTATTATCATCGTTTTGTAGAGGGATTCTTGGCGTTATCGGGGCCTTTTACATGATTGACTAAGAAGAATGTCATATTTGAATGGAACGACAACTGTGAGTAGAGTTTTCAAGAACTAAAACAAAGATTAGTCACAACACCAGTACTGGTCATCCCGTCAGGGGGTGAGGGGTATGCCATTTACAGTGATGCGTCCTTGAAGGGACTTGGTTATGTATTGATGCAGCATAGTAGGATGGTGGCATATGCGTCTGGGCAATTGAAATAATATGAAAAGAACTACCCTACACATGATCTTGATTTGGCTGCAGTAGTACACGCCTTGAAGATTTGGAGGCATTATCTGTACAGCGAGCGATATGAGATATTCTCCTATCATAAAAGTTTGAAGTACATTTTCACTCAAAAGGAACTAAATATGAGGCAGATAAGGTGGTTGGAGCTAATTAAGGATTTTTATTGTACCAAATTATCACCCAGGGAAAGCAAACGTGGTAGCTGATGCGTCAAGCAGGAAGTCCAGGGAAACAGTATTGGCGACTATGGAGATCTAGTATCCGATCATGATGGATCTGGAGAGACTTGGCATAGAGTTGGTAGAGAGTAGTCCTCCAGTGTGTATTGCCAGCCTAATAGTGCAACCTACTCCGCATAAGAGGATAAAAGTTGCTCGAAAAGAAGACCCAGAGTTAGCAAAGTTGATGGATAAAGTGCAGAGTGGTCAGGGGGAGGAATTTAGTATTGCAAATGACGGGGCTTTGCAGTTCAGTTCCAGATTATGCATTCCTACTGATACTGAGATCAGAGAGACTATTTTAGAGGAGGCTCACAGATCTTTGTATACAGTTCATCCAGGTAGTACGAAGATGTACAGAGATCTGCAAGAGTCACACTGGTGGAGTGGTGTGAGGAGAGAGATCACCGAGTATGTAGCCCAATGTCTGATGTGCTAGCAGGTAAAGGCTGAGCACCATAGGCTGGCAAGGCAGATGCAGCCATTATTTATTCCAGAGTGGAAGTGAGATCATATATTTATGGACTTCGTGTCAGGACTTTCGACGGCGTTACATGGCCAGAATGCCATTTGAGTTATTGTTGATCGTTTGACTACGACCACCCACTTTTTACCTCTCAAGATCAGCTACTCCCTTAACCATTTAGTGGAGATCTACATTCAGGAGATAGTTCGTCCTCATGGGGTGCCAGCATCTATTGTGTCAGAACGAGACCCACGTTTCACATCACGTTTTTGGAGGAGCTTGCAGGAAGCACTAGGGTCTCAGTTATCATTTAGCACGACATTCCATCCTCAGTCAGATTGGCAAACTGAAAGGATGATACAGACATTAGAGGATATGCTCCGAGCGTGCGTATTGGATTTTGGGGGTAGTTGGACTCAGTTCATATCGTTGATGGAATTGACATGGCACCATTTGAGACTCTATATGGTAGGAGATGTCATTCTCCTTTATTTTGGGATGAAGTGGATGAGCAGTGAGTAGTGGGGCCAGAGCTTGTTCAACAAACGCATGATAAGGTTCGTCTTATCAGAGACAAAATCAGTGCAGCCCAGAGCCGAGAGAAAAGTTATGCTGATAATTGCCACAGGAATCTGGAATTTGATGTGGGTAATCATGTGTTTTTTAAGATAGCTCCGCTGAAAGGGGTTATGCGATTTAGCAAGAAGGGTAAACTTAGTCCTAGGTTTATCGGTCCATTTGAGATTCTAGATAAAGTGATCTCGGTAGCCTACAAGCTAGCTTTGCCACCTGTGGTGTCCAGGATCCACGACGTATTCCATGTTGTTATGTTGAGGAAATACGTCCCAGATCCTTCTCATATCATCAGTTATGGTGAATTTGAGTTCAGTGATTCATTAGTGTATGAGGAGGTAGCAGTACAGATTCTGGATAGGAAAGTACAGGAGTTATGTAACAAGGAGATTCCTCAGGTAAAAGTTTTGTGGAGGAATCATGCGATAGAAGAGGCTTCTTGGGAGTCCGGGGAGCAGATGAAACAGAAGTGCCCACAACTATTTGAAGAAACTTAAGTAGTTAGGTAATATTTCTTTTGTAGGTACATGTAATGGGTTAATTAGTGTAGCATTTTAGTTTTGGGACAATTTTTCTTTTGTATATGTAATCTTCCAGTACTCAGAATATAACAACGGTATTCCTCCGCCATAAGCGAGGGTAAGTAATAAAATAAGTAGACCCTTTCCCTGTTAAGGGATGATGAGTTATATGAAAAGTAAATTTCAAAGACGAAATTTTATAAGGAGGGGAGAATGTAACGACCCAAAAAATAATGATATTTAAATAATAAGAAGAAAGGGAAATGGAAATAGGAGCAGAAGTTCCAGGCCTCGTCGATAAACACAGGGGTTTCGTCGACGAGGGTTCTTCAGGATCTCGTCGACGAAGTTCCGTCTCATCGACGAGAAGATACCGAGAGAGGATTTTTGGAAGCCTGAAATTCATCAACAAAGGCTAAAGTTTGTTGACGAACTTTCTATAGGACTCATTGACGAGGTGACGTGGCTCGTCGAAAAATACCACAGTATAAATAAGGTTAAACGTGATTTTTTAGTTCATTTTCCTGCGTAGAACCTCTCTCTCTCTCTCTCATCCTTCGATTGCTCCTCCTTCTCTCTATGGTTTTGGGCTAGATTTCTGTCGATTCGACGATCTGAAGCCACCACGACGCTCTTGGGAAAGTTCTCTGCAAGTCTGTCGGAGCGGATCGTCGGTGGGGCTGAGTTGGAAACCATCCCAAATCTAAGGTAAAACTTTCTACTTAGTATTTTGTGATTTGACAGTTGTAGAAAGCATAGTACGCGTAGAAATACTAAACTTTAGTTTTAGGAAATTCCGTTTTTAGGGTGTTGAACGAGGAACCCTACAGGAGCAGGAGTATTTCTCTTTGGGGCTTTTCAGGACACAGGTAAGAGGATAAATTAAGCTAGAATTTTTATGAAAAGTATGTATTATATTATCAAATTTGATTTCAAGGAAATAAATATATTTATATATGATTTATATTTGGAAATACTATTGAAAATGATGGTATGTTAGATATATGAAAAACCTATTTCGTGTGGCATGAGTTGAAATTGTTATGAAATACTGTTTTCTATGAATGTATTAATGATATGAATTTTTATAATGGAAAACCGGCATATGGGCCGAGAATTTGATATGTTTGCCGACGTAGGGACAGAGCTATGTGTAGATTTTTCGGCGTACGGGCTGAGCTATGGATATGATTTGTCAGCGTACAGGCTGAGCTATGTGTATGATTTGCCGGCGTACAGGCCAAGCTATGAAAATGGTTTGCTAGCGTACAGGCTATGCTATGAATATGATTTGCCGGCGTACGAGCCGAGTTATGGTAAAATGTGAAATACCGGCATACGGGCCAATGATTTTCATGATATACGTATATATGCAAAATGATATAATTGATTTGATAATTAATGATATGAAATATCCATGTATCACATTTTCAGTATATGTTATATGATATCAGAACTTGGTTGACTTGGTCTAATCTAGCACTTGCACGGTACCGTTGCTATATGTCTATGGTCATCATGATCATGATATTTGTGTTAACGCCGTTGTACGGAGTGGTGTGAGATTGAATGGTCGATGTGGTTTTTAAGAAGTGTGTGAGCGCCCCTAGTGTACGGACCAGGTCTGGCAGACCCATCAGACTTGCAAACTGTACTTTTGACTTGACAGTGGTCGGTCAACCATTGTCAGGTCCCGCCTTCGAACCACACAACCTAGTCATGTGGGGGTAATACATGACAACAGTCAGCTAACCTACCAGGATCGTTTTCGTATTATTATTGATATGGGATGAATTATGCTATGAAAACTATTATATTCTGCCATGTTGATTACACATGTTTTCCCAGAAATGATGTATATACGGTTTTACTGGTTACGTTTATGATTATATGTATATCACAGAAATGCTCATGTTGTCACACACTAGTATTAGTTTACTTCCCTTACTAAGAGGTGTCTCACCCCGAATTTTATAAACATTTCAGGAACCAATGATAGGAGAGCGAGTGAAGTCCCGCTGATTTAGTACGGTTGATCTACCCTTTCAGAAGGGTAAGTGTTTTGATAGGGTCGAATGTATTTTGTGAGATGGCCCTAAGATATCTTGTGGGACTGTGTACTGTGTGTATATAAATACAGTGATTGTAGTAACTCTGGTATTGTGATGTATGGTATAATGAGATGTATATGATTATATGATTCCTGCTGCTTAGGTTCTGCATTGTGTTTCTGATGTATCCCGGATTCCCACGAGTCCAGGTGGATCATAATCTGCTAAGTTTTGTGATATTGATTTTATTAATATATATATGAGGAAATTAAGCAGGTCGTCACATATGATGTAAACCTATTGTTATAGGAAATTATCTAAACTCTCCTCCTATAATTCTAATGCTAGTTATTAGTGTATATCTTTAATAACATCAATATATCTGCTGCATACTCCTCTTTTTTTCTAAAACCCACCAAAAAATTTTCTTAAATATTTTATCATATGCTTTCTTTAAGTCAAATAAAATCATACGCAAGTCCCTTTTCTTTTACTTAAAATTTTCATTGATCTTCTTAATATATTAAGACAGCGCTTGATAACCTCCGTTTTTACTTTTTTTTTTTGAAATATTTTTTTTCAATTTCATTGAAGTTATTACAATTTCAAGTATCACATTTGTACTTATTTGTGTGTAAGTATTAATGTTCTTTTCTCTTTCATGCATATACATAGTGATTCTCACTTTAATATATCCTTAACTTCACCACTATTGCTCCATTTCTCTATCGTTTATATTATTCTATAACGCACATATCAATTACGCCACGTGCATGCACCAACTAAATAGAGGTAAATAGAAAGAGTGCATGGATTCAATAATTCCATCATTTAATATATGAATTTGCATAGTCACAAACTCCGAAGAGTGGAAGACCGAGGACTTGACCCAATTATTAAGTCTGCATCACATATTGTTTCTGTGATTGATCCCTGCTGCCTGGTGCATATACGTATAGGCTCCAACCAAAGGTTGCTTTCTGGGTCTGCTCGGATTGCCCCGCACGCTTTTGTCGGCAGTCTGCCTGGAAAAAAAAATCTGCAGCCGATTGCCCTTTCATGAGTTGCTCTATAGGGATAGCCCATGGAGAGGGGGAGTGAACGTGAGATGGGCAAGGGAAGAGATCCATTAATTAATTAATCAATAGGGCTATAATGCCCTATTATATACTTCTAGAATGAGTTGCCCTACACCATAAGTGCAAATTCAACCTACCCCAATGTTTTATCCTGCCTGCGTGGAGGTATCCATGTGGGTAACTGAGGGCAAAGCATTGTGACATTATTTATCAGCTACTTGTAGGGGGAAAGGACCAAAGCACTAGCTCCATTTGGATAACTTTTTCTTTTGCTGTTCAAATTATTACGAAAGAGAATGATTATAGTTATTTAAGTATTAATTTTGAATTAACAGGGAGTTTAACAATACAGAGTCGGCCGCGTAACTATATACTAGGGAAAATTATGATTTACTTGAAAAGTTTATCCTTTTAGTGGAATGGATTTAGTCATGGCATTGAGATTCACTTTCAATGTTTTCATTATTATGTAAAATAGTTAGATTATCATGAATATTTCTAACTGAAACTAAAGACCACATCAATTATAATAATAAAAACTAATAGCATATTCTTGAAACCTAACGCGATACAGATCATGAGTTGGAATCAAGCAACGAAAAAATATGAAGCAGATAGTCTGCGTACTAATCTTGAGGCCTCAAAAGCTAAAACACTACTTTCAAAAAATGAGTTGTGCTTTATAATCCAGGCTTTCATTAGACTCCTTGGAGCATGGGTTATGCCCCATCTCAAGGGGTGTAGTTAGTCAATCCACACTTGCCTCCTCATTAAAAAGTACTACATAACTAACTTTTGGGCATGACTCCGTTGAACAGTACCAATCTATTTGATAAGGAACCAAAGAACCAAAAGTTTACACTTCATAATAAGATATGAGGAAGTAATAAATAGATCACAATAACAAAAAATGACATCACCAACAACGTTTGTAAAGTATAATCATGAACAAAATATGAAAAGGTTTCATCCAAAAATAGGAGCACAAATATAACAATGAATATTTGGTTTAGGGAGCTCTAAATCTCAACCTCGTGATCTAGAATGAAAAAGAATAAACCCTGACTTCTTTCAAAATTTTAGTTGAATTGGGCAATTGGATTTCAACTAGTTTCTCGTAAAAGTCATCCCAACTTCCAAAAATTATAATACTAATTCATGTCTATTTATGTGTGCTTCTAATTAAAAGGGTTACTGCCATTTGTTTTGGTCTAAAATGAGGTTTATAGGACCAAACTACAAAACAAGAATCTCCCATCTCAGACATCTTCTCTTCTTTTTGCGCGATTAAAAGCTAAAAGTAACCTTTGCAATTGTTCTTGGAAAGAAGCTTATTTGAGTATGAAACATTGAATATGAAATGAGCAAGGAAAGAGGTCCATTAATTATTAATTAACCTATTAATACACTAACAATACCCTAATATATATACTTTTGAAATGAGCTACCCTACATCATAAATGTAATTCTACCTACCCCATTAATGTTTTATTCTACCTCCATGGAGGTGTCAATGTCGGGAATTGAGAGCAAAACATAGTGATAATTTATGAGCTAATTGTAGTGGGGAAAGAACCAAAGCACTAGCACCATCAGGTAAATTTTTTTCCTCATCAAATAATTACTAAGGAGACCAATGATTAATAGTTATTTGAGTATTTTAAGGTGACAAGGAGTTTAATGATACAAAGTTGGTCACAAATGTATAAGTGGACGTAATAATTTATGTAAAAAATTGATCCTTTGGTGTGAAGGATTGAATCATGGGATTGAAGTTCATTTTCAATTTTTCATTATATATATATATATATACTAAATAAGGGCGGCACCTCCATTTATTTATTGATATACCCTCACTGTTGGCGGAGGAATACCGTGGTTACAAGACAAGCTACTTAAATAAGTAGCATATTCCTTGGAACCTAACACAATACAAATAATAAATCAGAATCAAGCAACTGAGAAATATGGAGCAAATAGCCTACAAACTATTTTAGACATCAAAAAATGAATTATGCCTTATATCCTATGGTTTTACTAGACATCTTGAAGTATGGGTTATGCTCTATCTCATTCAATTCACTCATTTTCACCGCCCTAGTTCGAATATCTATGCATTAGGCAATTTTATAATAATTCATTTTCATTTATAAAAAAAAAAAAAAATGATAAACACAACTAAATAAAAAAAATAAAAAAAAAATAAGAAGTTGCAACCATCCTTGAAGCCTTCCATTGAGCCAACCTTCCAGAGTTCCTGTACTTGCACACACAAGAGATCGAGCTCAAGTTAGTTGCAGCCCAACAAAAGAGTCCAATTCGAGGCTTGATTCACATTTAAGGTCCACTATGGCCCTATGCCATTTAGGGCACACTATAGGCGTATACCATTTTAAGAACTAGTTAGACTTGTGTTGAATTGAAGGCCCATATTGGGCCTAGGTCTGGTCTAGCCTATGGGGCGGGGGGGGGGGTGGTGGCTTGCTCAAATAAATAAATAAATAAGTATTTTTTTGGGTGGCTCAATCAAACTCCCTCTCCCCCCCCCCCCCCCCCCCCCCCGCCAAAAAAAATTTTCTCCCTGCAACAGTTATTCCCCACTTAATCCCCTCTACAACTGTAAAATTAAACAGGCTCCTTTAGATCCTACTTTCCCCCATATAGCCCCTACCAGCTCCCAAGAAAATCAAGAGCCAATTAAGGTGTGTTGGCCTCAAAAGGTTTACAAATCTTATTTTGATGATAACAAATCAAGGAAACTTAACATGTTTGGTTAAGTGATGATGTTTCAAGTAACTTAAGTATCAAGATCAAGTGACTCAAGAGACCAATATCAAAGTATTTGACAAAATTTGTTAAAAGCTTGAACTTAATGACACAAGATCCTATGACGTTAAATATGAAGCTTAGGGCCAAGCTCAATATGAAGAATGGAAGCTATACATGAAGACTTAGTGATTAGAAGAGTCATAGTTTTTAAGAAGTCTCATGTATGTACTTCAAACATTTCAATATGAATGAATGAAGCTTTTAGGAGTCTTTTATTGACTTAGAGACCAGTTTTTGAAAACCCCAAAAAATGTTCTTTCATTAAGTTACATTGAAGTTTTTAAAAAATTAAAGGATTAAAGTTTTGAAAATCAAAGATTGTGAAATTTTGCTAGCTCAGGCGACTGACCAAAATAGATTAGTAAATTGACATTTTTATGCTGATTTTATTGAGCAAACAGAATAGGCCCAATCGGCTGACCCTCTGAGATCAAGTGACTGACCCCATTCTAAGTTAGAATTTTAGCTGAAACAGAATAAACTCAGGTGACTGACACCGATTGATTAGGCGACTGACCTTCTTAAAATTCAAAATAAAACAGCATAATTATGTTTCCATAATAGATTGCTTGACCCCCAAACTTTATAAAAACTTGAGAAACACTCCAAGTAACTTAGGGAATATGAAAATTAACCTTTGTCCATCTATAAATACATGTTGTATCAAAGGATTAAATACACCAATACATACCATCAGTAATCAAGCATAATACTGTCTACTCTTCAAAAGCTTTCTTGCTAAAACTCTTGCTGAAGTTTCTACTGAAAATTTGCTGACTAAAGCCTACGGTTCTTTGTGTTTCTACTGAGTTTCTCAATCTAAGAAAGAACCCTAGTGATAAATTTCCGAGCTTCAATTCTTTCTATATTGATTTTGATTGAAGTATATTGTGATATTCACTTGTACTAATATGCTCTTGCTGAGAGTGCTTTTTGCACACAAGAATTGTTCTTCTTTCTCTTATTGTTTTTTACAGTTCAGGATTGTTGAATCATTGGACTACCAAGAGTGGGGTATCGCTTGGAGAGGAGGGTTCCATCCTACTTGAAGGAGTGTGTAAATGTCTTGCTCCGCCTGATTAAGGGAGTGGTATAGTGAAATATTTGGGCGTTTTGCCCGAGGCGAGGACATATGCGGTATAGCCGAACCTCATAAAATCTTAGTGTTTTTCTCTTCCCTAAATCTCTTTAATTTTCTGCATATATAAACTGCGTGGATGTTTACTTAATTATTGGAAGTTAAATAGTTATTGGGAATTGCGGAAACCTTGATTAAAGGAAGGACGTTGATTGTAGAAACCTTGATTAAAGAAAGTACGTTGATAAATATCAAAGTTCATTAACATACTTAAACTTAAGTAACTTGTTTGATATCAAAATTTGAATTTTGGAAGCTTGCTGAAATTTCTATTTTATTATGAAATCAAGCTTACTTTATTGATTAGATTGATATATTGAAAAAATAAATTCTAAATATTGAAGCTTTGAGCTTTATTATCATTCATTAATAAATACTAAATCTTGGATTGAGTGTTGGTCATTGCAAATCAATTATACTTGTGTGATTGCTGAATATAAAAGAGTTGGGAAAAACTTAATAAAAAGAAATATAAATAAATTATTATATTTATAAAAAAAAAAAAAACCAATTCACCCCCTCTATTGGGAGTACACCTTACTTCTCATGGTCCTTCCCTCCCTTTTCTTGTATATAAATAGAAAGGTTCCTAGAAGGGAAGGAAGGGGATGGAAGCTGGGAACATCTAATAAAATCACTTAGAGAAGCAAAAGAAAGAAATAGAGAGAAAGAAGATAGACTCTAGAAACTGAGGACTTGAGGGAGTCACTGGGGAAACAATGAATGATCAGAATGGAGATATTGAAGTCAAGAAAGGTAGAGTTTGAAGAAATCAAAGAGAGGAAGTGGAAGAAGGAAGCAGAGTAGGGGTCAAGAAGGGAGGAATCAGACCAATGTAGTAAAAATGAAATAAAAAGGGGAAAGAATTAGAAGATACCCAATTCTCTATTTCTGTTTCGATTAGGTTCAATATGTTTGGTTGGTTGTTTGATTGAGTTGGCAAAATATTCAATTTTTAATCACAAAATGTTTTAAATGTTGTTATGGTTCATGTTTGTTTAAAACTCAAAATCAGAACCCTGAATGCCCCAGGTAGAACCTAGGTTTAGTCCTAAAACCCTCCAAAAAAATCCTAAAAAACCCTCAAATAGAACCCTAAACCCACCGAAATCACTAAAAATCCCCAAACAAACTCAAAAAAATTTTTGCCCTGGTTAACCTGGGTTAAACTACTCATGACCCAAGTTAGAGGACCCAAAAACCCAATTCATCACTACCCGAATACCAGATTCCAATTATCCAAATCTTAGTCAAACTAACTTGTTAACCCAAGTCACTATGGCCTAAGTCAGCTAACTTGACAACCCTGACCTAAGTCCACTTGACCCAAGTCAACTAACCCAAGTTGACCCTAGTCAATTGACATAAGAACCCTGACCCATTAACCCTAAACCTAACCAAGGCCCCAACCCATCCTAAAACCTAACCTAACCTATCTTAACTCAAAGCCCAAGACTCCTAGGCCTAACCTAACTAGCTTAAAACCTAAGACCACTTAAAACCTAACTCCAACCCAAGCCCATCCGAATCTAAACCAACCTAAAGCCCAACTTTACTAAAGGCCAACTTGACCCACCTTATACCTAAGCCCAAACCTAGATTAGCCTAAATTCCTAAACCTAATTCTGACCCAGGGGTCCAAACCCAATCCAACCCACACTCAAACCAAACTAAAACCTAACGGAACCCTATGCCTAATTCGAGATCTAACTAAACCTAACAAAACATAGCCCTAACTTGCGTTAAGAATAAACCCAAAAACCTAACCTAACCCGAGTTCGTGACCTTAACCTAACCCCAACCAAACCCTAACCAAACCTGCTTTAATCCAAACCTTAATTTAACCCAACCCCCTAACCTCACCTAACTTGGGTCAACACCCAGGTCAACCAAACCCTAACCCCATTGTTTGCTCACGAGAAAACACAAAAAACACCTAGAAAAATCCAAAAAAAATGGAAAGGAAATGAAAAAAATGGATAGAGCATAAAGGTATACCTAACCGAGGGGGGGGGGGAGCTTAGATCTGGCAATGAAAGGAAAGGTAGAGAGGACAAAGCTCTCTGCTTCTACGAGCTTTTGTTCGACCTACGAAGAGAGAAAGAATGGAGTTGGAGGTTGGAAATGTGAGATATATAAAGGGGGAGAGAGAGAGAGAGAGAGAGAGAGAGAGAGAGAGAGAGAGAGAGAGAGAGAGAGAGAGAGAGAGAGAGAGAGAGGGATAGAGTATAAAGGATACCTGGGGAGATCATGGTCGCTATGGTGTGTTTGAGGGTTGATGTTGACAAAGAGTAGATAGGGGGTGAGAGATGAGAGGCAAAGAGGGTAAGAATAGAGAGAAAAGAGATTGAAGGTGAGAGATAAGAGACAGAGAGATCGAGGGTGAGAAGCAGATAGATTGAGGGGAAGAGATATAGACAAAAGGAGAGAGAGAGAGAGAGAGAGAGAGAGAGAGAGAGAGAGGAGGGGGTTTAGGAAAGAGTAGAGACATAGAGAGAGGAAGGTTCGAGAAAAGAAATGAAAAGAAAAGACAAGAATGAAAAAAAATAAAGTTATATATATATACGTTTTGAAAAAAAGAAAAAACTTGTAGTAGGCCACGTGGCACCCTTCAAGTTGGGACAAATAGCACTTTGAGGACCACACATCCTAGGTGCCATCACCCAGGTATATGGCGCGATCTCGGCTGTTCATGTTCTATTTTTTGTGGACAGCTGGATCGCTATCACGTCAACAATCACTGTGTTAAGGCATAGGCCAATAGTGCAGCACCACATGGTGGTTGACATCATGATGATGTCACCATGCCACGTGTTACCCCTTGTGTTAAAATGAAAAAAAAAAAAGGAAGAAGAAGAATTTGGTCGTCCCCGTGCTCCCACGGGTCACTACGAATAGGTGACACGTGCCAAACCCTGACGATGTCCCACCTCCTCTCCCTCTTTTGATTCCTCATTGACTTGGCCAAACATGTTAACTCAGTTTGACATGATTCAGCTGCCTAAACTGCTCCCCCCTTCTTTTTCTTTATTAAAAAAATAATTTTTAACCCATTTTTTATTCATTAAAAAATAGAAAAAAATTTAAGAAAAATTGTAGAAAATCACAAAAAATAAAGAAAAATCAAGAAAATTTCTTAAGACTTTTTTTTTACTTAGGGTCTCCAAAAAATAAAAAATAAATAAATAAGTCAAAAAAATACATAAAATTTGAGAAAATTCCTTTAAAATCCTTAAAAAGTGCAAAAAAAAAAAATCCTAAATATTTTCAGAAAATTCTGGAAAGTTTCCTTATAATTATGAATTATTTTGGAACCATTTTTTGCTTAATTTTGATGCATTTGTATGATATTTTTTTTTTTTTTGTTTAATATTTGTATGCATCATATCTTGCATGTGTGTGGGTGTATGTGACCCGATGATAAAATAAAGGGTGAAGACGTGTTTCAAACCGACCTATACTAGTTGTGAGGGGGATTTTTACTAATAAAACCCCCTCATTTGGAGGTCTTATTAGACATTCTTAAATCGCACTTTATTCTGCATTCTCTTTTAAAATTTTCAGTGTTTATTTGATTGTTTAAGAGTTAATTAAGGGTCATCTAAATCAATTTGAGGCAATTCATAGTTAATGAGGTACTATTCATAGAACGAGTGCTTAGGAGGGCTAATACCTTTCCTTCACATAACTATACTCCCAAACCCATTTTTGGTAAAAGTAGACCAAGATTACTAGTTCATTAGCCTTAAGACTAGTCTAGAGACCAATCAATGAGTAGTAAATAGGTGAACTAACCACACTTACGTAAATAATAGGTTAGTGGTAACTCCATCAAACCTTCAATAAGACAAAAACTCTTCATTATCAATCTCTTTGTTGATAAAAATTTTCATGAGGCTTCGAGATTGAGTTTTATTCAATTGCTCCACAATGTTGCAATCATTGATCTTGATCTATTGTAGAAACTTTTGAACCTTTTCATTATCAACCTCTTTGTTCTTCTTCGTATTAACCTCATTTTATTTCTCTTCATTCATTTTCTCTTTATCTTTTCTCTTTCTTTCCAACTCTTTCAAAATGTAGCGATGATCATTTCCAATCATACCACCAATATTAGATAAATCAGCTATTTCTGTCGACTCACTTACTTTCACTACTTCTATTTCATACTTCCAGCGCTAAATCCAATTTAAAGATTATGGAAATGGGGTATGTGGTTTAAGAATCAAGGATTCATTATTCGATATGGACGATTGTTTGTATTGGATAACTTTTGGTATGAAGTTTATGGTGATGGAGGATGTAAAAGGTGTGGACTGATTGATGCCATGAATTTCACATATTTTTAGAAGCATTAATGGATGTGCACCCATGATCTAGTAAAGGATTTTTTTCACATTAGGATTTGAAGCATTTTTTATTGGTTGGAATTTCAAGATATTGGCATTAATGTGGTCTTAAACTTGGTGCTTCAAGGCTAGGCAATTATTTGAATCATATGACCAGGTGCATTCATATGATATTCGCAATTCAGTGTTCAATCATAGAACTTCATATTCTACCTTGGTTTCATAGGTACTGGCATGGTCTTCCCTTGAACTAGCAGTTGATGGTATAAGTCAACCAAGGAAATTGGAAGAGTGGTGAATTCTCTCTTTGGTCTCAATTTAGGATTGGTTTGATTTGGATTATCTCTGAATTGTGAATTGATGACTGATTAAGTGGTATAAGGGCAGACAATTTGAGTTAGATTCAAATTTTGTGCCTTATTCTTAGAAATTGCATTCACTTCTCCTTCAACTTTCTCTTTTTTGACTAAATTTTCCTTCTCGCCAACTTAACTTGTAGACACCCTAATTTTTACCAGGTCTCCCTAAATGGTTCAATCCCTGACATTTGGGTTCAATCCATAGTCCAAGTCTGCAACCGAATTATTTAGATTAGGTCTACAATTCCTTAAGTCATGATCCAAGTTGATAGTTATCTTTTGGTGTTTATAAAATCTCTAAGTCATCTTAGACCAAGTCCATGGGTCCTTTTATTATGTTTGAACACTTAGTTTACTTTTTAGTTTTGGTGTCGAGTTCCTATGCTCTTTGTGTATAGTCAAGCTTGTATTGTTATCTCCTTAACTAAATGATCAAGCCAATATTGTTAAGATTTAATTGTTATCAAGGAATTTGCAAAGTCCTATTAATGTCTCTTGTTTGAAATTGGGTCTTATGATATGCCCAGGTGGTTTTCTTTATTTTTTTTTAAAAAGGGATTTAAGTCATTGTTTTTCATATGGGTCTTTTAGAAAATAGTCCTTGTACTCATTGAAATTACCCTGGAGTACTCTTTTTCAAAATCCATTGTCAAGTTAATCACCCATGCGGCAGTCAAAAGGAAGTCAACCTCTTTTAGAAAAAAAAAGAGGGCACGTACCCAACATGATACAGTACAAGGAAAATACAAGGAAAATATAGGGAAAGTACATTGCCAAATATAGGGAAAATACACTGAAATACAAAAGAAAATCTTCAAAAGCCACACCCATCCACTGGGAATATTCCAAGGCATCACCAAGATTCCTATTCACCAACACAAAAACAAAACCAAATGAATCAAAGTAATTAAGAGGAAAAATCAAAAATCGAAAGAAGCATGTGTAGAGATATCTTGACTTTAAATCGATTTGGAAACAATCCTAAAAAGAATATTGCAAAATAAATCAAAATTTGGACTGTATCCCCTCAAATTCTCAGCCTAACTCTCCATTAAATGGAGAATTGGCCATATCGCAAGGAGAGGGGATCGCATTGCTATAGGAAGGAAAGCGAGTGATATGATTGCTATTTAGAGGGAGATGAGAAAGAAAGGAAAGATCAGACCTTGCCTAATTTTGGCCTAGGACTGACCCTGTAAATAGAGGAGTCTCACACAGACTAGCGGGCAACACAATAGAGAGCACATGGACAAAAGGAAAGGAGTAGACAGACAGAAGAAGAAAGGAACACTCAAAGAATTCAGAAGCAATACGAGGAAGTTCTGAAGAAATTGCAAAGTAGTAGCAAACCTAAAGACCCCTGAAGGTTGGAATCATCTCCTTAGAAGGCACACCCACTGGTGCCTGGCTACCAACACTCAGAAGAATACACACAACAGTGTATCCATGCCATACACAAAAGCAGACCTCCTAAAAGGTTACTCCAAGGCTGACACTAAACGGACTCAAAATGAAGGAAAATAATACCAGAGGAGATAAAGATTGCAAGTAAATTTTGCCTCCCTTCTTTATTTTTATCTACCTTAATAAATTGTTGGTGTATATTTTGATAGCAAGGACTTGAATCCTAGTTTGAACCTGAATCGGAACCAGAACCTAAACCTGAATAGGAACCAAAACCTAAACCTAAACCTGAACCCCAACCTGCAACCCAACCATCATTAACCTACAGCCAAACCTTATGAACCTGTAACTAAACCCGCACCAGAACCTAAACCTGCACCTACAACCAAAGCCCCCACAAACTAGACAAAACCAATCTCCCGTGAACCAAGCCCAACTCATTTCAAAACAGAAACCAAGGCCAACATTCATTTTAAAACAACCTAATCTCTCGTGAACCAAGCCCAACTTGTTTTAAAATAGAAACCAAGCCCAACCCATCTTAAAACAAAATAAGCCCAACCTTCATTTTAAAACAACCCAAGCCCACGAGGAACCAAGCCCAACTCGTTTTAAAATAGAAACCAAGCCCGTCTCATTTAAAAAAAAAAAAAATCGTTCCCAACCTTCATTTTAAAACAACCCAAGCCCACGAAGAACCAAGCCAAACCTTCATTTTAACACAAACCGGGCCCACAAGAACCAAGCCCAATTCTTTTTAAAACAAAACCTAGGCCCAACTTGTTTTAAAACAAATCCAAGTCCTATCAGTTTTAAAAAGAAACTTGGGCCTAAACCCATTTTGAAAAGAAACCTAAAATTGTTTTAAAAATCCAAAGCCCAAGCCCATCCTGGAACCCATATGAGCCCATAAGAACCCAAGGGTTGAGTTGTTCGAGTCAACCTAGGAAAGACTCGGTGGGGTTCAGACGAGTTAACTTGTCCATGAACCTAGTGATCACTTAACCGAGTTATAAAGAACACAAAAACCATAGAATCACTTAATCCAAAACAACAATACTCAAATCATAAAAAAAAAAAAAAAATAGCATTCGAATCACAAACACAACAGAACTCGAATCACAAGCACAACAACACCCAAATCATATACACACAATCACACAAGCAAAACAAAAAGGAAGAAAAGGGGAAGGGGGATACTTATCTGCAAGCTAGGGTTAGCTCAAAGCATAACCCCATCACAAACCCTGGTCAAACCCTTTTTGTGTCTTCAAATCAAACCATTCACTAAGATCGGAAGTCCTTATAGGTCTTTATAAAGGGAAAACCTAGGGATCCTAAGAGATCTGGTGAAAGAAAAGCAGAGAAGAGCTAAGGTTTCAGGGGTATGCATCCATAGACAAGGAGTGAAAGCTTAGGGTTTTCATTGGTTCGTAACTGGAGAGGGAGAGAGAGAGAGAGAGAGAGCTTAGGGTTTTCAGGGGTTCAAATCTAGGAAGTAGAAGAGAGTTAGGGTTTTCAAGGGCTCGCAATTGTAGAGTGAAAGTTACAGTTTCAGTGGTTCGCTACTATAGAGAAAGAGAGAAGAGGAGAGTTAGGGTTTCACAGGATTCGCAACAGTAAAAGGAGAAATAGCTAGGGTTTTAGTGGGGTTCGAAGGAGAGTTGGGGTTTCAGTGGTTCACAAGGTTAGAAAAGGAGAGAGAACAGAGAGGGGAGAGATAAGAGAGAATGTGAAAATGGATGAAAATGGAAAAAAAAAATGGTTTTTATATGACCTATCCTGAAAGCCACGTGTCACCATCGATGGGTGACACACGGCAAAACATTAGGCGCACATGTTGATGAGGTGTGGGCAATTCCTAGCCGATTGATTTTTGTTTCTTCGGGATGATTTGGATTGTACCACACCACTGATCCAAGTACTCCAATCCCCCCTCCACCCATGCACCAACATGTGGCCAGGTAACGTCACTATGATGTCACTACCCCTGCCCCATAAATAAGGATAATGATAATCAGGACAAGCTATGTGTCTTTGCCCGGTAATAACACGTGGCCCATTTGTGGACCCAGCTCGTAGAAACCCGAACCTAAAAAATAAAAGAAATGCATAAGAAAAGAAGAAAGAAAAATTTAAAAGGGCAAAACAACAAGACTCATTGATGAATCCCTTGCTTTTGTCGACCAGTGCCCTTCTGTGACTCGTCGACGAAGTGCTAGCATCGTCGACGAAGAAATCCTGAGAGCAAGGAAATCTCAAGCCTTATGTTCATCGATGAATCCCTTATTTCATCGAAGAATGTTCTTCTGCAAATCGTCAATGAACACTTTAAATTCTTCGACGAATGTGGTCGGGTCAATGGCTTATAAAAGAAACCATAAGAGATTTTTTTTTTAATAAAAATAAAATATCTTTTCTCTCTCCCTAACCCACGAACCCCGTCTCTTCTCTCTTCTATTTTTCATCATTTGTTGCCTGAATCAACGATTGAAAGTCACCACGATGATCTAAGAGCATTTCACTACAAGTCTAGTGGAGTAAATTTTTGAACTGGGTTTTCCAGGCACCACCCCAAGGCTAGGGTAAGATTTAGGAAATTAAGAAATTTTGATATTTTTGGGAGTTTAATCATTTATTTGGAGTTTTTGGGCATAGGAAATGTTAAAATAGTATTCTACCTGGGATTGAGTTGATTAAACTAGGATTTATGAATTCAGGGTTTGTGTGAGCGCTGTAGGCGCAGTTCTAGGATCCTTACAGGCGTAGCTTCAGGAAAACAGGTAAGGGGATTAAGTTAAATTAGGCTTTTATTAAATTTGAACAGATTAAAATACTTTATATATATGTATACTTATGATTTCAAGGGTTCTTTCGAAAACCAACCGTTCAAAGTGGGGTTTTATAAACTATGGTATATCGTATGGTATTTTGAATGAAATGAATGGTGGAAATCTTGGTTTTATCTTGTGAACTAAATAGGCTATATTTTCTTGGTTGCTTATGGGATTATATTCAAATAATGAAATTGTGTGGCTGGTGAATAATCTGTATGGTTTATTATATAACCGAATTTGGGTATGGTTGTGAAAATACTAAACTGTTTGTGAAACATACTGGAACTGCCTTTATAAAATGCTAGGATTTGATATGATGATTGGGCATCGGGTTTTATGTAACGGTAGGTGGCTGGGTTTTATTTAATGGTAGGTTATATATGAAATGAGATTTATACTACAGTTTTTATTATCGAAATTAGATGATATGGTTTAAGAACCTCGAGGACTAGTTGTATTGTGAGCACAGTACCATTGCTAGGGAATTATTATTAAACCATGTGCGCCCACAATGTACTGAGAGGTGTAGGGTGGTCTCAGCTAATTAACCTACGTAATTTTTTGTGTGTGTGAGAGAGAGAGTATGGTCAAAGAAAGATTTTATAACTATGGTTAACTAGCAATTGATGATATTTTTGTTTACATTAAAACTCACAGTGGCCACACTGATATTAACTTGATGTCCCTTACTGAGAAGTGTCTCGCCCCAATATATAAATCATTTTTTTGCAGGACCATCTAGAGATCGAGCTTAGTGAGCTCCGGGGCGGGGTGATAGCTAGTTTCAGTTTTTGTGAGTGTCTATAAGAACTCTAATCTATTTAATTTATATTTGGAAGTCCCTGGATATGTAATATGGTTGTATGAACTGAGTTAGTTTTCTTTCTTTTTGGTTGGGATGTAATATGGATATTGGGAGACTTCTATATATGTTAGCAGCCTAGAACTTTACTAATGTTTTGGAGAATGTATCATTTATTTCTACTACTTTTATATGATGAATATGGTATCAAGTATATAGACGTCACTAAAGTAGTACCCCGGGCCCCACGTGATGGGTCGGGGCATTACAGGTGGTATTAGAGCTTAGGTTTGCTAGGTTTTGCAAACTTTGATAGTGGATAATTACCAGAGTGTAGGTTGAGATAAGATAAGGATAGGAATGGGTAGGTTAGGTTGGATTTTAGTCTAGAAGCTTAGACGCGGAGATCCGTTGACGGTCTTTTGTGTTTTTCCTGGCATGATGTTTTTAGGACAACCACGGTAAATCCATCGATGATTTTGTTTCTTGGTGGAGAGACTGGAACTTGGAAATTTAAGTGAGAACATTAGGTCAGTTGAGTATATGCGTAGTGCCAATTTTATGGTTAAAGGTAGATACCTTGAAGGTTTTGTGGTAGGATTGTGTAAATAATTCTTTCTAGCTACAAATTCATATGTTATATTATTTCTTCATTCCATACTTGCATCAACCAAGATAAACGTGAAATTTCTAAGTCGGTTTCTATCCTATCTTCAGGATAGATTCCATAGGAAAGGACATCGTAGCTAGAGGGGATAATCACGTGGACACTTCCAATGAGAATGATATGGATGCCTCTATAGTACTGTGAAGTATAGCGCGATAGGCTAGGAAAGAGAACCGAAAGGACTTTAGAGAGTAGGATCAGCCACCAGTTGGTCGGGGCTACACTTTTCAGTAGTTTACCTAAACTATAACGCCCCGAACCTGAAACTAAGGTCTAGAGTGTGATTTGAAATATAACTCTGATACCACCTTGTGATGCCCCAAACTCGCTAAGTGGGGCTCGGGTTCCACGTGTTCCATTTAACTGAACCTGGCTCTATATCAATTATGTAGCAAAAATAATAACAATTCTTCCATAATATACGAGAGTTTCTACCTATATAATCCCAAAAGTATATACCAACATCCAGTATTCACAAATATTCACAACTCTGAAAACATAAATATATTACAACCCCAAAAATTATAACCACAGTTTATACCCTCTCTTTCTTTAAAAAATGCTATACCGGCCTCAAGCCCACTAAGCTCAATCATGCAAAGGTCCTGAAAACATCTCAGTAAGGATGAAATACATTAAATCAGCGTGTGGCTATCATGAGGTTTGTATATAAAATATAAGTATTCATCATTTTCAAATAACGCCACTTGATAAGCAACCTGACCAATTCTTTCTAGGACCTCAAATGGCTCAATGTACCGAGGGCTCAACTTCCCCTTCTTCCCAAACCTCATCACATCCTAAAGAATATCATATCTTAAACCTCAAACTCTAACTCTCGTTGGCAAGTATCAGCATAACTCTTTTTCTAACTCTGTGCTACTCTAATCCTCTCCTAGATAAGATCGACCTTTGCAGAGGTCTGCTGAATCAGTTCCAATCCTAAAATCTGCCACTCGCCTACCTCATCCTAGTACAATGGAGATCGAAATCGGTGACCATACAAAGCCTAAAATGGTGTCATCTCTATACTATCCTGGTAACTATTATTATACGCAAACTCTACGAGCGGTAGATAATGAATCCAACTATCCCCAAAATCCAACACACATGCCTGCATCATATCTTCTAGTGTCTGAAAAGTCCTCTTGGATTGTCCTTCCATCTATAGGTGAAACGAGGTACTAAATGTGAGCAATGATCCCAATGCATCTTGCAAACTCTTCTAAAAACGAGAAGTAAATTGTGGGTCTCAATATGAAACGATAGAAACCAAGATGTCATGGAGTTGTACAATCCCCTGCACATATAGCTCTTCCAGCTTATTCATGGAATAGTTGCCTTTGATGGGAATGAAGTATGTAGTTTTCGTCAGCTAATTCACTATAACCCAGATGGCATTTTGTCCATGCACCATTGTAGGTAACCTCGATACAAAATCCATCGAGATATGCTCCCACTTCTACCTGGGAATGTCAAGTGGCTAAAGTGGTCCTCTTGCCTCTGGTGCTTTACTTTAACCTGTTAACATGTCAGGCATTGCTCTACGGAATGAGCAATCTCTTTCTTCATGTTAGACCACCAGAAAGGTTCCTTCAAATCTCTGTACATCTTCATACTCCCTGGATGTACTGTGCAGAGCAAACGATGTGCCTCCTCTAGAATAACCTGCTTAATATCGGTGTCATTCGGTATGCAGATCCTAGTGTGGAATCTCAATACCCCATCGCCTGAGATATTAAAATCTGGATTTAGATCATTCTAAACTCCTTCCATAACCTCCATCAGCTCTGCTTCTTCCTTCTGAGCTGCTTTGATTCTCTCCTACAAAGCTGGCTGAATAACTAAACTAGCAATGAACGCTTGTGGATCCTTGTCCACCAACTCCACTCCTAACCTCTCCAAATCCATCATGATCTGATGTTGAACAACAATCGTTGAAACCACCGCATCCATTGAATTTTGACTCAATACATCTACTACCACATTATCTTTTCTTGGGTGGTAACTAATGGTGCAATCGTAGTCTTTAATCAGTTCAAGCCATCTGCATTGCCTCATATTCAACTCCTTCTGGGTGAATAAATATTTGAGGCTCCTATGATCCATAAAGATCTCGCACCTTTCACCGTTTAGATAGTGCCTCCAATTCTTAAATGCAAAAACAATTGCTACTTGCTTCAAGTCATGCATAGGGTAGTTCTTCTCCTAAAAACTCTATTCACACTCCCCAATCCACTCAAACCTACTATTCTTCCTCGTAAGTTGCGTCAGATGACAATTTAAAAAAACCCTTGACGAACCGGTGATAATACCCGACCAGACCTAAGAAACTCCGAACCTCATGCTCGTTCCTCGGTCTTGCCCAATCAACTACCACCTCTACCTTGCTTGGATCCACTGATATTCCTTTCTTGGACACTACGTGCCCTAGAAATGCAACTTATTCCATCCAGAATTCACATTTCATCAATTTAGCGTATAGCTTCTTCTCCTTGAGTACCTAAAGAACCAATCTCATATAAGTCTCATGTTTTGTTGGGCTTCTCGAATAGACTAGAATTCCATCGATGAAAACCATCACAAACCTATCTAAGTACTCATGGAAAACCCTATTCATCAGGTCCATGATTGCGGCAAGAGCATTCGTCAAACCAAACGGCATAACCAAAAATTCATAATGGCCATACCAGGTTTGGAAAGCTATCTTCAGTACGTCCTCTGATTTCACCTTCAGCTGGTGATACCCTGATTATAGATCAATCTTAGAGAAGACTTGTGTGCCCTGTAGCTAGTCAAACAGATCATCAATTATAGGTAATGAGTATTTATTCTTTACTATCACCTTATCGATTTCTCTATATTCGATGCACATCCTCATCGACTGTGAAACCTTGATTTGTCATGCCATTTTTTTCCATAATATCATAAATAATATATTGGCCATGCCACCACCCTAATACCATTTAAACATGACTAGGCCCGAGGTAGGTACTAGAAAAAACGATCATACCAATATTCTTATCAACGGAAGTCACAAAATATATATATATATACATCACAGTGAATACCCATACCAGAGTGTCCACTAACCAGAAGTTTATACATCAACATACATCCCCAAAATAATGAAACTCTAGGGGAATCATCCATCCTTAGTTACACACTTACCCTATAGGTCAAGGTATCAGCTCCACTCTATCTGGGAGCTCTATCACCAGCTCAATCTCGGTTTCCTTTTTCATGTTCATTTCCATTTCCAATTCCTTTCCTTTTCTATTTCCATTTCTAACACATGAGTGTCCTCAATAAACCACACTGTCGTGTCTATAACTCATGGCTTCCCTGAGGATTTTTCTCCATGCCATGCTTCCCCTCCATGGTCAAGGTTGTGCGGCCCAAACGCTAGACCTAACCGCGGCTGGTCGACCCGATTATGTCAAATTTCATCACATATCTCATGTCTGTAGTACGACGAGCTGGCCAAAACCCTGATTCGGGCTCAGGGAACACAACAACTCTACTATACGGCTCAGCCTACTACCACGTTACACATTCCACGAGCCTATGTGGTTGAACTGCTCCACTAGCAATGGTACCGTGCTCTCAATATCATAACCCATCATCAGAGTTTCCATATCCATCCATCAGGGTTTCACTGCCACAAATGAACAATCATTATGTGGTATTGGCATTTCATCCATTTCATGTCTGTATTCCCCGTGCGGAATTCCACATTTCATCTCTCATAATTTAGAATACATATTGCAGAATTAACATGAAATTCACATTTCCCATTTCCATATTTCTTATCATCATGTTTCACATGTTCACATTCCTCATATTTATATTACAAAATTTTACATTGCAATATACACATTTCAAAACCAGTATTCCCAACACATTTATCATTTCAATAATACTTTCTCAGTTCATGATTCATTTCACCACATTTATCATATAATTATCTCTTTTCACAAATATTTAGTGTTTTCTCAAACACATTCACATATTTCACATTTCCTCATTTTTTCAGAAAATACATTTCTTGCATATTTCACTTTCATCATTTCTCCACAATTCAATTCTCATATTATAACACATTTCAATATTACATATTCCACAGGATAATTCATTTATCATAGTTTAAACATTTTCCAATATAATTCATATGCCACACAAATTTCATCTGATATTTATATTATAAATAAATTTTAGGCAAACTATCATATACCATTTTCACATAATTTCCAACCCATAATTTCCATAAAAATACTACCATAATTTATTCCCCTTAATTGGCTTACTAAGATGCTCACAACAACACCCAATTTGACTCTCCTCAGCGTTCCAAACTCAAAAGCATAAAAATCATATTTTAACCAAATTGATCACCTTATTTCCCACAACAATTTCAGTATAATACTACCTCCATTTCAAATACTCCAAACAACCATAATACCCTTAAATCTCTTACTTGCCCTGATT
Organism: Malania oleifera; assembly: GCF_029873635.1. NCBI lineage: Eukaryota > Viridiplantae > Streptophyta > Magnoliopsida > Santalales > Ximeniaceae > Malania > Malania oleifera. The sequence continues at coordinate 105,050,168 of NC_080418.1, read as the reverse complement.
TTGGGATGGTGCCCAAGTTGGCCTAACCAACGAACTACTCTAGCAAACTTGAAGAGAATCCTCTTAGGAGTAGTGTGGTACCTTCTGATCATCAATCCAGGCTTTAACGAAGCCATAATTATAAAGAGAATGGGAGAGGGATGAGTTTAGAAAGAGAAATAAATGAGCTGCATGATATTTTCTTGCTGATCCCGAGCGCAGCTTATTTATAAGACTCATATTCATCAATGAGACACATCACCTCATCAATGATTCCTTGAAGGGAGTTTGTCGATGAACTCGTAACTCTCGTTGACGAACTTTAGGCTCTGCTAAACCCCTCATGGTAAATTCTTGTCGACAAGCCCAAGAAGGCTTCTCGTCGACGAGCGCTCTGCGTTCGTCGACGAGACCTTACTGAATCCCTTATGAAAAATTCCTTCTCTCCTTTTAATTTATTATTTACTTTCTATCATTCTCTGGGTCTCTACATCGACCCATCCTTCTTCTTCACAAACAGTACCAGTGCTCCCCAAGGTGAAACACTCGGTCAGATGTAACCCTTATCTAGTAGCTTCTGTAATTGCTCCTCCAGTTCTCTAAGTTTTCTTGGAGCCATTCAATACAGAGCTTTCAACATTGATGCCATGCTTGGAGTCAACTCTATAATGAAATCCACCTCACGATCAGGAGGATATCCCGATAAATCTTCTGGAAACACATCTGGGAACTCACTTACTATAGGAATCTCCTCTAGCTTAAGTTCTTCTTTCGACATTTCTTTCACACACTCCAAGTACCCCTGGCATCCCTACCAAAGTAACCTCCTAGCCAGAATAGCTGAGAGGATTCGTGGTGCAGAATGCACACATGACCCTACGAACTTGAATTCCTGATCTCCAAAGGCCTAAATACCACCTCTCTCATGTGGCAATCGATGTTGGCATAACTGGCTGATAACCAGTCCATCCCCAGAATGATATCGAAGCCATGCATATCAAACATAATTAAGCTGACTGGTAGTACTCTCCCCTGAATCTCTACTAGGAAATTTCGAATCACCTTACTACATATGACTATAGACCCTGACGGCATAGCCACTGCTAGTTCATCATCTGTAGTTGTACCTCTACCCCACATAGTTTGAAGAATCCCTGAGAAATAAAGGAATGCATCACCCCTGAATCAAAAAGTACTACAGCCTTATTCAAAAGCATATAAATATTACCTATCACCACACCTCCACCTTCTGAATCAAAACATGCTACAACCTTATTCAAAAGCATATAAATATTACCTATCATCACATCTTCGGCGTTCTCTGTGTCACCAGGAGTTAGGGAATACACCCTTGCTTGGGTTGTACCCCTCTAGTATCCACCACGTGGCACCTGATTACTTCCTCAATATGGCTATTGTGGGGGTACGTTGCTCCTCAACATGTCACAATCACGCACCAGGTGCCCTATTTTGCCACACCAAAAGCAAAACCCTAAAACCATCAAGCACTTTCTTGCATGATGCTTGCTACAAGTAGGATAAGCTGAGAAAGATGTGGTACCTTGAGATGTACCACCACCAGTCTCTCGCCTCTAGCCTTCGTTATGAGTGTTTTTCTTCCAAGTGCCCTGCCTCGCACCTGAGTACGAATTGGGAGGCACTAGCCTCTTCTTTGGGATCTGTACCACTATGTCCTCCTACTGGCTCTCCTCTGCCACCGTGGCTTTATCCACTAGAGTAGCAAAGTCTTGAATCCACATGATAGCAGTCTGCTTCCGGATCTCCTTCTTCAGAGCCCTCTCAAATTTCCAAGCCTTCCTTGCCTCATCTAGTATCATAAAAGGATCAAAACGTGCTAACTCCATGAATTAGGAGGCATACTATTGAATTGTAAGATGCCTCGGAGTCAGTATCATAAACTCCTCCATCTTTGCGTTCCTGACAGTGGCTGAAAAGTACAGCTCAAAGAACACCTCTATGAAGTGGCCCCTTGTTATCACCACCTGTATTATCCTCTAATCCTCCAACATTCACACAATCACCGCACCAGCTACCCTGGTTTACCACACCAAAAGCAAACACCGAAACCCATCAGGCACTTTCCTGCATGCTACTTGCCGCAAGTAGGACAAGCTAAGAAAGATGTGGTACCCTGAGATGTACCACCACCAATCTCTTGCCGCTGGCCTTCGTTACCATTGTATTTCTTCCAAGTGCCTTGCCTCGCACTTGAATAAGAATTGGGAGGCGCTAGCCTCTTCTTCAGGATCTGTACCACTTTGTCCTCCTACAGGCTCTCCTCTACCACCGTGGCTTTATCCACTAGAGTAGCAAAGTCTTAAATCCATAGGATTTCCGCCTACTTCTAGATCTCCTTCTTCAGAGCCCTATAAGAATTCCAGGCCTTCCTCGCCTTATCTAGTATCATAAAATGAGCAAAACATGCTAACTCCATGAATCGAGAGGCATACTGCTCAACTTTCAGCTGCCTCTGAGTCAAAATCATAAACTCCTCCATCTTTGCGTTCCTAATAGTGGTTGGAAAGTACCGCTCAAAGAACACCTATCTGAAGCGGCCCCTTGTCATCGCCACCTATATTGGCCTTTGATCCTCCAATATTCTCATGGATTCCCACCATCTCTCTGCCTCACCCGTCAACTTGAACATCGCATAGAGCACCTTCTGCTCATCCGTGCAACATAGAACAACCAAGATTTTCTCAATTTCCCGAATCCAATTCTCCGCTCGGATCGAGTCTGTACTCCCCGCAAAGGTAGGAGGCTTCAATCTGGTGAACTGATCAATATAACCTCCTAGCTCAACCATGGGATGGTTGTACCCACTAAAACTCCGCATGACCTCCACCACAAACTGTTGGGCGAAGTCATGAAGTACCACCGTAGTATCACTACCAGCCTCATTGCCAGCCCCCTCATAGCTACTGCCTCCAGCATTGACAGTGTTATCTCTGGACTCCATCCTAAAGAGAAAATTGAGGAATGGTTTAGAATCTTAGTACCAAACATATCTGCTACAACTGCAATACTATAAGACTCATTCCAATGAATTAACATCCCTAATAACGACATGCTCTGCTAACTTGATACTCTCATTCTAGCTCAAGTTCTACCCCTCTACCCGAAAACAAAATTGTCAATGGATTGTCGTGATTTTATGAGCCCGTCAACTGATCCAAAAAAATACAGAAGTTCGTCAAAGATTTCTGTCTCCCGGTCTATGAAGCAAACTCGAAAGTCCTATCTTCCTCCTATACTCTGGTAAAGTCATGCAACCTAGTCTGCAAAACCTAGCAACCTAAGCTCGGAACATTTCCTTAACTAGGCAGTGTGAAATTCATAACACTTCCGGTTGGTTGAGCTCTGATACCAGCTATAACGCCCCGACCCTCCAGGTGGGCTCAAAGTGCCACTAAACATACATAACATGCTGATCTTTGATACCATACATATACAACCTGCCCAAATAAGGGAAAACAAGTGCTCCATACTGATCTGCATAATCATACATAGCGAAAGACATAAACATACGTCTTCTAATAAAAATTTACCAGAGTTTCTAACTGTTTCCTTATATGCATCCATACGTACTAAAAAAATAACTCTCTATAAAATACATCCTGGCCAAAGCCCAGAACATATACAAGAACTTACATAAACTAACAAAAACACTACGCTCTAGAATCCTTCTAAAATGCTAGGATCGGTTTGCTGTAGGACCTGAAACAACATTTGTATATTAGGGTGAGACACTTCTCAGTAAGGTAGATCATATTACATTAGTGTGTGACAACATAAGTTTATTCCAGTAGAAAATGGTTATACACATAAATTTTTTGCCTTACAAGGCTTAATATCCCTTAATATCCTGTTTTGATGTAAACAAACAAGTAGAACTTAACATGCTTTGTTTAAGTGATGTATTATCAGGACTCAATGATGAATGCAAGGTTAAAGAATTCATGAAATCTTGTACTTCAAATAAGGATGATTATATCAAGCTTGAGGCATGGAATAAAACTTGAAGATCATGAGAGCATTGATATTAAAGAAAAAGCTTCAAGAATGAAAACCCAAGCAATCAACATGGAAAGCTCATTCAACTTAGACTTCAAATGACATATCTTGAAAGCTCACAAGGATCAAGGAACATGGAAGGCCTTACATAAAAGAAAGTGATCCACAATGAAAGCTCAAAGAAGTTTTACTACAAAGTGAACTCAATGCAAAGAGGAGTCACCTCTGTTCTTAGGACAAGTCTTTGTAAGCACTTCAAGAATGGTTCAAATATGATTTTTTATTTTGAAGCTCATTATGCAAACAAGACTTAGAGACCTTATTTTTAAGTCTTGGAACTGATTTTTTAAAGAAAAACAAATTGAGATTCCAAGTCTAAATAAACAAAGAAGAGAGAAATAAAAAATTTCTTAAAATGAGAAATAAGTGTTTGCCAAGCAAGTGACTGCACATGGGCAGCCAACTGCCATGTTAAAAGATCTTTAATAAGAAGACAGTAGCTTGACATACGACTGTCTAGTGCTTGACAGATGACTGACAGGGTAAAATGAGATGGTTGTGTGTGTTTTGCCAGTCGTTTGCCACTCTTTTGTATGGTTTTTAAAAAATTAAGTTGTTTAGTGACAGACGCCTGACTAGTTAATGATAGGCGATTGCCACCTTACTAGTTATACATTTTTAACATGGAAAACACTGATAGACGACTACCAAGGTTCTCACAGTCGTCTGTCTCTCCACAAATTTCAAAATACTCAACGGACATAATTTTGAATTTTTAATTACTTGAGGCTCAAATAAAACATAGACCCTATTCCAAGTAAACCTCGTGAACAAGTTAAATACCTTTCTACATCTATAAATACCTCAAGATACATTGATTTGATCACAAAGAATTCAATTTCAGCAATCAAACTCTCTCTCAAGCATTCTGAAAATCACAAAGCTCTTTGTTGCTCACAACTTCCATGAAGTTTACTAAAGTCTTGCTGGTTTTCTTACTGATATTGAGTCACAATTGCTAATTCTTTCATCAATTGAAAGAATCATATGGTGAAAAATTTCTAGAGCTTCAATCTAAATTTCGTATTGTAAATTTTATTGAAGTATATAGTTTTTGATCTATACTAATCAGCTCTTTGAGGAGCAATTCTTGTACGTCTTATTTCAAATCGTTGTAACAGATTGATAGATGGTTTGAGTGTTGAATCGTTAGACCAAATAAGGGAATATTGTTTGGAGAAGGCAGGCTCTAGCCTTAACCAAGGAGTGTTGTAATCGGTGTTGTTCCGCCTAGTAAAGGAACTACGATAGTGAGTCCTTTGGTGGTTTGCCAAGGGCGAGGACGTAGGCTGTGTTGAAGCCGAACCTCGTAAAACCTTGTGTTTCTCTCTTTCTTCCCTACTCTTTATTTTTCAGCAAAATTTACAAACTGCGCGGATGCTTTGTAAATCTCTGAAATTCTGAGTGTTTGGTTGTTAAATAGACTGGAAGATAATTTGTTTTGAATGATCAGCATTGATTGTGGAAATCAAAAGGGACTGCGTTGGTTGATCCTTAACTTATTAAACTGAAAGTTAATTTAAAAGCTGAATATTGGGAAGAAGTGTGTTTGTGAATTTTAACAACAGGGCTTATACAAATCCAGCAAGCTTTACACATTGCTACAGGGCTATTGTTACAAGAAGCACGTGATTAGTTATTCTATCTAAGTTGCAGTTGATTTGAATTAATTTTTTGATTGTGTTTGAAGTGTATTTATTGTTATAACTCAGAAGTATTAAATTGGAAATAAAATTTTTAAATCCTAATTCACGACCCTCTTAGGAAGCTATCATAATTTCAAAAATCATTCGCAAGCCCATAATATAGAATATATATATATATATATATATATATATAATCCCTACAAGAGATGGTTCGGCTCATTTCAAGCGAGAGTTCCCGAGGTTAGGGTAAGGTACAGGCCCATACACTGTACAAACCCTCTGTTCGGTACTCGCCACTATGACTTTACCCATTTTAGTTTCTAAATTAAGTATATGCATAATGAACTCATCCTAGCTGTGAAACATCATAACAACACCATTTACTTCCCCTATGGTAAGGGTTGTGCTGTACGTAGACCCTAACTAGCCTCGGCGGCCACCACACTAGTCACGAACATTTTTTTCCAACCCGACTTGGTCTTCACCATCCCGGTACACAACTAGTTGTCCATCACACCAATCGACTTAACATAGATACCCACACTCAAGAATAACGTGTGGTTGCACTATATCTCTCTTTATAGCAATGGTACCGTGCTCTCTTAGTAACAAGCTTTCTAAGGCAGCTCATATATCATACATACAATTTATAATGAAAGCACCATAACCCATTTTCATTCCAGAAAGCATTTAAGAAAATCCAGTATCTTTCACAATTTCATTCACTCATTCTTTCATCTTTCAATTCATTCTTTGGTATAAACCAGCACACACAGCTCTCAATTTAACCCTGTACATACATCTCTCGGTAATTAACCAGCATCTCTTTTGTACATTTCTTGATAGCAATTTAGACCTCTAGTTCCCATATCTCATACTCATATTTCTCAGTTCGGTATACTTACATTTAATATTTCATGGCCCACTCATTTTGTTTAACATGCAAAAGTATAGTAAGTGGTTCGTAAAATATCATTTAAATTAAAAACAAGGAATTCAAGCATCTCCTACATTAAGTCTAATACAAATAAAGGAATTTTAAGAAGATTGGAGACCATACCCCAAAATCGTAAGATTGAAACCAAAAAACCGGTAATTCCACCCAGTGAAATTTTCCAAATAAGTCATATCGTACATATAAACATAAACTACAGTTCTAATAGTTTAGATTTCAAAAATAACTGACGTAAACAAATTCCCTTACCTATCTCCAGAAAAACGAACTAGAATGGCTTGAAACGGTAAAAGACTAGAACTTCAAATTGGTGAAAACATGCCTACTTGCTCGACTAAGGATGAGAGAGGCAACTGAGAAGCAAAGAAAAGCTCGGAAAGGCTTTTTGGTGAAAAAGTTTTGAAACCCTAAGAGAGAAAAGAGAGAGAATTGAGATTCTCTAAAAAAAAATGAGCTCAAACCTATTTATAAGTGAGCAGGCCCAGAGGAAAATTGACACCGGCTTCCCTTATATCCACAAATTATCGTCGGTATTGCGGTTGACTGGCCCGGCTGACCCAAAACCATGGCCGATTTTCCTTCGGCTCACAAAACTGTCACTGGTTTGGGTCCCCACTTTCCAAATTCTTCTTTTCCTTTTATTTTACTTTATTTCTCTCTTTTATATTCATTTTCTTTTATTTTTCTAGGTTCGGGTTCCTACACGTAGGTTGGACTTAACCGTGGTTGACCCTCCAGAGTTAAATCAACCACATTCTACAGTCTATAGGTCTGATTGGTTGTTCCTATACTGGTCTAGACTCCAGGGGGACGCTACCCTTCCCAGCACAATCGACCATCCCAACTCCACACTCTATCTAAGACGTGTAAGTGCACTAGCGCTTCCATAATACCCACAACAGTACTGTGTCCTTTTCTGGTCCACCGGAGTTCTCAAACCATACATTGTAATTTAACATTATCAAACACATGCAAAATAAATCAAATCATATTTAAATTCCCAATGCCTTTCCAGTATTTCTTGCATCTCATACATATATCATAGTTTAACACAAAAACTTCATTTTACTCATGCCACACAATTTAACAACATATTTTATACGTTCACTATAAAATAAGCCATCCCACATTCATCATTCATATACTAAAAATATACATTTAATTTCTTACAAAATTATGCAGAAAATATGCCATTTTAACTTTCCATTTTTGCAAATAATATCTAGTAGCACAGCCTTAGGTTCAGAAATTTACAATTCAAACAATCAGCTTTAGCGAACTCACGTGAAAAATCATATACATAAATGCATAATATTTCCATTTTTCACCAATTATTTCCTCAAAAATCCTAATTTAATATATTCCCCTTACTTGGTTTCTTAAACTACTCCAATAGGAACCCCAAAATGATGCCTGTGACGCTCACCCAAATCCTTGAATCAAAAACCCTAGTTTAATCAGATAAACTTCAAATAACCTATTATTTCAACATTTTCTCAACTCAAAAACTTCAAATAACCGTTTTAAACCCCCAAACTCAGAATCCTAACCCTTACCTCAACTTGAACGATGCCTGGAAAGCCCAATTTAGATATTTGCTTCGCTAGATGTGTAGAGAATCTCCCCGAGAACACCATAGCAGTTTCCGTTTGTCAATTCAAGCTAAATCCGAATTGGAATCTTACAGATAAGGCAGAGGAAGGCGTTTTAGAGAGAGAGAAAAAAAAAGAAGAATGAATTTCTTCGCGGAGAAGCAACCACAAATCAATTTATACATGATGTTGCCACGTAGCTTCGTCGACAAGAAGACAGGATTCATCGACGAACCACAGAGGGTAATTCGTCGATGAGAGGATGCATTCGTCGAAGAAACATAAAATCTAAAATTCACTCTCCTAGGATATCTTCATCAATGAGGGAATGAACATCGTTGACGATCCCCAGAAGGACACTCGTTGACGATGATAAGATATTCGTCGATGAGGTCTACTGTCTTTTCCTTCAACATTTTCTCACTTCCCTTTATTATTTATTTATCTATTCTATTTATTATATTTCCTAATTATTTTAATACTTATAATTTTCTGGGTCTTTACATTCTCCCTTCCTTGAGAAAATTTCGTCCTTGAAATTTTGCTAAGAATTCATCATTTTACCTTTCTACAACTAACTCACTATATCTTATATAGTTCAGTATATATCACCAAATAAACTTTTGCATCATCTATAATTAAATAAAACCTTCATTATCTTAAACATAAACTCACACCTATCCCCTTAGCTTTATTTTCCTCGTCCATCATTGCATACACATGTGCTGGACCATCTCCACCTCAGGATACGTGTTGATTTCCCCTAATCTGTTCTATCGGCTCTATACCGCCCTGAAGGCTCTTCTCCAGCACCGAAACCTTATCCACAAAGTCTGAGAAATTCTAGACCTGAAACCACACTACAAGCTCATAAACCTTTCGTCTCAGGCATTTTTTAAACTTTTTAACCTTTCTCGCCTCATTTAGGATTAGGAACAGAGTAAAACACAATAGTTCAATGAACTTAGCCGCATATTCCCCCACAATCATATTACTCTGTGTCAGATTAGTAAATTCTTCAATCTTTTCCTCTCTGATAGATAAGAGAAAATACCTATCGAAGAATAGCTCCTTTAGTCGATCCCACGTCAGAGCTATCTTTACTAACCTCTGTTCCTCTAGCAGCTTCACAAAAAGCCACCAGCATTTCGCATCCCCTGCCATCTTAAATGCGACATAGCGGACCTTCTGCTCGTCCGTGCAGCCAAGTACTTCTAGTATCTCCTCTATTTACTGAAACCAGTTTTCTGCAGTCACTGGATCAGGTCCTCTCTTAAAAGTAGAAGGGTTCAAGCTCATAAACTCCTTGATGTTATAGCCCTAATCTACCATCGAATAGTTCTACCCTCTAGGATTTTTCCTCATTTTTTCCTTAAGTATCGAGTTATAGCCCGCAGCATCGTGGAGGTATTAATATCCTCTTCACTGGAAGTCTCCAAATCATCTCTTCCTTGAACCTCTATGTCCTCATCCCTAGGATCCATCATGCTAATAGGACAGAAAGGAGTTAAGAATTCCATTATCATAACCCTATCACACTATCATTAAATTAAAATCCAATGTACACCCAAATTTTCAATTTAGGACCAGTCTCACAACTCAGAAACGAAATCATCTAAGGTTTACTTTTTTAAGGCCATCGACTGCTTCAAAAAAATCACAAGAAATCATCGACGTATTTCTGCTTCCAAGCTACAAGGAAAAATTCTATACTTTTTAACACCTAACCTACCCATTTCCTATCCTCATTATCACCTATTCCTATACTATGGTATTAATCATCCTTAAGTCTACAGAATCCCAAAACCTAATGCTCTGATACCAAAATGTAACACCCCGAACCCGAAACTAAGGTCCGGAGTGTTATTTGAAATATAACTTTGATACCACCTTGTGACGCCCCGAACCTAGCTCCATATCAATTACGCAGCGAAAATAATAACAATTCTTCTATAATATACGAGAGTTTCTACCTATATAATCCCAAAAGTACATACCAACATCCAATACTCACAAATATTCACAACTCTGAAAACATAAATATATTACAACCCCAAAAATTATAACCAAATTTTATACCCTCTCTTTCATTCAAAAATGTTATACCAAACCCGAGCTCACTAAGCTTGATCACGCAAAGGTCCTGAAAAAGATAAAATTCAACTATCGAGTGAGACACAACTTAGTAAGGATGGAATACATTAAATTAGTGTGTGGCTATCATGAGGTTTGTGTACAACATATAAATATTCATCATTTTCATATAAAACCACAATTATGAAATCATTTTACGTTCCTACTCAAACATATGCAAGGTATTTTACCAACGAGAGTTCCCAAGGATAGGGGTGATTACCCGCCCATACAAGTTGCACTCCTCTACTCTGATACCTCAAGCAACCTACAGTCACAGCTGAAGCATATCAGGGCACTTACCTTACTCAGTAAGCCCTTAGGTGGTTAGTTTATCTCGTACTCACACATTCACACAAAGATTAACTGGCAGAAGTTTCTCAGAATAGGGAAGATTATCAACCCATACAAGTAGCTTCCCTCTGCCCTAATACGTTATGCAGCCTAATATGGCTAGATCTAATACCTATCAGGGCACTCGCCTTTCTCAACAAGCCCTCAGGTGGAGTGAATACTTCACCTCAAATACATACTATAATACAATATAAAATACATTTATTTCTTTAATCTATATCTGTTATCTATGTATTATTCACTTCACATTTCACTTTTTCACATTCACATTCACATTCATATTCTACATTTCTTATTCATATATTCATGTCTACTTTCACATATTCTATTTCCATATCATTCTCATCTACTATTGTTATATCTGTTGTTCCTATATCTACTATTTCCATATCTACTGTTCTTATATTGTCAATGGTTAATTAACAACTATGCATTTAGAACTCTCAATACCGGTGAAAAATCATAGTCATGCTTCTTCCCCATGACGGGTTGTGCAGCCTGTAGACTGGACTTAACCTTGGTTGGCCCTCTAGAGTTAAATCAATCACATTCTATAGTCTGTAGGTCCAATTGGCTATTCCTATACCGGTCTAGAATCAAGGGGGACACTACCCTTCCCATCACAATCAACCATCCCCTCTTCACAGTCTATCTAAGACGTGTAGGTGCACTAGCGCTTCCACAATACCCGCAACAGTATTGTGTCCTTTTCTAGTCAACTAGAGTTCTCAAACCATACATTGTAATTTAACATTATCGCACACATGAAAAATAAATCAAATCACATTTAAATTCTCAATGCCTTTCCAGTATTTCCTATATCTCATACATATATCATAGTTTAACACAAAAACTCCATTTTACTCATACCACACAATTTAACAACATATTTCATATGTTTACTATAAAATAAGCCAACCCATATTCATCATTCATATACTAAAAATATATATTTAATTTCTTACACAATTATCTAGAAAATATGCCATTTTAACTTTCCATTTTTGCAAATAATATCTAGTAGCACAGCCCTAGGTTCAAAAATTTACAATTCAAACGATCGGCTTTAGTGAACTCATGTGAAAAATCATATACATAAATACATAATATTTCAAATTTTCACCGATTATTTCCTCAAAAATCCTAATTTAATATATTCCCCTTACTTGATTTCCTGAACTACGCCAACAGGAACCTCAAAATGATGCCTGCGGCGCTTACCCAAATCCCGGAATCAAAAACTCTTGTTTAATTAGATAAACTTCAAATAAACTATTATTTCAACATTTTATCAACTCAGAAACTTCAAATAACCGTTTTAAACCCCCAAACTAAGAATCCTAACCCTTACCTTAACTTTCGAGCAATGCCTAAAAAGCCTAGTTTAGAAAGTTGCTTTGCTAGATGTGTAGAGAATCTCCCCTAGAACACCATAGCAGTTTCCGTTTGTCGATTCAGGCTAAATTCGTGCCAGAATCTTAGAGAGAAGGCATAGAGAAGCATTTTAAAGAGATAAAAATGAAGATGAATGAATTTGTTCGTGGAGAAGCAACTTCAAATTAACTTATACACGATGTTGCCATGTGGCTTTGTCAACGAGAAGATAGGATTCGTTGACGAACCATAGATGGGAATTCGTCGAAGAAACCTAAAATCTAAAACTCACTCCCTTGGGATACTTTCATCAATGAGGGACTAAACTTCGTCGACGTTCCCTGAAAGGACACTAGTCGACGATGATAGGATATTCGTCAACGAGGTCTACTGTCTTTTCCTTTAACATTTTCCATTTTCCCCTTATTATTTATTTATCTATTCTATTTATTATATTTCCTGATTATTTTAATAATTATAATTTTTTGGGTCTCTACATGAATGAATCCATCGACATTTACAGGAAGAGCAAACCCGATTACAACTGAAGATTGGGTTCAAGAAATAAAGGAACTACTAGGTGTGCTAGAGTGCACGAAGGAGCAGAAGGTGCGGTATGTCACTTTTAAACTAGTAGGGGAAGCAAAGAGGTGGTGGAGATTGGAAAAACTGGTGGTCGAACAATGGCTAGGACCTGCGGCTATAACTTGGAGCCGTTTCAGAGAGGGTTTCTTTGATAGGTACTTCCTTAATACTACGCGAGAGGCTAAGGCAGAGGCATTCCTAAATATGACTTAAAGGCACTTAACCGTATAGCAGTATGTGGCCAGGTTTAAGGAGCTATCCCGCTTCACTCCATACATGATCTCAGATGTGATAAAAAAGGCCCGGAGGTTTGAGAAGGATTTGAGGCAAGGAATACGCGCACAGGTGGTGCCGCTGTTGACTCTGAGTTTTTCTAAGTTGGTGGACAAGGCCGTGGTAGTTGAGGCTAGTAGTTAGGAGGGTGATAGAGTAGTAAACTAAAAGAAGAGGCCCTTGCCTTAAGGATTTCAGACCAACACCAGCCAAAGTTCATGAAGGCGGCCTAGTAATTTCATAAGCTAGTGAAGGAAGATGGGATATCGAGCCTATCAGAGGAATCCACCACATCCTACCTATCCTAGATGCCATCAAAAGGATTGGGGCAATTGAATGGGTGGACCAAATGGTTGCTACCAGTGTGGTAGGGCTAAACATATGGTACAGGACTGCCATGCGACATTGACTCACACTCCTCCATAGCATCAGTATCGGGGAAGTAACCGGACACCCCGAGGTAGTCACTAGAGGGGCACCACCCAGGCGTAGGTGTACTCAGTTACGCCGATAGATGCAGAGAATGTCGGAGACGTGGTGACAGGTACTATTTCCATTTTGTTGAATAGTGCTATTGTGTTGTTTGACTCAAGTGCATCGCACTCTTTCGTATCTTGGGGATTGGTTAAATTATACAAGGTAAAGACTCAGTTGTTAGATACCTAGTTAGGCGTGGTCACATCGACAAGGTCAGTTGCAGTGTGTAGTAAGGTGATTAGAGACTACCCAATTGAGATTCAGGGGAGAATGCATGGGTTCGACGTCATTTTAGGAATGGATTGGCTAGCATTCATCTATGCGAGCAATGACTACCATAAGAAGGAGGTAGTGTTCAGACCTTCTAGGGAGCCAGAGTTTAAATTTGTCAGGTTATGTGTGCACTCTGCACCACGGATCCTTTCGGCAATTTAGGCAAAGAGGTTACTTCTAGAGGGTGGCCAGGGGTACCATGAATTTGTAAAAGAAGCACTGAAGGAGGGACTTAAATTGGAGGATATCCCAGTGGTAAAGGAGTTCTCAGATATTTTTTATAAGGAGTTATCGGGATTACCTCCTGATCACGAGATGGAGTTTGCCATTAAATTAAACCTAGGGACAACCCTAATTTCTAAGGCTCCATACAGAATGGCTCTGACTGAATTAAAGGAGCTAAAAGAGCAGTTGTAGGAACTACTTGACAAGGGGTTCATCAGACTGAACGTATCACCCTAGGGAGCGCCAGTTATTTGTAAAGAAGAAGGATGGGTCGATGAGGATGTGCATTGACTACCTGGAAATTAATAAGATTATAGTAAAGAACAAGTACCTATTACCCCGTATTTACGATTTGTTTGACTAGCTAAAGGGCACACAAGTTTTTTTCCAAAATCGATCTGTGATCCGGGTATTATCGGGTGAAGGTGAAATTAGAGGATGTACCAAAGACGACTTTCTGTACTAGGTATAGTCATTATGAGTTTTTGGTTATTCCATTTGGTTTGACCAATGCTTCTGTACATTCATAGACTTGATGAACAAAGTGTTCCACGAGTACGTAGATCAGTTCGTGGTAGTGTTCATCGACGACATCCTAGTTTATTTGAGGAGCCCTGTAGAGCATGAAGCTCATTTGAGACTGGTACTTCAGGTACTTAGGTAAAAGAAACTATTTGAAAAATTTAAGAAATGTGAGTTCTTCCTAAAACAGGTTGCATTTTTAGGACATGTAGTGTCTAGGGATGGATTTTCAGTGGACCCAAGCAAAGTAGAGGTGGTAGTTGATTGGGTGAGATCGAAGAAGATGAACAAGGTTATAAGTTTCTTGGGTTTGGTAAGATACTATCGCCTGTTCATTGAAGGGTTTTCGAGGCTATCAAGTCCTCTAACGCAGCTTACAATGAAGAATAGGAAGTTTGAGTGGACCGGTAAATGCGAGTAGAGCTTTCAAGAACTAAAGCAACAACTAGTCACTACCGCGATGTTGACCATTTCGTTAGGAGAGGGTGGATTTGTGATCTACACTGACGCATCCTAGAAAGGACTCAGGTGTGTCTTGATGTAGCAAGGGAAGGTTATTGCGTATGCTTCTCATCAACTCAAGGAGTACGAGAAGAATTATCCGATGCATGACTTGGAGCTAGCAACTGTAGTTTTTGAATTAAAGATCTGGAGGCACTACCTATACGGTGAAAAGTGTGAGATCTTTACTGATCATAAGAGCCTTAAATACTTTTTCACCTAGAAGGAATTGAATATGAGGCAGAGAAGATGGCTTGAGTTGATTAAGGACTATGACTATACCATTAGTTACCACCCAGGAAAGGCTAATGTGGTAGCTGATGCTTTGAGTCGAAAGTCGGTGGGTGCATCAATTTCAGTAATTGTTGTATAACATCATATCAGGATGGATCTAGAGAGGTTAGGTATGGAGTTAGTGGAAGGAAACCATCAAGCTTTCATTGCCAATTTGATCAATCAGCCAGCCTTACAGGAGGAAATTAAAGCCACTCAGATGAAAGACACAAAGTTGATGGAAACTGTGGAGAAAGTACAAAGCAAGCAGCAACCAGACTTCAATTTTTTTGAGGATAGAGTTCTTAGATTTCATACAAGGTTGTGTGTACCTAATGACGCAAAGATTAAAAAGACTATTCTGGAGGAGGCACATCGATATCTTTATATTGTTCATCCAAGAAGCACGAAGATGTATAAAGATCTATGAGAATCCTTTTGGTGGACTAACATGAAAAGGGATATTTCTAAATTCATTAAACAGTGTCTGACATGTCAATAGGTAAAAACAGAGCACAAGAAGCCAGTGGGACCACTTCAACCACTTGATATCCCTAAGTGAAAATGGGAGCATATCTCGATGGACTTTGTATTGAGGTTTCCTTTAGTGGTGCATGGACAAAATGCCATCTGGGTAATAGTGAATCGATTGATGAAGACTACGCACTTCGTTCCAATCAGAGTTAGTTGTTCTATGAATAGGCTAGCAGAGCTTTACGTGCAAGAGATTGTATAACTTCATGGTGTCCCAGTTTCCATCGTTTTAGATTGAGATCCATGGTTCACCTCTTGGTTCTGGAAGAGTTTGCAGGATGCCTTGGGATCTCAACTCACTTTCAGTATCGCGTTTCACCCACAGATGGATAGACACTACGAGAGGACCATTCAAATTCTAAAGGATATGTTGCGGGCATGTGTGCTGAATTTTGAGGATAGTTGGATTCGCTATCTACCGCTCATTGAGTTTGCATATAATAACAATTATTAAGCCAGTATCGAGATGGCACCATATGAGGCATTGTATGGTCGCTGGTGTCGATCTCTATTGTACTGGGAAGAGGTAGGCGAGTGGCAGATTTTGGGGCTAGAACTAGGTCAGTAGACCTCTGCAAAGGTCGAGCTTATCATGGAGAGGATTAAAACATAATAGAGTCAATAGAAGAGTTATTCGGATACTTTTCGATGGGAACTAGAGTTCGATATTGGTGATATGATATTCTTGAGGATTGCAACGAAGAAATGGGTGATAAGGTTTGGGAAGAAAAGCAAGTTGAGTCCTAGGTACATCGAGCCATTTGAGATCTTGGAATGGATTGGTCCAGTTGCCTATCAAGTGGCATTACCCCAACCTTTGTCTAGGGTTCATGATGTTTTCTATGTATCAGTGTTGAGGAAGTACGTGCCAGATCCTTCGCACGTGATAAGTTGTGAGCCTTTAGATTTCGTGGATGCCTTGGCATATGAGGAGGTACTAGTTCAGATTCTGGATTGGAAAATACAGGAACTGCATACTAAGGAAATGTTATTAGTGAAGGTGTTGTGGCATAATCATGCAGTTGAGGAGGCTTCTTGGGAATTGGAAACAGAAATATGTCAAAAGTACCCACAACTTTTCAGAGAGGTTTAGCACTAGACAGGTAGGTGTTTGTTTTTGTATACAGGTTAGGTAAGGTAAGGTTATATGATTTTATTAGTTGTTTACAGTTTTTGTATATGGATGATCTTTGGTAGAGTTTTGTATCCCGAGACAGTGTGTGTAACCACGATATTCCGCCACCATAAGTGAGAGTAGTGAATAAACTTGGGACGGGGCGGCTATATGGGTGGCTACCGACTCTTCTATAGAGATGGATTGTGAGTTAAGGATGTGATCGGTAACAGTTAGTAAATTTCGAGGATGAAATTTTTATAAGGGGGGAGATTGTAGAAACCCGAACCCAACAAATAAAATAAATGAATAAGAAAATAAGAAAGAAAAATTTAAAAGGGCAAAGCAGTAGGACTCATCAATGAATCCCCTATTTTCATCGATGAGTGCCCTTCTATGACTCGTCAATGAAGTACTGGCACCGTCAACGAAGAAACCCCGAGAACCAGGAAATCTCAAGTTTAAGGTTTGTCGACGAATCTCTTATTTTATCGACGAATGTTCTTCCGCAACTCGTCAACAAACACTTTAAATTCGTCGACGAATGTGGCCGGTTCAATGACTTATAAAAGAGGCCACAAGAGATTTTTTTAATAAAAATTAAATATCTTCTCTCTTTCTCTAACCCACGAACTTCGTCTTTTCTCTCTTCGATTTCTTACCCTTCGTCTCCCAAATCGATGACTGGAAATCACCACGATGATCTAAGAGCGTTTCTCTACAAGTCTAGTGGAGTAGATTTTTGAACTAGGCTTTCCAAGCACCACCCCAACGCTAGGGTAATATTTAGGGAATTAAGCAAATTTTATGTTTTTGGGAGTTTGATCATTTATTTGGAATTTGTGGGCCTGGGAAATGTTAAAATAGTATTTTATCTGGGATTGAGTTGATTAAACTAGGATTTATGAATTCAGGGTTCGTGTGAGCGCTATAGGCATAGTTCTGAGATCCCTGCAGGCAAAGGTTCAGGAAAACATGTAAGGGGATTAAGTTAAGTCAGGCTTTTATTAAATTTGAATCGATTAAACTGCTTTATATATATGTATACTTATGATTTCAAGGGTTCTCTCGAAAACCAACCGTTCAAAGTGGGGTTTTATAAACTATGGCATATCATATGGTATTTTGAATGAAATGAACGGTGGAAATCTTGGATTTATCTTGTGAACTAATTATGCTATATTTTCTTGGTTGCTGATGGGATTATATTCAAATACTCAAATATGGCAGGTGAATAATTGGTATGGTTTATTGTATAATCAAATTTGGGAATGGTTGTGAAAATACTAATTTTATTGTGAAACATACTGGAACTACCTTTGCAAAATGTTGGGATTTGATATGATAGCCAGGGGCCAAGTTTTATGTAACAGCATATGGCCGGGTTTTATTTAATGGCAAGTATATATATGAAATGAGATTTATACTATAGTTTTTATTATCAAAATTGGAAGATATGGTTTAAGAACCCTGAGGACCAGTTGTATTGTAAGCACGGTACCGTTGCTAGGGAATTATTATTAGACCATGTGTGCCTAGACTATACTGCGAGGTGTAGGATGGTCTTAGTCGATTGACCTGCGTAAGAATGAAGTACCTTTCCTAGGAACTGGACTAGGAAGTTGTAAGGCAATCGGACCTACAACTGGGTTGTGGATGCTTGCGGACGCACTTGCAAATGGTTACTTTGACTGTGTCTAGGTTGATCCCCCAAGGCATAAGTCCAGCCTTTCAGCCGCACAGCCCGTACCATGGGGAAAGTAAACGGTGTGTTAGTCCTAGGGAATGTCTTTTACGCATATCTATTGATTTATGTAAGTCATGTTATTAATTATTGAACTCGTTTATAATGAGGAAGAAAATGCATATTTTTCAAAATGCATATTTTTCAATTGCAAAGGTGTGAGTACTTGCATGTGAATTAAAATGCATGAACGTTTATGGCAAAGTAAACTCTGTGCCCGAGGGCTTGCTGAGAAAGGCAAGTACCCTGATAAGTATCAGTTGTAATCATACTAAGTTGCATAATATATTAGAGCAGAAGGGAGCTACATGTATGGGCGTGTAATCTCCCCTATCCTCGGGAATTTTTTCTTATAAATAATTGTGTGTGTGTGTGTGTGTGTGTGTGTGTGTGTGTGTGTGTGTGTGTGTGTGTGTGTGTGTGTGTGTGTGTGAGTGTGAGTGTGAGTATGGTCTGAGAATGATTTTATAATTGTGGTTAATTAGAAATTGATGATATTTTTGTTTACATTAAGACTCACGTTGGTCACACATTGATATAAACTTAATCTCCCTTACTGAGAAGTGTCTTACCGCAATATACAAATCATTTTTTTCAGGACCATCTCAAGATCGAGCTTAGTGAGCTCCAGGGCGGGTGATAGCTAGTTTCAGTTTTTGTGAGTGTCTGTAAGAACTCTAATGTATTTAAGTTATGTTTGGAAGTCCCTAGATATGTAATATGGTCGTATGGATTGAGATAGTTTTCTTTCATTTTGGTTGGGATGTAATATGGATATTGGGAGACTTCTATGTATGTTTGCAGTTTAGAACTCTGGTAATGTTTTGGAGAATGTATCATTTATTTCTACCATTTTTATATGATGAATATGGTATCAGCTACACAGATATCACTAACATAGCACCTCGAGCCCCATGTAGCGGGTTAGGGCATTACACAGCCCCCTTTCCTCTTAAACTGGTTGACCGGTCCAAACTAGTATAAACCGATTGTTTTATTTTCTTAATTATTTTGACTATTAAATTTTTAATTTGATTTTAAAATTGGTAAAAATAGTAGAAAAATCACAAAAAAAAAAAAAAATAGGAAGACTCAAAAAAATTTAAGAAAAAAAAATTTGAAGATTTCATTTTTCACTTGTAAAAATGGGGGAAAAGGCTTTAAAATCTCTTGAAAATTTTTGAAAATATTAGAAATACTTGGAAAAATCTCCATAAAATTTTGAAATAAATCTGGGAGCTATTTCCTTAAAATATTTTCTCAATTTTAAAAGGGGTGTGTCCCTATGTTCATAAAAAGGGCATTAGGCCATTTTCCCCCTTATTTTAATTATCTCTGTTAAAAGAAGGATTTTCTTTGTAGTAGCAAAGAAGAAGCTTAGGCAACAAGAAATCAACATTGAGGCCTCCACCCATCCATACAATACGAGATGAAAGGCCAGAGCAATCAGGGAGGAATTGGAAAACCACATCGTGGGCCTAGAACAAGGCCAGGAAGAAATCAATAATAACGTCAAAGACATGCAAGCCTAGATGGGCAAAGTGTTAGATTTATTAATGAATAAAGGTAAGGTAGCATAAGTACCAGACATGAAAATGGATTCCTACACTA
The DNA here is from genome assembly GCF_029873635.1 of Malania oleifera. Taxonomy (NCBI): domain Eukaryota; kingdom Viridiplantae; phylum Streptophyta; class Magnoliopsida; order Santalales; family Ximeniaceae; genus Malania; species Malania oleifera. The sequence goes on along the minus strand of NC_080418.1, from coordinate 105,029,908 downwards.
CCCATGCTCCAGGATTCACCCTGGTCCATGGGCAGACTTCAGTTTTGCCTACTTGCACAACGGATGGCTCAAGGCTAAGCACGCCCCCATTTATCCCCACAATACCAGTTCAGGGGTTCCCGACTGTAGGGTCACCCCAATGTTATTTTCTTATTTGGGGATGAATAAATTAGAAACAAAATGATGATGTGATGTGATAGAAGAACACCTTTGAGCAATGGAGGGAACGAGCCAATTCAAGTCCATAGATGCTAGTGATCTCTGCTTGGACCTAAGGGCGATGCTACTCCCCAAGTTCAAGGTTCCTGACTTTGAAAAATTTGAGGGGACTAAATACCCATTGCCAAAAGATGACAAGATACTTTGAAAAAAACAAGCTTTTGATACACTATTTCCAAGACAGCCTGACTGGCGCGGCCATTACGTGGTACATCTAATTGGATAGGTCCAGAGTACGTACATGGAAAGACTTGGTCTAGGCCTTTATATCACAGTATAATCATGTCATAGAGATGGTAACATATTGAATTTCGCTACAGAACATGGAGAAAAGGTTCATCAAGACCATCAGAGAATACGACTATAAATGGAGGGATGCTGCGATTCCAGTACGTCCTCCATTGGATGATAGAGAGGCGATTTCATTATTTATAAACACTCTCAAGGAAACCTACTTTGGGCGCCTCTTCAGTAGCACCCCTCAAACTTCATGGACATGGTTCCCACGAGGAAAAGGATATAGACCGCAATCAAGTCAGAAAAAGCGAAAAGTACGAGTTCAAACTCGGACCCAACCAAGAAATGTGCCAATAAAAATAAATTTGATGAAGCCCGGATGATCCAAAGGCGTTCTTACCTACGAGGCTGGAACCAGTGCCCTAAAACGAATTTTGACTATGAATCGGTTGTTAACCAAATAGCACATTCAAGCACACGACCCCAATTTATTTCTCTATGACCAGTGCCCACACCTAGACAACATAATCCTCATACGTAGCGTAACGACCCAAAAATTACAATTTTTTTAAAATAAATAAATTACTCTGATACCCCTGTTATAGCATCTCAAGCCCCAGAAGAGCGCTGAGGTATTCCTGTACATAATAAACACACATATGCAGTGGAAAAAATAAAGTCATACATCCATATATATAAATACAATACCAGAATCCAGTGTTTCTAAACCATAGATACATTCTTACATCTCCCACCGACACCACCTACTCAAAAACAAAACCTCAAAATATACTTACCCTATCAACAGGGCAATTAAAAGGTCACTCTAACTGCGAGCTTGATCTACTCGCCTAGCCGGATCACCTGAAAAATGTTAGTGTAATGGGGTGAGACAACGCTCAATAAGTGGAGATACGCTATTACTAGTGTGTCGCGACTGAGTTGCATAAATACTAGGATAATATCCAAAACTGTATCAACTGATGAATTAATATAAAGTATAACTTTGCATACGTCGTAATTTAAAACATAACAATATCATCTGAGTTTTCTATCATTCATACTACTAATATCATACTATAATTCTGTAAATCTGTATACATATACATAGATGTGACTTTTCCCTAGAAAAATATATGTCATGATTTGACCCCTCATGACAGGGTTGTGTGGCCTATAGGCGGGACTTAACTCTGGTTGACCTACTAGGTAAGTCACTATACTCTACCCTTTCTCAGTCTGGCCAAACTGCATCCAATCCTAAGCACGGAACTAGAAAAACTACCTCATCAAAATGGGCACCCTCAACCCAGAGTCCTGGGGAGACTGCAAGCTTTCTGAGTGCAGTTGACAGAGTCCACATACTATTGGAGATATGTGCTTGCACCCTGATCTGTAAATAGTAACGGTACCATGCTCTGCTAGCTGAATTTTCTGCAATATTTCATCAAGGATCTGATACTGTATATATATAAATACCACTATAATCTTCTTATTGTTTTCATCATGTTTCCAAAAATAACCATAACACTGTAAATCTGAACTGTATATACTGTAACGTCTGTATAATATATCTGTAGTAACTGGTTGTGATAACTATATATATGTCTATAATAACTGACTGTATAATCTGTAAATCTGAGTGTTATGGCTTTAGGAAACATGGCATGCTATAATTACTGTAACATACTAGTTTGGAAAAACATCTATAATATTTGTTTGATAAATATCTGTCTATATGTATATATACCATAAATTATGATATTCTTGGAAAACCCATATAAATTCTATATCAGGCAAATATCTACTCAGGCCACACAAATTAAATTCACATTCTAGAAAACTGGATAATAAATTGATATATATAAACATGCATAACATTTCTGATAATTTTGCTAAAATTTTCTATCATAGCATATTTCCCTAACCTGATTATTAAAAAGCCCCTACTGTGTTTGGTCCTACACCCGCAGGGTTCCCCACTCAACACCCTGAAAACAACATCTCCTAGAACAAAACTTCAGTATTTCTCCAACTTCTACATTTTCTATGACTGGGGTAGACAATTACCAAATAAAAACCTTCCCCTGAATTTGGGATGGAGTTCAAGTCAGCCCCACCAACAATTCACTCCGGAAAATTTAGAGAGAACTTTCCTAGGAGTATCGTGGTGGCCTCGGATCGTCGAACCGGAGATGGAGCCGAAATCGAAGAGAGAAGGGGAGAGGGACGTTTAAAGAGAGAAAGAAAGAGTTCCTGTGTGTTTTCTGCGAAAAATCCAGTTTTTGGCTTACTTATAGCCCCGGATTCATCGAAGACACACTTCATCTCGTCAATGAGCCCATGAAGGAAGTTCATCCATGAACCTGAACCCCTCACCGATGAATTTCAGAGTACCAGAACCCCCCCCCCCCCTCTTGGTATCTTCTCATCGATGAGACACGTGTCTATGTCGACAAACTCCAGTAGAGTACTCGTCGATGAAGTCTGCTTTCGTTGACAAGACCCCCTTTGAGTCCCTTTAAATATTTTCCTTTCCATCTTATTTACTTCCAATAATTTTCTAGGTTATTACATTCTCCCCTCCTTATAAAATTTCATCCTCAAAATTTACTATCTGTGTTGAACACCATCCATCAAGGAAAATAGGCTACTTATTTTATTACTTACCCTCACTTATGGCGGAGGAATACCGTGGTTACATTTAGGGTCATGGAAGATTACAAATATACTCAAAAGAAAATTCTCCCAAAACCAAAACATTACCTATCCGATAATCTAAAATAGAACATATAATTATCACTCTATACTAGACAAACTTTATCTTACTAATCATACTAACTAAGACTATAATTCCTTAAATAAGTGTGGGTATTTCTATTTAATTTCTTCTTCAAGTTCCCATGAAGCCTCTTCCATAGCATGGTTTCTCCACAAAACTTTCACCAGCTGGATTTCTTTGGTGTGCAATTCTTATGTCTTTCGGTCCAAAACCTGTATTGGTGCTTCCTCATAGACTAACGATTCATTAAGCTCTATTTCTACATAACTAATTATGTGGGATGGGTTCAGGACATATTTCCTCAACATGGAAACATAGAATACGTCGTGTATCCTGGACAAAGTTAGTGACAGAGCTAACCTATACGCAACTAACCTCATTCTCTTTAGTATCTCAAAAGGGCCAACAAACCGAGGGCTCAGCTTTCCCTTCTTCCCAAATCTCATAACCCCTCTTAGAGGAGCTACCTTCAAGAATACCTGATCTCCCATATCAAATTCTAACTCCCGGAGGCGAATGTTTGCGTAACTTTTCTGCCGACTCTTAGCTGTTCTAATCCTTTCTTTAATTAGTTGGACCTTATCGCATGCCTACTGTACTATCTCTGGACCCAAAACTCACCTCTCACCTACCTCATCCCAGAAAAAGGAGAACGACACATTCTACCATATAGTGTTTTGTAAGGTGTCATGCCGATGCTAACCTAATAGCTATTATTGTAGGTGTTGGACTAGTTAGGCTTACAAACTCTTGGTTTTGATGATAACAAAGTAAAGTTATTTAATGAATTTTCAAGTGATAATATTTCAGGCAAAGATGATTTTCTCAAATTACATATACCCTGGCATGCAAGCTTACAAGGATCAATGAACAAAGAAAGTCACGTGTGAATACCAAAGATCCATAATGAAAGCGCATAGAAGTTTGAAAGTTTGAAAAGCAACATTGAAAAGACTCGAAGCAAAGAAAGTGTCAAATCAGCTTAGAACAAAGTCTTTGTAAGTACTTCTAAGTGTATTCAAATATGAACTTTTCATTTTGAAGTTCATTAGGCAAAGAGACTTAGAGACCTTAGTATAAAACTTGGAACATGTTTTTCAAAGTTAAACAAGTTAATATTCCAAGATTAATTGAGAAAAGAAAAGAGAACTCAAAAATATGTTGAAATAAGGAAAATCCAGTTGACAGATGACTGTCTGTCTATGAACAAACGACTGGCAAATTTAGAGGATTTTTAACACAAGTCAAAAGATTGACAGATGACTGTCAAGTAATGGATAGACGACTGTCAGTGACTAGTGAGTTGTCTCTGAGTATTCTACCATACGACTTTCAACCTTCTATGTATATTCAAAAACTGATTTTTTTCATGGAGAGACGACTATCACCATATGGACAGACGAGTGCCACCCTACTGAGTTGTTTTAAAACTAAATTATTCTGGTGACAGACGACTACCAATCTGGGGACAGATGACTACCACCTCTCTTACTATGAATTTTATTGTTATAATATATCAACAGAAGACTTCCAGGACTTCACAGTCGTCTTCGTCTAGATCATGGCAATTTTCAAATTTCCAACAGACATATTTTTTGAAATTTAAATTATTTGAAGCTTAAATAAATTTAAAACTTGGAACCTACTCCAAGTAAACTTGGGGAATAAGCAAAAAGTCTTTCTACCTCTATAAATACCCTCAAGGATCATTGTTTTAAAACACCAAGAAATCAATTCAGCTCTCATACTCTCTCAAAGCCTACTGAAATTCTGAAAGTGTGTTATTGCTCTTATCACTCACGAAAATCTCTGAAGTATTGCTGAGTTTCTCACTGTGCTTGTGCATTAATTGTTGATTATTTCATCTATTGAAAGATACTTACAGTGATAAATATTTAAAACTTCATTCTGAAATTCATATTCTAAATTTACTGAAGTACATAGTGTTTCAATTTGTACTAATCAGCTCTTTAAAGAGCAAGTTCTTGTATGTCTTGTTTTATATCTTTGTAACAGGTTGATTGACAGTTCGAGTGCTGAATTGTTGGACCAAATAAGGGGATATTGTTTAGAGACGGTGAGCTCTAACCTTATCCAAGGAGTGTTGTAACTACTATTGTTCCGCCTGATAAAAGAGCAGTGATAGTGAATCCCTTGGTGGTTTTGCCAAGGACGAGGACGTAGGCTGTGTTGAAGTCGAAACTTGTAAAAAGCTTGTGTTCTTCTTTCTCTTCTCTACTCTTTATTTTTCAGCAAAAGATATAATTTGTGTGGTTGCTTTAAAATTCGATTATGAATGTTTGGTTGTTAAATAGACCGAAAGGTAATTTGTTTTAGATTAATCAGCATTGATTGCGAAAATCGAAAGGGACTACGTTGGTTGATCATCTTTGACTTATTAATCTGAAATTTTATTTAAAACTGAACATTAGGAAGAAGAAAAATTGTGATACAGGGCTTATAACAAGTTCAGCAAATTTTCATATCAATACAGGGCTATTGTAACAAAGATTAAGTGATTAATTAAATCGTTTTGATTATGATTACCCTTATTAATTTTGTGATTGTGTTTAAGTTTTGATTATTGTTATAACTCAAAAGAACTAAGACTAAGGGGAATAAAATTTTTAAATCCCAATTCACCCCTTCTTGGGAAGCTATTCCAATTTTAATAGGCAAACTCAACTAACGGCATAAACTGGGTCCAACTACCCCCAAAATCTAACACGCACGCCCGAAGCATGTCTTCTAATGTCTGGATTGTCCTTTCAGTCTGACCATCCATCTAAGGGTGAAAAATAGTGTTGAATGCTAATTGTGTACCCATAGCCTCCTGAAAGCTTTTCCAAAATCGTGAAGTAAACCGAGGATCTCGGTCTGAGACTATGGATATCGGTACACCATGGACACGAACTATTTCCTAAACATATATTTCTGCCAATCTATCCATGGAATAACCAACTTGAATTAGGATGAAATGAGTAGTTTTTGTCAGACGATCAATGATCTCCCAAATAGTATTCAATCCCCATCTCAACGGTGGTAACCTAGTAATAAAATCCATAGAAACATGATCCCATTTCCACTCTGGAATAAAGAGTGGCTGCAACTAACCTACCGGTCTTTAGTGCTCAAACTTAACCTGCTGGCACATCAAACACTGTTGTTCAAATTCGATAATTTCCCTTTTCATTCCACTCCACCAAAAATACTCTCGCAGATCCCTATACATTTTAGTACTACCGGGGTGAACTATGTATAGTGATATGTGAGCCTCTTCTAAAATCGTTCTTCTAATATCATCATCTGAAGGCACAGACAATCTAGTGTGAAACCTCATAACTCTATCATCAGAGATGCTAAACTCCTCTCCCTGACCATCCTGTCCTCTATATATTACCTTTGCTAATTTTGCGTCATCACCCTGAGCGGCCTTAATATTTTCATAGAGTGTAGGCTGCACAACCAAGCTGGCAATAAATGCCTGAGGATTATCCTCTACTAACTCTATGCCAAGTCTCTCCAAATCCATCAGGATCGGGTGCTGAATCTCCATAACTTCCAGTACTGGTCCCACAGATTTCCTGCTCAGAACATCTACTACCACATTCACTTTCCCTAGGTGGTAACTAATAGTTCAGTCATAGTCTTTAATGAGTTCTAACCACCTTCTTTGCCTTATATTCAGTTCTTTTTTAGTAAAGAAATATTTTAAGCTTTTGTGATCCGTGAAGATTTCACACTTTCCACCATATAGATAATGCCTCCAGATTTTTAAAGCATAGACCACAGCAGCTAATTCCAATTCATGCACGGGATAATTCTTTTCATATTCTTTAAGTTGTTTAGATACATAAGCAATGACTCTTCCATGCTGCATTAATACACATCCAAGACCCTCTAAAGATGCATCATTGTATATCACAAACTCGTCTTCTCCTGATGGGATAGTCACCACTAGGGCAGTAACCAACCTCTATTTTAACTTCTGAAAATTCTACTCATGGTCATCAATCCATTCAAACCTTACATTTTTCCTCATAAGTCGCATCAGCGGACCTGATAAACTGGAGAAACCGTCAAAAAAGCATCGATAGTAGCCTGCCAATCCCAAAAAACTCCTGATCTCCTGGCCATTTCTTGGCCTTCTCTAACTCTCACTACCTCTATCTTACTCGGATCAACTGATACACCTGCCTCTGAGATCACATGGACAAGAAAAGAAACCTGCCTTAACCAAAATTTACATTTCTTGAACTTCACGTATAGCTTTCTCTCTCTCAATGTTTGCAATACTAGCCTCAAATGATGCTCGTGCTCCTCAAAACTCCTTAAGTAGACCAATATATCATCAATAAATACAACCACAAACTGGTTCAAGTACTGATGAAACAATCGGTTTATTAAATCCATAAATACTGATGGTACATGTAAACTCGAATGGCATCACTAAGAACTTGTAATGCCTATATCTCATTCGAAACGCCATCTTTGAAATGTCTTCTACCCTAACCTTCACCAAATGATAACTCGACCGAAGGACAATTTTATAATAGACCTGGTCCCCTGAAGCTAATCAAACAGGTCATCGATCTTGGGAAGAGGATATTTATTATTGATTGTTAGTTTATTTATCTCTCTATAATCTATACACATCCTCATGGTCTCATCCTTCTTCTTTACAAATAGAACTGGTGCTCCCCAGAGCGATACACTGGGCCTGATAAATCCTTTATCCAGCAACTCCTGCAAATGATCTTTTAGTTTTTTTAACTTAGTTGGAACCATTCGGTAAGATGCTTTAGATATTGATGCTGACCCCGGTAGAAGATCCACACTAAATTCAACTTCACGATCTGGAGGCAAACCAGTTAATTCTTCTAGGAAAACATCTGAAAATTATTTGACCACGGGAACATCAGCTTGTTTCATTTCTTCTTTTGGCAATTCTTTTATGTAGGCAGCAAATCCCTAGCAGCCATCTTGAATCAGTTTCTTCACCTAAATAGCTGATACAAACTGTGGGGAAGAACGTACATGTGAACCAAGAAATATGTATTCTTGCTCACCTAGAGGTCTGAAAATCACTTCTTTCAAATGGCAATCAATACTTGAATGATTAACTGCCAACCAATCCATACCCAGAATTATATCAAATCCCTGGATGACTAATATCTCAAGATCAGCTGGCAGTACTTTTCCCTAAATGGTCACGGGAAAGTCTCTAAGTATTCTTCTACATCTCACCACTAATCCAGTCGGCGTAGCTACAGCCAACCCAACATCCAATAACCGTGCCTTATACCCCGTAAATTTAGCATACACCGATGAAATAAAAGAATGGGTAGCACCTGTATCAAATAAAACAATAGCTTTATATGAAAAAGCAATAAGGGTACCTGTGACGATGTCTCCAATAGTCTCGGCATCTCCCAGTGTCAATGCATACACCCTAGCCGACATCGTGTTCCTCTGCTGACCTCCACAAGGCGCCTGATGACCACCCTGGTTCAGTCTAGGAGCTGATGCATAATTCAATGGCATCCAGCATGTTCGAGCTATGTGACCGGGTCTCCCACAACAGTAGCAAACGTTCTCCCCTAGTCGACACTCACCTAGATGTCTCCGTCCACATCTGGGGCAAGTGGTATAAGGTTGTCCAGCCTGAAATCCACTGTGCTCTACCATCTTCCTCTAACCCCCACCAAATCTACTTCCTCTCCAAGGGCCTTGGCTAGACCCCACCTGAAGACTTGAGGGTGTGGTCCTCTTCTTCTGGTTATGTATCTCAGTCTCTCTCGACAAACTTTCCTCTGCTATTATAGCCCTGTCAACCAACTCTAAGAAGTCTTGTATCCTCAGTACTGCCACCTGCCTATAAATATCTTGCTTCAAGTTCCTCTCGAACATCCTAGCCTTCTTTATTTCATCTGGAACAATATAAGGGCAGAAATGCAATAATTCAATAAATTTCACCGCGTACTGCCGGATGGTCATCGAACCCTAGGACAAGCTCAAAAACTCCTATACCCTAGCCTTTTTTACCGAGGCAGGATAGTATCTATCAAATAATATGTCCCTAAATCGAGCCCAGGTCATCAGCACGGGGATCGCTCTCTACTCCTCCAATAGTCTAGTGGTCATCCACCATCTCTCGGCCTCCCCTATCAGCTTGTACGTAGCATAAAGGACCCTCTACTCATCGGTGCAGTGAAGGACCATCAAAATCTTCTCTATCTCTTGCACCCAATTCTCCGTAACTACAGGATCAGCCTATCCTAAGAATGATGGCGGGTTCATTTTCATAAATTTCTTTATCATACACCCCTGAGCTAGAGATGGACCTCCCTGCTCCCTAGAGTTCTAGGCAATCTCAGCCATAACTTGCTGAGCCATATTACGTAGCACTGAATTTGAATCCCCACCTCCTAAACTAGAAGGCCCAACTTCGTTATCACCACTAGCGTGAGTGCTACTACCTCCTGGGTCCATCCTGCAATATTACCAAATTATTTTAAGTATCTGAATTACCCCTAACCACTTATTACTAATTTAAAGTCGAGTCCTACCGTATGAAAATAGAAATCATCGATAGTTTATTATGGTTTTCCTGGAATCGTCACCCCAGGAAAATCACAGAAACCACCTCGAAATTCTACCCCAAAACTATAGAACAAACCCTAAATTCTCATCCTAATTTCCCAACATTAATTCCACGGATACCCTGTTCCACTCTTCTTAAAATTCCATTCCTAAATTCTGGTATTATTTTCCGCTGTACTCTAGAGTCTACAGAACCTAGCAAGTTAGGCTCCAATACCAAACTGTAACGACCTAAAAATTACACTTTTTTAAAAAAATAAATAAATTACTCTAATACCCCTACTATAGCATCTTAGGCCCTAGAAAAGCACTGAGGTTTTCGTGTACATAATAAACACACCTAATCAGAAGAAAACATAAAGTCAAACATCCATATATATAAATAAAATACCAAAATGTAGGGTTTATAAACCATAGATACATTCTTACATCTCCCACCGACACCACCTACTAAGAAAACACCTCAAAATATACTTACCCTATCAACAAGGCAATTAAAAGGTCACTCTAACTGCGAGCCTGATCTGCTCGCCTAGTTGGATCACCTGAAAAATGTTAGAGTAATGGGGTGAGACGACGCTCAATAAGTGGAGATATGCTATTACTAGTGTGTGGCGGCCGAGTTGCATAAATACTAGGATAATATCCAAAACAGTTTCAACTAATGAATTAATATAAAGTATAACTTTGCATTCATCGTAATTTAAAACATAACAGTATCATCTAAGGTTTCCATCATTCATACTACAAATATCATGCTATAATGCGATAAATTTGTATACATATACATAGTTGTGACTTTTCCCTAGAAAAATGTATGTCATGATTTGACCCCTCACGACAAGGTTGTGCGGCCCGTAGGCGGGAATTAACTTTGGATGGCCTACCAGGTAAGTCACTATACTCTACCCTTCCTCAGTCAAGCTAAACTGCATCCATCCTAAGCATGAAATTGGAAAAACTACCTCGTCAAATCGGGCCCCCTCAACCTAGAGTCTTGGGGAGACTGCAAGCTCTCCGAGCGTGGTTGACGGAATTCACATACTATCTGAGATATGTGGTTGCACTTTGATCTGTAAATAGCAATGGTATCGTGCTCTGCTAACTGAATTTGTATGTAATATTTCATCAAGGATTTGATACTGTATATATATAAATACCACTATAATCTTCTTACTATTTTCATCATGTTTCCAAAAATAACCATAACACTGTAAATCTGAACTGTATATACTGTAACCTTTGTATAACATATTTGTAGTAACTGGCTGTGATAACTGTATATCTGTCTGTAATAAATGACTATATAATCTATAAATCTGAGTGTTATGGCTTTAGGAAACATAGCATGCTATAATTACTGTAACATACTAGTCTGGAAAAACATCTATAATATTAGTCTGATAAATATCTGTCTATATCTATATATACCATAAATTATGATATTCTCGGAATAACCATACAAATTCTATATCAAGCAAATATCTACTTAGGCCACACAAATTAAATTCTCATTCTAGAAAACTGGATAATAAACTGATATATATAAACATGCATAACATTTCTGATAACTTTACTAAAATTTTCTAGCATAGCATATTTCCCTTACCTGATTATTAAAAAGCCCCTACTATGTCTGGTCCTACACCCGTAGGTTTCCTCGCTCAACACCCTAAAAAAAATATCTCCTAGAACAAAACTTCAGTATTTCTCCAACTTCTACATTTTCTAACACTATGGGGTAGGCAATTACCAAATAAAAACCTTACCCTAAATTTGGGATAGAGTTCAAGTCAGCCCCACCAACGATCCACTCCAGCAGATTTAGAGAGAACTTGCCCAGAAGCGTCATGGTGGCTTTGGATCGTCGAACTGGCAATGGAGCCGAAATCAATGAGAGAAGGGGAAAGGGACGTTTAGAGAGAGAAATAAAGAGTTCCTACGTGTTTTCTGTGAAAAATCCAGTTTTTTCTTACTTATAGCCCCAGATTCGTCAACAAGACACGTCATCTTGTCGACGATCCCATCAAGGAAGTTCATCGATGAACCTGAACCCCTCGTCAATGAATTTCACACTGCCAAAACCCCCTTCTCAGTATCTTCTCGTCGACGAGACATGTGTCTACGTCAACGAACTCTAGTAGAGTACTCGTCGACGAAGTCTACTTTCGTTGACGAGACCCCCTTTGAGTCCCTTTAAAGATTTTCCTTTCCCTTTTATTTACTTCCAATAATTTTATGGGTTATTACACATAGGATAAAGGATTCTAGAGAAATTTCAAGAGGATAGAAGCCATTCCAATGTTATACTTAAAGTTATTCCCTAAGTTAATTGAAAGGCAGATGATCTCAACCATCCCATGGGTTTCCTGTCAATGCCTTTTTTTTACAAAATGGTATGATCCAAATGCGCGATGCGCTTATCATGCCAACTCCCTGGGTCACACCATTGACCACTATTGGTCTTTTAAACACAAAGTGCAAGCACTGATGGACACAGGTTGGTTGGCATTTGACAATAAGCAACCCGGCATATAGGGTAATCCCTTGCCCAATCATGGGGGAGGGGCCGTCAGTGTTTGGGAAGCAGAATCAGGGATAGTCCAAAGACTAAAGCTAGAACAAGTCTTGTTAGACTGGGTATGTGAAGGGCTCCATACCTTGGGATGGATAAGAGAAAATGCTACTTGCCCAAGGGGCACAGTCTGCCAATGTCAAAAAAAGAGAAGGGTGGTCCGCATAGAAGTGCAAAACGTTCCAGTAGTTTATACAAGGGTTGGTAGATTTTGAATGTTTGGAAGTAGGTACTTTCAGAAAATACAATGAGATCCACGCTATCGGGTAGAATAGGCCAGAACACCCACAATATACAAATCAACCTTTCATCCCCAACACAAGAAGGACTCCTAATCTGGAGGAGACACCAACCAATCTGGTGATATCCATACCTAGACCATTTATGTATCAAAGTAATCAAGTTGTGCCGTGGAAGTATGAATGTGAGGCCAATGTAGAGGAAGGTGCCAATAATGTAGTAGGGCTCAGAGGCATAACCCATAGTGGTAGAAGATACACATCAGATCTATTGGAGAAGGCTAATATGCAAAAGATAAGGGAAACAGATAAAGTGATCAAAAAGTCGATTCTATATAAAGAAGCGAAAGAATTCTTGAAGCTAATCAAGCATAGTGAGTATAGTATTGTGGATTAGCTCTCACATATTTGTGTTATCCTTGCTATTAAGCTCAGAAACAAATTGGTAGGCCCTTCTAAAAGTCCTCAATCAGGCCTATATCCCGCAAGATATTAGCCTTGAAAATTTCAACCACATAATTGGGAGCCTCGCGACAACCAATTACATCACCTTCATTAACAAAGAAATCTTATCGGAAGGTCATCTCCACAAGGTGTTAGGATCACATGATAATTCGAGTACTAATTGACAATGGATCATCACTTAACGTCATGCTCATAACCACCCTCCAGAAGTTACCTATAGACATTTCATACATGCGGAAAAACAACTTGATTGTAAGGGCCTCCAATGGGACACGTAGGGAGTTTATGGGCTCTATTGAAATCCCTATGCAGATCCACCCCGTAGTTTTTGAAATTACATTCCAGCTCATGGCCATCACTCCATCATACAGTTGCCTTATGGGGAGGCCTTGTATCCATAATACCGGGGCAGTTCCATCTTCCCTACATCAGAGGGTTAAATTCGTAGCCAAGGATAAAATGATCTGTGTTAACGGAGAGACAAACCTAACGGTTACCAAGCCTTCGTCTACCCATACATAGAAGCCACAGAGGAAATACCAGATAACTCCTTCAGGGCTTTTGAAATTATAAATGTCGATACTATGGTGGAAGGTTCACCAATACCCCAACCCCAGATCTCCTCCACCGCATGCATGGTTACTTCAGAAATAATCAGGTCAGGGTATTATCCCGGGAAAAGATTGGGAAAGCATCTGCAAGGAATTTGGACCCCGTTATCACCATGGGGAAAAAAAGACCGCTACGGTCTAAGTTGTGTCCCCACCTTCACTTATCAAAATAAGAAAGCCGAAGAGAAAAGGGTATGGAGAATCGAAAGGTTCATAGGAAAAACGAGTAGTAAGGTAGGAATAGAGATTCCACCGATAAGTGACACTTTTCCGAAGGACGGGAAAATGGATCCTGTAGCTGAAAAAGAAACCAATCAGAGTATGGGATAGATGAGTATATTGGTTTTAGATCCGGTAGACTCCAAAAGCATCTTGAGTGACTGGGTCTACCCTTTGTCCATGGGGGTAGAAATTCAAAATTGGCAAACATTTGATTATCCAACCAATTTCATGTAATTTTTTTGTCTATTCTTATTTTATTTGTTGTTTCACTTGTAATCCATGGGCATTTTTGTCTAGGAAGTTTCTTTTCAAAAAATAAATGAATGTCGCATTTTCACACATCACTTGCATTATATGGGTAAAGTTGTCAAAAGTTGTTTGCTTGTATTTCATGCAGGGATAGAGAAAATAATTTTACTACTATTCATCAGCTGGAAACGAATGTTAGTTTTGAAAACTCAATCTAAAAGGTTGAAAGAGAAGAATATGAAACAAACATATCCCCTGAAATGCAAAGAATGTTGGAGTTGGATGAAAAACCAACTATGTCCAGTAAAGACCCCACAGTCACAATAAATTTGGGAATAGAAGAAGAACCAAAACAATTGAAAATTGGGGAACTATTAAAAGGGAAGGAAAAAGACAAAATGATTAATCTCCTAAGGGAATACCACAATGTTTTTGCATAGTCATACTAGGATATGTCGGGTTTAGACACTGGCCTGGTGACACATAAGATACCCACCTATCTTGACAGTAAACCTATGAAATGGATTTGAGAAGAATATGGTCGAATATGTTAATAAAACTAAAAGAAGAAGTTCAAAAACAATTCGAAGCTGGATTTTTAGAAGTTGTTAAATATCCCGAATGGATGGTGGTAGGCTCTCCAAGGCTTGGGTCCTTAACTACCAAAAATAATATTTATACTACCTAACAATCCCAAGTTCATTAGAAAGTGGGGAAGTCGGGTGTCAATCCACAGAGACTAAACCGTAAAGTTATAAACCTTTTCTCAATTAGTTTATTATTGCCTCTTGTAAAAGAAAAGTGAAAAAGATGGTATTTTGCAACGAGTGTGCTAACAACTACTGAAAAGCAGATAAAATCTAAGTTAACCCTACTCCTACAAAGCAATTCTTAGACATGAATCAGACTCAGGACACCATGCCTCTGACTACGCTCAACCAGTTATACATAAGAGTACTAACTCAAGAATCTCAAGGCAAGCGGGAGGGGGTCAATCGAGGGCATGGGGTTGTAAGGGTGCACCAATTGTCCGGAGCATGGTCAGGAACCAGAGTATACCCTGTCTCAATGATCACATAAGAACCTTTGCAGTTCCATAGCCAACTACTTCTATCTGGTTTAGACTGTAGTAGTGCTTATCCTATCATGCAAAACTTCACCAACATCAAAGCAGTAAATCAAAATAGTAAATTAAAGCATGTAAATTGAATGTATGTAAAGGAAAGCAGGAAAAATGGTTTCTTATTGCAAATGGATTCGTCTATCACTAATGAGCATAAATACAAAAGAAAACCACAACAGGAATGTAAAGGAAAGCAAGTAAATCTACTATACGGTGGTTCTCATTGGTGTTTTAAGTCTGTCACTAGCCCAGAATTGGCCAAAGAGGAACCCAGAGCTTATGTTCATATAAAATATTTATAGGCTCTAGGGTTTACAAGGTTTGATTTTAAGTTTAGTAAAGTTTGCAGCAAATCTCGCACAGAAGATCGTCACTGTCGACCAAGTCACTCCCATGCTTCCCTTGATCACGCCCTAGTCATGACTCACGGGAAATTAGGGATTTGAATCTTTAGCACTTTTGACTAAGACACTCCATAAGGTCTTGCTAGTCTAGTTGATGGTCGAGACTTGTAGTATCTCAAACTTCAAGAAATCTTAAGAACTCGACATAGTCGCCTCTCATAGTCTCTCTGGTCGAACACTTCATTGATACTCTCGATAGTTTTGGCTTCTGTATGCTTCTGTGTCTCAATGCGGTCACCCTCTGAGAGTTACTTGGTTAAAGACTTGGTAGATCCTTGCAGCAACTCTTCTTCATTCTGAAACCATGGAATCTGCAAATGATGACTTAGTCGCCCCTTGTGTTGCTAGTCGCACCACTTGGTCGAATATAGTATTCTTTTCTCTGGGTAATTCAAGGCTTTAAGAACTTAGCTAAACATCTGGATTGAGCTTTATGGCCTCCAAATAAACCTTGCATAGCTCCGAACAATGATAACAATGAGTAAATACATAATAAAGTAAGGATAAACAAAGGTATTTGAGAGTATAAAATCATGCATTTTAGGGACTCATCACAAGCCCCAACTTACACTTTAATAGTCCTCAAGCAAAGCAAAATCTAATAAAATTCTAAAATCCTAGCTACTTCCTCTTTCGTGGGAAACACGGTTGCATTTACGATATGCAGCAAGGCTCTAAACCCCTAGGTTGATCCTAGTGGATGAGTTATACTCTCGTGAGGGTTTCCAGTGCAATACCCACAAACACCAATTCCAATTAACAGTAAATGAAAACACATGCAACACAGATATACCATTTCACATGCAAGAATATCACCTAATTACATATAAGCTCTTTCACACATAAATTTTCTATACGTGCAACTCCGAAGCAAATCGCTCATGCAAGTCTAAACATCATACCACCATCAAGAACAACATACTTACCAAGAATTAACTAGTAATTATTCTTCATAGTTAATATAATAATATAAATCCAAATATAAATAGGTGAAGTCATAAGGCATGTGTAAAGTGTAGGACTTGTTACACTTAGGATATCTAGGAAACCTACATAACGGTCATCTTGACTCAACCTCACTGGTATATCCTCAAAAACACTCAAGAAGATGGGTTCACAAATCATATGTGAGGAGGAGTATCATGATCAAACATCCCACATGTTTTAAGGAACAAACGCTAAAGATATGGAGTGGACTAGTCTGAAGGGAATCCAGCCTATTTGTGAGGTGTCGGGTCCTTCATCCTAACATCTTCTCACTTACTCACCATATCCAACCAAGACCACCCTAGATCAACTTATTCATAGAGCAAGCGTAAATACATCTTAGGCATTGGGCAGATGAAGAATCCTCATACGTGTAGAACGTGTGATGTGTCCCTAGCTTGACCTTTGTTGTATTCATGGAGCAAGTGTTCTATTCATTCTTCTTCTCATTTTCTTTAGTTTATATATTTCGTTTTCATGGTCATCTAGGAAAATCATTACAAATCTTTGTGTCTTCATACCACCAATGGGAATTAAACTCGAACAGGAGTCCATGAAATAAATCTATCACTAGGGGTGGCTCAATCTTCACATCTTGAGTAGGCTACAAGACCTAGGTTTCTATCTCCCCACTAAATGTCACCTCTAAGCTAGAAAGTCAAGAATAAAGACTAGTATACAAAGAATAACTAGAAAAAAGAAGGTTGAGTTTCAAAAACTCAGAGTATGACGTCAACAACTTAAGAAATGAATGAATGGCTCAACAGTACCTCACGAGGTGTCATAATCGCCACGACTGTTCTCTCAGTGCTCTTAAAAACCCCTAAGTGCTATGAATCACGTGTAAGTGTGTTTTTAGCCTTATGAGATACCATGTAAATACAAGAGTTTATATAGCCAGATAAACACAAATGAACTACTAGTCAACCTACGTACAGTTACAAATCCTAGATTAGCTATATAATGAGAAACTAAACACAAGTAACTCACAACATTGTCAGCGAGCATAATAGCGTCATGTTAGTGAAGGGCCTAAACATGTAACTTTTAGGTTATATACAAGTATGTACAAGGTATAAATCAGTTTTAATCATGGCATAATCAATAGTCTTCACTGAAATTTTTTAATTTGTCATTTTTGTGATAAAAAGTGTCATGCAGTGTTTGACTACGCCCTACCCCCAACTTAAAACTTTAGTGTCCTCACTAGAGTGTTGAAAGAAAGAACATGAAGGAAAGGGAGGAAAACATAGCATGGAAATAAGAATCAATCAGTGCACCTACATGAACTATATAGAAACCAGAGATGGCAAGCACAATCATAGATATACCAAGGCACAAAAGACATGCCAAAAGCACCATGTGATTTTCATTAATTTGAAACAGACATTACAATGTAAAGAAAGACATTATGAGCACTTGGAATGCCATGAAGCATGGTGTGATTTACAAAATAAAAGAAGAGAAAAGAATGTGTCACAGCGGCTCAATACATAAACAGAGCAGCCATTAGGTCATCTCAATCCTTCTCCGACTCTGACTCTGAATCAAAGATGTGGAATGGATTTGCATGAGAAATGTCGGGACTATCATAGTTTGCTAGAGCAATGATTATCTTTCTGAGCATTCCACCAGTACGTTCCATATTACCAAACCCAGGGTGGTAGGTGGTACACTAGCAAGCATGGGTGGACCTCAAGAGACACCAAGTCGTGTACCGACTCAGTGCTAGTTGTGGACATGGTTGAATCTCTTGGTATTTTCAAATTTCAAAAGAGTTCAGGGACTGGACCAAGTCACCCTTGCGCATGCTAGTTGCCCTTTTAGTTGCACCCCCAACTTATCATAGAAATTACTTCTAAGACACTAAAGCCTTATTACTTTACAATGTACAATTATGAATTCAAAAAGAAAAGAAAAATTCCCAAGTTGCCTCCCGAAAACGCTACATTTATCGTCTTTAGCCGGACGCATTAATACCTATATTGAACTCATCCTGATTCGAAGTTAAAATTGCCCTCCCCAATTTCCTTGTCACTCCCTTTCTTCCTTACCCCCAACGTTTCCTTTAGACTAGAGTTTGAATCACAAATTGCAGAAGGTTGCTCATTAGGATCCTCTAAGTTAGAGGTGGAGAGGCTTTCAAGCTGAAGTGTACTATCCAAATGGTCCCTCCACATAATTGAGGGATCCACTTCCCCATAAATTTTATCAATCATGCCCTCATCCACTGCTTGGACGACTTTAAGTGAATGTTGGGGAGCATGAAATACATTCAATCGAAGTTGCCTATGGCATAAGGAGATGTCTATAAATCCATGTCCTACATTGAATGTAGGCATTAGCCATGGCTAAGAATGGTTGTCCTAAAAGGACAAGGATTGGATTCATGGAAGGTTCCATATCTAAGATAATGAAATCGACAGGGTAATGGAATTCTTTTACTTTGACCACTACATCCTTTACCACACCTCGAGGTTTCTTTATGGATCGATCAGCAAGACACAATGTGACCGAGGTGGGTTGCAGCTCTCTTAGGTTAATTTTCTGGTAAGTCAAGTACAGAACGATGTTCATGCTCGACCCTAAATCTAAAAGAGCCCCATCAATGGTGCAATTTCCAATTGCACACTAAATAATGGGTGAGTTGGGGTCTTTCAGTTTAGGAGTGAGGTGCCCTAATATCACTGAACTCATGCGCTTGGCCCGCTTCACTGGTTTATCCATATGCACCCTCGACTTGTGCTCCTGCATGTACAAGTCCTCAAGGAATTTGGTGTGCACAGGCGTTTGCTTGATAACATCTAGGAGAGGCTTGTTGACCTTTACTTGTCCAAATATGTCCCAAATGGACTTAGTGGAAGCCTCCTTCCTAAATAAAGAAGGTGCAAAAGAAGCTGCAGGGGATGGTACTGAAGAGACACGAAATGCCTTATGAGGGGCATAATGAGGCTTGGTTCCTTTAGTGATAGGTGTGGGAGTAGAAGGTTTATGTATTAAACTAGAGAAAGAAAGGGTGCAAGAATCAACATTGGGTACTACCCTATTCTCTTCCTAATTCCCTCTCTTGCTCAACTACTCCTTTAACTTACTTTCTGTTATCCTACCACTCTTGAGAGTGCTCACCACCTAGGCCTGCTCGTGATACGACAAGGGACCAGCATCTGGTTCACATTCCACCCCATATTGTCCCTTGGGTTTACTGAAGGCTGACTCAAAAACTTGCCCTCATCTCTCCAACTCAAGGTGGCAGCTAGTTGCCCCATGGTGGCCTCTAGCTTCGCAATAGATTGGGAATGAGAGTAAAGGAGCTGCCGATCTACTTGGTAGTCAGGCTCAATGCTTTCGAGGGCTTTCAGCACCATCTCCTGAAAGGTATCGTACTTGGGGTGAAAAGGAGGTGGCTGCTGAAATGATGAAGGCCTGGGGGCAGACGTGGGATGATTATGACAGTTATTATATAGGCAAGAAGGTAAAGCATCACGGGCTTATGGAGGTCTTTGGGATTGAAAACCCAAAGCTTGTGGCCTCTAGGAGAAGTTAGGATGTTGTCTCCACCTAGGATTGTTCGTATTAGAGTATGGGTCATTTTATCGGTAAAGTTAACTTCTTCCTACATAAGCTCAGGTTGGGATGGCACATGTGGGCAATTATAACTATAATGGAAGGGGTCGGAATAAATCTCCCACACTTCTGAACAGGCCTTTGGCTGTTGTTGCTGTCTCAAGGACAAACACTGATTTAGATTTTTTGATATTGTGTGCAGAGTGGGTGCTAGGTCATGGTCTATAATCAACTCATAAACTCCCTTAGCTTTGGAGGTGGATGTGTTGGGGGGTCTACGAGCAGCAGCAATGTGCTGTTGAAAGTTCTCAGCTAGGTTTTTAAAGAGAACCCAGGCCTCATTCTTATGCTTTGTGAGGAAAGTACCTCCGCACAATGCATCAACTATCGACCTATCACTCTCAACTAACCCTTCATAAAAGGTTTGGACTAATTGCCACTTATGGACCTGATGATGTTGGCATTTATAAAGTAAGTCCCTAAAGCGCTCCCAGGTCTCAAAGAAAAGTTTCCCATCCATCTATGAAAAACTCGTGATGGCTCTCCGAAGCTGGTTCGTCTTTTCAATTGGGAAATACTTCTTCGAGAATTTGTGTTACATGATGGCCCAACTGGCACCCGATTTTGGCTCTAAGGACGCTAGCCAATATTTGGCCTTATCTTTCAAAGAGAAAGGAAAGAGCCAAAAATGAAGAGCATCATCACTAAAGTTGGGTATACGAATGGTGGAACAAATCTCTAAGAACTCATCCAGATGCTAGTAAGGATTTTCTGTAGAATTCCCATGAAAGGTGGGCAGCATCGAGATGATAGAAGTCTTTATCTCGAATTACATCACCTAAATATGTGGGAACCGAATGCAAGATGGTGAAGTGTATGCTTTAGGTACAAAGTAGTCCCTATGAGGCCAAAGGGGTTGCTCTCCCACCACAGGAGCGGGGAGCTTGGTGTTTTGAGATTTGATCAACAGGAATTGGTGGGTTTTGTTCGACTATAACTTTTGGCTCAGATAACTTAGCAAACTTAGGACTCAAGGTTGGCTTCCTAAGGGACCTACGAGATTTCTCAATCTCCCAGTATATGGCAATCAGCTCAAGGTCCAAAGAATGCAAACCAAACATACACAATTTAAGAACAAAGATTCAAGACTTCAATATATAAAAACAAAAGAAGAAAAACAAAAATATATATAAACAAAGCAATAATATACTAGATCAGAAATTGGCTAACAATCATACCCTAGTCCCCATCAATGGCGCATAAATTTGGTAGGCCCACCAAGGCTTGGGTCCTTAACTACCAAAAAAATATATTTATACTACCTAACAATCCCAAGTTCAGTAAAAAGTGGGGAAGTCGGGTGTCAATCCACAGGGACTAAATTGTGCAGTTATAAAAATTTTCTTAATTAGTTTATTATTGCCTCATGTAAAGTGAAAAAGATGGTATTTTGCAATAAGTGTTCTAACAACTACTAAAAAGAAAATAAAATCTAAGTTAACCCTACTCCTACAAAACAATGCTTAGACATGAATCAGACTCAGGACGCCATGCCTCTGACTATGCTCAACCAGCTATACATAAGAGTACTAACCCAAGAATCTCAAGCCAAGTGGGAGAGGATCATTTGATGGCATGGGGTAGCAAGGGTGCACCAACCATCAAAAGCACGGTCGAAAACCGGAGTATACCCTATCTCAACAATTACACGAGCACCTCCGCAGTTCCATAGCCAACTACTTCTATCTGGTTGAGACTGTAGTAGTGCTTATCCTATCATGCAAGACTTCATCAACATCAAAGCAGTAAATTAAAGCATGTAAATTGAAAGCATGTAAAGGAAATCAGGAAAAATGGTTTCTTATTGCAAACGGATTCTTTTGTCACTAACAATCAGAAATACAAAAGAAAACCACAACAAGAATATAAAGGAAAGAAAGTAAATCTACTTTACAGTGGTTCTCAATGGCATTCTAGGTCTGTCACTAACCCAGAATTGGCCAAAGAGGAACCCAAAGCTCATGTTCATAGCAAATATTTATAGGCTCTAGGGTTTACAAGGTCTAATTTTTAGTTTAGGAAAGTTTGCAACAAATATCGCGTAGAAGATCATCACTGTCGACCAAGTCGCTTCTATGCTTCCTTTAATTGCACCCTAGTCGAGACTTCTGGGAAATTAAGGATTTAAATCTTTAGCACTTTCGACTAAGTTGCTCCATAGGATCTTGCTAGTCAAGTTGATGGTCGAGATGCAGTATCTCAAACTTCAGGAACTCGACATAGTCGCCCCTTTTGGTATCTCTGGTCGAACACTTCGTCGATACTCTCGGTAGTTTTGGCTTTAGTATGCTTCAGTATCTCGATGTGGCCACCCTTTGAGAGTCACTTCATGGAAGACTTGGTCGATCCTTGCAGCAATTCTTCTTCAATCTGAAACCTTGGAGTCTGCAGATGATGACTTAGTTGCCACTTGTGTTGCCAGTCATACCACTTGGTCGAACATAGTATTCTTTTCTCTTGGTGATTCGAGGCTTTAGGAACTTGGCTAGACATCTAGATCAAGCTTTGTGGACCCCAAATTCTCTTTTAACTTCTCGTATGCCTAACTCTTTCGTTTTAACCTGCTTTACTTGAAATGACCAACAAACCTTGCATAACTCCGAACAATGATAACAATGGGTAAATACATAATAAAGTAAGGATAAATAAAGGTATATGAGGGTCTAAAATCATGCATTTTAGGGACTCATCAGAGATTCCTATCATAAATAAGAATGGAAAAGTCTATGTATGCATCAATTATAGGGATCTAAATAAAGCAGTCCTAAAGACAATTTTCCACTTCCACACATAGATCTATTGGTGGATAACACTACTCGACACGCTTTGTTTTCCTTCATGGATAGATTTTCGGGAAATAACCAAATCAATATGGCCCCAAAAGATAAATAAATGACCACATTCATCACCTTATGGGGAACCTTCTGCTATAAGGTTATGCCATTTTGTTTGAAGAATGCAAGGGCCACTTATCGAAAAGCCACAGTAACTTTATTCCATGATCTAATGCATAAGTAAATAGAGGTGTATGTAGATGACATGATTTTCAAATCTCGAAATGGAGATGACCATGTGAAAAATCTAGGAAAGCTATTCAAAGGGCTATGGAAATGTCAGCTAAAGTTGAATCCAAAGAAATGCACCTTTGGTGCCACCTCTAGAAAGCTATTGGGATTTATAGTAAGTAAAAAGGGCATTGAGGTTGACCCAAATAAAATAAAGGTCATCCATGAAATGCCCAGTCCTAAGACCAAAAAGGAAGTTCGGAGTTTCTTAGGTAAGCTAAACTACATCGCCTACGTCATCTCTTAGTTAACTACTACATGTGAACCTATATTCAAGCTACTGCGGAAAAACATTCCCAGGAAATGGAATGAGGAGTGTCAGAATACCTTTGAAAAAATAAAATAATACCTTTTAAATCCTACAAAATTGGTTCCCCCGGTACCTGGAAGACCACTCCTTCTATACCTGGCAGTGTTATAAAATTCTATATGATGTGTACTAGGGCAACAAAACGAGTTCGGAAAGAAAGAACAGGTCATATATTACCTAAGCAAAAGATTCACTGAGTATGAGGCTAAGTATTCAGACATGGAGAAAACTTGTAGTGCGTTGGTTTGGGTGGATAGCAACCTAAGATAATACACACTGGTTAATTTCCAAAATGGACCAGATTTAGTACATTTTTGAAAAACTAGTTGTAACTGACCGAGTTGCTCGGTGGCAAATGTTGTTGACTAAATACGACATCACGTATGTGACTAGGAAAGCCATTAAAAGAAGTGTTATAGCATAATACATGGCGGATAGAGCCATCGAGGATTATCAATACTTGGAGTTTGAATTTCCAAGGAAGAAGAAGAAGAAGAAGAAGAAGAAGAAGAAGATCAAAAATGATGGGTAATGCTCTTCGATGGGGCGTCTCATGTATGGGGACATGGAATAAGGGTAGTGCTGATATTACCCAGTTACATCCAAACTCACATTTCCATGTACCAACAATGTAGCTGAGTATAAAGCTTGCGTGTTGGGTCAGTAGGCCACCATAGACCGAGGGATTAATGAACTGACTGTAAAAAGGGGTTCAGCTTTAGTCATTCATTAGTTAATAGGGAAGTGGGAAAGATGCTAAGTTGATACCATATTAGCAGTACATTCAGGAAATGATAAAGGAATTCATATGTATCAAGTTTCTCCATTGGTCGTAGGAAAATAATTTAATCCCTAATGCACTAGCTACATTGGCGGCTCTATTCAAGGTAGAACACAAAGTGGAGTTCGAACCTATTCAGATAAGGATGTAGGCAAAGCCGAAATATTACGTAGTAACAAAAGAAGCTGATGGGAAACCATGGTTCTATGACATAAAATATTATATTCAATGGAAGTTGTATCCCGCAGGAACCTCCAATAATGATTGAAAGTCAGTTAGGAGGCTATCTATGGGATTCTTTTTGGATGGAGAAATACTATATAAGAGGAACCATGACATGACACTACTACGATGCATAGAGTCACAAAAGGCACCGCAAATCATGTAGGAAGTTCACGAAGGGGTTTGTCGTACTCACCATAGTGGTCATTTGTGAGCTCGAAAAATCCTAAGGAGCGGTTACTATTGGATAACCATGGAAAGAGATTGCATAGAATATGACTATTGATTTTTTGAGTCCAATCTCGTTTTGATAATGACAAAACACAATTATCTCATCTGTGCATTGAGCCTTTTAGCAGGATCATTATTTAGCACACACGGATGGTACCAATGCTATGGAAGCCATGAGGAATTGAAAGTGCATATGACCTGGCATACTCATTGAAATTAAAAGAGCAAAAGGATGAAGGCACCTCAGATTTTTCTTTGTAATTTGTGTTTAGTCCCACTTGTATTTACATATTTCATAAGATATAGTTGGAAGCTCAAATATACCCTAGATGACCTTAGGACTCATGCATTTCATGAAAAACTCATTTACATTAGTTCTAGGTTGGAAGAAATTTTAGAGGCAATTTTTTCTGAAATAAAAAGGCCTCATCGACGAACGTCCTAGCCTCATCGACGAACGTCCTAGCCTCATCAACAAATTCATAAGGCCACTCAGCGACGAGTTACTATACACATCGATGAGAAAATATCGAGAGCACAAAAAGTTCATATAGTCCTCTCATCGAAAAACTCATGTTCACGTCGATGAACGAGTGTTGAACACTCATCGATAAACGTGTACACTCATCGATGAGTTCCTGGCGTAGAATGGCAGTTCAGCGCAGACATTGACTAAATAGTTTATTTTAAATGATCCAACAACCAAGAATTGATCCAATGCCAAGAATACATGTTTAAACACTCCCAAAACCCTAGGAGAACATTTAAAAAAAAAAAACAAAGACAAGAAGAGATAACTTTTGCATACCTTGCCAACACTCTATCATGTTCATACATCTTTAGGGCATTCTCTCAACTTCACAAAGGAGATTCATGCACACGTCTTACAAGCACATTATGATATTGAGGTTCGGTATACAAGGTTTTATATTTGGGCATTTAATCTTCATTGTAAAAGCTCTTTCTTCTCTCATATTTTTATTTAATTTTTTATTAAGAGAGCAAAAACTCTAATTTTCATATTTTTGTTTGAAAAATTTTGTGGGGGAAGTTCATTCTAGGACTTTAAATCTTTGAAGCATTCTTGATATTATTTTTATTCAAAGATTAAATATTCTTTTATTCATGCCAGAAGTTATTTGAGAAAACCCTAGATCTCCAGCACATATTATTTGAAAAATCAATTTTTGGAGATATATTACATTGGGTGTAGATCTTTGAGAAAACTCATCATATGTATTTTTATATACACGGATCATATATTTGATTATTATTGAAATCATCACATACATTCTTTGAGCTTCAAGTCATATCCTATGAATGTATTTTCGGAATTTTATTGTACCCATTAGATTGTGAGAAGAATCTGAGTGTTCAGGAATTTCATTCAACTATTGTATTAATGGTTCGGGCTATGAATCGGGAAGGAGGAAGCTACACCTCTTGTAAGCAGTAGAGTAGGAGGAAGCCATGCCTTGTGGTAAGCAAAGGAGAAGGAGGAAGCTGTGCCTCTTATAAGCAACGGATTAGGAGGAAGTTGTGCCTCTTGTAAGCAATGGACTGTAAAGGGAAGCTCCGTCCTAGTTAAAGGATCGAACTAGTAAAATTCTTGGGGGTTTTTCCCAAGGCGAAAACGTAGGTCGGGTTTGGTTGAACCTTGTTAAAATTCGGTGTTTGCTCTCTCTCTCTCTCTCTATAACTTTTATATTTCCACACTTATATCCATATTATATCTTTTGTGCATGTTTTAAATGTTGGAATGTATGCATATCTAAAATACATGAGAATAATTGGGTAATACTGAATTAATTGAGATATCCACTTATTAAATCATTTTAGTTGTGTAATACTGAAATCAATGTATATCCAAATTTGTGGATGTATTGTTGGGTTTTCAATTAAGGATTGAAATACCAAAATATTTTTAAATACCCAATTCATCCCCCCCCCCCCCAGACCCCTCCCCTCTTGGGATTACACGTAAATTAACGATGCCAAGAAATGTCATAAATGTCAGATTTACGAAGATCGCATACAGGTCTATTCTGCCCAACTCCAAGTGCTATCCATGCCTTAGTCTTTCTCAGCTTGGGGTATGGACGTTATCGGACCAATAACTCCAAAATCCAGCAATGGACACCACTTCATTTTTGTGGCTATTGATTACTTCACCAAGTGGCTGAAAGCTGCATCTTATTCAAGTTTTACCTAGAATGTGATATGTCGTTTTATACGAAAAGAGATGATCTACGGGTATGGGATTCCAGAGAAAATAATTCTCGATAATTCCAAAAACTTAAACAATGAGGTAATGACAAAATTGTGCACTCAATTCAAGTTCAGACATCACAACTCAGCCCTTTATAGACCTCAGATGAATGGAGTCGTGGAAGCAGCTAATAAAAACATCAAAAACATCATGGAAAAGATGACAGAAACCTATAGGGATTAGCACGATAAGTTGCCATTCGCTTTTTTATCCTAGAGGACCACTATCTACACTCCACAGGAGCCGCCCTTTACTCCCTAGTATACAAAATGGAGGCTGTGATCCCGGTAGAAGTCGAAATCCCCTCCTTACAAGTTTTAAAGGAGGCAAAATTAACAAAAGAAAAATGAATAAAATCCAAGTACGACCAGCTCAATCTTATTGAAGAGAAAAGAATATCAACTATAGCTCATGGACAGCTGTATCAAAGGACAATGATGAGAGCTTTCAATAAAAAGTTGTGTCCTTGACGGTTCCAATAGGGGGATTTGGTCTTGAAAAAGATATTGTCAATTCATATTGATCCCTTATAGTAACCCGAACCTGCAAACAAATTTTCATACAGCGAAAGACCTCAAATTGATTTATACCATAGTACTAAGTAACCTCATTATAACAATATCTCCAATATCAAATTTAATACATCCTTAAAAATTCTAAAATATACCAAAAATAAAAAATTTAATATTTAATCAAAAACCACTCTTTTTAATCCCACCCACACTTTTGCTATGCTACTCTAATTTCAGCTATGCTTCTCAAGGCATCTGAAATGTTTAATTTATAATCAGGGTGAGACACCTCTCAATAAGCAAGGACTAGATTATTATCAGTGTGTGGTAAAATGAGCTTTAGTGAAGAAATAATTTAATATTAATTTTAAATAACTTTACTATACTAGAAATTGCATTTATAAACTTTGAATCACATATTTAAATAAATACACGTGCTTTTCTTCAAAACAACATATAGGCCTATTTAATGGCCAAAGTCACATAAATACACAAATATGGATAAAAGAACAACTTCTAGTCGATGCATGTCATATTTAACCCCAATGACGAGTTGTGCGGTCCGAAGACTAGACTTAGCATTGGTTAGCCGACCAAAGCTAAGTCAAAAGTTTAAGTTTGTAAGATCATCTTGCCTACCACATCCTGGTCTAGAAACAAGTAGGTACAACCCTACTTAGGCCAAACTGACTATCCACTGCCAACACTTCCACAACAGTGTGAATGCACTAATATTCCTTTGTAGCTACGATACTGAGAATCCACCACATCCGGCCCATCAGGGTTCTCAAAACATATAATTACAATTTATACAATATCACAGTATAATACTCTCAGCAATTTCCCAAAAAAAATTTATAATAAAATAAACTCACCACTTTTCCCAATGTAAAATTTGTGCATAATATCATCATTATTCCCAATAAATCAAGTAATAGGCTTAACATCGCCAAAACCCTAAATTTGCTCAATTATGCAATTAAAACAAAATAATTCATGCTACACAATTTATATAATAATTATAATCTCATAAATTACTTGAAGAATTCTCATAAATATATACTGGGTAAATTTTAAAAAAAAAATGCGAGTATGATCAACTCCCCATATTTAAATTTAATCTCCAATATATTTTGAAAAACCTTAAATGTGATCACATCCCCACAGTATAATTTAACTCAAATATATTTAAAATAAAAACTAACATAATATCCCCATAATCATATACCCAAATTTAATCAGTTAAATTTTAAAATAAAAACTGACATAATATCCCGATAATCATATACTCAAATTTAATTGGCTAAATTTTAAAATAAAAACTAACATAATGTCCCCATAATCATATACTAAAATTTAATCAGTTAGATTTTAAAATAAGATATTGACATAATCTAGTCCACTTACCCTAACCCTGAAGTGGTATCTACGACGTGCGAACGATGAAATTTATCTAGTTAAATCGTTGAAGAGCAGAGCTAGGACCCGAAAATGATGCATGTTCTTCAATTTGACCGAGAAATGCAAGAAAAATTAAGAGAGAGAAAGAGAGGTTGATGAGAGAGAGAGAGAGAGAGAGAGAGAGAGAGAGGTCGATGAGAGAAAAAGGGGGAGACTTCTTTAGGAAGTCTCTTTCGTTTATGTGTATGTGTATATATATATATATATATATATATATATATATATAATTATATTATATTATATTATATTATTTAATTAATAATTATTATTATTAATTATTTATTTATTTATTTATTTATTTTTACACTTACGTGCATATTATTTTTGGGGTCGTTACATCCCCGAGGTAAATGGACCCCGAATTATAAAGGACCCTAATGTGGTAAAGAAAGCCTTTTTAGGAGTAGCCTTGCTATTAGCAGATATGGATGGGATGAACCTTCTACACCCTACAAATTCAGATGCTATAAAGAAATTCTTTGCATAGAAATGATGTAATTATCAAAAAAAAATTCAATAAAATGATCATGTTTTTACTCCACTAAGTTGTGTTTGTTTTTGTACTTATACTCTGATCAAATGATAGATGGCCATCTTTGGTCGATCAGTATTTCCAAAAGAACCAAACATTTATTTACCATTTGTTAACCCCTTTGAGCTCAAATTTTAAACCCACTTTTTCTTAAAGTCATTTTTGAAAATTTTAATCGAGTTCGGGATTTTAAGTGTTTGACAATTCATATGAGACAACAATTATTTGTCAAAAGGATGGTAGGCCATCTTTCTGCTACCCAAAAGAAAGTCAAAGAAGAAAATTCCTTGTAAGCCCTTTTAAGCCTGAAAAATTCAAATTTTTGAAAAACCCGTGAAAGGGTCATACCCCACACTGGGGCAGTTTCAAAAGAATAGAGCCTAGGTAAAAAGAAGTAAATATTCCTTCATAAAAGGAAAGGCAAAAGGTTCTTCAGTAAATATATATATATATATATATATTTATGTATTTATATATTTATATATGATGATGATGAAAAATAATGGCCATACTTCATATATGACCTTTGACCAATATCGCCTTTGGTGTTAACAATTTTGAGCCTTGTTGAACCCTTTCCTTCTTTAACCTATACCTCCAGCCTACATTACAGTCCAAATAAAAGTCTTGACCAAATTGGTAAGTATTGTTATCTCAAATGTAATGTAAGACTCAATATTGAGTCTGAACTATGTAATGACCTGATCCTGAAAAGGTACGAAGGCAGCTTGTGAAATTGAAATAACCTCCCAAGAGGGGGGATGAATTGGGTTTTTAAAAAAAAAATTATTCCCTTTAGTCTTAGTTCTTTTGAGTTATAATAACATTCAAAACTTAGATACAATTACAATTAACGCAGCAAGATCAATCACTCAATTTATGTAATAATAACCCTGTATATATGTGAAAACTTGTTGAACTCATTATAAGCCCTGTATCACAATTATTCTTCTTCCTAATGTTCAGTTTTTAAATAAAATTTTAGATTAATAGGTCCAAGATAATCAACCAACGTGGTCACTTTCGGTTTCCGCAATCAATGCTAATTTGTCCAAAATGAATTACCTTCCGGTCTATTTAACAACCAAACATTCAGAATTGAAATTTCAGGCATCCACACAGATTATCTCTTTTGTAAAAATAAAAAATAAAGAGTAAAGCAATGAAAGAAGAACACAAGAATTTTTACGAGATTTGGTTTCAACACAACCTATGTCCTCGCCCTTGGCAAAAACCACCAAAGGATTCACTATTACCGTTCCTTTACCAAGAGGAACAAGACCAGTTACAAGCACTCATTGGGTAAGGCTAGAGCTCGCCTTCTCCAAACAATATCCCCTTGTTTGGTCCAATGATTCAATACTTGAACCGTCAACTAATCTTGTTACAAAGATATAAAACAAGATGTACAAGAACTTGCTCCTCAAAGAGCTAATTAGTACAAATTTGGACCACTATGTACTTCAGTAAATTCAGAACATGAATTTCAGAATGAAGCTCTTAGAAACTTATCACCATAGGTATCTTTCAATGGATGAAAGAATCAACAACTTGATGCAAAACTCAATGAGAAACTTTAGCAAAGCTTTCAGAAAATTTCGCGAGTGATGAGAGCAATAGCACACTTTCAGAATTTCAGTAGGCTTTAAGAGAGAATGAAAGCTGAATAGATTTCTTGGTATTTAAAACAATGATCCTTGAGGGTATTTATAGAGTTAGAAAACTTCCTTGCTTCTTCCCCAAGAATACTTAGAGTTGTTTCCAAATATTAAATTTATTTGAGCTTCCAATTATTTGAATTTCAAAAATTATATTCGTTGGAATTTCAAAAAATGCCGCGAGCCAGACGACTATGAGGTCCTGGCAGTCGTTTGTCCATATGTTATAATTGTAAAAACATAGGCAAATAAGTGGCAGTCATCTGTTCTTTGATTGGCAGTCGTCTGTCACCTGTATAATGTAGTTATAATATAACTCAGTGAGGTGGCAGTTGTCTGTCCATATGGTGACAGTCGTCTGTCCATGAACAACTTTAAGTTTTTCAATAACACAGAAGTTGGACAGACATCTTGTAAAACATTCACAAACTTCTCACTTTGCACTGGCAGTCATTTGTCAGAGCCTTGACAGTCATCTGTCAGGCTTCTATTCTTTAGTTAAGCTATACAAAATTGGCCAGTCGTTTGTCCATAAC
The DNA here is from genome assembly GCF_029873635.1 of Malania oleifera. NCBI lineage: Eukaryota > Viridiplantae > Streptophyta > Magnoliopsida > Santalales > Ximeniaceae > Malania > Malania oleifera. The sequence goes on along the minus strand of NC_080418.1, from coordinate 104,997,991 downwards.
CAGACAATCATTTGTCCAGGTAGTTTTTCCTCTTTAAGCCCTTTTTTGATTTCTCTCTCTCTTGTTTGAGTTTATCTTGGAATATTAACTTGTTTGACTTTTAAAAGCATGTTCCAAGGCTAAAGCTATGGTCTCTAAGTCTCCTTTTACCTAATGAGCTTCAAAATAAAAAATTCATTTTTGAATTATCTTGAAGTACTTACAAAGACTTTGACCTAAGCTGATTTGACATTTTCTTGGCTTTGAGTCCTTTTAATGCTGCTCTTCAATCTCTTAGACTTCTTTTGGAGCTTTCATTTATAGAGTGTTGATATTCTCATGAACTTCTCTTTGTTCCTTGGTTCTTGTCAGCTTTCATATCAGGGTATATGTATTTTGAGCAATTCATTTTTTTCTGTAATCATATCACTTGAAAATATATTAAATAACTTTTACTTTGTTATCATCAAAACCAAGAGTTTGTAAACCTAACTTGACCAACAGCTTGTTCAAATAACAAGTTCGGTCAATAGTTTGCAAATACTTTGCCACAAATTGGGGCAGAAAAGTGTTATTTTTTAGCCTAAAGTTTCCTCTTCTGTCAATAAGCCATGACCATGGCCTACATTTCTTCTCGAGTCTTAAAGACCATCTTGAGGTCAGAACATGGGCAAAACATTTACTAAACTCTTGGGAGTAAATGAATGATAACATTTTGGTAAAGAGAGCTCCATTTGAAAACAACACCAGATTTACAACAGTGAAATACAGAAAAAGGGGGCGTTCCTTTATAAAAACTAGGGTAGCCAGTGGAAGAGTTAATATCATTTATTTGAGGATTTAGCATGATAAGCTGACAATAAAGCCATATAGTCTCAAAATACTAGTATAACTATTTTTCCCTTTGAAACAGCATGTGAACCTGGTAAAGCATCTATTTGTATATACAGTCCCAAGATTTAGTGAGCCTATGTCGTAAATGCATGGTTATTCATTTAAAAATAAAATAAAATAAAATAAAAATCTTTCACTCATCAGAAACATCAAGAAAAATCAAAATCCCACAAGGCATTCAAACCCAAGGCACTAAGTTGGTTTTCCAAAGAGTTCCCTTCAAATGAGTATTTGGAAGGCAAAAAGAGATTGGAGCATGGATATGTCAAAGAGAGCAGCATGCATACTCACCATAGAACATGCATGCATATCCGAGCATCCTAAGTAGCAACATGCATACTCATCATACAACAGGCATGCATGCATAACATCAATTCATTCATTCATACCCATTTTTTTGTATAGCCTTGGTACATCCTTTGTTAATCCTGAAACTAGGGCATCAGTTCTCAGATCAAAAAATGGTGTTGTCTACTTTGAAACTGGGGCATCAACCTTTAGTTCCAACAATTGATATTGTCTACTTTGAAATTAGGACACCAACTTCAGCTCCAAAAATTGAGATTGTCAACTTTGAAACTAGGGCAGTCACCCACAGGTCCAAGATGAGTCATCTACCTCAAGATTGGGGCACCCGCCTTCGGTTCCACATTGTGTTGTCCACCTTGAAACTGGGGTATTAGCCCTTGGTTTACAAAATTGTGTTGTCAACTTTGAAATTGGGGCACCAGCCTTCAATTCCCAAAATTTGAGTTGCCAACTTTGAAACTGGGAAACCAGCCTTCATTATCAAAAATCATGTTGCCTACTTTCAAATTAGGGCATTAGATTTTTCCTCCTATGCGAGTGACCTTATTCAAATCAACCCTTTCGGTTTTCCCTCTAAGTCAACCCTTCGGGGTTTTTCCTGCAAAGTCAACACTCTGGGGTTTTCGTGTAAAGTCAACCCTTTGGGGTTTCCCATAAAGTCAACCCTTCATTGTTTCCTGCAAAGTTAACCCTTCAAGGATTTGGTAGGCTTGCCAAGGCTTGGGTCCTTAACTACCAAATATAATATTTATAAAACCTAACTATTCCCAAGTTCAATAGAAAGTGGGGAAGTTGGGTGTTGATCCACATGGACTAAACCATGCAGTTGTAAACCTTTTCTTAATCATTTTATTAATGCCTTGTATAAAAAAGAAAGATAAAAAGATGATATTTTGCAATGGGTGTAATCTAACCAACTACAAGAAAGCAAGTATAAACTATATTACCCTACTCCTACAAAGCAGTGCTGAGACTATGAATCAGGTGCTGGACTTCTTGCCTCTGACTACGTTCAACCAAGAATACACAAGAGTACTAACCTGAGCCGTCTCAGGCCAAAGCGGGAGAGGGTCATTCGAGGGCACTAACCGTCCGGAGCACGGTTGGGAACCAAAGTATACCCTGTCTTAATGATCACGAACACCTCCATGTATCCATAGCCAACTACTTATCCTGATTGAAATAATAGTAGTGTTATTCCTTACTTCAGCCTTTCATCATTCATCAAAGCAATAAATCAAAAGTGGTAAAGGAAAGCATGTAAAAGAAAGCGGTAAAGAGAAAGCAAGTAAAAGATCAATCCTTTGTAATCAGTAATCTGTCACCAACATCATAAGGGACAAAAAAATGATCATGTAATATTCATGGAGATTACACAAACGCCGCCGGTTGTCACAGGCCATCAGACACTTCGTGCGCACACTGAAATAGGAATTGAAATCTACTCTACTCCTACTCTAACTTGGCTTTCAATGACGTCTTTGGTCTCTCACTAACCTAAGAGAGGCCAAAACGGAACCCCGAGCTCATGTTCATAGCAATCACTTATAGGCTCTAGGGTGTACAAAAAAATTTTCACAGTTTAGGAAAGTCTGCAACATATCTCGCGTGGAAGATCGTCGTTGTCAACCAAGTCACTCTCACATCTTCCTTATGAGTGCCCTGGTTGATTCTCTCGAGAAAGCAGGGATTTGAATCTTCAACATTGTTGACTCAGTCACGCCATGGGGTCTTGTTAAATGAGCTGATGGTCAAGCCTTGCAGGATCTCGAAGGGAATCTCAGGAATTCGACATAGTCGCACCTCATGGCTTCTCTGGTTGAGCACATCGTCGAGGCTCTCGGTATTTCTAATCTCAGTCCTGCTTTAGTATCTCGACTTGGTCACCCTTGAAAGCCACTTTGTCGACCCTTGTAGCAATTCTTCCTAGTCTGAACCTTGGATTCTACTATTGAGGACTTAGTCGCCCCTTGGGTTGCTAGTCGCACCCATTGGTCGAGCAAAGTCTTCTTTTCCTTTCATGATCTGGAGCTTAAGGAGTTTGGCTGAGCATCTAAGTCGAGCTTTGCGTGTCCCCAAATTCTCCTTTAGCTTCTCGTACGCCTAATTCCTTGGTTTTAACCTACTTTTCCTGAAAAGACGAACCAACCTTGCATAACTCTGAACAATGATAACTCTGAGTAATTACATAATAAAACAAGGATAAAAAAAGGTAAATGAGGGTCTAAAATCATACATTTTAGGGACTCATCACAACTCCCAACTTACTCTTTGCTAGTCCTCGAGCAAAACAAAAGCTAAGAAAACTACTAAATCCTATCTACCTCCTTTTTCGTGGGAAACACAGTTGCATTTACCATATGCAATAAAGATTTAAACCCCTAGGTTAATCCTAGTGGACGAGTTCTAGTCTCGTGAGAGTTTCCAGAGTGATACCCACAAACACTAGTTTCAATGAACATAAAATGAAAATACACATGCAACACAAATATACCATTTCACATACAAGAATATCACCTAATTACATGTGAGCTTATCTCTTCACAAATTTGCTATGCACTCAACTTCGAAGCAAGTTACTCATGCAAGCCTCATCATTATATAGTCATTAAGAACAATATCCTCACATAAATCCAACCAACAATTACAATTTAGAGTTAATGTAGCCATATAAATTCAAGTATAAATAGGTGAAATTATCAAATTCAAGTATAAATAGGGGAAATTATGAGGCATGTGTAAAGTGTATGACTCGTTACACTTAGGACATCCAAAGACATTGATAGTTATGATGCAACCCCAAGAGAGGGGGGTGAATTGGGTATTCAAAATTTGTTGGCTAGGTCTACTGATTTTAACAACAATGTAATTTAGCCTAGGGTTAGTCTATGCAATCATCAAACACATAAACACGTGCAGTAAATGTAAATTGCATAAATGTAAAGAACACACACGATATGTTATCGGGGCTCGGCCAACTATGCCTACGTCCCCGCCTTGGCCACACCAGCACCAGCACAAGGATTACCACTAAAATGCTCTTTTAAATGGGTGAAGCGGAACCTATACAACCAAGTCAATTCAAGGGGTTGACCTCAACTGATACGCCTTAACAGGATGGCGCACCTAACTTTCCTAACCGGGTCGAAGCCAATCTGGGACTATTCCACAGGGCTAGTCTCCCTCTTCAGGCCCGTGCCTGGAATACAACCAATGTGTATGAAAATGTTTGTACACGAAAATGCGCTTCAACACAAGAAAATGTGTGAACCAATATAGCTCAGTCAATAATGCAAGCACGAATGATATATAAATATGCTCAGTGTTCTAATGTGTGCTAAACACTCAATCAAGTATATATTTTCAGTCCAAATCTAGAGTGTATATCTAAACAAGATTTGAAACACAATATTTGAGTATCACAATATCATATCAGGGTTTCAAATATGCTAAGTAAGATAAATCAAACAAACTCAATAGGATATTTCAATGTATAAAGCACAATGGAATTGTTTGAAAGACTAGTTTTTTGAGAAAAGATTTTGCACACAAAATCTAGGTTTAGGTAACTTGCAACAATAATGTAAGAACCAAAAACCCTCAAAGTCTTTCCACACTAGATTTATCAAATGAAATCGGTGGAAGAACTTTAGGCTATACTCTCAAGTAAAATCAATTAATCAATATATTAAGAGAGAGTATTAGCTAGAGAAGTTTAAGCACAATAGCCTTAAAGAAATACTCACAATGGTTAGACAAAGAGAATGAGTATGTGAGTGTTTTCAAGAAATATTTGGCTAATATAGGGTCTTTAGGGTTTTGAGAGTTGAGAGAATTTTTACCCTAATCAAGTTTGCTAATCCTTGTTAATTAAGACAACTGAACTGGTATATATAGGCAAGCAGGATTTTTTGACTGTTAGGGACACAATGGGTATAATTAGAATTGTTTAAAACATCATTAAGAAAATTAACCCAGTTTACCCCATTTAAAAATTAGTAAAAATTATTTTAACCCACAAGGTTTGTGTGCCCGGCCTGAGGTACGGGTGCCCGAGCAAACACAGTCAAAAATTCAACTTTAAGAGGTTTGGGTGCCCAAGTTGAGGACAGGTTAGCTGAACAAAAGTCAGTAGTCAAATGTCCGAGGTTCGGGTGCCCAAGGTTGAGTTTGGTTAACCGAACCAGTCAGTTCGGTCGCCCAAGTCTCTATTTGAAAGTAAACAGACGGTCGCCCAAGTAGTTGAAAAGTGCTCTGAGGGGCACTCGGGTGCCCGAGGAAGATACATTCAAAAGAGGTTTGGTCACCGAAGCTAACTCAACATGTTGACTTGTTCGGTCGCTCGAGCTGCTTTACACGACATAGGTTTGATCGCCCAAACCCTCTCATCCTTTCCAATTTTCAGTCCAATTTTAGTCAATTATAATTCCCCTGATATGAAGAGGATAATGGGGACTTATTAGTGCATTTTTTTAGAGACCTAAGGTCTTTCTATCCTACCAGAGAAATTCAGTGTCGGTCGACCAAGGGTGATCCCTAAGGTCTGTGTAGGTACCTAAAGCCCAACTATGGTCGTTTTGAGCATACTTACCTACCATGCATGATGCGAATTATTACAAGCCATTTACGCGCACAGTTCATAATAAATTACATCCCATAATGAAGAGATAATCAAATGAATACAAAATACAACACATAAATCTTCATTTTTCGGCACGAACACCTCAAGCCATCATGATACATCTTTCAGTCCTAAAGCGTGCATAAGGTGAACCTGCATGCACTTCTCAATACAATCATCAGTACCAAGAGTATTTGTCATAATCAAAACTTGGTGTGACCAATGAGGTCAACAGACACCTACAGAACAGTCGTCTTGACTCAGCCTCACTGGTAAACTCTCAAAAACACTCAAAAAGATGGATTCACTCATCATATGTGAGGAGGAGTGTCATGATCAAACATCTCATATATTGTAAGGAACAAACGCTAAATGCATGGAGTGGACTAGTCTGAAAAAGGGTCCAGCCTATTTTTGAGGTATCGGATCCTTCACCCTAGCATCTTCTCACCTACTCGCCATATCCCACCAAGACAACCCTAGATCAAATTATTCAAAGACCAGTTATGAATACATCTGAGACATTGGGCTACTAAAGAGTCTTAATATGTGTAGAACATGTATTGTTTCTCTAGCTTGACTTTTATTGTAGTTGTGTGGAGCAGTTATTCATCCGGAGTATTTCTTTTTCTTCTTTTGTTCATTCTTCGATTTCTTTCTTTTCGTAGTCAGCTAGGACAATAGTTACACTTCTTTTGTTGTCTTCATACCACCAGTGAGAATTAAGTTCGAACAGGAGTCCATGAAATAAGTTTATCTCTAGGGATGGCTCAGCCTTCACATCTTGAGTAGGCTACAAGACCTAAGTTTCTATTTCCCCACTTGATGTCACCTCTATTATATTTCAACTCCTTTGCCTCCCTAGGGCACCCTTCACTCCTAGGACGTCACGACATAACTGATTTCAAAGTGGTGTAGTCAGTCAATTTCCTAGATTTTAGTCCATTTTAAATCTTTTTTTTCCATCGATAGTCAAAATTGTCCCAAAGTTGGATATATATACCTTTCAATGTCCCCACAAAAGTACTAACCATTTCAATATCCAAAAATAAAATATTTACTTGAGCTACAACCATCCTTCATTGTTGAGCATATTCCTTGAAAATTTATGAACTCTTCTTCTCCTTATTATAAAAAGTCACTCAATTTATATCAATCATAGCACTGAGTTCATATTGTTTCAAGAACAAATCGGCCAAGTTCTGCCATTCTTAAATTTGGTTCTTGCCGAATGAAGCATATCAAACCTATGTAGGTCAAAGCTTATGGTGAAAACAGATAACTCGACTGTCAATCACTTCTTTATACAGCCAAAATTATCGCCCAAACATGGTCATTAGCAAGAATTCTTAGCAGGGTTTGATTTCTTATTTAAGCACAAAGTAGGACGAGAGAACCAAGTCATAGATGCACTAAGTAGGAAGGCCAAGCTTGTGGCCTTACAGATGGTAACACACTTGATAGTAGGGTTACCACAACAATGCATAAATGCATTAAAGAGATCGATACCAAAGATCATGTTGCCCAAAACCTCATGAAGTTGATAGAAAATAGCAAAGCACGCCAGTTCTTGTTAGAATATGAATTGCTAATGACGCATGTTAATCATATCTATGTGCCTCGAGCCAAAGGTCTGAGGAAGACACTTCCAAGAGAGTGTCATGACACCATAAGGGTCAGTCATCTAGGATGGCATCGCACTTTGGCATTGATGAAGTAGATGTATTACTAGCCACAAATGCATAGATGTGGTCAAGTATACCTAAACTTGTCTCACCTACCTAGAAAACAAAGTGGAGTGAAAAAAGACTGTAGGGTTGCTGCAACCCCTTCAAGTACCAACTAGACCATGGAAAAGTGTCTCACTTAACTTCATCTTTAAGCTTCCCAAAATAGGATACGCAATGTTTATACTTATTATTATAGACAAATTCTCAATGTACAGTACATTTATACCTAAGTATTGTTTAGCATGGGAGATAGCACAATTATTTTTTAAATATATTGTAAAATGTTGGGATGTTCCTCAAGACATTAACGACTTATGGATGGAACTTTTTAGAATCCTCAATGTTGACTCTATGAGTCCAATCCTATTTTGATAATGATAAATCACTTGGTATTTGATTTGTGCATTGAGATTGTGAATAGAAACAATATTTAGCATGCACAGAAGGATAGAAAGTCATGGAAGCCATGAAGACTAACGTATATATATCATGGAAAAATGCATAGAACTAAAAGAGTTGAAGAATGAAGATGCAAACGGCAAGTTCAAGATCGTCATAGGAATGGGTATTTAGAACTGAATGTATTTACATATTTCATATGATTTAATTTGAGGCTTAAATTATACCCTAGACGGACCTTAGGACTCATGCATCTCATGAACATCATTAGGGGATATTTATGGACTTAGAGATGGTTTTTGAAACCTTAGAAAATATTTTATAAAAGAGCAAAGAAAGGGTGCAAAACAGATTTTTGAAATTAAAAAGAAAAATCCAGAAAATGCACTATTAAGAAGACCAAACTCCATGTTCAATCGTTTAAAGTATCAACTTCAAAATACCGAAGTTAAGCTCAGTCGTCTAAAGAATTTCTTCAAAAGACCAAAGATTAAGTTCATTCATCTGAAGAATTATTGGAGAAACACAGAAACAGGCAGAAGCACAATAGAAGACTAAATCCTGACTTCAGTCGTCTGAACCCGCAACTTCAAAAGACTGAACCCCAACTTCAGTCATCTGACCCTATTTCCAAGTTCTATTTTTCAAAGCTCTAAGGAACTTTAGTCATCTTAGCTCTAAACCTCAGTCGTCTGAATTTACGGGAAGATTAAAATTTTGATTTTTTAATGAGAGAACACGCGAGTTATTTCTTCATCAAGTTGAATCAATGGTTAAAAATCATCCTAAGAGCAACATTACCTATATAATAAACATCTAAACCCTTGTTCCCCCAACAAGTGAAAAAAGAACCAACCTTTGGCATACGATTGAGGATATTGTACAATTAACACAACTTGGGAGAATTTTGAACACACCACTGAAATTTTTTTTTGGGATTTCAAAGTTTATATGTCAAATCTGAGTTAAGGCTATCTTGATCTCCAAAAAGCAATCTAGCAATCGTTGTACTTTCATTTTGGTATTGAGGTTTGGTAAATCGATCTGCTTGTTAATATTTATTCTCATAAAGTTTTTTCTTTTTCATCTAAACTGATTTGCTTGTTGATATTTATTTTTCAAAGAGCTTTTCATCTCAAAATCCATTATTGAATATTTTTTGAGAGGTTGATCTTGAGTGTGCTTATATTAAATCGCTTTGACAAGATCATTACTTGAGAAAAGTTTTTGTCATTTGTTAAATGGTTTTGATTCAAGTGTGTATTTAGTTAAAGACTCAATATTTTCGATATTACAAAACCACTTGATTAAATATCCATAGAGTTCATAACTATATATATTATTGAAAGATATTTTCTGAAAACTATTATATTAGGTTTTTGATCTTTGGAAATCATATCGTGTGTGTGTGTGTATATATATATATATATATATATATATATATATATATATTTGCATAGTACAAAGATCATATTATGGTTGAATATTTGGAAGAAAACTTATTGAATTTGATCGTTATAATATTCAAGAAAAATCTTTTGATAAGATCACATTTGATATTCGTGCATCAAATAAGTTGAACTAGAATCCTAATTTCTCTAAAGCATTTACTTATATCATTATTTTGGGAGATTTGATAAAAGGGAAAGTGGTTGAATCATATCATTCATATAACGATTGTATCGTTACATACATACTGAGCTTCAAGTTTCATCATATGGATATGTATCAAGTTTCAATTGTACTAACTAGCTTTGTTAAAAGCAAATCTTGAGTTGTTTTGCAAATTTGAAATTATATATTGTAATCACAATTCGGGTTGTGAACCAGGTAAGGAGGAAGTTGTGCCTCTTATAAGCAGCAGATGTAAGGGAAGCTCCATCCCAATTAAAGGAGCAAGGATTTAGTGGAATCCTTGAGTGGTATGCTCAAGGCGAGGATGTAGACCAAGTTGGCTGAACCTCATAAAAATTGTGTTTGCCTTCTCTCTTCCTTTATTCCTTTTATTTTATACAACGTATTTCAATATCTATTTTGTATATGTATGTTGAATAACCCCACACACACTTGAAAATTAATTGGGTGAAAAGAATTCATTGATATAATAATTTAAATCAATCTTAAACCGCTGCAATTAATTTGTTAAATATAAAAATAAGGATTAAGTGGTAAGTAATATTAAAAGTTTTTTAAAATACCCAATTCACCCCCCCCCCTCTTGGGATTACACCTAAATTAACATTTGGTATCAGAGCGAGTTTACATAGAATTAATTGTTCATTTGTAAAATGATCACATGACACACATTGGTGTAACTCCATTCGGTGAGGGACACTCGTCCACTAGATCATCTATTTTCTACAGTGTAAATTACACCTACTGGAAAAGAATGATAAGTATATATCTGTTAAATGTAGATTGGAAAGTGTGGGAAATTGTTTCCAAAGGAAACCATGTCCCTATGAAAGTAGTTGATAAGATTAATGTACCCAAAACTGAAGATGAGTATACTGAAGAGGATTGGAAATCAGTGCAAATAAATGTTATTGCAATGAATCTGTTATTCTATGCACTAGATGTAAATGAGTTTAACAGGGTAATGACATGTAACTCTACTAAAGAGATTTGGAAAAAAATAGAAGTTACATCTGAAGGTACTAAGGAAGTAAAAGATAGTAGGATAGACATGCTCACTAGTGAGTATGAAGCATTTAAAATGACTGATGATGAATCTATTCAGTCCATGTACACTAGCTTCACACACATCACGAATTCTTTAAATGCACATGGTAAATCTTACCCTACTTATGAGTTGATCAGGAAAATACTCAGGGGACTACCTCCAATTTGGGAAGCTAAAGCTACTACAATAGCAGAAGGGAGAAATCTCAAGGAGATGTTAGTTGACAAACTAATTGGATCACTCATCACCTATAAACTTGCAATAAATGAGAGGAAGAATGAGCAAATTAAAGCAAATAAAACTACAGCACTTAAGGCATTATCTCATTGCTCCAGTGAGGGAAGTGATTCAAAATCGAATGACAACATGGCACTCATCACGAAGAAATTTGGAGAGTTCATAAGAAAGAATAAGAAATACACCGTAAAATTCAAGGGCACAAAAGCAGAAAAAGGAGAGTCAAGCAGAAGGAATCAAAAAGATGATCCCCCCATGTGTTATAACTATAGAGAATTCGGACACATCAAGCCGGATTGTCCCCAGCTGAAGAAAGGGTCTAAGAAGAAGAAGAAGAAGAAGAAGAAGAAGAAGAAGAAGAAGGCTCTAAAAGTGGGCTAGGACACGTATAGTATGAGTAGTTCAGAATCAGAATCTAGTGATGATGAGATGGTGAATCTCTGTCTAATGGCACACGATGACCATGAGGTACAATCCTTTTGTTCTGCTTCATCTTACTATTCAAGTGATTCAAAAAATGAAAACAACATGCTTTCATATGATGAATTGCATCAGGAATATTTTTACACTCTCAAAATGCTTGAGAAAATGAATAAGAAAAACTCTGGTTTGAAATTAAATTGAAAGAATTGTCAAAATTAGTTGAACACCAAAATGAATCTCATGCATCTCTCATGAAAGACAAGGATTTGAAAATTGAGGAGTTAGAAAAGAATTTGAAAGATAAATCAAAGATTATTTGTAAATTTATTGAAGGTCAAAATAATTTTTAAAAACTCCTAGGAGCTCAAAGAAATTCCTTTGAGAAGGAAGGTCTCAGTTTTAATGGGAAGGAGAATCTAAAATAGAAACATCTCTATATGGGATATTTTGTAAAAGAGTCAAAATCATATGTTCCAACTAAAGACTATCATAGAAATATTACATGTTTTAAATGTAAGAGGTTGGGTCACATAAAATTTGATTGTCCTTTCAAAAAAAAATGTCAAAATGAAGAAAGTCTAGAAAGTCAAAGGAGAATCTAATACTAACTTTCATGGACCCAAAAAAATCTAAGTACCAAAAGTGGTTATCTGATTATGTCCTGTAGATGTGCTTGAGATTGTCCTCCTCGAAGGACAAGTGGTATATGGATAGTGGATGCTCGCGACACATGACAGGAGATAAAGCTAAATTTGCTTCTATCATATCCAAAGATGAAGGATTTGTTACATTTGGGGATAACTCTAAAGGTAAAATCATTGGAGTTGGTAAAGTTGGTAAAGAACCTTCACTTGGCATTGATAATCTGTTGTTAGTTGATGGATTGAAACATAACTTATTGAATATAAGTCAACTATGTGATAAAGGTTATAAAGTCTCATTTGAACATGACAAATGCACTGTAGAGAACAAATCTAAAAACAAAATATTGTTTACTGTTGATCTTTCATGAAAATGTATACATCACTTGTCTTGATAACCTTGCTTCTCAACATGTTACTTGTTTTTCTACTGTAAATGAGATTAGTTGGATTTGGCATAGGAGACTAGGACACGCAAACATGGATTTAATATCTAATTAGCTAAGGGATTACCTAAGACTAAATTCGTGAAAGATAAAATCTGTGATGCATGCCAACTAGGAAAACAAGCAAGAACGAGCTTTAAGAAGAAGAAAGAAATCTCTACTACTAGGCCACTTCAAATGCTACACTTAGATTTATTTGGTCCAAACCCAATTCAAAGTTTAGGAGGAAAATCATACACATTCGTCATAGTTGATGATTATTCAAGATATACATGGGTTCTCTTTTTAGGTCACAAAGATGAAGCGTGTGAACAATTCATAAATCTTTGTAAGAAAATTCAAAATGAAAAGGGTTATACTATCACTAAAATTCGAAGTGATAGGGGTAGAGAATTTAAAAATCAAAGCATGGAAGACTATTGCAATTCACTAGGAATAGCTCATAATTTTTTGGCTCCTAAAACCCCACAATAGAATGGTGTAGTTGAAAGGAAGAATAGGTCTATACAAGAAATGGCCAGAACTATGCTTAACAAACATAAATTACCTAAGTACTTTTGGGCTGAGGCAATAAATACCGCGTGCTATGTTCTAAATAGAGTTTTGATTAGACCATCTCTAAATAAGACTCCTTACGAGTTATGGAATGGCCATAGAGCAAACATATCATATTTTCATGTCTTTTGCTGTAAATGTTTTGTGCGTAGAGACAATGAACATTTAGAAAAGTTTGATGTGAAATCAGATGAAGGTATCTTCCTAGGGTATGCCTTAGATAGTAGAGCCTACAGAGTATACAATAAATGAACATTAACCATTATAGAATCCATTCATGTAGTGTTCGATGAGTCAAATCCCTTCTCAAAAAGGACTGATGAAGATGAAATTGAGATAAATAAGGAATTTGAAAAACTATCCATTAAAGATGATTCAGGAAAGAAAAATGAAATTAAGGAACCATCTACTGAAACTAATCAAATTAAAAATGAGGTTAATGAAGCACCTAAAGAATGGAAGTACATAAAGAATCATCCCATTGATCAAATACTATGTGAACCATAACATGGAGTAGCCACGCGATCCTCACTTAGGAATATGATTAGTCATTTTGCCTTTCTATGTCAAGAAGAACCTAGCAATGTGAGTGAAGCAATTGAGGATGAATCATATGTGTTGTCCATGCAAGAAGAGTTAAACTAGTTTGAGAGAAATAAAGTATGGACATTAGTTCCTAGACTTTAGGATAAGAAAATTATTGGAAAAAAAATGGATATATAAGAACAAGAAAGATGAACATGGGATAGTTGTTAGAAATAAGGTAAGACTAGTAGCTCAGGGATATAACCAGGAAGAAGGAATAGATTTTGAAGAAACCTTTGCACCTATAGCTAGAATGGAAGTCATTCGAATGCTTTTATCCTATGCTGCTTTTAAGGATTTCAAGCTATATCAAATGGATGTCAAAAGTGTGTTTTTAAATGGCTACATAAGTGAAGAGGTATACGTAGAACAACCCCCAGGTTTTGAAAACCATAAGAATCCAAATCACATTTATAGACTAACAAAAGCCTTGTACGGTTTAAAGCAAGCTCCTAGAGCTTGGTATGAGAGACTGAGAGGCTTTCTACTGGACAATGGATTTATCAGAGGAAGGATAGACACAACACTTTTTATAAAGTCTAAGAAAGATGACATGCTCCTAGTTCAAGTATACGTAGATGATATTATATTTGGAGGTACAAATAAAGACATGTGCAATGAGTTTGCTAGCACTATGCAAAATGAATTTGAGATGAGCATGATGGGTGAACTAAATTTCTTCATAGGACTTCAGATCAAATAAGCAAAACATGGAATCTTTATAAATCAATCGAAGTACATTAGAGATCTGCTCAAAAGTTTAACATGGAAGATGGAAAATACTAGGAACACCAATAGATGTCAAGCTCTATCGTGGAATGATCAGTAGCTTACTTTATCTTACTGCTAGCAGACCTAATATAATGTTCAGCGTATGTTTGTGCGCAAGATTTTAGGTTGCACCAAAAGAGTCACATTTGTTAGCTGTCAAACAAATACTTAGATACCTAATAAGAACCGTGGAACTTGAGTTATGGTATCCTAAGTATACATATTTTGAGATTGTCAGCTATTCAGATGTTGATTTTGCTGGTAGCAAAGTAGATAGGAAAAGCACAAGTGGTGCATGTCATTTCTTTGGACATTCGTTAATCTCTTGGTTTTCCAAGAAGCAGAATTCAATAGCTCTTTCCATAGTTGAAGCAGAATATATAGTGGCAGGAAGTTGTTGTGCTCAAATACTATACATAAAGCAATAACTGACGGATTTTGGATTAAGCTATGACACAATTACTATAAGATGCGATAACATGAGTGCAATAAACATCTCAAAGAATCCTATACTACATTCACGAACTAAACATATAGAAATAAGACATCATTTGCTTCGTGATCATGTGCAAAAAGGAGATGTGACACTTGAGTTTGCATGCACAGATGAACAATGGGCAGACATATTCATGAAACCATTTGTAGAGGATAGGTTTATCCAAATTAGGTGTGAATTAGGCCTGATGCATAGTCGATAGGTTGCCAAGAATTATATTAGATTACATAATTCAGGGGGAGCAACGTCACTTAATTTCATATTCAGCTCATTTGTTCTCATTCGGTATCACATTTGTTCACATCATGATAAGAGTTTATTGACTTACACATGTTAATCATCACATAATCTATGAAATTTTCCACACTGTGTATGTTCACATTGCAATTTAAATTCAACAACACAGCTTTCTGCATTAGCAAGGGGAAGAAGTAAAATGAATTAACAAAGGAAGACACATTCATAATACAAATTTTTTAAAAAAAAAATTGATGGTTGAACAAGTTTAAAACTTTAAGCTTTAAAAAGGGGAGAAGAATATAAGGTTATGTCCACTCATGTATTATTATTATACACCTTTTTGTTGAGGTCAAAAGGGGGAGAAGAATCAGGCTACAGAAAAAATGGGCAAAAATGATTGGCAAAACTAATTGTGTATGAGCATGAGTATATTTCATTCATATTTCATTTGGCATGAGCATATTTCATTTGCTAGATATTTGTGCATTATTTGAAGGGGAGCCTTGTTAGGCGTAACTCATTCTATACTTTTGCTCGTGTATTTGTCATCATCAAAAAGGGGGAGATTGTTGACTCTATGAGTCCAATCCTGTTTCAATAATGACAAATCACTTGGTATTTGACTCGTGCATTGAGATTGTGAACAGGAACAATATTTAGCATGCACGGAAGGATAGAAATTCATGGAAGTCATGAATACTCACGTATATATATCTTGGAAAAATTTATAGAACTAAAAGAGTTGAATAATGAAGATACGAGGGACAAGTTCAAGATCGTCATAGGAATGGGTATTTAGAACTGAATGTATTTACATATTTCATATGATTTAATTTGAGGCTCAAATTATACCCTAGACTGACCTTAGGATTTATGCATCTTATGAACATCATTACGGGATATTCATGGACTTAAAGATTGCTTTTGAAACCCCGGAAAATATTTTATAAAAGAGCAAAGAAAGAGAGCAAAATAGATTTTTGAAACTAAAAAGAAAAATCTAGAAAATGCATTATCCGGAAGACTAAACTCCATGTTCAGTCGTCTGAAGTATCAACTTCAGAAGACCGAAGTTAAGTTCAATCGTCTGAAGAATTTCTTCAAAAGACCGAAGATTAAGTTTAGTCGTTTGAAGAATTATTGGAGAAACACGGAAACAGGCAGAAGCACACCAAAAGACTAAACCCTGACTTCAGTCTTCTGAACCCGCAACTTTAGAAGACTGAACCCCAACTTCAGTCATCTGACCCTGTGTCCAGGTTCTATTTTTTGAAGCTCTAAGGAACTTCAGTCATTTGATCTCTAAATCTTAGTCATATGAACTTACAGGATGATTAAAATATTGATTTTTTTAATGAGAGAACACGCGAGTAATTCCTTCATCAAGTTGATCCAACGGTTAGAAATCATCCTAAGGACAAGGTTACCTATATAATCAACATCTAAACCCTTGTGCCCCCAACAAGTGAAAAGAGAACCAACCTTTGGCATATGATTAAGGATATTGAATGATTATCACAACTTAGGAGAATTTTGAACACACTGCTGAAGTTTTTGTTTGGGATTTCAAAGTTTATATGTCAAATCTGAGCTAAGGCTATCTTGATCTCCAAAAGGCAATCTAGCAATCGTTGTGCTTTCATTTTGGTATTGAGGTTTGGTAAATCGATTTGCTTGTTAATATTTATTCTCATAGAGTTTTTTCTTTTTCATCTAAACTGATTTTCTTGTTGATATTTATTTTTCAAAGAGCTTTTCATCTCAAAATCCATTATTGAATATTTTTTGAGAGGTTGATCTTGAGTGTGCTTATATTAAATCATTTTGACATGATCATTACTTGAGAGAAGTTTTTGCCATTTGTTAAATGGTTTTGATTCAAGTGTGTAATCAATTAAAGACTCGATATTTTTGATATTACAAAACCACTTGATTAAATATCCACAGAGTTCATAACTATATATAATATTGAAGGATATTTTCTAAAAACTATTATATTAGGTTTTTGATCTTTGGAAATCATATCGTATATATATATATATTTGCATAGTACAAAAATCATATTGTGGTTGAATATTTGAAAGAAAACTTATTGATTTTAATCGTTATAATATTCAAGACAAATCTTTTGATAAGATCACATTTGATATTCGTATATCAAATAAGTTGAACTAGAATCCTAATTTCTCCAAAGCATTTACTTATGTCATTATTTTGGGAGATTTGATAAAAGGGAAATTGGTTGAATCATATCATTCTTATAACAATTGTATCTTTACATACATACTAAACTTCGAGTTTCATCATATGGATATGTGTTAGGTTTCAATTGTATTCACTAGCTTTGTTAGAAGCAAATCTTGAGTTGTTTTGTACATTTGAAATTATATATTGTAATCACTGTTTGAGTTGTGAACCGGGTGAAGAGGAAGCTATGCCTCTTGTAAGTAGTGGATGTAAAGGAAGTTCCATCTTGGTTAAAGGAGTTAGGATTTAGTGGAATCCTTGAGTGGGTTGCTCAAGGCAAGGTCGTAGGCCGAGTTGGCTGAACCTCATAAAAAGTGTGTTTGCATTCTCTTTTCCTTTGCTCCTTTTATTTTCCGCAACGCATTTCAATATCTATCTTGCATGTGTATGTTGAATAACCCCACATGCACTTGGCAATTAATTGGGTGAAAAGAATTCATTGATATAGTAATTTAAATCAATTTTAAACCCCTACAATTAATTTGTTAAATATTGAAATAAGGATTAAGTGGTAAGTAATATTAAAAGTTTTTAAAAATACCCAATTCACCCCCCCCCCTCTTGGGAGTACAGCTAAATTAACACTAAATTCACAACGAATTGACATTTCTTCAAGTTACCACTTATAAATTGATGGATAGATGACGAGATTCAAAAAACAACTAGAGAAGTACTTGCACCATTCAACACCATCAATCAGAAGAATTGTGTGTAGTTACTCGATGTGGCTCAGTTCAATTTCAATTCCTAAAAGAGCTCAACATCCAACTAGAGTCTCTTGAGCTTGTTACCTCTCATATTAGATAATTCATATAAAGGAAAGAGTCCAAGAGCATACATCTTCACCAAAGAATAGAAATAAAATGCAGAGATTGCCCGAGCTTACTTGGAGAAAGCTTCCAAGCGAATAAATAATTGGACAGATCATGGAAAAAGAAATTTGCACTTCAACATAGGTGAATTAGTGCTTTTTAAGCTTTATCCTCAACAAATCAAGTCACTACAGGGTCGAGATAGGAGACTACTCCGAAAGTATGAAGGAACAATCCCCATCTTGGTTAAATTCAGGAAGGCCTCTTTTAAGGTTGATCCTCCAGCTTGCATAAAAGTGCATCCAATGTTTTATTTAAATTGTTTCAAGCCATTTAAAGCCAACACTGAAGATCCAATAAAAATTCAATCAAACAAAGCACCATGGAAGACAGCACAACCAGACATAAGAGAATTTAAAGTCATCCTTGTAGACAGAGAGTTCATGTCTTTAAGGAAGAAGCAACAAGAGTTCTTAGTGAAGTGGAAAGGCCTTATAGATGAAGAAATCAACTAGAGTTTAGCAAAATACATGCAACCATTCGTGGACCAAGTTGAAGAGTACCTAGCATCAAAATCTATAAGGATATCAACCACATAAGTGGGGGAGAATGTCACAAGCCAAGCTGGTTCAGGGCATTATGCTTGTCTGTGCAGTAGGAGAGAATAATTCAAGCCAAGCTTGTTCAAAGCATGCTTGCATGTTACTACTTGTTTTGTGTGCGTGGGATGGGTTACCTTCATATAAATACTTGTATAAGTTTTATGCTTTGAGTAGGTGTAAGACTAAATGTAAAATAGGAGTATGACTCCTTAGATAATTTGATGTTTCCTAGTTCCAAAGTTAAAATAGCATATAAAGATCTTTAACAAATGGTTATTGTTCATCGATCTTATAAAATTCATTAGCTTTTGTAAATATGTTTAGCCTACTCCTCCATCGCTAAACACATGTTGTTTACAGAGGTATTTGTTAATGAATTACATTGCTTCAATGATTATCGCTACTTGTTGATCATTCATTTTTATAAATTGCTTCTTGATTTCTCATATTTTACATTTAATTGTTGTGAATATGTTCTTTTGGTAAACCACGACAATCTTTGGCTAACTTGTTAAACAAACTAGTATTGCACAACCCTTCAAAAGGTGTAAAATATTCAACTCATGACACTTGGGTGTGAAGGCACTTGATGGGTAAAATACATTAAGACAAGTCAAATTCAAAGAGAGGGGCCCATATGAAGACCAAGGGTCACCCCTAAAATTAAAAGGGAAAATATAACCCTATGGGAAGTAAAGGGGCTATACCACATTAAACCAATAATACCCTAATTAAATGTGGAGGGTATTTATGCTAAATGATATATAAATGAAATTCAATGGTTGGGGTAAGAGGGGACTCTTTACAACTCTTTAGGACATTCTAATACACTCTTTAAATTACATATACCCAATTTGGACTCTAACTTAAACAATAAAAATAGCTCCCAAAGGCTAGAGGAATCTCTCAATTCTTGTGTTAGGAATCAATCACTATGATTCTACTTTTCAAATTCAATTTTTTATTATCAAATTCGATAATATCTCAATTTCTAATTAATATTTTTGTAACTTGAAAATTTTGGTCCCCAATTCTAAATGCACAATATGAAAATTTGAATTTTTCTTTTATTGATATCTTTATTACCATAATCTTTGTTAGCCTAAGGAATGATTTACTTTTTTTATTTTTTTGGATCAATTAATGGTAAATAGTATTGATCAAAATGGATATGTACAATATACATTGAGCATACCTAGGCAAGGGGAAGCCAAGCTCCCAATCAAAAGATCAAATCAAAACCAGTTAATGGCTATATACTTATCAACCTAGGCATACCCAAGGGCCAAGAGACCAACTGAAATAGAACAACCGTTAGTAAAAACAAGCAATCCAAAACTCAATCAAAGGAGTACAATCCAAATTTATCATAAACGGCTCTATAAGTGTGACTCTTAATCACCTTAAACAGCCCCTCTAGTTCAATTGATTTGCCTTCAAACTTCCTTTTGTTCTTGAAATGCCAGAGGAAATACATAGTAACAGCCAAGCAAATCTTCTTTCCAATAGATTTAATACCTGTGCCCCTTGCCTCCTTATGCAACCACTTCAGAGCAGTTTTCAGGGATGGCATAACTCTAGTGAACCCCATCCAGTGTCAAACAAGATCCCACAAAATTTTAAAAAATTTACATCTAAAAAAGATATGGTCAATAGTCTCAGTATTAGTTCTACAAAATACACAGTTCTAGTCAACTCCTTCAACAAGCAGTTTATCACTTGTAAAAAGTTTCCCTTTTGTTCCCAACCACAATGTGAATGCATGTTTAGGCAAGCTACCACATTTCCAAACATCTTTGTGCCACGTGACTTTGTTTCCTTTGTTCCTCCAGTAGTTGTAAATTTATGAACAACAAATCTGACAATCTACAACCCACTAATTAAACAAACAGTCTACAGCCACATGACCCCCCACATCTCTGCAAGATCTGATTTTTAATCTCAATCATCCTCTTGAATAAAGGGGAGTCTTCATGTTTTGAATAAGCATCCCAAAAATTAGCACCCTTCAGGTAAATCTAGTGAACCCATTTTGACCATAAAGAGTCTTTTTTTTTTTGGATGTTCCACGAGGCTCTAGTGAGAAGGGCTTTGATACAAGATTTTGTAGAGACCCAAACTCGTAAAATAAGAAAAAGGGTAAAAAGGTCATTTTAGCAAGCTTTGTTGACGAAGCCAAGGTTCTCGTCGACGAAGACCCCTCTGTGGTTCATCGCCAAAATTCAGAGCCTTGGCAACGAAGAGATCCCGACTAATAGGAAAAATATCAAACAATGGTTCATCGACGAAGGAAAATGTTCATCGGCGAGGAGCCTTCTATAGCTCGTCGACGAAGGCACCATTGGTCGATGAGTTTTACTGGGTCAAGGGATCTATAAATATTATTTTTGGTTGCTTAAGGGTTAAGAAACTCAAAACTCTCTCTCTCTCTCTCTCTCTCTCTCTCTCTCTCTCTCTCTCTCTTCGATCCTTCGTTGTTCATCACCCGGGTCCACAATTCGACATTACTACATGGATTAGAGGGAAAACTTCTACGATTATAGTGGATTGGATCTTCATTTTGAGGACTACCGAGTTTCATCCCGAAATAGAGGTAAGAGTCTAAGTTCATTTTTGGTTCAATAGATTTGTAGTAAATAGGATTGTGTTGAAATAGGATTGTGTTGAAGTACAATTCTTCGGTTTATAGGTTTTGAGAACTCGGTTTGCTATTTTGGGAGCCGTATAGTTCGTGTTTTGGAATTCAAAAATAGGTAAAGGGAATTTCTTACATCAGGCTTTTTCAAAAACTAAACTACTAAAAAGTTAGCTTATGTTTATATGCACGTATTGACTATTTATTTGCAAAGTTTCACCGAGTAAAAATGTCAGTTTTACGATTTTATGCTTTTGGTAAAAATGAGGGTTTTGGCATATGATCTCCAAAATTTTCAAAACTTCTTTATTTGTATTAATCTTAATGTAGGAGAGGCTCAAACCCCTTATTTTCCATTTAAATGATATTTATCGAGTTATATGCTATACAGCGGGATTTTGACCAAACGAGTGTGACATATGATATGAAATGGAATATGTGACTCTATTTAAATATGTATATGATTTATGGGAACTAGAGTTCCATTTTTGCTATCTGTAAATATGGAAAATAGGTGTCGATTATATACCAAGTTTTGTATGTGAAAAGGGTTAAACCGAGAATGTGTGTGCTGGTTTATACCACAGTATGATTGAATGAGTTTGTGAGAATATTGGAACTGTACAGGTGATTTATGAATGTGAAACAAGTTAATTCGTTTTATCATAAATTATATATATGATATTTGAAACTGCAGCTTGTTACTATTGGAGCCTTAAAAAGCTCACTGTTATATCAGAGTCTTAAAAAGCTGACTCAACGCTATAAGAGAGCTTTAAAAAGTTCAACGTTATATGAAGCCTTAGAAAGCTTAAGTTTGGTTCCATTGCTATATATTGGATACAGTGCAACCACACATCTGATTTTTCGTGTGGGTATCGAGATAGTTGGCTAGATTTGGAGTATGCCACTGGTGGATTAATGGACCAGGTGGTTCCAATCGTACTATAGTAAATCGCACAACCTAAAGCCAAGGGGTAGTGTTGGCATTTTTTATTATTGTTTCTAAGCTAAACAGTGTTCTAAATATGCATATTTATGATTTGAAAACTAAAATGGGCAAAGTCACAGGTTTGAGTACCGAGTAGAGAGATTATACAGTGTTTGGGCCTGTACCCTACCCTAACCTCGAGAACTCTCGCTTGCAACGATGCGTAATTATCTATTGCAGGAAATATATATATATATATATATATATATATATATATATATATATCTCATATATTACAGTATTGAGAATATGCTACATGTGTAACTGCTTTCTACTAGTTTGAATACGTATTGTCACACACTGATGTAATATTTTCCACCTTACTAAGAAGTATCTCACCCCAACATACAACCTTTCTTTCAGGTCTTGCCAGATGTCGGTCCTAGTTGATAAAGAGACTTGGAGGGTCGTATTGTGTTTAGCTTATGTAAGTGTTCTTATATGTAATAGACTCATTTCGGAACGCTCTTTTGGGGATCGTAAGAACATGTTATGTTTTAAGTACGATTGTATGTATTTGAAGATACAGTTAGAAACTCTGGTTTTTTCTATTAGATTCCATATAAATGTTTATGTTTTCCGTTGTACATGAGATTAGATATCAGTATGAAATACCTATGTGTCCCTATTAAGGGCGGGTGGTATATGTATGTTCATTCAGAGATAGGTGTGTTATATAGGTGTAGTAGCACTTCGGGGCCGTATAAAGGGTCGGGGCATTACAATTGGTATTAGAACCTTAGCCAGCCAGAAGTTTGATATGGTTCACATAGCGTGGTTATGGGAAATGCTCAGAGCTTAGGTTGCTAGGTTTTGTAGATTAGACTATACTAGAGTTTAGGATTGGAATAAGACATTTGAGTTTTTCTTTGTATACCTAGAGACGGAAATCCATTGACAGACTTCTATGCTTTTCTGGTCTGGATCAATCGAAAGGTTCAGAAAATCATGGCAATCTATTGACAGTTTTGTTTCCGAGTGGTAGGGCAAAACTTGAGTTAGAATGAGAATGTGAAATAATTGGAGTAGGTCAATATTAAGAATGTGGATTTTGGGAATTGAGTCTATAGTATTGTAGTACTAGATGATACTTAGGTTATCAAGCTTCTAATCGATTTTCTTAAATTGCTTCTTCAGGATGGAGTCCAAGGATAATACTGCTAATGTGGGAGGCAATAGTAGCGAGGGAGCCGACCATGAGGCTGACAGTGACTCCACGAATGTATTTCGGGATTTCGCACAGCAGCTTATGGCTGAGGTGGTGCGAAAAAATAGGGGGTAGGACCGTCCCACACCTGAGATGGGATGCTCCATTAATCAGTTCACTAGACTGAAGCCATCTAATTTCATAGGAAGTGCAGATCCGATTCGAGCTGAGAATTGGATCCAGGAGATTGAGAAGATCCTGGATGTTCTTAACCACACAAAGAAGTAGAAAGTAACCTTTGCAACGCTCAAGTTGTCAGGGGAGGCAGAGAGATGGTGGGTGTCAGTAAATAAAATGAAAGAGCACTGACCGATACCAGCAACGATGACGTGGGCCCATTTCAGGGAATTATTCTTTGAGAGGTAATTTCCAGCCACGGTTAGAAATGCAAAGGTGGAGGAATTCATAAGTCTAACACAGAAGTCACAGATAGTGCAGCAGTACGCTGCCAGATTCTAAGAGCTATCCCAATTTACTCCATTCATGAAACCGGATGAGGCAATGAAGGCCTGGAAGTTTTAGAGGAGTCTGAAGAAGGAGATCTTGCGGCAGATAGTGATCTTGTAGTTGCAGGACTTTGGTACACTGGTTGACAAAGTCACTGTAGCAGAGGAGAGTCTGCTGGAGGACGTAGAGGTCCAGGTTCCGAAGAAGAGGTCGGCGCCTCCCAGTTCTTATTTTGGTGCAAGGTAGGGTAACTAGAAGAAGTATAGTAGTGGTACATCTTAGAGCACCACATCCTATCGTGGTTGCCTTACGTGTGGTAAAGGGCACTTTGGGCAATGTTGAAGGACTACAGGGGCTTATTTGCGATATGGTAAGTAGGGACATCTAAAAAAATATTGTCGCATGCGGGGGAATAGCAGAGCCCCACAACATCTATACAGAGGAGAGATGCGGGCGTAGCGTGGTGGTCAACAGGAGTTACAGCCCAGGCTAGGGTGTATTCCCTGACTCTAGGTGACACAGAGAATGTTGGTGATGTAGTCACAGGTACTATTTACGTGCTTTCTCATAAAGCTATTATATTATTCAATTCAGGGGCAACGCATTCCTTTATCTCCCGGGGATTCGTTAAATTGTGTGAATTAGAGGGGCAACAGTTAGATTATGAACCGGTAATGGCTACGCCATATGGGTCTATAGTCGTATGTAGCAAAGTAGTCCGTGATTTTCTAGTAGAAATTTAGGAGAGAGTACTACCAGTCAGCCTTATTGTGTTTGGCATGCATGGCTTCGATATCATCCTAGGGATAGACTGGTTATCCTCCAGTTATGCCAATATCAATTATCACAAGAGAAATGTGATGTTTAGACCACCAGGGGAGCAAGAGTTTAAGTTCTTATGGTCGTGTGTGTGTTCTACACCACAGATCCTTTCAACTATGCAGACTAGGAGATTACTCCTAGATGTGATGTTTAGACCACCAAGGGTACTTGGCGTTTGTGAAAGACACACCGGAAGAGGAATGTAAACTGGAGGGGATTCCTATAGTGTGCGAGTTCTCATACGTGTTTCCAAAGGACTTTCCAGGATTACCTCTAGATCGTGAGGTGGAGTTTGTTATAGAGTTGGTACTAGGTACGACGCCAATATCAAAAGCTTCATATCGTATAGCTCCAGCCGAATTGAAAGAGTTGAAGGAGCAGTTACAGGAACTACTAGATAAGGGGTATATTCGACTGAGTGTTTCGCCCAAGGGAGCACCGGTGTTATTTGTAAAGAAAAAGGATGGGTTGATGAGGATTTGCATCGACTATAGAGCTTAACAAGGTTACGGTAAAGAATAGATACCCGCTACCCAGGATTGATGATTTGTTTGACCAGCTACAGGGCACACAGATTTTCTCTAAGATTGATCTACAATCTCGGTATCACCAGCGGAGGACGTACCGAAAATAACATTTCAAACCCGGTATGGCCATTATGAATTTACGGTTATGCCTTTCGGTTTGAAAAAATGCACCTACGGTATTTATGGATCTGATGAATAGGGTCTTTCACAAATACTTAGACCAGTTTGTTGTGGTATTTATAGATGACATCCTAGTGTATTCTAGGAGTACTAAAAAACATGAAGTTCATCTAAGATTGGTACTGCAAATGCTTAGGGAAAAGAGGTTATATTCTAAATTGAAGAAATGCGAGTTCTGGATGGAACAGATTGCGTTTCTAAGGCATGTAGTGTCCAAAGAAGGGGTTTTAGTGGATCCGAGTAAAATAGAAGCGGTAGCGGATTAGGCGAGGGCGAAGAATGTTCAGGAGGTCAAAATTTTTTTTGGTCTTGCAAGATACTACCGACGTTTTGTAGAAGGGTTCTCCCATTTATCTGGTCCTTTGACACGACTCAAGAGGAAGAACGTGAAGTATGATTAGACGAATGAGTGTGAGCTGCGTTTCCAAGAGCTAAAACAGCGACTAGTTACTGCTCCAGTTCTGACCATTCCATCTGAGGATGGTGGATTTGTTATCTACAGTGACGCCTCTAAGAAAGGTCTCGGGTGTGTTCTAATAGAGTAGGGAAAGGTGATTGCTTATGCTTCTCATAAGCTTAAAGAGTATGAGAAGAACTACCCGACACATGATATGGAATTAGTAGCGGTAGTGTTTACATTGAAAATCTAAAGGCACTACCTGTATGGTGAAAGGTGTGATATTTTTACCAACCCAAAAAGTCTTAAGTACATTTTCACCCAGAAGGAGCGCAGCGTAGATGGCTAGATTTGATAAAGGACTATGATTATACCATAATCCATCACCCAGGAACAAATGTGGTGGCTGATGTTTTGATTCAGAAGTCAGTTGATGCATTAGTCTCAATAGTGGGAGTTTAGCATCAGATCTATATGGACCTGGAAAGGTTGGGCTTAGAGGTTGTGGAAGGAAATCACCGGGCTCTTCTTGCTAGCTTGGTGGTACATTTGACCTTACAAGAGATGATCTGAATAGATTAGAAGGAAGATGAAGGGCTGGTAGAAGTTATAGAAGGGGTACAGAGTGGTTCAAATTCAGATTTCAATATCTTTAGGGATGGGATATTGAGATTCCATAACAGGGTTTGTGTACCAAATGATGCCAATATTAAGCGGGTCATTCTGGAGGAGGCACGTCGTTCGCTCTATACCGTACATCTTGGAAGTATGAAGATGTACCAAAACCTTAGGGAATCTTTTTGGTGGTCATACATGAAAAGAGAGATTGCCTGTTTTGTAGAGCAGTGCCTGACATGTCAGTAGGTCAAGGCAGAGCACCAGAGGCCAGTAAGACCCCTTCAGCCACTTGACATTCCCAAGTGGAAATGGGAGCATATCTCAATGGATTTCGTATTGGGTTACCTACGGCGATGCATGGATAGAATGCTATATGGGTTGTAGTAGTTCGGTTGATGAAGACTATACATTTCATACAACTCCATGGTATCTCGGTTTCTATCATTTTAGATCGAGACCCACGTTTTACCTCTCAATTTTGGAAGAATCTATAGGATGCCTTGGGATCGCAACTCACACTTAGTATATCATTTCACCTAAAGATGGATGGACAATCCGAGAGGACTATTCATACATTAGAAGATATGTTGCGGGCATGCGTACTAGATTTTGGGGACACTTGGATACGGTATCTACCGCTTGTGGAATTTACATATAATAACAGCTACCAGGCCAATATAGTGATGGCACCATATGAGGCATTGTATGGTCGTCAATGTCAGTCTCTGTTGTACTGGGATCAAGCTTGTGAGTGGTAGATACTTGGACCGAAACTAATTTAGCAGGCCTCCACAAAGATTAAGCTGATTATAGAAAGAATCAAGGCAGCTCAGAGTCGGTAAAAGAGTTATGTTGATACTCTCCGACGAGAGCTAGAGTTCGAGGCAGGAGATATGGTATTCCTGAAGATTGCTCCGATGAAAGGAGTGATGAGGTTTAAGAAGAAAGGGAAACCAAGCCCTTGGTACATTGGGCCATTCGAGATCCTAGAAAGGATAGGTCCGGTTGCTTATCGAGTGGCATTACCCCTAGCACTATCCAGAGTTCACGATGTATTTCATGTGTTAGTGTTGAGGAAGTATGTGTCAAATCCTTCACACGTGTTGAGTTACAAGCCTCTAGAGATCAGTGATGCATTAGCATACGAAGAGGTTCTAGTACAGATATTAGATTAGAAGGTACAGCAGTTACGGACTAAGGAGATATCGTTAGTGAAGGTATTATGACATAACCATGTAGTGAAGGAAGCTTCATAGGAATTAGAGTCGAAGATATGCCAAAAGTACCCTCAGTTATTTAGAGATAGTTAGAGTTAGAAAGTTAAGTAAGAATGTATGTATGTATAGTAAAATAGGTGTTCATGTCATTTTAGGTATGGTTTCGAGATAGTTTTTTGTATGTGTATTTTAATCTCCCAAAGCATCACATTGTAACCACAGTATTCCTCCGCCACATATGAGGGTATGTAATAAACTTGGGCTAGAGCCGCTATATGGGTGGCTGCCGACTCTTCCATAGAACTGAGTGATAAGGTAAGGTTATGCCTAGAAACGGTTAATAAATTTTGAGGATGAAATTCTTTTAAAGAGGGGAGATTGTAGAGACCCGAACCCATAAAATAAGAAAAAGGGTAAAAAGGTAATTTCAGCAGGCTTCCTCGATGAAGCCAAGGTTCTCATTGACAAAGACCCTTCTACAGTTCGTCGCTGAAATTCAGAGTCTCAGTGACGAAGAGATCCCGACTAACAAGAAAAATATCGGACAAGGGTTCGTTGACGAAGGAAAATGTTTGTCGACGAGGAGCCTTCTGTGGCTCATCGACGAAGGCACCATTTGTTGATGAGTTTGATCGGGTCAAAGGGTCTATAAATATCATTTTTGGTTGCTTAGGGGTTAAGAAACTCAAAACTCAAAACTCTCTCTCTCTCTCTCTCTCTCTCTCTCTCTCTCTCTCTCTCTCTCTCTCACACACCGATGAACTCTCTCTCTCTCTCTTTGATCCTTCGCTATTTGTCACCCGAATCCACGATCCGACGTGACTACATGGATCAAGGTGAAACCCTCTAAATTATAGTAGATTGGATCTTCATTTTGAGGACTGTCGAGTTTCATCCCGAAATCGAGGTAAGAGCCTAAGTTCGTATTTGATTCAGTAGATCTGTAGTAAATAGGATTGTATTGAAGTACTGTTCTTTGGTTTATAGGTTTTGAGAACTCGGTTCGCTGTTTTGGGAGTCGTATAGTTCATGTTTTAGAATTCAAAAATAGGTAAGGGGATTTGTTTACATCAATCTTTTTAGAAAACTAAACCGCTAAAAAGTTAGCTTATGTTTATTTGCACATATGGACTATTTATTTGCAAAGTTTCACTTGGAAAAAATGTCAATTTTATGATTTTACGATTTTGGTAAAAATAAGGGTTTTGGCGTATGATCTTCAAACTTTTCAAAACTTCTTTATTTGTATTAATCTTAACATAGGAGAGGCTCGAACCCCTTATTTTCCATTTAAATGATATTTATCGAGTTATATGCTATATAGCAAAATTTTGAACAAACAAGTGTGACATATTATATGAAATGGAATATCACTACAAAAAAGTTGGTATTTAGTGACGAAACTATTAGTGACAAATTAAATTTTGTCACTAAAAAGAGGGTATTAGTGACGGTTTTAACAACCGTGACTAATACTACACTATTAGTGACGGATTTCTGTCCGTCACTAATAATTTTGTCACTAAATCCCAAAAAAATAGCAAGAAAATATTTTTGGCGCAGTAATAATCCCGGTAAATTATTAGCGATGAATTTTGTGGTATTAGTCATAGATCTGGGACCGTCACTACTGCTCTCTTATTTAAGAAAAATTAAAAAAAAAAATTGAGAAATAGAGTATTAGTGAGGAATCTGATCATTCGTCACTACTACGTTGTTATTAGTGATGGATATGAGACCGTCACTACTGTGCTTTTATTTTCCAAAAAAAGAAAACCTTCAAGAGGAGTATTAGTGACGGATGTTTGATCGTCACTACTACGCTTTTATTTTAAAAAAAAAAAAAAATTAGAAGGTGAGTATTATTGACGAAACTGATCATTCGTCACTACTAGATTGTTATTAGTGACGGATGTGGGCCCGTCACTACTGTTCTTTTATTTAAAACAAATTAAAAAAATTTAGAAGTAGAGTATTAGTGACGAATCTTGTAATTCGTCACTACTTAGATCGTTATTAGTGATGCATATGAGACCGTCACTACTGCATTTTTATTTTCAAAAAATAGAGAAATAAATTTAAAGGGCAAGTATTAATGACGAATTTTGACATTCGTCACTACTAGGCCGTTATTAGCGGATTTGGGACCATCACTACTGCTTTTTTATTTTAAAAAAAAAAACTTAGAAGGTTAGTATTAGTGACGAATCTTGACATTTGTTGCTACTAGTCCGTTATTAGCGACGGATTTGGGACCGTCACTGCTGCCCTTTTATTTTTTTAAAAAAAAAATTTAGAAGGCAGGTATTAGTAACGAATCTAGAAATTCGTCACTACTAGGCCATTATTAGTGACAGTTTTGAAACCTTCACTAATGCCCAAAAACTCTAATGCCTTTCCACGACATATTTTGCCCACACTTTCCCCTGCTCCTCGCTTCTCCCTCCTACTCCAGCTGGCTCCTCCTCCTCCCCTCCTGCTCCCATCGAACCTCTCTCCCAATATCCCACTGCTCCCGGCCTTCTACGCCCTATTCACCAGACATCTCAGGCTTCGTCAGAGTCCTAGCGGACTCGCGACCCCCGTCAAACCTCTTTCCCAGTCTCCCAATGTTCCCAACCTTCTTCACCCTTCTCATCGGACATCTTGGGCTTTGCTGGAGCCCTAGCCGACTTGCGACCCCTATCGAACCCCTATCCCAGTCTCCCGCTGCTCCCAGGTATCTCTTAACGGCTCTTATTTAGTTTATTTTCGTATATACAACTAAGTATGTGCTTGCCAATACTTAAATTAAAGCCTTTGAAAATAAAATAAAAATTCTTACACTAACAAAAACAAAGAACAGTAATAGTTAAAGCAATGTAATATCCTCACCTTATTATTTAGGAAATAAATTTCAATAGAAACAAAATTTATTCCTTTGCATCATGATTCCGGGAGCAGATGTGGGGTGTTCTAACTAAGCTAGCAAGCAGGGACTTAGCACAACCTAAAAAATATATACAAGTCAACTTGCTTTTGATTGTTTGCATGCAAACTTAGGGATTCCATATATTTTTAATATTCATCATTAAGTTTACTAAATAAATTAAAAGTTTAGAGTTTTTAAGCTCATGGATTGTTGAAACCACTAGAGCTGCAAGTTGATTACTTAAGGGTTGATTTTTAGAGGTCCACCTTTTGTTTTGTTTTGTTTTTGTCCATTTCTTTTTTCTCTGTCTTGTTCTTAAAGTTACTTTAATTATACTATGAAACCTAATTTTGGTTTGTGTAAGATATGGTTTTGTGTGTCCACATTTATAAAGGCTTTATTGGTCTTATATGGTATATTTTTCATCCTTATATATCAATATTGCTTATACACAAGTGAACAAATAATTATGTGCACCTTTTGCTTTTTAGCCCATAAGCTCTTTCATAAATTTATTGAACATTATCTTAGGGTTCTTAGTTTTTTAGTTGCTTCTTGATTCTAGATAACATAAAATATAATGTCAAATTTCATTTTCGACACATTTGTTATGTAGGAATGGAATAGGAATCGAGTAGAATGGAATCAAATTTATCACTTGAATTTTTTAGGAATATAATTAATAATCTTTTAAAATTTATATTAATTATTTACTATGATAAAATTTTGACTACACTAATTTATCATTAATTATATTGCTCTTTCATTTATTTTATATTTATACTAATTTATTAAAAATATATACAATAATTAAAGTACATATTCGAACAATAATTGACTTTAATGCAAAACATGTTTCAAGAACAACAATTGACTTTAATGTAAAACATGCTTCAAGAACAAACTAACATTTTCTTCTTTATTTATAAGGAAGTCACAAACAAAATTTTTAACTATTATTATTATTATTATTAAATACATAATTCAACAGGGACAAGTAGTCTTAATGGCTTGTTTAGTTATTTTTATATTTAAAAATTATGCTAAAAATTGCTATATTATTTTTCAATATTCGTGTAAGAAAAAAAAAACTTTGTTTGGGACCTAATCTACACATTTGTCATCAGTAGCAAAGTGCTAAGCAAAAAAAACCAGTATATAATTACTTATTGTAAGTATTTTTTCCATGCAAGTATTTTCTTTAAGAAAAATATTTTCTTAAAAAATGTTTATTTTTTAAAAAAATATAATTCAAAAAATACTTTTTTAAGTAAATGCTTATTTAACCAAATGTATCTTATTAATATAAGTACTTAATTTAAGCACTTTAAATAATAAATACTTATTTTTTAAGACGTCGAGAAGGGAGCTTACTCATAAGTTGCATGAACTCGACTTACTCTGTGATTTAACTTAATTCTACTTAAAATTTGAACTATTCAAATTAATCAAAATGACTACTAAAATGTTGGAAATCTTGTCTTGATGGATGGTATTATGTGATATGAATCGTAAATTGAACTATTAAAATACATGCTTGTGTTAAACGCCAACTGCATGGCTGATGTGCAGTACATTGTGAATTGCATGTTGATAGTGGATTTAGGTTCTCGCATGCTCAAACTCACTGGTATGTGCATGATGCGTATTATTGTGATTTGTTTGCTTGAATCTATTAAGTTTTAGTGCAGGAAATTTTTGGGAAATGTCCAATTTATAGACGGCATACTGCCGAAATTTTGTTAAAGTTTTTCCATAATAAAACTATGTACAAAGAAATATACGCATGATTAGTTAATACTTAAAGTCATTCTAACTCGCACCTCTCACGTGTTGAAACTCGTAAGAAAAAAGGCGATCTTAGGCTTATAATTGAAAATCTAAAACACTTGACTAAGAACATCAATGTATAGAATACAGTGAAAGGTCAAGAACTAAATGTCATATGAAGTAAAATGTCAAATTAATTACTCTCATTTCATGTATTTATGGAAGCTTAGACCCGTCCAAGAACGATTACTATACATTCATACCTAATCATACATGTGATACAAATCAGTTGTTATAATTCAATTGATTATTAGTCATACTATGTTGACTAATAATCACTTGAACATGTTAATTATTTGTTTCACTTACGATTAGTAATGTTTGTATTTCAACCATTCTTGGATTGTCCAATGTGGATAGTTCGGAAAGTTGTATTTACATTGTTGTCATCGTTCACGCTTTGTCAATTGTCATTATATATTTCGAGCGCGTCTCTACTTGTGTTCTCTGGGTGCATAGTGGGGTGTCGTGACAATTTGTTAGTGATGGAAAACTAGCAACATGTTTACTTCCCCCATCTCGTGTACTTGGAGAGCCATGGGGAGATGCTGCCGAAATTTATAATGACAACAACAAAGGAATTTGAGCGATTGATCACAATGTAAATGCAACATTCCTGAATGGGATATGCATCGTGATTATAGGATTCACGGTGCATGTGTTATAAATATTATGAGAATGTAATGAACACCATTTACTTGAACATTTTATAGGGTAATTAATGAACATGGATAAGAGTTGGATGAACGCTCGGCGTAGGTTTTTGCCAAAATACGTGAAAGGGTTACATGATTTCATAAAGTCCACGCGTCCTCATGCAGACAAAGCCAGTAGAATAAGGTTTCCTTGTAATAAATTCCAAAACATAACATTCAAACACATTGATTTGGTCCATTCACATTTATTAGACTTTGGAATGGAGAAAAGGTACACAACATGGGTGTTCCATGGTGAAGATTACACAGTTTAGAGCGATGATGACAGCAATGAAGATGAGGGGGCAAATATAGTAGGTGGTGATACATGTTCAGAAGGGGTAATTGAAATGTTAGGTGACTTGCAAAGGGGGATTGCAGTGGACACGAGCGATGTCGGTGTGTCGCGTACTAGTGATGAATCTACTTCAACAGGTACCATGCCTTGTAATCCTAGTACGTTGAATCGACTCGGTAAACCATTTTCTAATCTCTGGGGATGCATGGGTGCCCTTATATCCAAACTGTAAAAAGTTCTAAAAAATAGAGTTTCTGATAAAGTGCAGCACTACCTGATGGTGAAACACTTCGCAAGCCTTTTTATAAGGCGAAGACATACATGCGTGAATTGGGTCTCAATTACACTCTAATACATGCGTGTAGGTATTATTGTGCACTCTTTTATAGTGAACATGAAAATGCGAACGAGTTCCCAGAATATGGTGAACTGAGGTATACAACTAATCAAAAGAAAGGTAAAAAGATCCCAAAAAAAATTTTGCGATATTGTCCATTAATCCCGCGGCTTCAACGATTGTATATGTGTAAAAAGACTGCTACAGATAAGAGATGGCATCAAAAGAAACGTTTTCAAGATGGAAACACCCTTAGCCTTCCAGTGGACTGCAAAGCTTGGGCCAATTTTGATAAAATGCATCCATGGTTTGCTACTGATCCTCGCAACATCAGACTTGGTCGTGCGTCAGATGGGTTCGATCCTTTCAGTAACATGAACAACCCGTATAGCATGTGGCCAGTTACGATGATGTCATACAATATCCCACCATGGCGATGTATAAAAGAACATTTCATTTATATGTCTCTACTCATTCCCAGATCGAGGGCACCTGGTAATGATTTTGATGTTTACCTGCATCTGTTAATTGACGAGTTGAAAGAACTATGAGAAAAAGGAGAGGAGACATTCAATGTGGAAACCGAGACAACATTTTGGATGCATGCTGCAGTGTTATGGACAATTAATGATTTCCCTGCTTACGGCAACCTATCAGGTTGGAGCACAAAAGGTTACTTAGCATGCCCAGTATGTAATAAGGATGTTAGGTCCTTATCATTGAAGCATGGCCGCAAGTTATGTTTTATGTGTCATCATCGTTTTCTACGAACTGGACATCCTTGGAGGACTCGTGGCTTCAGAAGCTTTAATGGAAAACCTCAACGATGGTCACAACCAAAGCAACTAAGTGGGGAAGAGATATTAAATCAGCTCAGGTTGATCGAAGATGTGAAATTTGGGAAACCACCGACCAGTAGAAAAAGAAAATGCACTGAGTGGGAGTTGAATTGGACAAAGAGAAGCATCTTCTTTGAGTTGCCATACTGGAAAGATCTTCTACTATGCCACAATTTGGATGTCATGCACATCAAAAAGAACATTTGTGAGAAGGTCATTGGTACATTGCTAGATATAAATGGGAAGACAAAGGACACCGCAAATGCTCATCGAGATATGGAATATATGGGAATATGGCCTGAGTTGCACCTGTTTCGTGATGGGGACAAAATTTTCATGTCATTAACTCGTTACAAATTTTCGAACGATGAGAAGAATAAATTCTTCGAATGGTTGAAATCAGTGAGGTTCCCTGATGGATATGCATTGAACATAGCTCGGTGCATAAACATGAAGGAAGGGAAGATGTTAGGAATGAAAATTCATAACTGTCACGTCCTTCTACATTGGGGTCTACCCGTTTTCCTTCGTGGACACTTGACTAAAGATGTTCGCTCGGTGCTGATTGAGCTGAGGATTTTTTCCAACAATTATGCTATGCAAGCTAGAGAAAATATTTCCCCAGCATTCTTCTATATGATGGTCCACCTAGCCATCCATTTACCAAAGGAGGCCATAATTGGAGGACCGGTTCAATATCGTTGGATGTATCCTATTGAGAGGTAAATTATAAAGTCCTTGTATAATGGTCATGTGATTTCCCTGTTTTTCTTTTTTATTTTTTGTGTCTACAAGTCTATAATGCTATGTAAAATGCACAGGTTCTTATCCACTTTGAAGGGGTATATGCGTAATAAGGCACAGCCGGAAGGTTCAATCATTGAGGCATACATTGACAGTGAATGTCTTGCATTTTGCTCAATGTATCTACATGATATTGACACAAGGTTCACTCATGAGGAGCAAAATGCAAACGTTCATGCTATTAATGCCGAAGATGAAGAACTGAGGAGCTCTATATTTCGAGAAAATATTTGGCCTTTCGGTGCACGAGTTTACGATTTCATTGATATAGACGACCTACAAAAGGCTCATTTTTACGTCCTTAATAATTGTGATGAAATTGTTCCATATATCGAGTACGTGGTTCCAAACTCCTTACTTTGCATTGTATTTACATATGCATATTTATATACTTAGTTGACATTGACATGTACTATTGTTGCATATAGCGAACATAAAGCTGAACTTCTGGCCCAAAATGAAAGGATTGTTGACGAAAGACAAAAGAAAGAATTTATCAATTGGTTTGGGAGTCGTGTAAGTAACAAATACTGTTTGAGTACAAAGCAATGTATGTTTTCAATATTGATGATTTATTCTTCTAAACTCCTATTTATTTAATAGATGAAAGTCATGTATCATAATAAGGAACTAATGGCAAGTAAAAGATTTGTATGCGTTGGCATGTGGCCCTGATCAACGAGTTAACCGCTACAGCGGTTGCATTGTCAACAGGTTACAATTTCATACAAAGTCCCTCGAACTGCATAGAAGAACCCAAAATTGTGAGTTTGTGGTGCTAGGCACAAAAGGAGATGAAGAAATTGACTACTTTGGTGTGTTGTATGACATTATAGAGCTTAGTTATGGAGCCAACAAACTCGTCCACTTATTCAAGTGTACCTGGTGGGACATTAGCAATAAAAAGACTGGGATAAACATGGATGCCTACTTTACTAGCATCAATTTTAGTAAGACATGGTATCAAAATGCCCTTTTGTGCTAGCGATACAAACAGAACAAGTGTTTTTCCTAAAAGACACAAAATTGAAGGGTGAATGGCATATGGCCCAAAAGATTCCCCCCCCAAAGTTTGTACGCTATTACAGAAGTTGCAGATGGGGAGATGAGTGCCAGTGAGGCTACATTCCAAGAAGATGAGTCATCTGTCAGTGTAGCACCGCAATCTGCTTTCAATGTTGTCGAAGAAGGCCCCAATCTTATACCATTGCATAGGGTTGGTGCCACTACAGAAGCCGTAGAGACTGCTGACATTACAATTGAACCTTTTATAGATGTTCACTTCATCGATAATGAGGAAACTGATGGGGAAGATGAAACAGGGGTTAAGTACTGTAGTGAAGGGGAAGAGGAAGACACTTTAGAAAGTGAGGATGATACTGATATTGAGGACGTGTAGGGGGTAAGCAAGTGAAGATTGTCGCCATGTATCTGACATATGTAAATAACTAAAAATATATTTATTATGCATCCATCTAATATTCGTACTTTTTATATTAACTTGTCTAATATTTTGTAGACATGGCACCAGGAGGTTGTCGTGGCTGACTTCCTTCGATGCTATTGGCTACGTCATCACACAAGGTTGATCCGGCGGCCTTGAGACCAGTGGAGCATGTCGGTGGTGCTGCAGCACCATCATTGTCTGAGCCATCCGGACCTTGGCCAGACATGGATACGATAGATGTGACTAATATGCGGGGTGAGTTATCGACCATGATGAGCAATTTTGGTAAGGTTACGATTAATTTATTTACATTTCAACTATTGATGGTTATTCACATGTTCATAATGTTGTTCTTAATTTAACTCTACTTTCAGCATCTACATCCATGATGAGGTCAGACCATGGTGCAGCGAAAAACATGTCACTAAAGAAGCACCTGGAGAGGACTAAGCAGCGGATTCGAATCGACATTCCTCCAGGCTACACGAC
Organism: Malania oleifera; assembly: GCF_029873635.1. Classification (NCBI taxonomy): domain Eukaryota; kingdom Viridiplantae; phylum Streptophyta; class Magnoliopsida; order Santalales; family Ximeniaceae; genus Malania; species Malania oleifera. The sequence goes on along the minus strand of NC_080418.1, from coordinate 104,960,630 downwards.
CCCACTTAACGATTGGTGCACCTCGTGGACCCAGGAGCTTGGCATTATATGCTGACAGTATGCTCCAATCATGGCCTTCAGCTGGCCGTAGGTGACTCAGAAGCAACGCATTTTGGTAAGTAATCCTAAACCCTTTTTTTTTTGTTTTATTTTTTTACTTCTAATATACTAGCCAATTAACAACTGTCTAACATTCTAATTGTATTACCTATGCAGGAGGAGTTTGATATGGACATCCTCAAGGCTAACCATGTGAAGAGGGCGGTAGATGTCCAACTGTGCAGTAAATTTAAGAGCTATCGCTCAAAAATGCACAAGCATTTTCGGGCAATGGGAGATCAAGCAAAAGCATGGCCATATGATAAGATATCCCAAGAGGATTGGGAGGTGGTGTGTCGCCATTTCCGCAACCCACATTATCAGGTGATGTGTTTGTATTATAATCACTATTTTTTCATATTGATGTCGTTAATAAACCGTCATTACATCTTTCTTGTAGGCTATATGTGAAACAAATGCTGCAAACCACAGCAAACTCCCTACGACGCATTGCGGTGGGTCGAGGTTATTCGTAAATCATCGACGGGTAATTACTATATATAAAACTATCTAACCATTACATGACTTAATATTAATAATGTCTTATATGATAATGTAGCATGATCTCGATGCTAGTGCAGAGGAGCCACTGCCGAATCTTTATCAGAGAACACACCAATGGTGATCGGGGGAGTCGTGCAAGGGTGCGTAGGGCAAACATGTAAGTCAAATAAAATATTTAGTTTATTACTTGATTCAAAACATCAAAGTTGCATTCTTACTTCTTCTTTTTTATCATTTTCATTAATGAAATTAGGCACGGATGGTCGAGCTAAGGGATGCACCGATTTCAGAGGGGAGTCAGCAAATGACGAATTTCCAGATAACTGCTCTAGTGCTTGGGGAACTAGCGAAGGGTTGGGTGAAAGGTCTTGGAGGTGGATGCATCACCCCAACAGCATCATCATCTATGGGTGTGGCGGCTCATGCAAACATGGAACGAGCGCGTCGAGGCGCCTAGTCTCGTGCGAAGGAGATGGTTCGACAGATGTAGATGGTGAAAATGGAGAACCAGGAATTGAAAGACACGGTGTCCACCATTGTAGTGGAGAACCAGGAATTGAAACACACGATGTCCACCGTTGTAGTGGAGAACCAGCAATTGAAATACACAGTGTCCACCTTTCAAACCCAACCGGAAGCCATGATGAATAGGCAAGCGCAGTTCAAACAAATGATGCGCCAATCTTGACCAGATGATGCGGGTGGCTCCTCTCATTAGAAGGTATCTTCAATTTAATTTAGGAACCAAGTTAGCAGGCTAGGAGCTTGAAATAAAAAGCTAAGATGATTACAAAGTGAAAAGGAAGTTACTCAACACAATGTGAAGAAAGTGTCACCTAATTGGTTAAGGACAGGAGTAGGAGCAGATCACCAGGATAAATTCACTACAACAAAATGACTTCTACCTCCCATCTTCATGTAACTCTTGTTGGTGTATACATAATAATCTCAAATATGTGAGATATTCAACATAGTATAGGTTAACTTCACCTAAAGAGATTTTGCATGAATAATGTGCTTGAAGATGTTTTACATAAATGATTTACATAAAGGATGCTCAATACTTGAAAACATGCAAAAGGAAGATCATTAATAATCTTGAATATGTGAGATGTGCAATTTTCACCACCTCCCTAAACCTAGATTCAACTAAATGACCTGGCAACTCTAAAAAAACTAGAAATAGACACCTAGCACACAAATGTTAACATTGCAAGACCCCTATTGCCACCAACTACTACGGTCTTGTCATGTGTCCAGTTGTTGTCTTGACCTTTCTAGTCCTACAGAGCAACCTGAATACATAAAAGAAGACCACAACCTCTTGTTGAAAAACCTAGTTCTAGAGAGAGAGAGAGAGAGATAACTCTGTATAAAATCAGGAAAATTTAGTGACAATAAAGAGAAAATACAAGAAATTTAGAGAGAGACTTAAACTGAGTTAGAAGAAACTGAAAAATCAAGTATGTGTTCTTAATTTTCATTTGTTCACCTAGGGATTTTGGGTATCTAAAGGAAACAATGGTAGAAACTTGCATAAGGTTGAATCCTAATTAGGAAGATTTAAGCTTGTTATCTCTAATTACTTGATATGGTTACATAATGCATACATGTTTTTTTTTATTGTTATCAAAGTTATATATCTTGTTTAGTTGAGAAATTTTCATATGATAGATATTCATCTTGTAAGGATGATAGCTTTACTTACTATGTCAAACCTTGTGTATGCATATGTCAAATTGTTATAGTGTGAAATAGATAACACTAGTTGTCGTGGTTGTGAAATTATGAAATTTAAGCAAGTAGGGATTGTGTCTCCCTTGGGTGAAAGGCCCTAAATCTCCGTAGGGTATTTTTGCATTAAGTAATGGTTGGCCAAGCTGTAATTTGGCACTTGTTGGCATTTCAGCATTAAGCGGTGGTTAGGAAAGCTGGAATTTGGCACTTGTTTGAGATAAAATGTGCACTTAGTTAGGATAACACTGCTATATTTGGAAAAAAAAAGTGTAAATGTATTTTATATGAATGTTATATGAGGGTCACTTTAGATGAATAAATTGCCTAGAATTAAGAGTGTGTTCATGTATATTGTTTTGAATAAAGAGTGTGTCCGTGCACCTTATGATCATGCATACATGAAATACATCATGTGTTAAGTATTGAAATCCTTATTTGAATAAGGATGTGTACTAAGCTTGTGGTTGCTCACCCTATTCCATATGCCTAGATGAGCAACAATACTACACTGAACTCAATACTATCCACTGTTCTCTGCTATTTATATTCTTTAATGGATAGATTATATATTGTGATTTGTTGATTTCTACCTGATTATATGCTAGTCTAGAATGCCGCCTGCATGGCGGATGCAGTTAATGAGTATTGCATGCTGGTAGTGGATATAGGTTCTCGTGTGCCTTGAATTGAATTATAAATGGCTTATTTGAACTTATCAGGTACAGATTTTATGGGAAAATGTCCGATTTATAGACGGCATGCTACCAAAATTTCGTTAAAATTTTTCCCAAAAAAAAAAAAAAAAAAAACCTGCTATACAATGATAATTATGATAAAATGAATGTTAAAATATTTTTGAAAGGATAAGTGAAAGTTATGAATCATAAGAAAAGAGGCAATGTAAGTTTAGTTCATTTAAAGAAGCATTCATTTTTATATTTTTGGTCCAGTAAGCCTAAAGCATTCATTGTCGAGCGTAAATCATTGAAAATCTTAAAAACACTTGGATAAGGATTTGAAAATTAGAAAAGGCACAAGTTGAATATATACAAAACTAAGAGGGAACATCATCTTCATAATACTTTAAATTAAATGCTCTCATCATCTCATAACATTCATGTCCATATGTCTAGATGAATAATAATACTACACTGAACTCAATACTATCCACTATTCTCTGCTATTTATGTTCTTTAATGGATAGATTATATATTGTGATTTGTTGATTGCTACCTGATTCCATACTAGTCTAGAATGCCTCATACATGGTGGATGCAGTTGATGTGCATTGCATGCTGGTAGTGGATATAGGTTCTTGTGTGCCTTGAACTAAATTATAAATGGCTTATTTGAACCTATCAGGTACAGGTTTTATAGAAAAATGTCCAATTTACAAACGGCATGCTGCTGAAATTTCGTTAAAATTTTTTCAAAAAAAAAAAAAAAACATGTTATACAATGATAATTATGATGAAATGAATGTTAACATATTTTTGAAAGGATGAGTGAAAGTTAGGAATCATAAAAAAGGAGGCAATGTAGGCTTAGTTCATTTAAAGAAGCATTCATTTTTATATTTTTGGTCCGGTATGCCTAAAGCATTCATTGTCGAGCCTAAATCATTGAAAATCTTAAAAACACTTGGCTAAGGATTTGAAAATTAGAAAAAGGCATAAGTTGAATATATACATAACTCGAAGGGAGCATCATCTTCATAATTCTTTAAATTAAATGCTCTCATCATCTCATAACATTCATGTCGATATGCCTAGATGAACAACAACACTATACTGAACTCAATACTATCCACTATTCTCTGCTATTTATATTCTTTAATGGATAGATTATATATTGTGATTTGTTGATTGCTACCTGACTGCATGCTAGTCTAGAATGCGTCCTGCATGGCGGATGCAGTTGATGTGTATTGCATGGTGGTAATGGATATAGGTTCTCCTGTGCCTTGAAATGAATTATAAATGGCTTATTTGAACCTATCAGGTACAGGTTTTATAGAAAAATGTCTAATTTATAGATGGCATGCTACCAAAATTTTGTTAAAATTCTTCCAAAAAAAAAACATGTTATACAGTAATTTTTATGATAAAATGAATGTTAAAATATTTTTGAAAGGATAAGTGAAAGTTAGGAATCATAAGAAAGGAGACAATGTAGGCTTAGTTCATTTAAAGAAGCATTCCTTTTAATATTTTTGGTCCGGTAAGCCTAAAGCATTTATTACTAAGCCTAAATCATTGAAAATCTTAAAAACACTTGGCTAAAGATTTGAAAATTAGAAAAAGGCATAAGTTGAATATATACATAACTTAAAGGGAGCATCATCTTCATAATTCTTTAAATTAAATGCTCTCATCATCTCATAACATTCATATCCATATGCTTAGATGAATAACAACACTACACTAAACTCAATACTATCCACTGTTCTCTGCTATTTATATTCTTTAGTGAATAGATTATATATTGTGATTTGTTGATTGCTACCTGATTGGAAGCTAGTCTAAAATGTCTCTTGCATGGCGGATGCAGTTGATGTGTATTGCATGCTAGTAGTGGATATAGGTTCTCGTGTACCTTGAACTGAATTATAAATGGTTTATTTGAACCTATCAGGTACAGGTTTATGGGAAAATGTCCAATTTACAAACAGCATGCTATCGAAATTTCGTTAAAATTTTTCCCAAAAAAAAAAAAAAATATGTTATACAATGATAATTATGATAAAATGAATGTTAAAATATTTTTGAAATGATGAGTGAAAGTTAGGAATCATAAAAGGAGGCAATGTAGGCTTAGTTCATTTAAAGAAACATTCATTTTTATATTTTTGGTCCGGTAAGCCTAAAGCATTCATTGTCAAGCCTAAATCATTGAAAATCTTAAAAACACTTGGCTAAGGATTTGAAAATTAGAAAAAGGCATAAGTTGAATATATACATAACTCAAATGGAGCGTCATCTTCATAATTCTTTAAATTAAATGCTCTCATTATCTTATAACATTCATGTTCATATGCTTAGATGAATAACAATGCTACACTGAATTCAATACTATCCACTGTTCTCTGCTATTTATGTTCTTTAATGGATAGATTATATATTGTAATTTGTTGATTGCTACCTGATTGCATACTAGTCTAGAATGTCTCCTGCATAGCGGATGCAGTTGATGTGTATTGCATGCTGGTAGTAGATATAGGTTCTCGTGTGCCTTGAACTAAATTATAAATGGCTTATTTGAACCTATGAGGTATAGGTTTTATGGGAAAATGTCCAATTTACAGACGGCATGCTGTCAAAATTTCGTTAAAATTTTTCTAAAGAAAAAACATGTTATACAATGATAATTATGATAAAATGAATGTTAAAATATTTTTGAAATGATGGGTGAAAGTTATGAATCATAAGAAAGGAGGCAATGTAGGCTTAGTTCATTTAAAGAAGCATTCATTTTTATATTTTTGGTCTGATAAGCCTAAAGCATTCATTGCCGAGCCTAAATCATTGAAAATCTTAAAAACACTTGGCTAAGGATTTGAAAATTAGAAAAAGGCATAAGTTGAATATATACATAACTCAAAGGGAGTATCATCTTCATAATTCTTTAAATTAAATGTTCTCATCATCTCATAACATTCATGTCGGTATGCCTAGATGAACATATTCGCAGTATGTTAGGCATAGCACCAATAGAGGACAAGATAAAGGAGGAATGGTTTAAATGGTTTTGACATATGTAATGCAAGCTAAATACTGTACCAGTGAGGAGGAGTTAGCTACTTACTATTATTGCCAATAGATGGTAGAGGTAAAAGTAAAATAACATGGAATGATATATATATATGGTGAAGGATTTAATTACTCTAAAGATGTTCGAGGAAAATCTCCTCGATCATATGAATTGATCGAAAAGAATTCATATAACTGATTCCACTTATTGGAACTTAAGATTTAGTTTATTGGTTGTTCATTTATATATCTAATCATGATAGAAGAATTGAATTTTCATGATCTACAAAAAGATTGATTTTTTCAACATAACAATTTTTCTCTATAGTATAAGAAGCTTTAATATTGAAATTTGACATCTTAATAATTCTCCAAATGAAATTATTCTTTCAATAATTAAAGAAATTTAAATTTCCAAATTTCAAATCAAATAACTATTAAGAAAATAATGGAATTAAGGTCAAGCAAAATATGACATGTACCGTATGGATTTCAAAAAAAAATTATGTTGTATTTGGAATCACAAATTTTTAGATTTAAATTAATAAAAATTTATATAAAATTCAATACAATTTTATATGGTACTTAATCAAAATATATGTAAAAAAAAAAATTAAATCTAACAGTGCAATCTCAAAACTCTCAAACAGTATGTTAGAATATTCAACAACTAAATATGTTGAATTGAGACTAGAATATTTGATTTGAATAATGTATGTATTAAAGATTGATTGGAATAATATTTAAGATGCACATATATTGGAAAACAAATGGAAACCAATCAAGATTTATCATATACTCAAAATATCTTTTTTGTGATCCAAAAAACTATAGACTTAACCAATACACTCATGACAAGATTTCTTCACACATAGAAGGTAGTTTCATATAGGACACTAGGGGTGATAAAATGGGTTGACAGATCATGTTTGAACAGGTCACAAACATGTGGAGGTTAAACAAGTTTAGGTTCAAATTGATCTATTTATTAACGAGTGACTAATTTATAAATCCAAACCCGCTCATTTAATAAACAAATCATAAATGGGTACCTATTAAGCACCTGTTTAAAAATATAATTTATTTATTTTAATTTTTTCTTTAATATTTCATCAAAATTGACTTAATTTTTTTTAATACTTAAAAAAAAAAAAAAACAACCTAAACGTGAATAGCCCAAAGGCCAAAGGGCCCAAATGCAAAAAAAATTTAAAAAAAATTTAAAAAAAATTTAAAAAAAAAATTGAAAAAAAAATGTAAATGGATCAGCCAACGAGTACCCGACACAAACCCACCCAACCCACTTATTAAATGGGTCGGGCTCGAGTTGACTTATTTATAAACAGGTCGCCCCTTTCCAAACCTAAACTCGATCTAAATGGACGGATGACAGGTCACTCATCAGGTTTTGACCCATTTTTTCATCCCTATAGGAATATATGGACAAATTAAACTCTCATCTTCATTATTTTTTATTTTATTATAGTCTTTCCTAATCATTTTTTTGTAAGGGCTTTAGTTGCTACTTTTTGAATTTTAGGGTTTTACTAGTCAAAATAAAGTCCTACTAAGCTCATACCATGTATAATAGGAATATTTTTAAGGTTTTTTTATATAGTGGCCATGTTTTATCGGTTCTATAAAAAGGTATCCATGATTTAAACTTTAACTTTTCTTATTATCATCAATCGAAGAAATTCCATAATTCATGAATGCCTTAGCACCTTATACGTCTGTCATGAGTGCACTGTACAAATACCATTTATATTTCTTAGGGCGCGTCCTAATTTAGATCTCGGATTTTCATATTGTAAGTCTTAGTGAAGACATGGACTATTATGTCCTATTATATAGTTTGGGTGTAGTATGGTGCTATGGGCTTCTAATTGACCCAAAAGAAAAATAAAAAGAAAATATCATTTATAACCAAGAAAGAAAAAGGCAAACAACACAAGATGCTCCCTCTTAACTAAAAACTAATCTCTCTTAAAGCAAAGATAATTCACTACACAATTATAAAATGGAAAGGCCCATAAATGTACACAAAACCTTTATTGCAAAGGCCAACAAGTCAACAAAGAAACTTAAAAAATAAAAATAAAAGAAACAATAGTCATGTGGGAATCTAGGAACCAAGAAAAATGTGCTTGCATTGTGGGAATCTAATACCCCACCTCAGCTGGATTTATATGTAAATTTGACTATGCACACCCACTGTGACTCATTGGCTCCAGCAGTATTCCCTTCCCCCCACCCCATAAACCCCAATCATCCACCCAAAAAAATAAAAACCCATTTAAAAATTAAAAATAAAAATAAAAAAGCAGCTACGACCCCCATTGCCTTCCTCACTAGGCAGCTAGCTATATATACACATGCCAATCTGTGCTCTTAACGACACCACGGCAAACCCAAACCAACAAGATGACTGCATTCCTCAAGTGTTCTCCAATATTTTCCTTGTGCCTTCTGGCATGCCTTCTTCCCCATGCTGCCAATGCTAACCAAGCTGAGAGCCTAAGGAGATTTATGGAGCTGAAATGGTCACAAAGCCCTCCTGTCAAGGACCTTTGGCCTGACCTGCATGATGCAGAGGAGCATTGGAGCTCTCCGGCGCATGTCGAACCTGCGCGTGCCAGTTGGATGCGGGCGGATAAGATCAGACAGCTGCCAGGGCAACCTCGAGGGGTGGATTTCGATCAGTACGCAGGCTATATCCCAGTTGATCCGAAGTCTGGAAGAAAACTCTTCTACTATTTTGTTGAGTCCCCTAAGAAAAACTCCTCGTCTAATCCTTTGGTCTTGTGGCTCAACGGAGGTACGTGATTTGTACTAATTAATAAGCCAAAGTCACCGCATGCTCAATTTTTTAACAAACGCTTAATTGTACTTGCATCTTCCGTCATTCTTTCTCCTCTGTCCTTTTTTTCATTTAATTTACCAAAGAAAACGTGTCCCCTGAATTGAGAAAACAAAACAAAAACAATTGACTAAAACAAAACAGCTCCGTCAAAGCTATAGCAATTTCAACATGAACTTTGTCCTTTTCCCCTTTAGACTCTCTGCTTGCTTTCTCCGTGTCGTATATATGTTATATTAAAACAAAGAAGACGAGGTAAGCTGATTCATCCCGTACAGGATAGCAAAACATAATTAATATTCAGCATCATCATTGAAATTGAGCTTTGCTTTCAGGGATTTTCTTCCATTAATTAATCTTATTATGAATTCATGATGCGTGCATTGCAAATACACAAAGCTACAAACACATGCTCGCAGGTTAGCCTCTGCGCGCAGCGCAGGTGCTTTTACTAGATTCCAACTGTGTAAAAACTTTACTTTTGTGGGTATTTAAAAATTATATATTTGTATATAGACATAGCTACCACTTGCGTGTATTAATTAGGTGGGGAAGAAGCTAGGCCAGGCCAGGGCAAGGCAAGATACCATTTTAGTCATATATGAATAGCTGGTGACAATCACCGCTGCAGAATCTTAAGAGCTGAAAAGCATGTTTATATGTATATATATAAGCGTCAACATCCTCCTTTCTTACTCTTGCACATGGTCATGATAGAGTGGCGTTTGGCATTTTACAGGGCCAGGATGTTCCTCCTTAGGATATGGGGCCATGGAGGAAATTGGACCTTTCAGAGTTAACAGCGACGGCAAAACACTGTTTAGAAACAACTATTCTTGGAACACAGGTTACTATTACTAATTAATAATAGCTTCTTCTTATTTTTTAACTGGGATTGAGTAAGCTCTGCATATATGTGTGAATGACAGTGGCCAACGTAATCTTCTTGGAATCCCCGGTCGGTGTGGGGTTCTCGTACTCAAACATAACCTTCGATTACCTACAAACCGGCGATAAGGCGACAGCCCAGGACGCCTATACTTTTCTCCTCAACTGGCTTGAGAGATTTCCGCATTATAAAACCAGAAATTTCTTCATAGCCGGGGAAAGCTATGCCGGTCATTACGTGCCTCAACTCGCATACACCATTCTTCTCAAGAACAAGAATAAGAAACAGCCTGCCCTCAACCTTCAAGGCATAGCTGTAAGTTAAAATATTAAAAAATGACAATATCTATTGACGTAGAATATATAATTTTTTATATTTTATTATTATAAAATATGTTATGTGATGTATCAGATAGGGAACGCATGGATCGACGACATCAAAGATAGCTGGGGAATATATGATTATTTATGGACGCATGCTGTGAACTCAGATGAAACCAACGGAGGGCTCCATGCCCACTGTGACTTTTCAAATGGAACTTTGTCTGAAATGTGTCGCAGCTTCCTGGATAAATCCAAAGATGAAATGGGCAGCATCGACCCCTACAACATTTATGCCCCTATCTGCCTAAACCCTGCAGCCAACAAAAATGGATCAAGTAGCACTCGTGGCTCTGTAAGTTCTATTAAATTGCTAGCTGCGCTAATCGAACTTTTTTATTTTTCTATTAATTATATTTTACATAGAATTAATTACAAGTTTGCTGTTCTAATTAATATTTGGCTTTTATATATTGATGTCGTTTAAGCAGGTTGGCAGTTATGATCCTTGTTCAGATAATTACGTACTTTCTTATTTGAATAATCCGGCGGTCCAAAATGCATTCCATGCAAAGTTTACCAGTTGGACACTTTGCAGGTAAACACAACCAGTACATATATATAATTGACCACACCAGAGGCAAAAACTTCCATCCCTCACAGGGGCTTTCAAAAGTTTAATTCCGTGAAAAATCAAACTTATAAAGTCTAAGTTAGCTAGATTTTTAATTAGCAAGCTCTTAAGAATATGCGCCCCTGCTTTGATTTCACAAGCCAAACCTTCAGCTTGTGTATTCAACTCAAGTATGAACTTTATAAAATTTAATATAATTTTATACAGTAATTTTTTTCAAACCCCTACAAGTTCAAAACTCAGAATCTAACCTCAAAGCAAGCCAACGACTTTTAAAATCAGACCAAAATTATAATCGTTGCATGTGATGAATGTGCAGACACTTTGCTTGGGCTGATAGCCCAATAAGCACTCTACCCATCATTAGTAATGTGGTGGGCAGCGGCATAAGGGTATGGATGTACAGGTATGTATGTTTTAGCTTATTAAAATCAAATACCATTCATTTAACCATCATTAATTAATTGAAAGATCAAAGGGAACCCAAAAAAATGCTATTGAATTCAAGAAAAGTGTTGAAGAAATTAACCATGCCTTATATATATGCGCGCAGTGGGGATATAGATTCAATTGTGCCAATTACATCGACAAGGTATTCCATAAACAGCCTCAACCTTCCTATCATATCTTCTTGGCGCCCATGGTACTCCAACAATGAGGTAAATAATCAATATATATACCCACACACTCTAGGGAGTGAATACATACAATAAGTATAATATATTTTTATTTATCTTTTTAGTTTTTGTACAATTTTTTTTTTTTTTGTCTAATTAATTAATTAAGCTCATATTTTTTGTATTTATCATTTTAGCTATATTAAAAGAAATATAAAATTATAAAGTATAAAATCCTTCAAATATTTTTATTTAAATGAAATCAAATGATAAATGCCAAAAGAAATCTCATTTATAATATTATATATACATGTTGCATATTAATATTTCATTCTATCTTCTCCCTTCAATTATTTTCCAAAGTTATCGGCCTCATCATTGATGAATGATTCCTTGTAAAAAAATATTTCATTTCTATTACTAATTGTTTCATTATTAGCTAATACAATTTAAGAATTCAACTTTGAAATCAAATTTTTTTAAATTTTGTGATTTCAATTAAAATTTCACACAAATTTAATTTTAAAATTATTCAAATTCGCACTAAATAAAATTTTAAGTTGTATATTTTTCAATGTCGGGCACAAATATTTTAAATTTTCAACAAAAATTGAAAGGGTCACATTGACCCTATATTCAAAAGCTAAGGCAAATTAATAATCATATGATGAATGATGGATTGAAGGTGGGCGTAGAGAGAGAGAGAGGATTGGAGTATATAATTAATGGCGGCAAAGGTGGGTGGCTAATTGATTTAATTAAAGTTTGATATACATACATATATATAAATATATGTATATATGTGTGAACAACTGTTGAACTATGAATGAATGAATGTGAAGGTGGGAGGATACGTGGTGGCGTATGGAGGGCTGACGTTGGCCACAGTAAGAGGGGCAGGACATGACGTCCCGAGCTACCAGCCTGAAAGAGCACTAACCCTTTTCTCATCATTCCTTCAAGGACGCCTTCCTCCTTCCTCCCCCTGACCCCACCCTCGCCCTTCCTCCTCCATCCACGCCTGCCCACGCACGCGTGCTAGCTCTTTCCCATGCAGCACCAGAAGTAGTAACAGTATCTAAAAAAGAGAGAGAGAGAGAGAGAGAGAGAGTGCTGACAATCCAAAGACCAGACTTCCCCCCAGCAATAAAGCACCTTTTATTGGAACATCTATTATGTGTGGTGTGCTCTATCCTATACATAAAAGCTGATTTGCTCGATTGTTCTCTTTTCCTTTTCTCGTTTTTTCTGTGTTTTCTTTTTTTTTTTTTTTGGGGGGGGGGGGGGGTGAGGAATTATATTTGCAATAATCATGTATTTTCATAGAGATGAATGAACTACATATATGTATATTTACATCAAGCCAAAATTCTAAATGAATTGGTCTTCGATGTATGAGCAAGTGTATATTATTTATTTTCATGTGGAGCAAGTTAATTACAAAGGGAATTTTTAACTGTTTTTTTTAATTAACAATAGAAGTCAATTATTCTTGATCACACAATCTAGAGAAGTTTTAAAAGAGAAAGAAAGAGTTTGCTTTATATAAAAGTAACTAGTATTCTGGAGAGTGTTGAAACAAAGTTATTTGATAACTCTTCATATCCAATCCCAAACAATAAGATTGTACTACAACCAAAAATACACAATAAACATATATATTGTGTGAATGAATCTGTCATATGATACTTGTTAGAGGGTTTCGACAGTATCTATATAAAGAGCAAACTACCCTCTGTTTCATCTTCTCAAATTGTGGCTTGTGGGGAACTCACAAAAATGGTAAGAGTAGGGGTTGGACCTTCTCCTTGTATTTGTATAGTCTCATGGGAAGCATCCATCATGGGTCACATGTCTGCAAGGCCTACACTATCATTATCTCATTGGTGCAATGGTTCCAATACCAAATATGGCAATCACTAACCATTATAGACCCAGCTTCATAGTTCTTCATATTTAATTTTCATCTTTAACGTCACCAAATTTTATTAATTAAAAACTATAGGACAATATAAGATAAGGTTTTGAAACGGTATGTTTTTTGGATTAAATTACACAACTTATAGAATGACACAAAATTTCTACGTGAGGAAGCACCTTTCAATCACAATCAATCTAAAATGATATTTTATGTGCTCAAAGGTCTAGATAACCATATTCAAGAGGAATATTAGCATCATAGATATCAAAAGACAATTAATTTTATGACCATCATACATAATATGGAAATGTGATATAAAATTTGCATAGTGTCACATGTATAGGATTCTCGATGGCCCAAGGAATCACCCTTGCCAAAATCCTCCTGGATTCTTAAGGAGTTACACCCATGCGGCGACAAGACTACACTAAGTCCTGACTAGTCGTACACATCCTTATCCAAGGAAATACTCAAGTGTCTAAACTAGTGGTCAAATCTCACGGCTCCACAACCCTTGATTCAACTAAGGTCATCACTAATGAATCCGGAATCATACAATAAGGAAAATAAGTCACATTCCACTAGTACTGAGGGTAGCTCTCATCCTCACACCACAATCAGGATCACAATGCAAACAACTCCACCCAACTGTATAGTTGATGGCTAAGAAGGACGTACACCTAAACCTTCAGGCCAAAGAGACTCGAGTGATCACATTCCCAAATAGAACATGAAAGTCAAGGTGAAGTCCCAAGAGGGGGGTGAATTGGGTTTATAAAAATCTTTTAAGGGTTTTTACAAATTTTCAACCTTTCGTAAACTTACAAGGATTGTTTTGAATTGAAATACTTAATCAAACCAATCACAATCAACACTTCAATATCAATCACAAACCAATCAAAACTTTCATGGGGCTCCTAATCCTATATGAAAGCCCAGCACACTCTTTGAGGATGTCAATAGCCCTCCCATGAACACTCCTCAGGGTTGCTAACTTGGTACTCATCGAGATACCGAGAGAGGTAGGACACTTACCTAGTGTTCCCGCAAAAGTCATATCTCCAAAGTATTCTCGAGCGCATATGAGTAGCCACCGAGGATCTAATAATCATACATTTTAAATTCAAGAATAATCATACATTTTAGATTCAAGAACACTATAATCATAGCCATACGGACCAACCAAAACATCATAGTGACATACCGAAACTATCCCTATAATCACCACACAATCGTATCCAAGTTAACTGACCTTACTTCCAAGTTAATAATCATACACCAAAACCATGTGTCAAGATTGCAGAACTCAAAGACTACATTTTTCCCTATTCAGTCTATTAGCATCCTCGTTGATGAACATGAACATACCAAGTTTCAATAATACTTGCTAAATTCTAACACAAAAGGCTTCAACCAACCACAAATAGAAACTCTTCATAGTAGCCAGTCTTATCTCTAATCCTATAGTAGACTTCATCCCATTCTAATCCAAAGTCACTCATAGTACACACTCTCAAATCCAAACGAAATGCAACATCCCCTATAATAACCACACTCAGATCTTTGAACCATCCTTGGAATTCTTACATCCAAGTCATGACTCAACCATAATTTGACTACTAACTAGCATACTCAGCAATTCTAAAGGCTAACACACTCCCAGAACTCAACTCACAATCTTTGATATGAATTTGTATTATGGCCTTGTCTCTTAACCATCAAAACATTTGGTACTTAACCAACCAAGTAAACTTTAAGCTCAAAACCAACAAAACATTTCTGTTAGGCCAAGTAGTAAGGGTCTTTCATTCCTACTATGTTTTGATGACAACAACCCATTAGTAGTTCTTTAAGGCAACTAACCTTTTTCTCTAAGTCATATTCAGCTGCACGGAACTGCACCAGAACCAACAAGTTTCAAATCATTCGAAGCAACTCATGTCATAACCAAAGGCACAACCACTCAAAGCATTCATGGAATCTACACAATATACAAGTGATCCAAAGGATGAGTGTGCAAGTGAGAGAGACTATTTTGTAAATCCCTTGCATATGGAGTGACTCAAAATTAAAAGCAAGAAATGGGCATATCACACACGCACAACATAAACAAATAAAGCTATTAAAAGTGTCTAAAGAAACCCCCAAACGGACAAGGACCTTCTTAGAACTTAAAAGAAAATTTTCCAAAGAAGTAAGAAGGGACTCATCGATGAACACAGGGCTTCGTCGACGAACACAGGGTTCTCATCAAAGAAAAGAAATCAAGAGGCACCTGAATTCATAACCAAAAACTCGTCGACGAACACAGGGTGTCGTCGACGAATGTTATGAAGAACTCGTCGACAAACACAGGGTTCTCTTCGACGAATAGAAATCGAGAGGCACCTAAATTCAGAACCAGTAACTCGTCGACGAACACAAGGCTTCGTCGACGAACGTTGGGCAGCAACGTTCATTAAATGCAACAGAATGGCTAGTTTGACCCTTGTCTTACATTAATAAATGCCCAACGGCTCTCCAGCATTCCTCTCACCCATTTGGTGTTTAAATAGGAGTTATTGCATTTACTTCTTACTAAGAAAGTTTATATTGTATCAAGATCATTTATTGGTGCTTTCATTCTAGGGTTTGCTCATACACTCACTTGACCTCTTCCTGCTGCTTTTACTTTTGTTTCTACTCCATTGATAAGAGGACATTGAGTGAGGTTATTGTTGTGATACTCAACTCAAAGGGAGCATTTAAATTCGTATTTATTTCTCATCAACTTCTTGTAAAGAAAGGCCCTTTGTGAGCCATTATAGGGTGTCTCTAAGTGAGTACCTTGTTGAAGCTCTTTGTGAGTAGCTGTGTGTATTTGGCTTCTCCGCCTAAAGGAGGATCATAGTAGATTTTGGGAATCTTTGAGTTGGTCTCAAGGCATGGACGTAGGCAGGGTGCCGAACCACATAAATATCTCCGTGTTAAGTTTCTCTTCTCTTTTATCTCTTTTATATTGTTATTGCGATTTGTTGCATCTTTACACTGTGATATTATGCACTTGTTTTTTATAAGATTTTTGTGTTTGTAGAAAGCTTGCATTTCTGCGAAAAATGTCTATTCACCCCCCCCCCTCTAAACGCTCAACCAGGCCAACAAGTGGTATCAGAGCGATAGTTGCTGAAATCTGTAGTAACTGCCAGGCGAAAAGATCAACATGGCGGATATGTTTGCCCAAGGTCAATCCGCGGACCGTCCCTCTAAATTCTATGGAACTAACTACCCACATGGAAAGATCGAATGTCGATCTTCATCCAGGCCTATGACTATCAAATGTGGAACGTCATCACTGAAGGAGACTACACCTTCAAAAACGAAGACGGCGATCACATACCCAATGCAAGGCTAACACAGCTGAACTTCAAGACCAAGAACTTCCTATATTGCGATGTAAGTGATGAAGAGTACAACCGAATATGCGGATGCAACACGGCTAAGGAAATGTGGGAAAAGCTTCAAGTAACATACGAAGGTACAACCCAGGTAAAAAGATCAAAAATTTATATGCTAGTAAAAGAATATGAGATGTTCAAAATGGAAGAAGGTGAGACAATTACAGCCATGTTTACTCGGTTCACACACATCACTAATGGACTAAAAGCTCTCAGTAGAGAGTACTCTATGGAAGATAATGTGCAGAAAGTCCTTCATTCATTACCAACATCTTGGCACGCCAAGTCCATAGTAATTGAAGAAGAAAAGGACCTCTCAAAGGTCACCCTTGACGAACTAATTGGGTCTCTTATGACCTATGAGATCAAGAAGAAAAATGCTGCTACAGAAGCTGAAGTACCCAAGAAGGCTACCGAAATTGCTCTAAAAGCCGTAAAGCAAAAAGAACTCTTAGAAGAGGAAGAAAATGATGATGAAGATGAAGTCGCCCTCCTTATAAGAAGATTCAGAAATTTTCTGATGAACAAACGAAATGGAAAACAAAAGAAGAAAGGAGAATCGAGCATTAGATGCTACAATTGCAAAAAGATCGGATACCGCATGGCCGATTGTCCCTGCTCAAAAACAAAGGCAACAATCAACAGGGAGACAAAAATAAGTTCAAAGCAATGAACGCAACCGAATGGGATGAACTGGATGGAACCTCAACCGACGAAGAAATTGAGGAAGAAGCAGCTCATTTCTACCTTATGGCGACGAACAAAGTGAGGTAAATTCTGATGACGATTATCTCCCTTCATATGAAGACTTAGAAGAAAATTGTAGAAAACTCTATGTTGAACTCAGAGCATCTAAAAAGAAACTCAAACTCTTAGAAGAAAATCATTCAAGATGCAAACAAAAACAAATTTGTTCATGTGACACTTTGAAAGCAAAAAATGTATCTCTTCGTCTTGAAAATGAGAAGCTCTCTAAGGAATACATAAACTACAAAGAGTCCTCTCAAAAGGAAATTGGAAGCTTGAAAAGTCAACTAGTCAATTTTCTTCAAGAAACTCTTCATTGAAAAAGAAGGTGGAAGATCAAAACAATACTATTTATAAATTTACAAATGGTAAAGAGAATTTCAATAAGTTACTTGGAGCTCAAAGGTTTGGAATTTTCAAAGAAGGATTAGGAAACGGTCTTTCATCTTCAGAATCAATAGGATTTGCAAATCTTTATGCTAAAAGGAGCTCCGCATCAAAGAAAAACCATGCACCTAAACTAAACCCCTCACATGCTAATAAAGTTTGTCTATATTGTGAGAGAAAAGGTCATGTACGATTTACTTGTCCCTTTTGGGGAAATAGAGGAAAGAATATGAACTATAAATGGGTGATTAAGAATACTAACCCAATAGGACCCAAGAAAATGTGGGTACCAAAACAAATCATTTAATGTTGTGTGCAGGTATGTTTGAAAACCGACTCCATAAGAAACAAATGGTTTCTCGATAGTGGATGTTCAAGACACATGACGGGAGACACAAGCAAATTTCTCTCTCTCACCTACAAGAAGGTAGGGCTAGTCACATTTGGAGACAATGCCAAGGAAAGAATCATCGGTAAAGGTAAAATAGGTAATTCATCATTGGCTATTGAAAATGTTGCTCTTGTAGATACTCTCAAACACAACTTGTTAAGCATTAGTCAATTATGTGATAAGGGATTAAACATTACTTTTCAATCCACAAAATGCTTAGTAAATGATTTAAATGGAAATACCATCCTCGTAGGAAATCGTGAATCCAACATATACACAATTGAGTTTGATGATATCGAAAATTGTAACATTAAATGTTTAGCAGTTACAAATGAAAATTGGACTAGGTCATCCAAGCATGGATCTACTTCATAAACTTTCATCCAAAGAACTAGTAAATCGCCTACCAAAAGCAATTATGTGAAAGACAAAATATGTGATGCATGTCAATAAGGAAAACAAGTTAAAACCTCTTTCAAAACTAAGAAAGTGATTTCTACCTCAAGACCCTTAGAGTTAATTCATCTTGATTTATTTGGCCCTAATGACATAGCTAGCATTAGTGGAAAGTTGTATGCATTTGTTATAGTTGATGACTTCTCAAGATTTTCATGGGTAATTTTCCTTGCTAACAAAAGTAACACCTGTAATGCATTCATCCATTTTTGTGGAAAAATTCAAAATGAAAAGGGAACGTCAATTGTACACATTAGGAGTGATAGAGGGAGAGAATTTAGAAATAAAGAACTAGAAGACTTTTTCAACAAGAATGGCTATTCACACAACTTCTCCGCACCAAAAACTCCACAACAAAACGGAGTAGTTGAAAGAAAAAATTGAACACTCCAAGAAATGGCTAGAACAATGCTCAACAAACATAACTTGCCAAAATACTTCTGGGCAGAAGCCGTTAGCACAGCTTGCTATGTTAGTAACCGGGTTATCGTTGGATCCAAGTTAGGAAAAACCCCATATAAGATATGGAAGGGTAGAAAACCTAACATTTCACACTTTAAGGTTTTTGGATGTAAGTGTTTCGTATTAAACGATAGGGATCATTTAGCAAAATTTGACTCAAAGTCCGATGAAGGAATTTTCATAGGATATGCCATGAATAGCAAAGCATATAGGGTATTCAACAAAAGAATTCAAACTGTTCAAGAATCAACCCTGTTGTGTTTGATGAAACTAACCCTCAAGCATCCAAAACACCTATTAAGATAAATGAAGAAAAGCAAGTGACCACCTTTAGAATTGAAAAAGAATTAGAACAACTTAAGTTAAATAATGATGAAGATACAAACCGTCAAGATACAAACATCAATCATCTAGGATCATCTCCTCAAAAGTTTAACCAACCAAAAGAAAAGGAGAATCATGAACTACCTAAATCTTCGAAATCTGTAAAAAAAATCATCCAACTAATCTTATCATAGGTAGTCCATCCCAAGGAGTTAGCACCAGATCTCACCTAAGAAGTGGATGTAATCATATCGCTTTCGTATCTCATCTAGAACCTAAAAACTTTGAAGAAGCTAAAAATGATGGAAAATTGGATTAATGCCATGCAAGAAGAACTAGATCAATTTGAAAGAAACAAAGTATGGCACTTAGTTCCTAAACCCAAAAATACTACAATAATTGGCACAAAATGGGTGTTTAGGAATAAGAAAGATGAAGATGGGAACATTGTTAGAAACAAAGCTAGATTGGTAGCCCAAGGGTATAACCAACAAGAGGGTATTGACTATGATGAAATTTATGCCCCGGTAGCAAGACTAGAAGCTATTAGGATGCTCCTTGCCTTTGCTTGCTACAAAAACTTTAAGTTATTTCAAATGGATGTTAGTAAAAGCGCATTTTTAAATGGATACATAAATGAAGAAGTATAGGTCAAACAACCTCCAGGATTTGAGAGCCACACTCATCCTGATTACGTATACAAACTCTCAAAAGCCCTTTACAGACTCAAGCAAGCACCAAGAGCATGGTATGAGCAGTTAAGCAAATTTCTCCTAGAAAATGGATTCACAAGAGGAAAATTTGATACTACTCTCTTCTTAAAACATAAGGAAAATGATATGCTTGTCATACAAATTTATGTGGATGATATCATTTTCGGTGCCACAAATGAAACCTTGTGTCAAGATTTTGCTCAAATTATGCAGGAAACAATTAAGATGAGTATGATGGGTGAGCTAACCTTCTTCTTCGGATTACAAATTAAGCAAATGAAACATGGAATCTTCATAAATCAAGCAAAATACGTCAAGGACATGTTAAAGAAATTCAACCTTGAAATGGGTAAGTCTAAGGTAACTCCTATGAGCATCACAACTAAGCTTGACGCCGATGAAAAAAGGAAAAATGTTGACCAAAAACTCTACCATGGAATGATCGGTAGTTTATTGTATCTCACTTCCAACAGGCTTGATATAATGTTCAATGTTTGTCTTTGCGCTAGATTTCAATCTTGTCCCAAAGAATCTCATCTTCAAGCAGTCAAAAGAATCTTTAGATACTTGGCAGGCACTTTTGACTTAGGACTCTTCTATCCTAAAACTGCTCCCTTTGACCTCACATGCTACTCTAATGCTGACTACGGTGGTTGTAAAACCGATAGAAAAAGTACTAGTGGAACATGTCATTTCCTTGGCCACTCTCTTGTGTCCTAGTTTTGCAAAAAACAAACCTCCGTAGCTCTCTCAACCACTGAGGCTGAGTATATAGCAGCCAGCAACTGCTGTGCCCAAGCCTTATATATGAAACAACAACTTGAGGACTTCCAAATCTTAGTTAATGCATAGCGACAATACTAGTACCATCAACATCTCAAAGAATCCATGCCTCCATTCTAGAACTAAGCATAATGAAATTAGGCACCACTTCATTTGAGACCATGTTCAAAAGGGAGACATTGAGTTGGTTTATGTTCCTACTAAAAATCAACTCACCAACATTCTCACTAAGCCACTCAATGAAGAAAGATTCCACAAAATTCGACATGCCCTACGCATGTGTACCCCTTCAGATATATTATAGGATACTTGTGTCGGTTCTTACCCCTTTATCTTGCTCACCATTCACTTAACCAAGTTATTCTCCTTCTTCCTGCTCTTGTCGACGAACACAGGGTATTCGTCGCTGAGAATTATGAATAATTCGTTGACAAACACAGGGGTCTAGTCAATGAATTTGCCTTAATTTGGTCGACGAACACAGGGCCTCGTCGAAGAAATCTGTCAGGATACTTATTATTCCCATTTGTACAGACACTTCTCTCTACAAACCCTAGTCGTTTCCCCTTCAATCATCTCCTTCCTCTCAGCACTCTGTCCCTCTTTCAACCCACCTTGCGCTGCCCTCTATCTCCTTCCACCTCTCTTTCGCTACCACACACGCTCTCACCTTCGAAGCTCTCTGTCATCCCTTAGCTCTCTCATCCTATCGGCTCTCCCATCCTCTTCCAACTCTCTCCATCCCTTCGTCCCTAATGGATCCCCATTCGAAACACCGCAACCTTCAAACTAAAGCCAGCGAAGGTTCCTCTCATCGCCCTACCTCCGGTCCTCCTGCGCCTACCGCCGCAAATCCTGACCCGCATTTCATCTCTCCCAAAGCTGCCTACCGCTATCAAAATAACATTCTCAAGCGGCATATAGTCTACGGAAAAATCATGCCCTTCGATTTCCTCCAGCTCCATTTCCCCACTCTTCTCTCCAAGATTAAAGCCCTCGGGTGGGATGCCCTTTTTGACCTTGATGAGCTCGTCTATAAGGATTTAGTTCATGATTTCTACGCAAATTTTGTTCCCTCACATCGCGGAATTGCCGCCTACTCCACAGTTCGCGGGACTATTATTCAGCTCTCTGAGGACACATTCTCTGCTGTGCTCGGTTGCACCCCTTATCCCCTTTGAGGCCTCCCCAAGTCATCTTGGCCCACACGATTTGACTGGCTCAACTTGCACGCCACACTCAAGCTAATTACTGGTAATCCTCGCATTCCCGTGATTGCTCACCCAAAATCCAAGGACCTCACAGTTGAATTTCGGGTCCTTCACCATATGATCATGTACAATTTGTGCCCTCGCACTGGTGGCAGGGATTGAGTCACCCCAAGCGATATCTTCAGCATGTACTGCCTCTGGTTTGGCCATGGCATATACCTTCCATTCATGAGGAAGGCCTCAAACGGCAGTGAGGTTGTCTTCCTTACAATCGTCTCCTCACGACCTTCTTTGATCACTTCAACCTTATTCGCGCCGGCTTGCCCTATATTCATCTTGCTCTAGAATATATATACACTAAGGCGACCCTTCGTCGTATGCACTTTGAAAAAGATGAAGAAACCAACACGTGGGTCAAAGCCCACGAGTAGGACCATCTTCCGGTCGATAAAGTTGAGGCCGCCATGGAGGCCGATGAAGAGGAAGGCGAGCATGAGGACACTGCATTTGGCCATATCCTGGAGCGTCTGGATGAGCTTCAGCATGCCATGACCCAATCCGAAATTCGTCACCATAATCGATTTGATTCCTTAGATGCGTCTCTTGCTCGGAAAGGAAAAACTAATCGTGCTCGCTTTAACACCCTCGACGCCTCTTTTGCTGCACTCTTTGACCGTCTAGGTCGCCCACGCGAGTTGCGCTTTGTCTCCGCTTTCCCCCAATTTTGATTATGGCAAAGGGGGGGAAATAATTTTAGGTTTCTACTCGGATGTATTCGGATGTATTTAGAATGAATTAGCTTTGTAATCACTGCACGCAATGTAGAAATTTAGTACTGAGATTATTGAACTTAGCAAGCATTGAAAATTTTTGAACATAAATGCTCTATCTGTGTACAAACATGCTTGAATGATTGATATACTGGACTGTTATTTTTTATGCAGGGTTAATTGGGAAATGTCTTACTTATAAACGGCATGCTGCCGAAAATTTAAATAAAATCTTCTTTCATACAATGAAAACATTAAGGGGGAGAATTTTATTTAAACTCTAAAACCTATTCATTTAGTAAGGGGGAGCATATATTTTTCAAAGAGAACACTAATGGTTTGCCATCATCAAAAAGGGGGAGAATGTTAGACCAAGTAGTTAAGGGTCTTTCATTCCTACTATGTTTTGATGACAATAACCCATTAGCAATTCTTTAAGGCTACTAACCTTTTTCTCTAAGTCATATTCAGTTGCACAGAACGGCACCAGAACCAACAAGTTTCAAATCAGTCAAAGCAACTCATGTCATAACCAAAGACACAGCCACTCAAAGCATTCATGGGATCTACACAATATACAAATGATCCAAAGGATGAGTGTGAAAGTGAGAGAGACTATTTTGTAAATCCCTTGTATATGGAGTGACTCAAAATTAAGAGCAAAAAATGGGCATATCACACACGCACAACATAAACAAATAAAGCTATTAAAAGTGTCTAAAGAAACCCCCAAACGAACAAGGACCTTCTTAGAACTTAAAAGAAAATTTTCCAAAGAAGTAAGAAGGGACTCGTCGACGAACACAGGGCTTCGTCGACGAGCGTAACACAGACCTTTGTCAATGAACATAGGGTTCTCATTAACGAAAAGAAACCGGGAGGCACTTGAATTCAAAACCAAACACTCGTCGACGAACACAGGGTGTCGTCGACGAATGTTATGAAGAACTCGTCGACGAACACAGGGTTCTCGTCGACAAATAGAAACCGAGAGGCACTTGAATTCAGAACCAGTAACTCGTCGATGAACATAGGGCTTCGTCGACGAATTTACTGAAGAGCTCGTCAACGAGTTTCAGATTTCGTTGACGAACGTCAGGCAACAGCATTCATTAAATGCAGCAGAATAGCTAGTTTGACCCTTGTCTTACATTAATAAATGCCCAACGGCTCTCCAGCATTCCTCTCACCCATTTGGTGTTTAAATAGGAGTTATTGCATTTACTTCTTACTAAGAAAGTTTATATTGTATCAAGATCATTTATTGGTGCTTTCGTTCTAGGGTTTGCTCATACACTCACTTGACCTCTTCCTGCTGCTTTTACTTTTGTTTCTACTCCATTGATAAGAGGACATTGAGTGAGGTTATTGTTGTGATACTCAACTCAAAGGGAGCATTTAAATTCGTATTTATTTCTCATCAACTTCTTGTAAAGAAAGGCCCTTTGTGAGCCATTATAGGGTGTCTCTAAGTGAGTACCTTGTTGAAACTCTTTGTGAGCAGCTGTGTGTATTTGGCTTCTCCGCCTAAAGGAGGATCATAGTAGATTTGGGGAATCCTTGAGTTGGTCTCAAGGCGTGGACGTAGGCGGGGTGCTAAACCATGTAAATGTCTCCGCGTTAAGTTTCTCTTCTCTCATATCTCTTTTATACTATTATTGCGATTTGTTGCATTTTACACTGTGATATTATGTACTTGTTTTGGTAAGATTTTTGTATTTGTAGAAAGGTTGCATATCCGCGAAAAAAGTCTATTCACCCCCCCCCCTCTAGACGCTCAACCGAACCACGTAAATATCACGTCGTCGACGAGGTCAAGAAGGCAATTCATTGACAAATACTATTCCTCGTCGATGAAATTCCAAGCTAAAAAAAATAGTCTCTTGGTATCTTCTCGTCAACAAAGCGCACCCTCGTCGACGAGCCCAAAATGCCACATTGTTGACAAACGCGAAGCGTTCGTCGACGAAGTCTGCTGCCACCCCCTTTTTCTATTTCCATTTTCCTCTCTCTTTATTGTTTAAATACCATTACTCTTCAGGTCATACCAGTAAGTGTGATATTGTGTCAGAAGTTTTGGCTTTTGAAGGTGAGGGAGTAAAGGAATGTGATTATTCATCGAATAGAGAGGAAACAAGAGAAGAAAATTTGATGAAAATCAAAAATAATGAGACGGATCCAAGAGTTTTAAGGTCTTCAAAGTGAAAGAATCATGGGACAATGGGGAGTTGTGCTTATCGGGACACACAAGTTGTAACCTGTTCATTAAAAAATTCTTTATGATTAACACCATTTTAGTGTGGAACATACAAGGGTTGGGTTGTTCTCGGAGTCTTCTAAAAGCTATTATTCGGAAGTTCCATGTTGTAGTGGTAGCTATTCTTGAACCTTTTCATAATTTGGTTGCTATGCCGAGGTTAGTTTCTTTTTTAGGTTTTCAATATTTATGTTGCAATGAAGATTCAGGAGGGAAAGACTAGGTTTTGTGGAAGGAAAATTATCATGTGGATACAAAAAATGGGTTTTACGTATATTTAAACATATTGTCATTTACAGCAGTATTTCCCAAACACAATGCATATATAAATATAGTTATTTTCCCAAAATCAATTGTTGTAAGATTATTCATATATTTTTATAAAATAACTAACTTAGTTTATCCCTTTACCTGATTCTTGAAAAAGCCCCTAAAATAATCAACTCAACGCCCGCAGGGTTCCCTGGTCAACACCCTAAAAATAACATCTCCCAGAACTAAACTTCAGTATTTCATCCTATATAACATTTCCTACAACTATGGTAAAGTCAAACTCCGAGTAAAAAGTTTTACCTTAAACTAGGGATGAATTCTAAAGTAGCTCCACCAACGATCCACTCCGGTAGGTTTGCAGAGAACTTCTCTAGGAGTGTCGTGGTGGCTTCAAATCATCGAACCGGTGAGAATCCAGCCCGAGATTTTAGAAAGAATGTAGGAGAGATGAAATGAGGAGAGAGATGGAGGTTCTCACAAGTTTTTCAGCCAAAAAATAAAGGTTATGCCTATTTATACACTGGCCTTCGTCGACGAGGTCAAGAGGCAATTCGTCGATGAACTCTCCCCCTCATCGACAAAATTCAGAGTTGCTCAAAACAACCTCTCAGTATCCTCTCATCGACGAGTCACGTCCCCGTCGATGAGTCCCTCATGTGCTCTCGTCGACGAATTCCCTGCCTTCATCAATGAGGCCTTGTTAATTATTCTTTAATTCCTATTTTCCCTCCTTCTGCCATTATTTAAATACTATAATTTCTCTAGGTTACTACATTCTTCCTTCCTTATAAAATTTTGTCCTCGAAATTTGTTATTTATATGATTCATCAACCTTTAAAAAAAAATAAAAAACAAAACGGTCTACTTATTTTATTACTTATCCTCACTTGTGGCGGAGGAATACCGTGGTTACATTCCAAGTCCTGGGGGATTACGTATACAAAAGAAAATTCCCCCAAAACTAAAATATTACTTACTAACTAAATTATTACATGTACTTGCAAAAGAAATATTACATGACTACTTAAGTTTCTTGAAATAATTGCAGATATTTCTGCCTAATCTGTTACTCGGATTCCCAAGAAGCCTTTTCAACCGCATGATTTCTCCACAAAATTTTTATTAGAGAAATCTTCTTGTTACATAATTCTTACACTTTCCTATCCAAAATCTATACTAGCACCTCCTCATACTCTAATGAATCACTAAGCTCCAATTTACCATAACTGATTGCATGAGAAGGGTCTGGGATGTACTTCCTTAACATGAAAACATGGAATACGTCATGCATCCTGAATAATACAGGTGGCAAAGCTAACCTGTAGGCAACCAGCCTCACTTTATCTAGAATCTTAAATGGACCGATAAACCTAGGGTTAAGTTTACCTTTCCTTCTGAATCTCATAACCCCTTTCAACTGAGCTATCTTCAAAAATACATAATCACCGATGTTAAACTCCAATTTCCTGCAGCGGGTATCAGTGAAACCTTTTTGTCGGCTCTAAGCTAGACTAATTATGTCTCTGATAAGCCAAACCTTATGACATGCTTGCTGAACAAGCTCTGTTCCCACAACTAGCCACTCACCCCCTTCATCCCAAAATAAAGGAGAACAACATCTCTTGCCATACAATGCTTCAAACGGTCTCATGCCAATGCTAGTCTAATAACAGTTATTATACGAAAATTTCACCAGTGGCATAAATCAAGTCCAACTACCCCCGAAATCTAACACACATGCTCGAAGCATATCTTCTCATATTTGTATCATCCTATCAGTCTGCCCGTCTGACTGAGGATGGAATGTCGTGCTAAACGATAACTAAGACCCTAGAGCTTCCTGCAAACTTCTCCAAAAATGTGACGTAAAGCATGGGTTTCGATCTAACACTATAGATACTGGCACCCCGTGAGAATGAACTATCTTTTGAATATAAATCTCCGCCAAACGATTGAGAGAGTAGCTGGTCTTTATAGGTAGGAAATGGGCAGTCTTAGTCAACCAATCTACTATCACCCATATCGCATTCTGATCATGTAACGCCGTTGACAGTCCTAATACAAAATCTATAGATATATAATCCCACTTCCACTCTAGGATAAATAGCAGCTACAACTGACCCTATGGCCTCTGGTACTCAGCTTTTACCTACTGACACGTCAAATACTGGGATATATACTTGGCAATATCTCTCTTTATACCACTCCACCAGCACGACTCTCGCAGATCCTTATACATTTTCGTGCTTCCGGGATAAACTGTGTACAAAAAACTGTGAGCTTCCTCTAGAATGGTCTTCCTGATGTTAGTATCGGCAAGAACACATAGTCTAGAACAGAACCACAGAGCTCCGTCATCTGCAATACTGAATTCCTCTCCCTGACCATTCTGCACTTTGTCCCTCGCCTCTGTTAATTCTGGGTCTTCTTTCTGAGTAGCTTTAATCCTTTCCTCCAGAGTGGGTTGCACTAATAAACTATCAATATGAGCCTGGGAACCACTCTTGACTAACTCTATACCGTATCTCTCCAGATCCATCATAATCAGATACTGGATCTCCATAGCCACCAACACTGATTCCCTAGACTTCTTACTCAAAGCATCAGCTACCACATTTTCTTTTCCTGGGTGGTAACTGATAGTGCAATAAAAGTCCTTAATAAGCTCTAACCATCTTCTCTGCCTCATATTCAGTTGCTTTTGATTGAAAAAGTACTTTAAACTTTTATGGTTAGAGAAGATCTCACACTGCTCGCCATACAAGTAACGCCTCCAAATCTTCAATGCATGTACTACTGCAGCCAACTCAAGATCATAGGTAGGGTAGTTTTTTTCATATTCTTTCAACTGTCTAGAAGCATATGCCACCACCCTATCATGCTGCATCAATACACAGCCAAGTCCTTTCAAGGACGCATCATTATAGATTAATCCTCTCCCCCTGACGAAATGATCAACACTAGTTTCGTGACAAGTCTCTGTTTCAATTCTTGAAAACTCTGCTCACAACTATCATCCCACTCAAACTTGATATTCTTCCTAGTCAGTCGTGTTAGAGGCCCCGATAACGCTGAGAACCCATCAACGAAACAACGGTAATACCCAGCTAGTCCTAAGAAACTCCTGATCTCTTAGATGTTCCTCGGTCTAACCCAATTCACTACCACCTCAATCTTATTAGGATCCATAGAAATACCATCTCCAGAAATAACATGCCCCAAAAACACGACCTTATCCATCCAGAATTCATATTTACTGAACGTGGCGTACAACTTCTTCTCCCTAAGCATCTGTAGGGCCTGCCTCAAGTGCATCTCATGCTCCTTATAATTCCTCGAATAGACCAGTACATTATCAAAAAAACAACAATGAAATGATCTAGGTATTGGTGGAACACTCTATTCATCAAGTCCATAAATACCGCAGGAGCATTCATCAAACAAAACGGTATAACAAGAAATTCATAATGTCCGTACCTGGTCCTGAAAGCCATCTTCGAGACATCTTCTGCTTTCATTTGTTGGATCTAAGGTCAATCTTCAAATACACCCGTGTACCCTAGAGCTGGTCAAACAAATCATCTATATGGGGTAGAGGATATTTGTTCTTGATTGTCACTTTATTAATCACCCGATAATCTATACACATCCTCATAGACCCGTCCTTTTTCTTCACAAATAGAACTGAAGCTCCCCATGGAGATACACTAGGTTTTATAAAGCCCTTATCAAGCAAATCTTGTAGCTTCTTCAATTCTGCAAACTCTGCTGGTGCCATTCGGTAAGGTACTTTAAAAATCGGTGCTTACCCTGGAAGCAAATCAATAGAAAAATCTATCTCACGATCAGGTGGCAAGCCTAAGAATTCATCTGGAAAAACATCTGTAAACTCTTTTACTACAGGCGTGCTAGCGAGTTGCAATTCATTCCTTGAAATTTCCTTCACAAATGCCACAAATCCCTAACAACCACTCAGCAGTAGTCTCCTCGCCTGAACAACTGAAACTAGCTGAGGCGGGGATTGCACTTGTGATTCTACAAATCTGAATTCCGCTTTTTATGGAGGTTTGAATATCACTTCTCGTGCATGACAATCTATGCTGAAAAAGTTAGCTACTAGCCAATCCATACCAAATATTACATCGAACCCATGGATATCCAGCACTATTAAATTAGAAAACAAGATTTTCCCCAGAATATTGACTGAACAACCCCAAAGCACCCTACTACACCTCACTGCTGACCTAGTCGGTGTAGATACCAACATTTCAATGTCTAGCAATTGTGTTTCTGCCCCACATAGTCTAGTGCACTCCAAAGACACAAACGAGTGTGTGGCTCCTAAATCAAATAATGCAATAACTTTAAAAGAAAACATACTAACCATACTTGTCACCACATCACCTGTCGTCTCAGCATCACCGAGCGTCAGAGCAAACACTCTAGCTAGAGCCATATTCCTTTGCTGGCCCCCACGTGGTGCCTGATAGCCTCCTCGGTACGATCTGGGAGCAGGAGCTGCATCTAGTGGTGCAGGGTAGTCTCACACCATATGCCCCTATCTACTAGAGCGATAGCAAACAGCTCCACCTACTCGACACTCTCCCCA
The DNA here is from genome assembly GCF_029873635.1 of Malania oleifera. Classification (NCBI taxonomy): domain Eukaryota; kingdom Viridiplantae; phylum Streptophyta; class Magnoliopsida; order Santalales; family Ximeniaceae; genus Malania; species Malania oleifera. The sequence continues at coordinate 104,930,483 of NC_080418.1, read as the reverse complement.
GTGTCTCCTCCCACAAGTCTGACAAACATGAGGACTCTACACTGTATGAACCTCACAACCTCCAGTCTCTTATCTCCGTCCTCTGCCATGGTTTCCACTCCTCCACTGACCTTGTCTAGGACCCTGCTGGTAGCCCGAAGATGCAGATCTCTTCCTCTATCCCTAGTCCTCTACATCCATACGCTCACCAACCTCTGCCAAGGTTACTCTATCGACTAACTTAACAAAATCCTAGATCTTTAGTACCACCACCTACTTGAATATACTCCGCCTCAAACCTCTTTCAAACTATCTCACCTTTTTCACCTCATCAAGTAGGATATACAGAGCGAAAAGAGAGAGCTCTATAAATCGCACCGTATACTATTGGACCGATAACTGTCCTTACTTCAGACTCAGGAACTCTTCCACTTTAGCCTCCCGATGGTAGCTAGAAAATATCTATCGAAGAACAATTCGTTAAACTGATCCTAAGTCGTGGCTATCGGCGTAGTCCTCTGTTGCTCTAGAAACCTCACAGCAGTCCACCACCTCTTAGCCTCTCCTATCAGTTCATAAGTGGAGAAGAGGACCCTTTGTTCTTCCATACACTGCAACACAACTAAAACTTTCTCGATCTCTGGCATCCAATTCTCAGCGGCTGCAGAATCAACTCCTCCTAAAAATTTTAGAGGATTCATCTTCGTAAACTTCTCTATGGTACACCCATGGCCTACATATGGACCACTCTACTCTCTAGAGATCCTAGTGATCTCATCCATAACCTGCTGAGCCATGCTACATGGTACTACGTCAGAATCAGACCCACCTACACCCGAGGGCCCTGCCCCATCACTGCCACTCGCATGGGCACTACCTCCTCCTGGATCCATACTAAAAAACAACAAACCTAACTCAAAAATATTATCCTTATAATTTACCCACTTAACCTAGCCTCTTATCTCAACATTCTCAACTTATTTCTAACTTCGGTCCTACATTCTAGGAACATAACCCAACAATAGCTTACTATGGTTTTCCTGAAATCGTCACCCCAAGAAAAACATAGAAACCACCACAAAAGTCCTACCTCTAGACTGTATAACAAAACCTTAAATCATTTTCCTATACTCTAGTATTGTTTCCGCTGCACTCTAAAGTCTACAAAACCTAGCAACCTAAGCTCTGATACCAAATTGTGACGACCTGCTTAATTTTCACATTTTTTTTCATATCATAGTATAATAAAAACAAATATCACAAACCCAGCAGATCATAACCACCCTGAACCCATGGGTACTAGGGATACATCAGGAATACAATACGGAAGCCTAAGCAGCAGAAAACATAAAATCATAAACATCTCAGGATACTATATACACAATACCATCCATTACACTACCAGAGTTACTAAATCCATTGTAATCATATTTATATACAACCCAAAAGAGACCTGGTCACTTTCCACAAAATCCATCTGACCCTATCAAAATACTTACCCTTTAGAAAGGGCAGATCGGTTGTATCTATCTCAGCAGAGCTTTGTTCGCTCTCCTATCAGGGCCTACTGAAATATTTATATAATTTGGGGTGAGACACCTCTTAGTAATGGAAATAAACTAATACCAGTGTGTGGCATCATGAGTTTTTCCATGTCATTCATAAATCATATATATAAACGTATATATAGTAAATGGAACATTGCCAAACATAATGCATATATGAATATAGTTATTTTCCCAAAATCAAATGTTGTAATATTATTCATATATTTGTATAAAATAACTATCTTAGTTTATCCCCTTACCTGATTCCTAAAAAAGCCCCTAAAACAATCAACTCAACACCCACAGGGTTCCCTGGTCAACACCCTAAAAACAACATCTTCCAGAACTACACTTCAGTATTTCATCGTATATAACATTTCCTACAACTATGGTAAAGCCAAACTCTGAATAAAAAACCTTACCTTAAACCAAGGATGAATTCCAAAGTAGCTCTACTAACGATCCACTCTGGTAGGTTTTGTAAAGAACTTCCCCAAAAGCATCGTGGTGGCTTCAGATCGTCGAACCGGCGAGAATCTAGCCCGAGATCTTAGAGTGAAGGTAGGAGAGATGAAATGAGGAGAGAGAGGGAGATTCTCGTAGGTTTTTCGGCCAAAAAATGAAGGTTAGGCCTATTTATACACTGGCCTTCGTCGATGAGCCACGTCACCTCGTCGACGAGGTCAAGAGGCAATTCGTCGATGAACTCTCCCCCTCGTCGACGAAATTCAAAGCTTCCCAAAACACCCACTAGGTATCCTCTCATCGACGAGACACGTCCCCGTCAACGAGTCCCTCATGTGCTCTCGTCGATGAATTCCACGCCTTCTTCAACGAGGCCTTGTTAATTATTCTTTAATTCATCTTTTCCCTCCTTCTTCCATTATTTAAATACTATAATTTCTCTAGGTTACTACATATTTCATTTGGCATATATGGAATAATTGCCTAGGAAGTCTTTTGATCATTGTCCAATGGTGGTTGATTTGTGGACTCCTCGGGCAACATTTGGTTCGTCTCCTTTTAAATTCCAAAATATGTGGGTTTCTCACAGTTCTTTTTTGGGCTGTGTGGAGGAGGTGTGGAAGCTACCGGAAACTTCGAGTGGTGTATTTAAACTAGGGGCAAAGCTTAAAAAACTAAAAAATGTGCTAAGGACTTGGAATAAATAGACCTTCAATTGGGAAAATCTTGATATTCAAGCTCTTGAAGAAAATTTGAAGATACTTGAGTTTCAACTTCAGGTTCAGTTTTATCCACAAGTTGACGCTGAATTTTTTAGTACCAAAATGGAGTTGACAAAGTGAGAGCCTAGAGAAGAAACTTATTGGGCTCAAAAATATAAAAAGAAGTGGCTTCCTGAAGGAGATCAAAATTCTGGGTTTTCTCATACTTATGTTAAATTGAGATGGAAGAAATCTATGGTGACTAGTATGCATTTGGCAGATGGCTCTATTTTTCTTCCTCCAAGGAAATTCATCAAGGAGCTATTAATTACTTCCATGACTTTCTGACTGAGGAGTAAGAGGTTATTCATGCGGATTTGGATCCTTTTATTCAGCCAATTTTAACTATAGAGGAACATTCCATGCTCAGTGCGAATCCTACAGTTAAGGAAGTTCGTGCTGCGGTTTTCTCTATTCTGAAGCATAGTTCCCCTAGTCCTGATGGATTTGGGTCTGGTTTCTATATGGCTTGTTGGGATATTATAAAAGATAATTTTGTTGAAGCAACGAAGGATTTTCTTAGGGGAACAGAGCTTCCTAGGTTATATTCTTCTTCTTTCATTGTTTTGACTCCTAAAGTGTTGGATCCAAAGATTTTTGATAAGTTTAGACCTATAAGTTGGTGTTCTGTGGCATACAAAATTTTTTCGAAGATTTTAGTGGCTCGATTGACATGGGTTTTGTATAAGATGATATATCAAGAATAAGGAGCTTTTATTCAAGGTTGTAGTATTTTTCAAAATATTACTTTGGCCCAGGCGATGGTGCATTCGATCCACATGAAGAATCAGGGTTGCAATGTAATGCTAAAGATTGATATGGCCAAGGCTTATGACCGAGTCAATTGACGTTTTCTCTTAGACGTCTTGGTGGCTTTTGGTTTTGGTGATTTTTGTAGGATTATAGCACATTGTATTCAATCTCCTTGGTTCTCTATTATGCTTAATGGCTCCTTCAAGGGTTTTTTTAAACCAACGAGGGGATTGCATCAAGGGGATGCTCTCTCGCCTTTCCTCTTTATTTTGATGGAAGAAGTCTTGTCCAGGTTGTTGCAACCATGGTCTCAAATTTCCACGAAACTATCGAAATTTCCAATTTCCGTCACCTTCGAAATCGAAATGGCAGTCGATTTCCATCTTGCATAATTTCTGTCAAAATCTTTACAAATCATCCGAAATTTATCGAAACCTCGAAATTTTAGCGAAATTTGTCGAAATTTATCAAAACCTCAAGAGTGAAGTGAAATTTATCTTTTAATTTATTTTATTTATTTTATTGAAACAAAAGGTTATCACAAGTGCTTTTGAAATTATATGAAAAAATAAACTTATAGTAATATTTTATTTATCTGTTCATGTCTCAATTATCAATATTTTTATAATAAATAATATTTAAATGATTTATGAATTTCATTTGCATTAACTAAATATGTTTGATGTACGTTATCTTACAAACATGTTTGATATACATACTATTTTACAACTTTTCCACCTCATACAAAACATAGATGTATTTAATTTGTAATATATTAGTCTTAAAACTTATATTTTTATGTTTGTTAACAATTTCTAAAGTTTCACAAAGAATTCCATGCTTTACTACTAGTTTCCGTTATTTTTTCAAATCAAAATCAACACCGAAATCGAAATTTGCGTCGAAATTTCTGTACTTTTGAAGCTTCAAAACTTGAGTGGAAATCGAAATTTAAGACCTTGGTTGCAACATAATTTTATGTCTGGCAAGATTGGTAGATTTTTCCATCCTGTCAGGGCTCCTATTGTCTCACATCTTCTTTATGCAGATGATTTATTGATTTTTTATGATGGAGATGCAAGGTCATTTCATAATTTGTTGAAGACTCTTGAGATGCATGAAAATTGGTCGAGCCAATGTATTAGTAAGGAAAAATCCGCTGTTTATTTTTCTAAGCTCCTTAACATATCAAGGCGTTGGGAGATTATGAGGACCTCGAGTTTTTTTGAAGGATCCTTTCCTACAACATACTTAGGCGTTCTTCTTGTGTATAGTCGGCTTAAAGAAAGAGTCTTGGAACCTTTGGTTAATAAAATTCAATCTAAGGTGGCGGGTTGGAAGCTTAAGCTTTTGTCGCAAGGTGGACGGTTATTTCTGTTGAAACATGTCCTGTCACCTATGCCATCTCACTTGCTGGTTGTGCTTGGCATACCTCGTTCTACCCCGAAGAAGGTAAACTCGATTTTATCCTCATTCTTTTGGGGAGAGGAAAATGGAAAGTTTAAGCATAATTGGCGGGCCTGGAAGAAATTATGTGTTCCCCAGCTGTAAGGAGGTTTGGGAATTAGAGATTTTTTGGAGGTGCATAGATCTCTTCATATGAAGTTTGTTTGGCGTTTGTTGAAAATAGATAATTTATATTCGAGATTTTTTAAGGCTAAATATGTTAAAAAAGGTCATCTTGCTCTTGCTAGCAATTATTTAGGTTGTTCGAGGTTTTGGAATGCCTTAATGCAGGTTTTTCCTGATGTTTGTGAGAACACCATTTGGAGAGTTCATGATGGACAGGTCTCCTTTTGGTTCGATCAATGGCTGAATTCCGGGCCTTTTTGTATAATGGCGGAGGACATCTCCTATCCTTTTATCTAGGTGCGGGATTGTAGGGATGATAATGGGTGGAATTATGAACAAATGCAAGAACTTATTGGTCAGGATCTCTTAGGCGACATTTTGCCCTTGTTGCCTATTAAGAAACAGGGTCTAGATGTGCTAATATGGAAACCGACTTTGGATGGAAGTTTTTCATCATCTAGTGCTTGGGAAATTATCAAATTAAAGCAAGGCAAATACCTGGGTATGGAGTGGATATAGCATAATTTTCTCCCAAAAAAAGTCTAAGTGTGAATATGGAAGGCACAATTCAATTGTATGTTTGTGGATATGTACGTTCAGCATTGTGGTATTCATTTTGCTTCAAGATGTGATTGTTGTCTTAACAGGAAGATTGAAATGCTTGATCATGTGTTGAGTTCAAGGGAGGTGGCTTCGTTTGTTTGGGATAAAGTTGCTTGTATTTTGGGTTTGCCGACATTCATTGCGGGAACCTGGTGGGGGCGTGTCTTTTATTGGTTTTCTTTAGCAAAAAAAATCTTCTTGAATGTGGCATTATTGGGTTAATACCCTCTATAATCACTTCGAAGCTTTAGAAATTCTAGTGCAAATCTAGGATGGAAAGTACGGTGGAGTCTAAGGAGGGGGTTTGGAGATCCATTTTTTATTTTATTTTTTTGGATTAGGCATATTTTGATAGAGCACTCTGTCTTGCAATCCGGGTCCGAGGGGTTTGATTTATTTGATATACCTCGAGTAGTGCCTCATAAACTTAGAATACAATGTACGGTTGTTTGGGAGAAACCATGAATGGGTTTTGTGAAGTTGAATATTGATGGAAGCTGTGGAGGTAATCCGCATTCGTGTGGGGGTGGAGGCACTATTGGGGATTTCTCTGGCAAACTTAAAGGTGTCTTTTCTTCTTATTTTGGACAAGGTACGAATAATGAAGATGAGTTTCATGCTTTGCACATGGGGGTGTTATTATGTAAGGATCTGGGCTTTTATAATATTATTATTAAATGTGACTCTAAACTAATTGTTGATTGGATCAATAATGAGAAATGCACGTTGTGGTATTTATGGGATTTTTGGGAGGAGATTGTTTCGGCGCTTCAAACTCTTCAATTCTCTATTTGACACATTTATAGAGAGGCTAATCAAGTGGCAGATTATCTTACTCGTCAAGGTGAAGAAGGTTTGTTTTATAGTTTTGAGGAAGGGGATGAGCTTCCGAGGAAGCTTAGAGGCATATTGAGACTTGATAGTCTCGGCTTTTCTAGCATTAGGCATTAGGTATGTGTAGTTTGCTTGGTTGTGTGATTTTGGTAGGTTTTGGGTCATTTGGTTTGGCTTGTTTAGTTTTGGTTTCTGTTTTTGGTTTAGGTTTGTGGTTAGTTTTTGGGAAGGTTTTATTGTTTATTTGTTTTCTCCCAGCGGCTTTGCTTGTAACCACGGTTTTCCTTCGCTATAAGTGAAGGTTATTAATAAATTTAGGACGAGACCGTTATGTGGATGGCTACCGATTCTTTATAAAAATAAAAATAAAAAGTATCTCCGATAACAAATTGTTGATCAAAATCAACTTTATATAAACCATTAGAAAAAGTACCAAATCCAAAAATAGCGACATTAAACTTAGAACACTTTTTCCATCAAAAAAATGAGAAGTATAATGACTTCTATTCAAAAGTAAAACAAAAATCAGATTCTTCCATATGGAGGTTACACGAGTAGTGTTCTTTAATAACAAAACATACTAGGAAAAGTTTAAAGTCTGACTACTCTTGTCTACACCACTTTAATGTTGACTTTGTTTCCTATATTAATCTTCAAACTCACCTTCATTTAGCATCAACATCTAACCACCAAGTGAGGAATATCAATTTGATTCAAAACCTAAAGCTAGAGAGGTACTTCTTTACCACCAATTCTTAAATTTCAAACAACTAACTTGTTCATATCCAAATTTGTGATAGAAATTGCCCTTTTCGTACCTTAAAATTATGTACTTCAAGTATAAGCAACTACAAAGGCTTCCCACCATCTTCCTTGACTGTCACTTTCAATAATTAAATCTCAAACAATATGACCGCTAGAAAAGAATTTCCACAATTAATAGTCAATTTAAAATTCAAATACCATAGTCATATTTGTTTGAAGGGATATAACACTTTAAAATAGCGGTGTCTCTTTGAAAAGGTATTATCTGAAATCTTCATGTCTCTAGATAAGAGGTCTAAATAGGAAATCATCAAAATATCAAAATTGAAAAAAAAAAATTTGCTCCCTCTCTTATTTCTTACACAGTCAAATACACTATTTCCAAAGAAGTTTTGAAGAGAAATCTTTAGGTTTGTTGTCAACAAATTTTGTGGTAGTTTTGTTATATCTTGGAGGTAGTTGGCATCATTTTTTTTTATTTTTTTTTTTTTTAAGCTAGCTCATTCAGACAAGGCAAAATATCATCGCCAAAAAGATTTGTGGTGAACAGTATACTTTCGACTAATTAATCAAATTTGTGTGCAATAACTAGAGTCGCATGGTCTTTCATATTAAATTTGTTTTAGATTGTAGTATAAAATATAGGGTAGAAGGCTTCATAAACATTTGTCCCACATGAGAAGTTTTGAAATAATTAGGATACGACTATAAAATATTTCTCATCCCACCAATTAAAATTGAATTTGGAGAGAAAAGTAGAGCCATATAATTATGTGTAATATATATATTAAAATATTGCACGTGTGGGTTCAATTAAGACTTCATATTCAAAAATAATTTTTTTCAAACAACTCTTCATGTCTATAAATAAGGAGTCTAAATGGCAACATTAATCCATCATCAAAATATCAACATTGGTTTTCCCTCCCTCTCTTATTTTCTTTCACATTTAAATGCACTGTTTCCAAGGAATTTCAACAAAGAAATTTCAAGTTTACTACCTACAAAAACATTTCTAGTACCACCACCCCCCCACCCCCCCCCCCAAAACCCTTAAGAATGACCTTCCTTAGGAAGGAAGGGAGGGATAGTGACGAGTCATCCTGATTTCTTTCATACATTATAGATTTTTAGCCACCATTTCTTCCTTCTTCCTTCCTTGGGAACTGAACTTCCTTCAAGTTGCCTCCTCCATCTTGAGAGCACAAATTTCCAAAGCTAGCAAGATAGAATTGCCAATAAATTAACCTCTTCTATGCGTCACCAACTCTGAGATCAATGAAAGGATGGCTTCGTTAGGGACAATGTGGTTGAAAAGCTCCATAGCTAGGAGGTTCACTTCATCTACTAAAACTTGTAAACTAAAATCTAACTCACTGTTGGATAACAATTTGATAGTTTCTCACTTTGCATTAAAAACACAAGAAAAAAGGTCTTTAAACTCTTTAAGGAAAAGGAGGTTGGCTACTTCTGTTAGCTCTTCCCAAAGTGTTCTAGTCAGAGCTGGCTTCCTCATAACTTGTTCCATGTAAAAAGACATCAACGGGTGCACTTCAAGCATAAGGAGACAAATAAGCGTGCAAAATGCAACGGTGTGGGCGTTGAGTGTTGATTGCATGCGTGAAGCATTCTAGCACAAATATAGAACCAAATATGTGATGTTCGAAAGGATGCCTTTCACAAGAACTTAACAATATTGAGTTCAAAATAGAGAAGGGGGAAATCCAAGCGAACTCATCATTGCCAAAACAGTGGGATTATAAGAATTAACTTCTAATCAAATAGATCCCATGTTCACATTGCTTTTTTCAAATTCAAATTGTCTCAATGGCCACTATTTTTCTACTCCCCACATTGCTCCCTAAGACAGCATGAAAATTTATAAGAGCTCCAAACACGGCAATTCTCAACAATTTTATCCCCTAGCTTGGCATTTGTGTCATCGAGCATACGATTGTTGCATAATAAAGAATGGGCCTGCTCTTCTGCAAATACAAATCCAACGGAAAAAGCATAGAACTTCAAGTTTGTTGAAAGGAGTGATATACAGCGCAACACCAAGAATACCAGTCCATACTAAATAACCAAAATACAGAGGAAGTATGGGATTAGGGAACTTGGACATATGCACTTCACCAGACTACTAAAAAGAAGACAGTCATAATGTACCAAAAAAACAAATCTCAAAAGCCATGAAGTCCGAGGTCTACTTTACATCCAAATATCAAACAAAAAAGAAAGATCAAAAGTGAGGACTCAATTGACCAATGACGGAAGGTTGATCTCGCAAAGAAAAAGAAGAATGAATAACATGAAAAGTTATCAGGAACTATCCATGGAAATATCACCGCTACTTGGGTTTGTTGGATTCGCACCAAATTGGCTTTCTGATACATTATTTCGTGTCTGGCCAGCCCCAAATGTGAACTCGTTGGAAGGAATATCTAAAGGACGAGCAAAAATGGAGGTGGCACCAATATTGCTGAAAGCAGGAGCCAATGCCACATCGGTGGTCCTAGCAAAGCCAAAGCTGAAAGTTGGCATGCCTGAAGGCTGGAAGATTGGTAGGGCGGGGCCGCCGCCCTCAACAGGTCCAAATATCTTCTGCTCATATTCCTGCAACTGCTGGTAGACAGCTACATTTCATGGACAGAAAAATGAAATGTAAGATGGAAGAATTGTCTCTTCAAGCAAGAGCTATACATGATAATGACAGCCAGCACTCAACCATAAGAGGCCCAAATACTATGCACAGATAACCCCTTATGTTATTTCATGTTTCTTCAAACAAAACTATGAAAAAATAGCAAGACAAAGAATAAAAACCAGATTGCACAAGATCATGTCATTTTTTTTCCCTCCCCATTCCAATAATGTACCCAAAACGTTCAGTCATGCCTTTATCCAATAAAATAGATTTACTTGAAAAATGACCATCTTCTCTATGTTAAGACATCAAGATTTCATAAAAATTCTCAAAAAGATCAGAAGTAACTAATTACAAGCTGACTTAAAACTGAAATCAAGCATCAAAGGCTCCAAAATCATGCACGTCAATCTTCATTTAGTTAGATCAAATCAGTTAGACTGCCACACTTAAAACTCAAATCTAAAAGTAAATTCGGTTCAAAAACCTCTAGTGGGAATACTACACAACATTTAAACATATCATAATTCCCAACAGTGTCATGCTAGTTCCTTGCCATCTCATAAATTTTTGAGTGGCCAAGGTAGTAACAATAAAGCAGCAAAGCTCTATTGAATGTTCCACAAATTTTGTTCACAAATAAAGGAGGCAATGGAAGACTGAGACAAAATAATTTATCTTGACAAGGAAATATATAATGATTTTTGGTAATATTCCAACTTTCCTTTCAGCAATTTGAAGGGAAAAACATTAATAATGTGGGTTCTTTTCATAATAATATATATGTTTAATGGTTCTGGTTGTCAATGGACCAGGCCATAACTTCCGAAAGCGGGTTAAAGCATAGAAAATCAATTGAGTGACTTCAGCATACAGAAGACCTGGTTGCAGGTAGAGCCAAACAAGCCCTGTAAACATTTAACATTGAAGCACTTCATAGTTATGTCATGAAAAGATAGATATCTTCCCTTGCCACACAACAACCTGACAGCAAATGTGAATCATCAAATTTGAAGTGTAAGCTTATGTGTAAATCTTGATTTTGTGAAACTCAAACAAAACCAGAAAAAAAATAAAAATAGAACAGCAATAAAATATAAATTGTTAAAAAAAAAAAAGGAAAAATAGTTTCATTGTGATCAGACAAATGCATGCAGATGTTTGCCAAGCTGTGAGGGCTGTACTCAGTTTCATTCGGTTCGATTTTTCTTAAAACCAACTATCAAACCGATATGATCAGCTTTCAGAATTCTTAGACCAAAACTGAACTGATAACCATCAGCTATTAAAAAGATAAACTGCCGGTCTAACAAATCAGCTCAGTTATTTTTCGCTTTTTTGAAATCTTTAAACTGTAATTAAAATATGTATCCACTAAGCCCATGAAATTTGAACTGTTGGCCTGCATAGAAATATATCTTTACAGGTCTACTAAGAGAAGCCTAGGCCAAGGGCCGTGTCTGGTGCAGTGTGAAGGTGTTGGAGGCTTGGAGCTTACTTATAAGAGGGGGAAGGAGGGGAGCTGCCTTCCTTGTCTGCTATAGGGAAAGTGGGGGGAAAATTGGGAGGGTGGGGGCATTGGGAGATGTTGAGTTTGAGGAGCTGCTTCAGCTCCATAAAATGCAAAAACTCCCCTCCCTTTCACTGAATTCTGACTAGTGTAAATTATAGACATATCAGAACTTTAAAAAATATAAAAATTAAAATTAGAATTAACAATTGCTCTGAAGTCTAAAGGTCAACAGTATAAGTAAGGATGCAAAAAAAATGAAAATTAATATTAATATTTCAGTACAGTGTTTATTAGAAACCCAAAACCAGACCGAAACTATTTTTTAGAAAGTCAAAAACAAAAACCAAAAACTCAAACCAAATAACCGAACTGAAATATGAAACGGTTCCATTTTAGTCCGGTTTTTAGTTTTTGGGTAATTTTTACACACCCCTAACTGTGATTACTTTAATTCTACAAGTATAAAATGGAAATTAAATTACATTAGCTAAACCAATATCTTTCCCTCCAAATCATCTCTTGGCTTATTTAAAATGGCTTCATGACGACATTGCTAATTCCAATCCCCATTCCCCATAAGACAAATTAACTTCTTAAACTAATATTATATGGTTTCATAAAATTATTACCCTATTATGAATACATGATGGTAAATACAAATGTTCAAACCTTGAGTTAAGTCAACAGATGGTCTCCGCTCTTTCACCCACTGATAGCTCTGTGCAAGCCTCCAACCTTTGCATTTCATCAAGAAAGCTATTACAATCGCCGGTGACCTGTAGAAAAGAAAATAATTATAATCCTTACAAACAAGACACTTAGGCATCCATTTGGATCAAGGATTTTACATAGGAAAAGGAAAGAAAAGGAAAATAAAGAGAAAACTCATTTTCTCTTATATTTTCCTTCTCTATTAAATACTATCAAAAATGAAAGTTTGTTTTAATATGACTAAAAATTAGGAAAAACTAAATATCAAAGATATGCAAAATCAAAATTTTGTTTATAAATTTGGTATATTTTTTTATTCTATTTTCCTTGATAACCAAACATTAAAATTAGGATTCCTTGATATTTTCCTTTTCCTTCCCTCACATTTTCCAAGTTCCAAACGGAGCCTTAATAATCAGCACAAAGAACAAATCAATTGTAATTCTTGCAAACAAGCATTACAAATAAAAAAGCATCTCCCAAGATATGCTGCAATCCTATACCAATAATCACTGGTCCATAGCTTCATCACTGATCGCCAATGTCAGAAGCTGCTCAAGCAAAGGCTGCCAGCTCTTTCACCATAGTTGATAAAAAGATTGCCTATTTGCAGCATATCTAGTAGTGGTGTATCATATGCATGTACCAGTGTGTAAGTGTGCATCTGCCATGAACTTTGACAATAAAATTTAAATGTAGAACAGTTGAAACCTCACCTATTTTTCCCCGACATGCAGTGTACAAGAACACGAGCCTTGTCTTTTTCACATTGCTCTGCCATACTAACATATGTTGAATTAAACTCTAATAGCAACTCAGGCAATCAAAATTCACAATATGCAAACATAAATTTCAATCAAACAAAAAATGAAAAAGGCAATTAATATAGAAGCAATATCAGCTATTTGATGTAGCATCGATAAGCAAAGGGAAGAGAAAAGTGAAAGAAAGAAGAAGATACATGGGATAACACTTAGGGCCCATTTAGTTTTGGAAAACAATTTTCATTTTCATTTTCCATCTTCGTTTTCTAAAAAAAAAAAATTACAAAAAAGTTAGCTAAGGGGTCATTTGGTATCACTGTCAAAAATTAAAGAAACGAAAACCAAAAACCAAAAATAAAAAACTAAAAACTAGAAACCAACAACCTGCTTGGTTAACATTTAAAAAACTAATACAAATTAAAAACTTAACTAAAAAATGGTCATGTTCATCTTTAAGTCAAATAATGTCATAAAAATATAATTAAATAATAAATTTATATTTAATACACATTAAAAATTTACTATAATAAAATAAAATTTATTACAATTATTTTACTAAATTGTTCTACTTTCAAAAGTTACTTTACAATAAAAAATTTATTGGACATGACAATTGAAAAATAATAAAAGTATTTTGCAATTGACTTTATTATTATTTTTTGAAATTTATGTATATTTTCATTTTAATTATATTTAAATTCATATGATCATTTAATTTTGATTTTAATTTAAAATATATAAAATGTATAATTTAATCCAAAAAAACTGTTTCTGGATATTAAAATTTTTGAGAACAGATTTCCAAAAACAACTAAAAACCATAAAATCTGGTTTTTAATTTTTTGGCAAACAGCTGAAAACCGACAACAGAAAACAACATTAACAAACATGTTTTTATAATATTCTATACAGAAACACAAACAGAAAACAAAAAACAGCAACAATACCAAGCAGGCCCTAATTTTTCAGTTTTACAACATTTATATGAAATAAATGAACAACAATAAAAAGTTTCGGCACTATTTGCTAGTGAAAATAGTTATATTTTCCATTTCTAATTTTTCAAAAACTAAAAAAAAATGCCACCTTGTTTTTCAATTTTCTAAATTTATATAGCGAAAGGCCATGGGGAGATACTGTCTATGATCCATGGATCTCAACTCTTACTTTGTATATGGGAGCATGGAATTCAGCTCTTGTACTTTAATTTGTGTGGTTTATGTATTGACTATGTTCCAAATCCACACAAATCCAAATTCAAGCCTCAAAATTCATGAACCCAAATACTACCTTCTATAATTTTTTGTAAAATTGAAAAACAAGTTCTCCTCTTTGTAATTATTTTAAAATCAAAAAAATAAAAAATGAAAATTTTTCATGCACAATTAAACAAACTCTTTATTTTATACCTTTTTAATATGAATCTTGAAAAACTAAAAAATAAGCTTGGAAAACTAAAAAATAGTAAAGGGAAAATTTTTGCCACACTCTAACTAATAGGAACGGTTAAAATATAAGAAAATTACAAACAAAACCCCTAACACATATTCATCTACAAACAAGCCCCATATAGACATAAGACTAATAATTAAACTAAACACACTTGGATTTAGGGCCCAACAAGGATTTGTCCCAATTCTTTGGAATCAATCTCCAAATAGGGTCAAAGTGATCCATCCAACAGCCAGCTTCCCTTATCAAACTGTGCTCTCTCCACAATTGAACCAATCTTAATTGGACACAAGCAGAAATCATGGACCTTCAAGTTGATTGTTCACTAGAGCAATCTTTAGGATGCGGCTCAACCTTCAAAGTCAACTTCTTCACACAGCTTCTTCAAAAACTACATTTGCACAACTAACAGTATCAATAATCAATATACAAAGCTACTTGTTTAATAACACCCAAGTCTGGAAAGTGTTGGTCAGTGTCCAAGCCTTATTTCATTCAACCTTGTGGGAAGAGAGGAAGTCAAAGTACCATACAATCTCTCATCTAAGTCACTTAGAACTTCTGTCTCAACTTAAATTAGCTAGATTGCATCATTGTTTTCTTTTTCTGCAATTGGCATTAGGTTGTTAGGACATTGGGCAGATCGATGCCCAAATCCCTGGCCCTTGAACAACTTAATCGGGCTGGACCTTAGAAACTGGCTTGGAGTAATCTACAGTCTTATGAGGTATCAAATTGAACAATTTTACCCAATTGTTTGATTGCCCCACACAACGCCACCAGTCGTTGTCTCAAACCAAAGGTTGATGTAGCTTGAGGAGGATTTTGTCATTTATCCTCTATGACCTGACTACTAGCCAAAACTCCCATAACCAACTATAATGAGGCAACATGCAGCAAGCATGAATGCAACAGCTGGCTTCAACCCTAACCTGTACAAAGCAGTCATCACATCTTTCCATTCCATATCTACACCACAACCAAATAATAAAATCAACTAGAGTAATCTGCTATTGTCATTTCTTCTTATTTCAAATCAAAAATTGTAATGAAAACATTGTGGGTAGTGCTACAAACTGTTCATGCATGGCTAGCTTCAACTCATCACATTTTTTTATCTCACCATATATTCTCCTTCTAAAGTTCTCATTGTTCAATCCACCAAATTCAAGTAATTTCTTCTGATTTTGATAACTAAATACAACTTTCGTGCTTCATTCATGTCAGGCCACCAAAAATAGTTTCCAAAGAAAACAGCCAATCATCATATTCATCAGGGGAGAGATCACATTAAAATCTGAAATTTCCCAATCTAATTCCCCTTTTCAAATGATCAATTCAGCCTTCATGCAGCTCAAAAGTGTTGGGAACATCAGCAGTTGTGCGAGTCTACTTAAAATAATAGTAACAATCTCTCCAAAGCATTTTTTTCATATTTTGCATTTTACGAGATAACAATTCCCACTTTGCAGACAACTTAACATTAGTCATCATGTTGCTGATTTTTTTTTTTCTAACTACAGCCATATCATACCTTTTTTCTCTATTTTTTTTAATGAGCTTAGATTCAAGAAGAAATTAAATAAATGTAACACTTAATGCACAAGGCTATCACGCTATCGAGGGTCTAGGAAGAGCAAGATGTGCGCAATCTTATCCCTACACATGGAGAGACTGTTTCCGAGATTTGAATGTGTGATCTTCAGGTTCAGAGTCTCGAGATGAGTTATCATGGAGAAAAGGATGAACATTTGAGAAAAAAGGAATCAAATTCTCTGGAAGACTGAAATTTCAGACCATTTTTCAAAAAATAAAGTGGAAAGATGAATAAAAATGAAATTGGAACCTAGGTCCAAGTCGCGCAAACCAATTCAGGGGCTATTTGCTGTATGGAGCAAAATGTTGATGGGCTAGGTTTGAGGATGTAGCTGATGACATGGTAGTGGGAGGCAGCTTACTCATCAGATAATGTGATGCAAAGATGTGGCAGTGTGGTTGAGTTTAATAAATTTTGTATGGTAACTCGAGCACCATATAAATAGTGAAAGGAGGGAGTTGAAAGAGAGTCTATAATGACACCCATGTCCAAAACTCAAACTCAATTCTAGCTTCATTACACCAGCACCAATTTTATAAAGCTAGTACATAGAGAGACCGCATAAGGAAACCCCACCCAAACTCAAATACTCATTCATTCAACTCTTTGCTTCATTGGCTCTAATTTATAAAGCTTCTATATATATATATATATAAGAAAAGACTTACTGACCAAGGAATTCTTGAGCACCAAGTAAATCAGGAGCCCAAGTTCTAACAATATACTTGTAAGACTTCTAGAACACAACTACATTACAACTGTTACAACCCAAATTCAGAACTTGACTGCCATGAGCCACAGCTATGAGCCAGTGGGAGCAACACAGAAGCCAACTAAATGCTCCTGGACACAACTCAATTAAATTAACAATTTATTGACTAATATTTTATTAATTACTAACGATACCCTATACCACAAGGATTCCCTTGTTGTTGGTGAATCCGCAACTTTAGACCTCAGCTTCCAAAGAGGATAATTTTTATCCAGTCAATTTATAGATGCACCATCATAACCATGGCCAGGACCTTTTCCAAGCTCAGAAAGTGCTAGCATTTCCTACTTTATTATCTTCAATCACATAATTCCGCCAAATCCTCTCATATTACCCTTATCATCTAGTGTCATAAAGCATCCCATAGTTATACTCATTTCCACCTAATATATTTGTTCAGCTAGTAATCTTTCCAATAGGCAAGCTACATTATCTCTCCTAGTCAGCAATGTAGTAGTTAAAGGAACAAGGTGCACTGAGGCACAAAGGGTAACTGGAGCCTAGGCATGAGGCAAGAGGCAAAAGCATGTGCCTAACAAAGGTGAGGCGCACATTTATTAAAATTGTCCCTATATAATGCCTTCTTGATTCTAAACATATTAGCACCAATATTTGGATTCAAAATATCAAATTATTCAATAGTATAACATAAATGAATACTACAATATAAATTTCCAATAATATGCTACTTTAAGACTGTCAGTTGACTCAGTTCCGCAAAATATAAGCAGACACAAGAAGCCCGCCGGGGGGGGGGGGGGGGTGAGCAGCAAAAACAGCAGCAGTGCAGCTCTGACTGAGATGCCAGAAGTTCCAGATAAAAGAAGCCAAAATGCAAAGAAAAAGAAATGCTTCTAGAGAGGAAAAAAAAAAAAAAGCAAGTCAATTTCCAATAAAACAGAAAGAGAGGAAAGGGGGGAGGAAACAAAAGAACATCAAAAAAGGGGGCCCAGAGCAGTTAAGAAAAAGAAGACTGAGGAGCAGCAGAGCAGAATTTTAGGAAACAGGGGCAGAAATTCCAAAAATAAAAAATAAAAAAGCGGGGTCACGGCTCTGAATGAGAGCAACGCAGCAGGCCAAATAGAAGTAGAAGAAAATAAGAAAGGAGTCTCAGAGCAGCTGAGCAGACATGTTAGGAAAAAGTAGCAGAATTTTCATAAAAATATTAAAAACAAAAAGAAAAAAGAAAAGGGGGTCACAGAGGCTCTAACTGATAGCACAAAGCAGCAGAACACTGATTTTGGTCGATCAAGAAGTAGAAGAAAGAAGAGAAAAGAGGAGAGACCTGGTCAATTAAGATGAAGAAAATACTGTGAGTTGACCTTCAATTAAAGCTTGGGTTAACCTTGGGAATCTAGGATGGGCCTTTGACCAAAGCTCAACCCGTATCATAAGATGCTGAGAATTTTTTTTAGGCAAAAGACGGTGACTCCCCTGAGGTTTGGCAAAAAGACACAAACCTCCCTTGAGGTTCCAAAAATTCCAGGGACCTCCCCTAAGTTTCAAGAATTACAAGGACCTACCCTGAGGTTTTCCAAAAAATACACAAACTTTCCGTTATAGTCTGCAAAAAGATAAGTCTTTTAGGAGAGGTTTGTGTCTTTTTGACAAACCTCAGGAAGGTTTGTGGCATTTTTCAAACCTCAAAGAAGGTCAAAGGAACTTTTAAAACCTCCGCGAGGGGGGGGGTCCCTGTCTGCTTTGCCAAACCTCAAAGGAGGTCAGTTTCTTTTGCCCTTTTCTTTTTTTATCGATAGATTGCTATCTTTTGAAAGAGTTGAAAGATATTAGATGCAAGATAAAGTAACATATTATACTGTTTTTTTACCTTTTTTAAACAATCACACGCACAAATCAAATGGATGAGATTAAAATAGAAGTGGGGGGAAAAAAACAAACAAAGTATTAGGTAAACATGCATGAGGGCCACATCAGTGTTCCTTTTGCCTCAATGCATCTCTTAAAGGTTGCCTCGTCTCAACCCCCGTGCCTCATCGCCTCAATGTGCCTTGCACTTAGGCATCTTTGACTACTATGGTGAGCATGCTTAATAACTATCCCTTTTATCCACCGATCTTTCATCATTCCAATTTATCATGCAAAGCCTCTCGCCCCAGGTATAACTACTTTTTCTTGAACGGCAAAATTACAATGCTCCAATGAACTTGAAACAGGAATTAGTTTTAGGGCAAAAAACACTTACCTCCCTTGAGGTTTGGCAAAAAGACAATGACCTCCCTTGAGGCTTCAAAAATTCTAGGGACCTCCCTTGAGGTTTCGAGATTTCCAATGACCTCCCTTAAAGTTTGCCAAAAAGATACAAGCATCCCCATGTATTTTGCAAAAAGACAATTTTTCCGAGGGAAGGTATACGTCTTTTTGGCAAACCTTAGGGGAGATATGTGGCATTTTTGAAACCTCAAGGGAGGTTTGTGACATTTTTGAAACATCAAAAAAGGTCTCTGTCTTTTGTCAAACCTAGGGGAGATGAGTGTCTTTTGCCCTTAGTTTTAAATACAAACATTTTGCACTATGTCAGCCCCTCTTCCCCTGCCCCAAGCCAACTATTGATCTGAGACTCAGTAGTAATTAAAGAAAAATTAGGAGACATTTTTGGAGCAAGCCAAAGTTAGTTGAGTTACAAAATAAGGGATGTTAGTGGGTTTTGTGATTTTAACCCCTTGAAGTAAGTTATTTGTACATGAACCTGTAAATTCCAAAGTAGGCAATGTATTTTTAATTTCCCTTAACTTTAATGCACTATGAAAGTTGTTATTGATAAAAAATGTGGAAAGGAAATCGACCCAAACCTTTTTCTTGATAATAAAAGAAGATATATTAAGAGAGGAAAAGGAGATTAAAGGACAATAAATCCTCAAAAAGAAAGGACGTAACTAACAATGCAAATAAGAAGCCCCCTTTTAAGCCCTTGCCTTCAGACACTTCAAATTTGCTAATTCACAGTCCCTAACTCCATTTACTTATACCATCATCCAAGCTAACTCCATCACCTCCAAGAGCAGAAAACCACAAACCCATCTCACCCGTCTCATCCATCAATTGTTGAGCTTCTAGGTCCTTCCTATCAACCTCAACAACTGGAGTGGCCAAAATCCCTTCCTTGCTCAGCTGCTCCATACCAAAATCATCCTTATCAATTATAAAAGCACCCTCTAAACCTTCCAACAGAGAAGACAGCACATACAATAAATCCCCAAGTAAATCAAACAAATCATAATCATAGTCATTAGCCACACTGTTCCCAAATCTCATCCAAAAGCAAACATCCACGCCCGCAATTTCACAAATATTAACAAAATCATTGTCCAACATATCGCCCCATCTCTCCTTCTGCCTACCCTTGCTACTCCGCACATCTGTTTCCCCTCCTGAATACACTGTGAATTCACTACACTACATACAAGAAGTCCTTTCAGTATTGTTTCTTTCATTTTTCCGGTTGTTCCAGCAGAATTATCTCGCTCATTCACATGACAGACACAAACCTTTTCAAAATTCCTTCCCTTACCATGAGAATTATCCCCCTCATCAGCAGCAAACCTCCAAATATCATCTGTACCACCTTCCTGAACCTTAGTGCAGGCCCCTCCCTCCGCTAAAGCCAAGGGCAGCTTCATGATCAAGCTCTCATCCTGGCAGCAACCTTCTCAAACATAAAGCATAGGTGCATTAGCTGAGTTTCCCAAGATGAACCGAGTTACTACTGTCCCTGGTCAGAATCAACTCAAACTTCCCATTAAAAATGTTTGAGAAACGACAAAAAAAGTTCTTTAATTATGCAGTAAGGTGGAGCAAATGAAGACAGGAACAAAAACTTCAATTCTTGTCCCTCTGCTTGATACCGATGTGCAAACCTCAAATAGAATTATTTTCAAAAACTAACTTCTTCCAATGATTCATGTATTAAACCTATGTTTTGAATGAACAGAGAAAAAAGCACATAAAAATCCAACCGTTAGTCTTGAATTGGTATAATGAAGTGGTTATTGTAGCTTAGGAGAACATTGTTGATGTTGGTGTGATGCCATAAGTAATATGGATAAAGCATTCAGCACAGGTGATATAAAAAGCTACATACCTTTGAATGAATTTTGTTGCTATATTTCCAACTCATTTGATCTTAATGAGTGAAACAGCCAAAAAGGGCTGCTAAAACTGCCACAGCTCCTTGAAAGGCAGGTAGCCTTACTCACAGCCACCAGGAATACGGCTGGCATTATGTTGAATAAAGCCATAGTGGATCCTCAAGCATGAGTCATGCTTCTGCATGGCATTTTCGGACATAGCACAAAATTTATGTTTCTGTAGGAAAGCATGGCACGAGCACTAGGCCAAAATAAAAATAAAAAATAGATAGTCAAATGTCTCAAATCTCCATATTTGCAGGAAGCACTGATGGTGATGGGTAAAGGGCATGGTTTTAAATAACGGCCGTTACGTAGCGTAACGGCCGATACGTAACAGAAATCGGAAGCCCCGAAACCGATACGGGCCGATAATGCGGTTCGGAAAAAATTCACGGCCGTAACGGCCGTTACGGAGGCGTAACGGCACGTAACGGCCGATTCTCCAACGTTACACTTCGTAACGTCCGTTACGGACCGTTACATGGCCGACAGTCGCAGATTCGCTGAAGGATTTCTGCTGCAGGCAGCAGGCAGCAGCGCTGCTTTCCCCCTCCCCAGTCCCCACACTCATCTGCCATTCAAAGGGTAAAATGGAAAGTTACAAACTGACCTTGAAAATTTGTTGGCGCCTGGCGGAAGCAATAAGAAGGCTTCGAAGCCTGAGAGTGAGCACACCGAGGCTACCGAGCAGATCTACTCATCTTGCAGTTCCAGCAACTTGGCGAGTCACCAGCGACGGCGAAAGGTCTGCAGCAGCTCCGCCAGTCGTCGCAGTCGGCACCTTCCTCCGCCAGTCGTCGCAGTCGCCACCAGCCAGCCTCTCGTTTTAAGCTTCGGAGGCTCGGAGCTTGGCGTCATCTCTGCTTTGTGCTTCGCAGTTCTCAGCCTTCGCTCCTTCGAGCTCCTTCGAGTTCCCTCGAATCCCTCCCCTCTCTCGGTCTGAGTCGACTACCAGGCCCAGTGTATGAGACACTCTAACACTAACACTCAACACCCACAGCACTTTTCATTATGTTTTTTTTTTTTTTAAATTATATTTTGTTGTTCACAGCACTTTTCATTCTGTTTTTTTTTTTAATTATATTTTGTTGTTCCCACAGCACTTTTCATTATGTTTTTTTTTTTTTAAATTATATTTTGTTGTTCCCACAGCACTTTTCATTCTGTTTTTTTTTTAAATTATATTTTGTTGTAAAATAGGTTTGTTAAATTGAATTAAAAAAAAAAGTAATTTAATAGAGTAAAAAATTAGAAATCATTAATAATTATGTAAAATAAAATTTTCTTAATTTATAAATATTTTAATTGTATTATATTTTTTGAAAGATAATTATGAAAATTAATTCCATGACATAGCAAGCAATTATTAATAGTAAACAATTAATATTTTTTAAGGTTAGTAAATAATTAATATTTACCAATAATAATTGAAGCCTTTTTTATAATAATATTTGAATATCAATAATCCACTACTGCATTCACCATCTAAACAAAGCATTAAAATAATGTATGTACACAAGACATCCATGTGATGGCATTTTATATTATCTAGGCTTAATTGAGCTATATTTTTCACCATTCTTAAAGAATTCTAAGGAATACTCTGCACAATTATTATAATATTTAGTCTTAGGATTTGCCAAATTCTAAGGAATACTCTGCACAATTATTATAATATTTAGTCTTAGGATTTGCCAAACTTATAGAAATAAAATTAATTCATGGCACCAATTGGCTAACATACTATTTATGTCAGCTGGACAAAGTGGTTATTTTGATAAAGAAGATATCATATTCACTCCCATCTATTGAAAAAATATTGAATAATGTTCATATTATAAAATAAAAAAAAATTAAATAACATCTGTCACCCATTTTATGTTACATGTGTATCTACTTGCCATTTCTTGAGTAGGGTGCCCTGTTTATTAATATTTTTTAAGTTTTAATACATCATTTTGACCTTAAATTTAAAATTAGGTAAAATAAATGTTTACATCTATTTTTTGTTTTTAGTTATCAAATAAAGTAAAATTTGATAACTTAATAATAAAAAAATTAACCTAATAGTTAATACATTAATAAATCTGATTTTTACTAATTACTACTGGAATTTATAGAAAAATTTAATTTTAATCCATATACTGAGAAAATGCTTAAAAAATTAAATAGTCAATTTGTAATGTATGGATCTCTATTTGTGATGCTATGATGTATATGAAAGTAGAGCAAAAATCTTTTTCACCTGTTAATTTCTTATAGTTATAAATGAAAATAAAATCAAGCTATGAAAAATAATGAAAATATCTTTTTAAAGATAAAGGAATATATTTTTTTTGTAATAAAATATCTAATATTTTATAATTTTGTTTATTTAAATATAAAAATAATAAACATTACTTATTATTTTTAATCAAATATTATACTTTATTTTTACGTAATAAGTATTTAAAATTAGGACTATTTAGTACTTATTATTTAATATTTACTAAATTACTAATTATATTATTCCTGTCATTGTAGAAAGGTTGTAACTTTGTATTTTCTTTATATTTTGTGTAGAGATCATCAAATTAAGTCTATCAATATGTCACGTGATAGAGGAAATGAAAACTTACCTAGTGAGGATATTGGATGGCATTTTGGTACTGCGGTAGACGGTAATAGACATGTTATTATGTGTAAGTTATGTGGGAAGATAATCAAAGGGGGCATTACACGCTTGAAACAACACTTGGCACATAAAAAGGGTCAAGTAGCTGGATGCTCAAATGTGACCACACAAGTAAGAGAACAAATGATGAAACATCTACAACAGTAT
Source organism: Malania oleifera (assembly GCF_029873635.1). Lineage (NCBI taxonomy): Eukaryota > Viridiplantae > Streptophyta > Magnoliopsida > Santalales > Ximeniaceae > Malania > Malania oleifera. Next base: position 104,906,779 of record NC_080418.1, on the reverse strand, counting down.
GCTGAGAAGAAAAGAGATAAACAAAAAAGGCAAGAAGAAGCAGAAGCCCAAATTATAGGAGATTTTGAGAATTTGAGCGATGAAGAAGACTTAGAAGAAGAAAGTATGAGATTTGCTCGACAAGAAAGCATGCGATCACAACAACAATGGGAAGAAAGACAAAGATTTCGAGCAAGAACAACTGGAAGGGGTAATATTTATGAAGAGGGAGGTGGCTCTGGCAGTGGTGCTACCAGTGGTTTCAATAGAGCAGGAGCTCGATCTTATAGTGGTCGAGAAGCTGGAGGTAGTGGACGACAATGGATCAATCCTGATGCCCCTGAAGCTAGACTAAAGGCAATGGATCCTATTTTAGAAAGAAGCAAGAGTGCGAAACAACCAAAACTCAACACAAAGTTACTGAAAGGTTTAAGAAGTAAATTAGGAAAAGCGGTTGGAAAATTCCTAATTTATAATCGGATTCCAGCGAATGTAGCTGACTCTCCATTTATGCAACCTATGCTTGATATTGCTGCAGAGGTTGGAAAGGGGGTGAAGGGTCCATCACCCTATGAGATACCTGAAATTTATTTGGAGCAAGAGTATCAAGAAATGAAAAATTATATAGCTTCTTTTGCTGGAATTTGGAAGGAAAGAGGTGTAACACTTATGTGTGATGGTTGGTCAGGACCAACTAGAAAACACATTATAAACTTTTTAGTTTATTGCGATAGAGGCACCGTGTTTCACAAATCAGTTGATGCCTCTGATGTGCCAAGCAGAACAGCTGAATATTATTTCAGGTAATTTTCTAATTTTAATTGTATATGCAAATAGTATTATGGACTTGCATGTTTTTAATTAAATAGTAGTAATTATTGAATCTATAATTTCATTTCAGATTAATGGATGAGGTGGTTGAAGAAATTGGAGAGGAGAATGTTGTTCAAGTAGTGACTGATAATGAAGCTGCAATGAAGGCAGGAGGAAAATTATTGATGCAGAAGAGGCCCAATCTCTATTGGACAGCATGTGCAGCTCATTGCATAGACCTTATTCTTGAAGATATTGGTAAGAAAAGTAACGTGAAGAAGGTCTTAGAAGATGCAAGAACAATAACCTCATTTATTTACAACCACACATGGACAGTGAATTTCATGAAGAAATTCACAAATAATAGAGAGTTACTTCGCCCTGCCATCACTCGATTTGCCACAAATTTCATTGCTTTGGAGACTATTGTCAGGCATAAACAAGCACTAAGGGAAATGTTTACATCTGATGCTTGGAAAAACTCAAGATTTGGAATGGCAAAATCAGGCCCAGCATATGATTCGAAGAAAATTATCTTAGGCAAAGAGTTTTGGCAAAAGGCCTCTGATATAATTAAAGTGCAAGAACCCTTGGTGAAAGTTCTTAAATTGGTTGATGGTGATGAAAAACCAACCATGGGCTTCATATACGAGGCAATTGATAGGGCGAAGTTGGCCATTCAAAAAGATTGCCGGTTTTACAAAGATTATTGGAAAATTATTGACAACCGGTGGAGTTTTCAGTTGCACCAAGATTTGCACGCTGCTAGTAAGTGTAAATCAAATACAATTTCTTATTATTTTAACTTTTAAATTATGCATAGTTGCATTAGAAAACTATTGATTAATATGTTTCTAAATTTAATTGTAGGGTATTTTTTGAACCCACAATTTCTTTATGGTGCCCCACCCTCTCCTGAAGTTGCTAGAGAAGTCATGGATGGAGTTAAAAAAGTGATAACCAAGTTGGTACCCGATATAGATACTCAAATTCGGGCTATAAATCAAGTAAGTATTGGTTCCATTAAATTGAATAATGAATTGTTCTAGTATTCTGTAATACTTTCAAGAATAATTATTAATACATCTAATTAATTAATTTTATTTCACAATCATCCTTTTTTAGTTGTTGCTATATCGAGATAGGCAGGAGACTTTTGGAACCCCATTGGCTCAAAGGGCAGTGAAACAAACAAATCCTGGTAAATATGACTATATAGCTAAATAATGGAAAATTACTCTATTTTCTCTCTTTGTGTTCAAATTTGACTTTTGAAATACGCTATACTAATATAAAACTCTTTTTAATTATTAATGCAGCTGAATGGTGGATTCATTATGGCTTGTGTGCTCCTGAACTCCAAAGAATAGCAATTAGAGTTCTTAGCCAGACCACATCAGCTTCGAACTGTGAGCGTAATTGGAGCACCTTTAGCCTCATCCATACGAAAACAAGAAATAGATTAAAGTACATGAGACTACAAAAACTTGTTTTCGTACATTACAACATGAGGTTAAAGTTAAGACGTACAATGAGAAGAAGCCAACGAGAAATTGAAGAGGGTTTCAATCCTATCAATTTGGACTACATTTTCGAAGAAGATGATCCTTTAAGTCAATGGTTAGAGGAGAGAGAGACACCACTACTCGACGGTCAGGACAATTCAAATTGGTTAAATGAAGAGGTTGGTGGTACTACAGAAGGAGGTGATCAACCACCAATAAACGCGCATGATGATTCAAGTTCAAGCCCTAAACGTACACAAAGTGATGACAATCTTGGTTTGAGCCCACCAAGTGATGATGATGGTAATAGTGGTGCTGGAGCTGGGGTTGGGGGGGGTGGCAGTGGTGGTGGTGGAGGCGGCGGTGTAGAATATAATTATGGATATGATACAGGGACATCATTTGGAAGGGATATATATCCTTCTGATCCTTATGGACTACATGACATACCTGAAAATTATGACTTGGGTATTCCTCCAGGGAACCAATCTTCACAACCCAGGAGAAGGAGTGCTCGTGGTGACCCTAACGATTCTACTGAAGATTCATATGGTGTGGTTCGTAGTTTTGGCGACTTTGGTTTAGATGGTTCATCATCACAATCATATGGATCTCATCCAGCATATCCACATTATGCATCTCGTGACTCACATTTTTATCCCAATGGATCAGGAATCTCAGGATCTAGTGAGTCTTCTTCTACACACTTCCCAGAGCCAGCCCCTGCCCCAACTTATAGACATTATTCAGGAGAATTTTCATCACCAGTACATTTTCAAGAGCAACAACAAAATGACGTAAACTTGGGTTCATTCAACTATGTATTTCCACAAGGATGGGGAGATAATTTCCCATCCCAATCCCAAGATACAGATGCAAATTATGAAGACCCTCCACGTCATTCTTTTTGGTGGTGACATGTGTTATGTTACAAATTTGTAATATTGTATTCATGTATTTTCAACTATTTATTGATATTTGATATTAATCACTTTTTAAATTCATGTATGTGTAATGTGTATATTGAGTATTAAGTCTATTGAGTATTGATTCATTTTTAGTAACTTTATGACTTTAATTAATTGATTCTTACATTTCTACATCTTTTTACTCATTAAAGTAATGTAAACTATAAAAAAAATATGCTTTTTTTTGTAAACAGCGCACTAAAATTAATATAAAAATCATAATGCCTATTAAAAAGCATTTGTAGGTTGAAAAAAAGCCTTCAAAATTCATTAAAAATCATGTATTAATGGATTTCATGCTTATTTTTTAATTTTGGCATGGTTGTGCATGCGTGAAAAAAATTCACGACCGTTACGCCCGCTTCCCGTTACGTAACACCCGCGTCTCCCGCGACCCGCGACACCTGCGACGGTTTCGCGACGTTACCCGCGACCGCGATTTCGAACCATGGTAAAGGGCCTTGGCATTGTATATAACATTGGGAACAAGAGGTTGCTGTATGCACCTATTACGAGCCACCAAAATGCAGTTGTGGGTGGTTTTCTGGCATCTTTGGGCAGGGATTTTGGGCCAATGTGGCCCCTATAAAGAGTTCATGCGCAAGTGCCGCCCAGGTTGACTCCAAAAAACTCTAAGCTGGTGATATTGAAAAGCTAAAAATTATGTAAAGCTAGATGGCCTGAATATATAGAAAGAAGTCAGGGGATTTTGGCTTACACAAGAATACACTGGTTGATAATGGTTGAGGGAGACCACTGGCACTTACAAGAAATTAAAACATCAGAGAAGTGGTTGGTTTGGCAACTTAATAGAAACAATCCTATTGAAGATGACCATGAAGGTGAGAGAACTTATTTTGAAACAGAAAATGGCTACGGGAATCTTTTGTCATGTACTCAATATGCATATACCCAAGCTTGATGCCATTTCCAGTAAAATCCTTGATGCATTTCCCAGTAAAATCCTTGATGCTTGACGGCTGATACAAGAAAAACATGCGCATAAGTGCATTGAGAGTAGCAAAGACACTTTTTCTCTGGTATGATAGATAGTTACCCCTGGATATGAAAACAGACCACAGGGCAGTCAGGCTTACACAAGAAAACTCTAGTTCCCAATTTTAGTAAGGCACTAATGGCACTTTCCAGAAGCACCAACATCAAATGAATGGGATGCCCAGCAAGTTAACAAATTATTTCAATATAATATAATCCTGAACTTGAAGGGGAGATGGTTAAGCTGACCTTTTGACACATGACTCTATTACAAAATGCTTTAAAATAAAATCCTAGAAGCAACAAAGACTTAATTAGTAATGCTTTAGGGCATGCTAGCCCCAGGAAATTTGTGTCTCTGTTCCTAGTCTTTTCTTTCTGCTAACCCAATCTAAAATGCGCAACAGTAAGAGGGTCTGGTTTTGCAAGGATCCTTGGGTGGGAGAGGGTTCATTTGAGTCGTCAGTTCCTTGCTGGTAAAAGCTATCCTCCCTCCATAATGCATTTATTAGTGCCTTCTTTCTTCTGAGGGGGCTTTCACTCATGAGATTCCATTTCTTTAGGAATCTCAACAAAAAAGAGTTGTTGAATTCACCACTTTGCTCAATACATCAAATCATTTTGTTTCATCTAGGAGGGCTGATGAGAGAGTGTGGGTAGGTGATTCGTCTGGAACTTTTTCTTCCAAATCCTTTTTTTTCTTCACCTCCTCAAATCTCCCACATCCAAATTGATTAATTGAAGCCACATCATTTGGAAGGCTAGATACCCATTCAAGATTTGAACCTTCATTTGGGCAGTGACTTTAAATATGATTAACATGCATGATTTGCTTCAGATGAGAAGGCCTTAGATGACTCTCATGCCTGACGTGTGCCATGTGCCACAAGTGGAGAGAAACGAATGCTCACCTTTTCCTTACTGCAGGGCTGCTACCCATCTCTGGAATGCCCCTTTCTGTTGCTTTTCTGAAGCTTGGGTGCCTCCTCGAGCTGTAGGTGAATTTTTGCTCAAGTTACCGAGGTTTTGGTAAGAGCAGGAAGGGAGAAGTGCTTTGGTATAGTGCCGTGTAACCAGTGTTTGCTATTCTGTGTGTGCTATGGGTCAAAAGAAATGCAAGCACATTCAAATGACTGCACAACTTACCCAGTTTTGTTGTGGTTAAAGCAAAGCTGTTTTTTTTCAATCCTCTATGTGGGTCCACTCTTTGGGTTTTTTAGGAGTTTGCTGCTGCCCAAATCCTGTTAGGGGTTGGTGGACCGCACTTCTGTAATTACTTTCATACATTTTTGGATTTATTTCACTCTCTTCCTAGTAGGACCTCTTGTCCTGCCTTCTTTGTACCTTCTGGTTTCAGTGTTAATACAATTCTTTTTCTTATCAAAAGAAAATAATGCTTTAGGGGGCGTTTGGTTGACAAAATCAAAATTATTCCCTTGGAATGACATTCCCGGGAATCTCTTTCCTAGGAATGGGATGCTTGCCTCATGTTTTCTTGGTTCACATTACAAGATTCCAAAGAGTATACATAGGATATGCCATGTCAATGTTTGCTTCAAGATGAAAACCCTACCAAACATTTCAAAAAGATGACCATTATACCCTTGACTGTATAAATAATATATGAAGAATCATTATATTTCAATGCGAAAAACCTATTAAGAATATCTACCTAATTAATTTATGCCCTTAAATATTCAGTCATCATAAATTAAAAAGAAAAAAATTCAACACTTAATAATCCAATGAATCAAAATAATTGTGGGCAACATAGTGTCAAAATTTCAACCATTATGTTATATTGTCATAAGATAATAATAATAATATTACTTTCATTTATTTCCATTTTTTAATAGTGTGTAATAATTTATAATGCCATAATAGGGGCATTCACGTCTAACCGACCAAAATAATGAGGGCAATATGGTCTCAAAAATAGGATTTCCCAAGAAAATGGGATTCACATGAAACATACCCAAGGTGGAGGACAGGAATGGGACTCCCACGTTCTGTGGAATCCTTCACTCCCAAGGAATGTGAGATTACCACCATGTCTGATTCTAGCCCCAAAACAAGCATGGGAATACAATGTCATGGGCATTGCACTACCAGGAATGTTGAAAGACACAGCAAACCAAATGCCTCCTTAAGCTTTTGAGGAATTTTGAGTAATATGGAGCAAGGGGGAGACGGATCCATTCCTCCCTTGGCCAAAATATCTAAAGTTCTCCATCAGTGGTCCTCCATCAATATGTCTCCAGATGCAATATCAAAATAAAAGCTAAAAAGGCCCAAGAACAATTGGATAGGATGCATTTGCATTTGCTAGATCTTATCAAGACGAAGGAGGTCAAAGAGAGTTGGATAATCTAAAGAGCACTAACGGTTACAATGGGAAGGGGTTAAAGAATGGATTCTTAAATAAGTTGACATAGTTAGTGTACGTGTTTTATCACAATTTGTTTTTGTTAGTCTAGAGAACTAGTTGCCCTCCTTTAGTAAGTATTCCTCTCTTTCACAAAATAAAATCACTTTTGCTATCCATAAATAAATAAACAAATAAAACCATAAAAGCTTGGTACAAAATCCAATGGGAAGAAATATGAAGTTTTTTCCTAATTCGTGTTTGTTTTTTTGTTCTTTCATTTGTTAATCTAGCTTGCTTATTCTCATTCTCATTCTCTCTTAATAAAATTTCCTTCTGTTATAAATAAAAAATTAAAAGCTTCAAAGTTAGATCCAAGTAAAAACAGTCCAAATAACTAAAAAGACATGTACAATCATTTACACCAAGTCACTGACTCGAGAAGAATGCGAACCAACAAGTACTAGTTTGTAGCATGGAATATGAAACATACCTAAAAAATGAATTGCATCATCAAAAGGTAAGTTTTTGTCATCTTGGAGGCAATGATAAGTGAAAGAATTCTTGTAGAGATTCTGGCAAGCAGGTACAGTCTGCTTACAACAAAATAAGCAATGTAAACATGTGTAAGATGTCTTAATTCTGGATCAAGTTGTTACTTCTTTAAAATGAGCGAAAAAGAAGAATTCATTTCAATAAAGATAATCAAAATTGCGAGCTGTTATTTTTGCACCAAAAATATAAAACATAGTCAAGTCAACCCAAGGGACTGGTGGAAAAATTAACAAATACTAAGAATACTGACTATTGATAAGAGAAACTGTAGTAGAATTAACACATCACAAAAAAACTAATGCAAAGATTCACAGTAAACCATGAAAGTTGCAAAAACATTCTTAATCATTCAAATTTAAGTAAAATTGTGCAAATTTTGTAATGCAACAAATGCAGCTGATCAAGTGTTTGTTTTGTCAGCGATACTATAGACAAATTATTCTGTCCAGTGGACTTACCATGGCTTACAATTAGTAATAAATGATAAATACCAAGTTCGATGCAAGTCCGCTCTGGAGTTTCTCGTATAGGTTTTCACTGGCCATCGTCTTCCGGTGCAAAATTTCTAGATCTCCTTGTTTGATTGAGCGGACATTAGATAGTTTTCCTCCGCATTTCACTTTAGTGCTTCATAATCCAGAGAAATGTGGGCTTGAATAACACGTTTAATCCTTCTTGCTACCACCCAAGTAATTATATTTAGAGAAGCTGCAGAATTTTTAATGAGGCGCAAACCTTAGTAGATGTTGTCGTTTGGAGGTGTTAATCTTGCATGGGTATATGGGTTTGGCACACTTATTCTTTTATGGTTACAAACCTTGTGTGTGTGGACTTAGATATCATGACGTAGGAAAAGTATTAGAATTAAAATAAAATAGAGAGAGAAGTAAGAAAAGAATCAGAAGAAGAAGAATAAGCAGCAGGACAGAACAAGGATTCAGAAATAGACGGGGAAAGAAACAGAATCAGGGGCAGAACAGAACAGAGATGGGAGAAGAAGAGAACCTGCTAGAGAGAGAGAGAGAGAGGGGGGGGGGGGAGAGGGACACCGCACAGAAATTCTGATTTCAAATGATTAACTGTACAATAACTTACATGTCCAGCACTTATACCCACTATTACTAACATATTTACAAAATAATCCCAACTAAACGTATAATTGCAAAATATCCTGAAAGTACTTGCAATACACAAATAAACGCAAAGTAACTAAACTTCTAAAATATCTAAATTTACTAACTTAAAACAAAATCCTTGATCTCTAAATCTTCAAACAAAATATGGTCACTGAAAATAATTTGCAAGTGATCCACCATCATCTTGGATTTGAATTTGTGATTCAAAGCAAACACAACATAGAATTGCATTGAGTTTTGTTTAAATATACACAAATCCAAATCCAAGACTCGAAATTCATGCTTCCAAACACAACTGGAAAATTTTTATGGTTCCCCAAAATCCATATTTTTCGAGACTGGACCTAATTATTTGTATAGGCATTCCATGTTGTTCTTCATTTTCTGACTTCTTTTCGTGGGTTGGAGGTGGGTGTATGTTGCTAGTCCTCAATGTTATTTACATGTTTCACATATCATTGCTATGATGTAACTGAAGAAAGGTGGTTTGGCTGACCTAAAGTTGTTGGATTTGTCTGGAAAAAGGGCTCATCATCTCATGTCAACTCGAATTTTCTGTTTTCTGCTTCCCATGTTTGACTATTTTTCCCAATGGTCTTGAGTCTTGACACAAGAGAGTGCTCAACTAGTTCAAGTGAATTTTGGCTACTGGAAGATGACTTAATCATGCAAAACAACTAAGTTCTTGAAGTTGGGGACCAGCATGTTCTGGGCCAATTTTGAGCCCATTTTCATAAAGGTTCTAGAGTCTAAAAAAATGTACATCAACTATGAAAATAGTTGAAGAAGTGCTCTTTCAGTAGATTAAATTACACATTAATTGGAGTTGTCTACTAGAAGTTGTGGTTGCTTCAATTTTAGTGTGCAGTCCGCCAGTTTAAGCTTTTTGTATGTCTGTTTGTATTCCCTATGTAAAAAAGCACGTAAAGCTCTTCGCTTGACTCTTTATTTTGCCAAAGTCAATTATATTTAGCTGGAAAATGTGAAGTGTCATTCCTAAGCTTGGAGGGTTGTTCCAAGTCTATAAAAGCATCCGAGGACATGTATTAGTGGATTAGAGGGTGATTTTGAACAAAAATTGGAGGCTTTGGCCCTGCGTTGTTTCTCTTCAGTTCTATATCATTTGCGAGTGATAAACTTCATCTTTAAATTTTGTATCTATAAAGCTATGAGTTATATGTATGTTTAGAGTAGTGAGTTCACCTGCATCTATATCTCTTTGGTGGATCCCAATTGAGTGTGTTTGTGTGTAGGTGAGATTTGCTAGATCCTCATTCCTAGCATCCAGACATCAGAATTTGTGCCTACGATGAATGTCTTTTATCATACAATTTATTCACTGGTATATAACTCTCCGTGTGTGTGTGTATGTGTGTGGGAATGTGTGTGGGTGTGTGTGTGTACCTATGGTGTATTCATATCTACAATAAAATAGTGCAGAGATTCATCTTTCTCCAATCTAGTTGCTCTGACAATACATACAAACAAATCTATAATTGTATAAGGACAAAAAATAATACATGCATAGAACTACAACACATGCATACATATTTTTTAATAACAAAAGAAGATGATTTCATTAAAGGAAGAATGTACTACATACATACAGATGTAAAACTGTAAATAAGGATAAAACTATGTACATCAACAGGAATACTAGAGGTTTAAAATATGTGGATGCATCTTGTGAATATATTAACATTGTTCAAGATCAAATATTTCAACATTAAACAAAGCACTTGATGTCATTGGAAATATTGATGTTGCAATATTTATCAGCGCTTGTAGATATTAGAGCAAGCCCAGACCAGTTCCATGGAGTTCTTCAAGATTTCTTCCCATCAACATTGCCACCACACATCTCTGCATATTTTAAACCTAATATTACTTGACGTAGGTAATTTTCACCGTTACTTGAAAACACATTCCACTCTGAGCTATATTTCCGACCCAACATTCCCAAGTCTTTAAATCCAAAAACGTAAATAAATTTTTTTAAAAAAAATATCAACAGGGATAATGACTTGATATTCATCAGAAAACGGATAACGAACAATATGGAATAAAAGAGAAGTTACAATAAACAAACATCACTATCTGCTACAAGGATGCCAGCAAAAACTAGCAAATGATACTGATAGTCTGATACACTAAAGCAGCAACAGCAAACAATTAAACATTCAAACGCGAAGGAATATATAAAAGCTCACATTCAGGACGCGAGAGATCCCTTGAGTCTTTAGAAGCTCAGAGCGCGAAGCGTTGTCGTAGCTACCCAAATAGAGAAACTCCGGCAAGATCTCGGAAGGAAAAGCACTGAGCTGAAGCGAAGCTTTCTCCGACGAACCCGGGACTCGGTGGCCACAGACCCCACAAACTTCCCCTTCCTCGTACTTGTGGTAGTGCCCACAAACCCCACAAGGGTTTTCTCTCTCCCTTTTCCTCATACTCTTTAAGTCGATTGAAGAGATTCGTTCACAGAACAAAGCTTGGGAAATTTGTTTATTGGTTGACGATCAGGCCAATATGAAAGGGCAAATCCCTTGAATTGGGATTGAATTGGAACGGAAAGAGCGTCTCTATTTTTGTTCCTAGGGCTTTAAGAGGAAACAATTTATTTTTTTTTTTTTTTTTTTTGGAAAGCTCACAATCGCTTGCAGGATCAGAAGATCAGAAAGTCCTGCGCAGAGGAATGGCAATCCTTCAGATGCGGAGCGAGTAAATTGCTCTAGGAATGAGATTGTGAATGAAAAATGGAGCTCCAATTGATCATACTGGAGAAATCGTGCGAGGTGTGGAGGAGCAGTGTTGGAGAATCGACTGCAACCCCATGCGAGAGGGGGCTAGGGTTTGCGGGCCGGGGGGGAAACGGTGAAACCGTCAGCTAGCAGTTAGCCAGTTACCAGTGACTGGGAGACGGGACTGACGGTGGACTGGAAGAATCGGCCTGGTCTAGTACCACTGTGTTGGACTTGGGCCAAATCAAGCGCAAGCCCAACGTCAAACAGTAGAAAACAAGGCCCATTCCACTAGCTCTTTGTGATCTAGTTGGGCTGGATGGGCCAGTAGCAAGTTGTGGATTTTAATGATACAAAGATCGTAAAAGACAAATTAAAATATTAAACTTGTTATGAAAATTATAAAAATTAATGTTGGTCACCCTTTTATTTTTCACCACCATAAATTATACCCATTTATTTTCCTATCCATATTATCCTATAAAAGGGTTGTTGTGTCAGGCAGCCCACTTGTGTCAAACACCAATACTACAACTATGGTTATTGAATATATAAGAAACTAAAGTAATGCAGAAACTAATAATAAAATAGTAAAAAGTAAAAGATAAGAAATTAACGAGGTTCGGTATAGAATTATTACCTACGTCCTCGAGCGCCGACGATCAATTCACTACTTCTTGATAAAGTACAATTTTGAGGTGTGTTTTACAAATAGAGAGTTGAACTCTTTATATAATTTCAACTTCAAGTCCAAAAAATACTTCTCTCCACTGTGGGACAAATAATACAAAAAATTTAAAACAATTTTTTATACCAATGTGGGACAAAAAACAATAAGGGTCATCTCTCCTTCTCATTTTAATATATACACAAAAAACTTGTAGTGTGCAAACAAATAGAAAGGATAAGAGAAGAGTGATAAAAAGAAATAGATATTTTGTATAATGTCAGTTCCAAATCATTTTATAATTTTTCCCAAAATAGTGAAGTTTTTTTATCTCATCTACCCATAGAGTAGGTATAGTTGAATCTCGTAAAATTTATATCTCGTCTCTATTTAATTCATGCATTTTTTATAATACGTTATCAATGCAATGCTCTACCCATTTGAAATATTTCTTTAAATCCTATTTAGTTTATTTCTTATAAGTTTTACTCCACAAGAGTATAATATTTTCTAGAAGATAATATGTCTTTTAAAGTTTAAAAAGTACCAATTTTCATAAGAGATAGTAAGATAGTCTTCCTGAAAATGTTATATATTTAAATCTGCTACCTATATATTTAATCTCCCCCCTATATATTTAATCTCCAGAAGGGATATGCCTCCTGAAGAGGTTATGTATCTAGTCTCTATAAGAGATGGTAAATATTTATCTCCTGAATATGATACATTTTTAACTTTCCGAAGATATGTTAAAATCGAACTCTGAAAATGTGAAACGTTTATTCTCTAAATAAGATAATACATTTAACCTCCGAAAGAGGTAGTAAATTATTATTCATTTTCATATTGTAATTCAAATCATACTCCTGAAAAATACAAATTGAGAAGGAAAAAATAACATTGCTCAAGTAACATATTTAAGTACCCCGAAATGGTGGAAGTAATACTATATTTATTATTATTTTAGTTTTATTTCAGTTTTTACATTTTATTTTTCTAAATTACCTTATTATTGTTAATTTATTTAGATGTCATGCCTAAGTAAAGTTGAATTTGTTCCCTTTATTATCAGTTATAAATTTTTAATGTTGATATTCATTTAAATGCAATGAACTTGGGAAACATTATTTTAGATGAAAATATTGCATCCTTGTAAGATCACGCAAAAGTTATGATCTTTCTCTGTCATCATTTAGATGAAGAATTAAAGGTTGAATACCTCACTATGAAAGACTCACTTATCTTATGGAAAAATTTAAAAGATAGATTTAACCATCAAAAGACTGTGATTTTACCAAATGCTCAACATAAATGGTTGCACCTCAAGTTGCAAAATTTTAAAATAGTCAGTTAATATAACTCAGCTCTGCATAAGATTAGCTTGAAACTAAAATTATGTAGTAAAAAATATTATTGATAAAGACATGCTTAAAAAGACATTTACTACTTTTCATCTCACTAATGTGTTCTTGCAGCAGTAATATAGGGAGAGGAAATTTATTAAATTTTATGAACTTATATCATGTCTTCTTTTTGCTGATCAAAATAACAAGTTTTTGATGAAAAATCACCAAACTTGTCCAACTAGTTCAACCTCATTTCCTAAAATGAATATGAATGCATCTCGTGGTCGAAAACGAGATCGCAAGCATGGGTGTGGTCGTGGTCGAAATAATCACTAGCATCGACGTGAGACTGTAATCCCCCAGAAGAGGGATGACCCCCAAAAGCGGGATAATGATCAGGATCAACGACCCAGACATCATGAAAATAAATACTACAGATGCGGAGGAAAATGTCATTTGTCACATACCTGTCATACACCCAGACACTTTGTAGATCTATACCAAGCCTTTATATAAGAAAATGAAAAGAGTAAAGAAATTAAAATAAATTTTGCTGATAATGTTGTTCCATTAGATCTTAATGTTAGACCATCCAACTCTGTCTATCTTGATGTTGGTGATTTGTTTGTAAATCAATAGGAAAATAATGATGTAATATTTTAAGATATAAAGCAAGTAATATTGTATATGCATTTCAATAAATAAATTATAGTGTTTAATGTTGCTATAATTAATTATAATAATGAGTTTTTAAAAATGTATTATAGCATGTTATGTCCTAAAGTTTTGATTGATTTTAAGATGTCTATAGAAGAAGTATATTTAGCTGACAGTGCTACAACATACACAATTCTTCGAGATAGGAAAAAATTTCCATTATTTGAATATATCTTCAATAAATGTTAAAACAATATATTGTTCTACAAATTTGATTGAAGGTTCCGGAAGAGCTAATATAAAGTTACCCAATATTACTTTATTACAAATTGATGAAACTTTTTATTCTGGCAAATCTAGATAAAATTTGTTAAACTTTAAATATTTAAGACACAATGGTTATCACATTGAAACTAAAAATGAATGCAATAAAGAAATCTTTTATATTACTTTTATTGTTTATGGGAAGAAACAAATTTTAGAAAAACCGTCAACTTTAACTTCTAGATTGTATTATACAAAAATTAAAGCAGTTAAATTATATAATATCTTGCACCAAAAGTGTAATGACCCAAAGTTATTTACACTTTGACATGATCGTTTTGGCATCATAGAGATGTAATGATACGAAAAATCAATAAGAATTCATATGGTCATCCACTAAAGAACCCGAAGATTATTTTATCAAGTAATTTCATAGGTAATGCTTGCTCTCAAAGGAAATTAATTGTCAAAACATTTATTTCAAAGGTAAGTTTTGAATCTTCTAGTTTCTTACAAAGAATTAATGGTGATATATGCAAACCAATACATCCACCATCTGGATCATTTAGTTTGTTGGCCCCGGGTGTGCATCTAGAGGGGGTGAATAGACGTCTTTTGCGGATATAAAACTTTTTCTACAATCACAAAAATAACTTGGCAAGATGCAAGAGTATTATATCACAATTAATATGTAAGACAAATAATAACAAGCAAACAAAGTGAAAGAGGAAGGAGAAGAAAAGCTCAACACGGCGATATTAACGTGGTTCGGCACCAAGCCTACGTCCACGCCTTGAGACCAACTAAAGGATTCCCCAAATCCACTAAACAATCCTCCTTCACCGGCGAAGAAGCCTTTACAATCTAACTGCTCACCAAAAGCTACAACAAGGTGCTCACCAAGAGTCACCTTACAAAGGCTCACAAAGAACCCTTTAACACAATGAATTAAAACAATAAGATACAACTTCAATTGCTCCTTTTTGAGCTGATATTACAAGTCAAATCCTCACACTACTCTCCATGTGAATGGTATGTAAGACAAGAGTAAAGAGCAAGAGAGCAAGAAAGTATGAGCAAGAATGAAAACCCTAGAAATGAATGATCATTCAATGTGCTTAACCACCAAGTACTCAACTAGTTTAAAATGAATGCACAAGACTCATATTAAAGGGAAAAAGGACGAGCAATGTGCTGGAGAGCCGTTAGGCATTAATAAACATAAGAAAATTTGAAAACTAGTCATTAATATGCATTAAATGTTGTCAGCAGCCCAACATTCGTCGATGAATTCACGCCTTCGTCGACCAGTCTTATGCATGCCTTCGTCGATAAAACCATGTGTTCATCGACGAACCTTCTATGCTGAATTCAAGTAGGTCCCAGTTTCTTTTCGTCGACAAGTCCCTTGTGTATGTCGACCAACCACCATTGTATCTTCGTTGCTGAATCCCCTATATTCGTTGACGAACCTGCTCTGAAATTTTAGGTGGTCTTGGTATATTTTCGTCGACGATTCCCTTGTGTACGTCGACGAAATCCCTTCATTTGTTTGTCGACGAATCCCCTGTATTTATCAACGAACCCCTTTACTTATATGAATGTAAGCACGTACAAAATTGGTTTTCGTTTAAGTAAAGGTTCCATCTTGTCCAGAATTAATTTTTACCAATTTCTGGATGTCTTGGTTTGATAAATACATTTGAAAGTCATTTTGACATCTTATGTAGTTTAAATTACTTGACATGCATGTGTGAATTCGGAATCATGTTCTAACCTATTATGAACTATATGCATGTGTGATTTGCTCGTCTCTTGCAAGATACTCTTGAACATATCATATGCACATTAGTTACAATATCAATCTTATACGCACAACTCAACATACATATGTAATGTAGAAATCATAAGTGTTTTGCTTGAGTGGTTAAGTTCTGGATGCACTATATGGTGGACTTTGTTGATGGTCATTTGCTTTTTGCCTATTCGATACATGTTTTGCAATGCCCCAAACCCTTAAACTTGAGTTCGGCGCGTTATACCTGATAAAATTCTGATAATCCATAATTCAATACATAAGCAGCAGAAAACATAAACATAATTTCCATAAACATAGTTCTACAATACCAACATTCCATAATACTAAAGTTTACTAATTGTAACTATAATCTAAAATAAATCATCCATCATCTGCATTTCCATAAGTCTACATAACTCCCAAAACATTTTAGTATTTTCACAATTATTCCTTACTCAACAACCTTAAAACATAAAGACATAAAACATAAATATTTACATTCCCCAAAGTATTATCAGTATATACCTTTTTCTTAATACTTCTAAAAAAGTCTAAAAACCCTTGAGCTCCCTAAGCTCGACCTCGAGGATATCCTAAAAAAGAAATAATCATATTCAGGTGAGACACATCTCAGTAAGGGAAGAAATACATATATCAAAACGGCGTGTGGCTAACATGAGGTATATATATGATACCCCATAGATGAAAAACTTAAAAATATTAGATGTTAATACTCATATCAATAAGGTGCACCTTTCTTTTCGGGAGCTGTCCGATAAGAGCTCCATGGTTAAGCGTGCTTGCCTTGGAGCAATATTGGGATGGGTGATCTCCTGCGAAGTTTTCTCAAGAAGTGTGTGAGTGAGAACAAAACACACTGAAAAGGATACGTGTTGATCTGTGGGGCCAGTCATTAGTCCGATAACGCCCGTCCCCCTGTTGTCTGGTCTAGGTGGAGGTGGAGAGACGCAGTGCTCCCTGGCAGACCCAGGTTGGGGCGTTACAGATGGTATTAGAGACAACACCCAGCCGGAAGTGTGATGAGATTCACATCGCCTGGGTTTGGAAATGTGGGTTCTCAATGAGGACGTTGCATTCTATAAATGGGGGAGAATGTGATACTCCATAGATAAAAAACTTAAAAAGATTAGATGTTACTACTCATATCAATAAGGTGCATCTTTCTTTTCAGGAGCTTTCCGATAAGAACTCCACGGTTAAGTGTGCTTGCCTTGGAGCAATATTGGGATGGGTGACCTCTTGGGAAGTTTTCTCAAAAAGTGTGTGAATGAGAACAAAACACATTGAAAAGGACACTTGTTGATCTGTGGGGCCAGTCATTAGTCCGATAAGGCCCGTCCCCCTGTTGTCTGGTCCAGGTGGAGGTGGAGAGCCGCAGTGCTCCCTGGCAGACCCAGGTTAGGGCGTTACAATATAGATATCATTTTAATAACATTTGTAAAGCATTTTCATAAACATTGAAATCATTCTTTGAATCTAAACAATCACATGCAAAGGTTTAACCCACGAGATTACTCAAGAATAGGGGTAATTACCCACCCGTACAAGTAACACCCCTTTGCTCTAATACTTAGGTAACCCTAAGGTCACAACTAAAGCATGTTGACCCTATGGGTCATACCCTATTTTGATTATGACAAATACTTAGGTATTTAATGTCTGCCGAGTTGATGTGCAGGTTTATCTTGGTAGTATCCTATGATGGCACTCAGAGATCCGGAGGAAAACGAAGACCCTAAAGACCCTAGATATAATTTATGTGTTGTAATTTATATTCGAGTCTTAATATTTAAGTAGGAAAGGGCTGTAATAGTAAATAGGGCTTTGATTGTAATAATTGCATGCATCACATGCATGGTTTAATATGTAAGCTTAAAATGAAAATGACCTTAGATAAACCTTAGGGAACACCCTTCGGTCGACCAACACCGGATTTTTTCGGTGTCTTCAAAAAGACCTAAAAATGACCATAGGACACTCACACATGCATATATATGAATGATCATTTGAATAGGGTAAATGTATAAGGGAGTTAGAACCGAAATGCACTTAAAATGCATGTTCGGTCGACCGAATCACCGGGTCAATAGTTTGACCACGGCCCGGTCGAACGAACTTGCCAGTACATTTATACTTGGTCGACCGAACTCCCTTGGTGTCAACATATTGACCACCTGATTGACCAAGCCCAAAATGTACTCCAACGCTCTGGTCGACCGAACTTCTCAGTTCAAAATGTTCCGGTCAACTGAATCGCGTTATTTTGAAAAATCACATTTTTTGGTCGACTGACCCTGAAGTTCAAAATTGGCTCGGTCGACCGAGCCATATGAACTTCGGTTAACCGAGAGTGTTCTGATTGACCGATGCCCTCGTGTTGGTCCGAATTTTTACTGCGGTTAACTATTTTAAACGGGGTTAATTAGAGTTAAAATGATTTAAAATAATATTAATAATACCCTACATGTCCTAACGGCTATAATTCTTCCAACTTCTATAAATAGCCCATCATTTGCAAAGATTAAGGGTGGATTAGCAATCTTGATTAGGAGAAATTCTCTGAAAATCCCAAAATTCATAATACTCATCTTTGAGCCTCCAACACTTATTCTTACCAGATCTTACTTCTCAAATACTTTTGTAAGTGTGATTTAAGTGTTGCTGTTCCTTAAGGATTGCTCTCTCAAGATTGTGTTTGTGTGAAATTATTTTATTTGAGAGCACATCCTCAAGTATTCTTAGAGGGCTTTGTTCATAAGCCTATCCTAAGAAGACTTGCCTAAGTTTCTGAGTATTGCATTTGTGTTGTAATATCTTAGGACGCTTGTATTTGTTTTTGGGTTGCAAAACATTTTCAAAACCTACTCAAATATCGTGTATGATTTATATTTGATATACTTGTGAGAAGATATTTGTGTGTGTGATATTAATCTTTGTGCAATAGTTATTCACTCACATATTATTTGCTGAATACAAAGATTACACTTCTTTTGCAAACCAAGCATATACATTATCTAATATTCACATGATTGAGATATCCTACTGATTGATATCCCTGAGGCTTGCTTGACAACTTTGTGTGAACACGGTTGATTGAATATCTTAAGAAACAAAGATTGCTTATTGACACTCTCATGCACTCATTACACTGATAGCAAATATTTTGAGAGTTGAAATATTAGACCACACTGAGCTTACATATTAAATCATATTGTGGTGCATGTGATTGCGCGTAATTGGGTACACATCTACTTTACTTGAAAGCATAATCACTGTACCATTTCATTGATTGAGCAAAATTGTTGTATTCCAAGCACAGGCTTGAAGAGGGAGACTTGCCCTTTGAAATAGTCCCAAATTGGCTTAGACCTGGTTAGGAAAGTTAGGTGCGTCATCTTGTTAAGGCGTGAAGGTTGAGATCAACCCTGTGGTTATTTGACCTAGTTGTAATCGGTGCCGCTCCACCCCTTAAGTGAGCCTTTAATGGAATCCTCGAGCTTGTGAGTTAGAGGCGGGGATATAGGCACAGTTGGTCGAACCCTGATAACATATCATGTGCCTTGTTTATATTTCTGCACTTTATATTTACTGCACATGTATGTTATGGTGTGAATGCACATGATTTAAATTTCCGCATATTATATTTATTGGCGCATTTGGAACTATAATGAAAGACCCTAAGTTGTATTATACAGCTATCTCATTTAACTTATGAGATAAAAGTTTAAAATTTCAATTCACCCCCCCTTTTGGGAATACACCAATTCTAACAAAGCATACTAGGGCACTCACCTTACTTAGTAAGCCCTCAAGTGTTAACTTGATCTCGTACTCACGCATTCAACAATAGTTTACCAGCAAAGGTCCTAAGGATAGGGAATTCTACCCACCCATATAAGTAGGTTCCCTCTATCCTAGTACATTATGCTGCTACTGCCACATCTGAAGCTACTAGTGTACTCGTTTTTCTCAGCAAGCCCTCAGGCGAAGAGTTTGCTTTGCCTAATCGTAACATGTTCTACATACATAAATACTTCTTATAACATAATACTTTATTTCTTTCTGTCATTACTCATTCATACACATCTATTCATGTTTATATCTTAAACATTGTTATTCATTTCACTTTAAGTGACTCTTTCCCATTTACTTCGTTCACATTTGTCATTTCATTTCATGGTCATTACATTGTAATTTTATTGCATAACATCTTCATTTCATTCCTTCGTACTACAGCTGGTCTTTGGCCATCATCAGTTAGTCTACAGCTTCTTTCAGTTGTTATTAGTTAGTCTACACAGAAGTGTGCCAGAATCTGCTAACATGGTTGTCTTTCAGCTATCTTACATTTACATGGTTGCATTTAGCATACACAAGCAACATAGTCCATAACATATTTTATTCTCAATACTTGACTTACTTAACCTACATCTCATACATTTAACATATGTTTGCACACAATCTCATGCCACACAATTTAAGAGTAAAATTCATACATATTCCTGTAAAATAGGCCAACCAACATTTAACATTTATATGCTGAAAATACATTTCATTTCTAACATAATTCCTCAGAAATCACTTTTCACTTTCATCAGTTCATTTCCACATATACATAGCTAAATAAGTAGTCCTAGGCTCAGAAATCATAGTTTTACATGGTTGGCATTTTATAATTCACACCAAAACATACATATATTATAACATAATTTATTACCTTTAATTTCATAAAATTTGCTTTAATATATAATTTCCGCTTACTTGAATTCTCAAACTACACTGATAGGAATCCCACACAGAAGCCCGCGACGCTCACCCGGACCCTGATTCAAAAATCTTAATTTCATTAAATTAACCCTAAATAAAATACTATTTAAATATTTCCTAAGACCATAATTTACAAATAAATAGTTATACCCACAAATATAATCAATTTGCCAAATTTCTCAAACCCCACTCTCGCTTTGGAGTGGGGCCTAAAAAACCCCAATTGAAAATTTACCCACGCCAACATGACAACAACTGCGACTAGGACCACGTGGTGGTGTCCGATCGTCGATTTAGTGGCAGATTTAAAGCGAAATTGGGAAAATGGGGAAAAGTTACCTTTCCCCAAGAGTAGTGCCTAAGTAGTTCCCACGACAAATTCGCTCCAATAGAAATGTCGGTGGCGGAACCAGCAATCCAACGACACTTTCCATTTCCCGATCCGCCGCAAACCCGTCTAGAAATTGAGAGAGAGAGGCGGAGACGGAGAGGCAACTAGGGCGTAGGAAAAAAAATTCAGGGGGGGAGGGTGGCATGCGTCAGAAGGCAAAATTCTTCCTGAAGCTTTTTATTTCTTTATTTAATACATCAATTTAATAATGTTTAACTAATTAATTGATTAATAATTTAAATTAATTAATTAATTTTATTTATTATTTTTTAAAATTATTTTAATCATCTTAATTTTTCGGGTCTTTACATGTTTGACCTTATGCTTGTCTTGGTATATCTGAACTAACCTTGAGGAAAAATGTTAGTATACTTTAAGAACTACTAATGGGTTGTTGTCATCAAAACAAACTGGAATGAGAACCCTTAGCCACTAGAGCTAACATTCTCCCCCTTTTTGATGATGACAAACCATTGGTGTTCTTTTGCAAAAAAAAAAAATGTTTCTTAAAAAATACTCCCCCTCAAAATATGCATACATGTTTAAAAGTTTTAAAATTTTGTTAGCTTTGGTGTAACCCCAAGTGGGGGGGTGAATTGGGTATTTAAAATTTATCACCTAGGTTAACTGGTTTTATCAACAGTGTAGTAGTCTAGGGCTAGTCTACGCAATCAAACAATAAACATACACGTGCAGTAAAGGTAAAGTGCGGAAATGTAAAGAACACGCATGATATGTTATCGGGGTTTGGCCAACTATGCCTACGTCCCCGCCTTGGCCTCACCAGCGCAAAGATTATCACTATAATGCTCACTTAAACGAGTGGAGCGACACCTATACAAACCAGGTCAATTCAAGGGGCTAACCTTAACCAACACACCTTAACAGGATGGTGCACCTAGCTTTCCTAACCGAGTCTAAGCCAGTCTGGGACTATTCTACCGGGCTAGTCTCCCTCTTCAGGCCTGCGCCTAGAATACAACCAAAGTGTATAAAGTTTGTACACGGAAATATGCTTCTTGACAAGCAAATGTATGCACCAATACAACTCAATCAATATTACAAGCACGAATGAAATGTAAATATGCTCAGTGCTCTAATGTGTGCTAAACTCTCAATCAAGTATAGATTTTCAATCCAAATCTAGAGTGTATATCAAAGTAAGATTTGAAACACAGTATGTGACTATCACAGAATTAGATCAAGATTTCAAATATGCTAGCTAGTTGTTTCAAACAACTTCAACAAGATATTCTCAATTATCTAAGTAAAAGGAGTGTTTGAATACAAGTTTTGAAAATGATTTTGCACACAAAATATTTGTTTAGGTAACTTGCAATGATAGTGCAAGAACCACAACCCTCAAAGTCTTCCCACACAAGATTTATCAAATGAAATCGATGGAAGAACTTTAACGCTAAACTCTCTAATAAAATCAGTCAAGTAATAATGCAAGTGAGAGTTCTAGCTAGTGAGATTAAGCACAGTGGAGTTAGAAATACTCACAACACTTGAATGATCAAAGAGAGTGAAGTTTTTAAGTGTATAGGAGTAGTATAGGCTATAAAATGATTTTTGAATTTGAGAGAATTTTGACCTTAATGATTTTTTTAATCTCTTGCTAATTATTCCAAATGAGGGGGTATATATAGACTTCCCAAAAAATATGACTGTTAAGGATACAGGTGGAATAATTAGAAAATTTTTAATATTATTTAATTAAATTAACCTCATTTAAAAAAGTTAACTGTAGTAAAAAATATGGGGCAACCCGAGAGCACCGGTCGACCAGGGCAAGTTCAGTCGACCCAAGTTTTAGAGGTTCGGTCGACCGGGAGTAAAATGAACTGTGAGTTCGATCAACCGGACTTGTAAATCCGAAGCCTTTTTGCGAGGTTCAGTCAACCAAGACTAAAATGAACTACATGTTTAGTCGATCAGACTTGTAAGTCTAAAGGTGATTTTCCTATCTTGCAAGGTTTAGTCGACCAGGAAGGTTTTGAACTAACTCAGTCAGTCGACCAGACCGCTGAGTTCCCATACGTGGGAACTCGGTCGACCAGGGCGTTACAATGTATTTTCTTCTCCGTCGACTAGAAGGTTAATAAAGTTGACCCTTTGGGAGTTCAATTGACCGGGGTCAAATGAACTGCGTGAGTTTGGTCAATCATGCTATGGTCAACCTATTAACCCGATCCAAGTTCGGTCGACCGAGGTCAAAATGAACATGGGGTGCCAGTCGACCGAGTGTGCACATTTTGTGCATTTCAGTCTTGTTTCATCCAACAAACATCCTATTCAAAAGTATAACACATACAAGTGAGTGTGTGAGTGTCCTAGCGTCATTTCAGGCCTTTTTGAGTGCACCGAAAAAATTCAGAGTCGATCGACCTCAGTCGACCAAAGGGTATTCCCTAAGGTCTTTCTATGGTCTATGTAGGTACCTAAAGTCTAACTGGGGTCGATTTGAGCATACCTACCTACCATGCATGATGCAAATTATTATAAGCCATAGGAGTGCACAGTCCATAATTAATTTATATCCCATAATGAAGAAATGAAATAATAAATACAAATATGCAACACAAATCTTCATTCTCCGGCACAAACACCGCACGCCATCATGATATGTCTTTTAGTCCAAAAGCGTGCACAAGATGAACCTACATGTAAGTCTTAGTACAACCATCAGTACCAAGAGTATTTGTCATAATCAAAACTGGGTGTGACCAATCAGGTCAACATTCTCCCCCTTTTTGATGATGACAAATACTTTATGCAAAAGTGGGTACAGCCAAGAAAGGCTCCCCCTGACTTTATGCATAAAGATAATTAAAGTAATGGGTAAATAACGATTAAGCAGTGTAAGCAATAATTTACCCACTTGTGTTACCCACTTTTGCCTCTTCTCCGCCCTTTTGGCACCAGTAAAAAGGGTTAAGAAATATAGTATGAAGACAAAAGAAGTCATTTAGTTACAAAAGATATATTGGGAGGATTTTCGTAAAATTCGGCAGCATGCCGTTTGAAAATAGACCATTCCCAATCATACCTTTGTACCTAAGTAACCTGTGTTGAGTTTCAGTCAATAGTATATAGCACATATTCATCAATCAACTCAACGCGTACAGTATGATCAAGAGTTATAAATGTTAGCATCCAAAAAGATAATATAATCATATAACGCACAATGAATGACAAAGTATGACGTATAACAATTTGATCGCACAAACTATATAACTGGTCATTTAAATGATTTAAATGACATGAAAACAAGGTTACACCATAATCATACACAAACCATTACAATTGAAACATATCATAAGACCCGTGGAAAATTTGAGTTAAGAACACATGGCATATGATCCCAAAAAGAAGATTTGAGCATAAACATAGTCTAACCAGTTCGCATGCATTTTCGTATGAAATTACCAAATCAGTTATGTGACTTTAAAACCATATATGTATATAATAGTAATAACAAGGCAAAAGAGAAAATTTTGAGTTTTGAAAATAATTCTTGCCTTAAAGTATTACAAAATATATATATATATATATATATATATATATATATATATATATATATAAGTATATCCCCATGATGTTTGCAAAAGGTATTAGGGGGTTGCTTGTTGAAAAAGAGGCTTTAATTTAATGCAAGCAAGCAAAATTTTTCTGGTGAATATTTAAGCATAAAACATCTCATAATCAGAAAAATACAACCATATGAAATTTGAAGATATATTCAAAAATAATAAAATCATATGGCAAAACAAATGATTGTGGCAGAAACAACATATTTCAAATTATGATTTTCAGTAAGAGCTTGACATTTTAGCATATGCCACAATGAATTCATTCAAGATATAAGCTAAACATATAGGTAAGCAAAATAGGATAGTAATTTAATTCTAGATGCACCCCCTTTCAATTTGAGTTATTACTTAGATTCTTTAACTACTTATACTAATCAAAGATTAATTTCATTATGCTTAGTAATATAAGCCATCATTTTAAAACTTTTAACCTAACTACACTGGATATTAGCTTATTTATTTCAAGCATGACAACCAGTATAGTCTCCCTAGAATCTTCAAAATGCATAAGAGAATATATATTAAGGCATGAAATAAAGTATATAATCGAGAACAATCCATATCTAAATAGATAGCTTTAAGAGTTGGATATGATGTTCAAAATTCTTAGAAGAGCCTCAATATTTAAAATTCAAAGCATAATGCAAATGAGTTCTTTATGCTCATTTTCTAGGGATGAATCTTAGCCTTTCTAAATATTTGATAATTATGCTAGGATGAAGTTTAATTTTCTTAATTGATTTTCACTCATCCTTTCAAAAATATTTTAACATTAATTTTATCATAATCATCTTTATCACATGGTTTTATATGAAAAAATTCTGGCGAAATTTCGGCACCATGTCATTTGTATATAGGACAATTTCCCATAAAACTTGTACCTGATAGTGGGTTGTTTTCAACAGGTAAAACATATAAAGCAAGCAACAACCTAATATCCATAACTAGCATGCAAATTATATCACTGCATCCACCATGCATGAGGCTTTCAACACAAGCATGCTTTCCAGTAGTTCAATCAACAACTCATAAAAGAAAAGAACTATCCAATAGATGATATGAGTAATAGCTAACAATGGATAGTTATGAGATTAGTGCAGAGTTATTCTCACAAAGCCATACAGACATACAAGCATAAATAAAAATAGAGAGCATTTTAATGTATATAATCATGAAAGAATATATGCTCTTCTTCTCACAAAGCCATACAGACATACAAGCATAAATAAAAATTTAGAGCATTTTAATGTATATAATCATGAAAGAATATATGCTCTTCTTCTCACAAAGCCATACAGACATACAAGCATAAATAAAAATTGAGAGCATTTTAATGTATATAATCATGAAAGAATATATGCTCCCCCTATGTTATACGCTAATTCATTATATTCCTTTTCTTATTTTTCAAGTTCTTTAGCCAAGTGTATTAAGATTTTCTTTGATATATATATCTTGGCTTTAGAAGTTTTCAGCTTAAAGGACCAAAAGGTCACAATTGTAAATTTCTTTAAGAGTTCTAAGCCTATATTTGCCTCTTTTCTTATGATTTACAATACGTGAGAGGCCTAAGTTCAAATGACTTTAAATGTTAAGGTTCGTGCATAGGTTTCTTTGAATTTTGTTATATCATCTAGACTAAAACCTATATTAATCATTTTAGCCATTTAACTTAATTCACAAAACTGAAGCTCTAAAGGATTTGATTTAATGTTTGAGAGCTTATAAAAGAGATTTTGGATTAATACTCTTGAAAAGTTAAAATTTATGTTATGTTCAAAGAGTATTCATTATGAATGGACATGATTCAAGATATTTGCATGGAAGAGGAATGTCCAAACAATTTAGATAAAGAGCAATTAGAAGAGTATGAATTTTGGAACACTGCTCTTTGATGATTGGAATGTATCTTTTAGATATGATCACAATTTTGGAACAAGGATACGAACTAATGAGAGGATGGATCTTTACCTGATGTGATCATGGTAAGGTAAAGATTTCCTATGGAGAATATAAACCAAAATTAGAGGATTTATAAATTAAGCTCAAAGGGAATTTTTGATTTAACAGTGAAACTTGAAACCTCTAGTGGATGCCTCTAGTTTTGATAAAAAAATAAATGTCTTTTAATAAGCACCAGAATTATTTGAAATTTATGATCAATAGTGCTTTAAGCCTAGAATGATGACTAAACATTTTATTAGGCATTTAAGGCTTTCAAGATGAGTTTAGGACATGATTTTTAACTTCATTTCCTAAAACTCAAACTTGTGCAATGGACAAAGTATGCTTAATGTTAGATATTCATATTTAAGCGTGAGTTAAACAATTTGAAATTTAAATACAAGGTAAACATGCTATGTCCATTTGGAAGTGAATTTTTATTCAAACAGCCAATAATTTCATATTTCAACCAATGAATATATGCATTAAGTTCAGATTGGTTATATGCTTGGATTTGCATATTGGCTTGATTTTTCAAAATGCTTAGTATGTAAAATTTTAAATAGTGGACATATATTAAGATTTCACATTTTTAGCCTGAACCACTTCCTAAGCCTTTAGTCAACACTACCCCCTATAGCTAATCCTAACTGCTAAGAAAGAATTATGTGATCATGTAATTCTTGTTTGAGCAAATTCTTCCTTGAATTTCAAGGGGTTTTCTTTCTTAACAACTCATATCATTTTTCTACCTTTTATTCTCGATGGGTTAGGAGTTGGTGATTCTTTAATTTTCCATACTCGGTTGGGTTTCACACCTTTTCTTTTAAATGGGCAATCAAATTTAGTGTGCCCCTTCTTTTTATATAAGATGCATGTGGTGTGAGTGTATGGACTGGAGGAGGTACTAGCATAGTATTTCGATTCTTTTACAAAGTGTCTCATGTATAGGTTCTTTCTTTTCTTATTTTCAATCACATTATAACCTAAACCTTCTTTGTCTAAGGTCATCTTTTGTGAACCTAAGAGTTTATCAAAATTTTATTTACCTCTAGTGAATGTATAGATGATCTTAGACTGGTCTTCTATTTTCTTCTCTAGATCTTGAATTTTTGAGTTTTTCAATTCTTTTCAAACACTCTGAAGTTTCATAAATTCTTTAGACATTGCGTTTGCTTAACTCTCAAGTTCTACAATAAGAAGGTCTTTATTATTATCATTTGAAGTTTGAGATCTTAATGCATTCAAATCTTTTTCTAATTTTTCATTCTTGTTTACCAACTGTTTGATTTTAAAATCATTTTCCCTTTCAACAAGAACTTTTGATTCACATTCTTTCTCACATGCCTTATACTTGTTTTTTAAAATAGTATATCTTTTATTAGCTTTAACAAGTGACTTAAGAATTCTAATATATTTAATTTGTAGTTCTTCATAAGTAGGCATGCTGTCACTATCACTACTATGACATGATTCAGAATCAAATGCATCATTCAAATCATCACATGAATCATTGTCAGGATTATTAAATAACATAGAAGGAGACGAGTTTACCTCATCGTCAGTTAGAGCTATGAAGCATGATTTACCTCCTTCAAGATCCGTAAATCTTGAATCACAAGGAGTGATCGCCTTTGCTTGCGTAGTTGCTCCATATCTCCTTTCAAGTTCCTCCCATATATCCTTAGCACTGTTACATGCCATAACCTCACAAAGAACATTAGAATCTAAAGCATGCAACAAGGTGTTTAAGGCATCAAAATTTATTTGCATTAAGTTCCTATCATGATCATTCAATTCATACTCAGACTTAGGAACACCAGTACAACCAATGAATTTAGCAGGCACACTATCACCTTGATCAATGACATTCCAAAATTTCCAATTTAAAGCTTTAACATATACAGTCATTCTAAATTTCCATACAACATAGTTATCACCATAGAATAATGGTGGCTGTGTGACCAATCTTTCCTCACATGAAGGGGATGCACTAATAGGAGCTATCATGATCTTTTAACTAAATGATGTCTAAGTCTAAGTTACAAGGTTCTGATACCAATTGTTAGTTTTGGTGCAATCCCAAGAGGGGGGGTGAATTGGGTATTTAAAATTTATCACCTAGGTTAATTGGTTTTATCAACAGTGTAGTACAACCTAGGGTCAGTCTACGCAATCAACAAATAAACACACAAGTGCAGTAAAGGTAAAGTGCATAAATGTAAAGAACACGCATGATATGTTATCGGGGTTCGGCCAAGCCCATGTTCCCGCCTTAGCCACACCAACGCAAGGATTACCACTATAATGCTCACTTAAACAGATGGAGCGGCACCTACACAAACCAGGTCAATTCAAGGGGCTAACCTCAACCAACACACCTTAACATGATGGCACACCTAACTTTCCTAACCGGGTCTAAGTTAGTCTGGGACTATTCCACTGGGCTAGTCTCCCTCTTTAGGCCCGCACCAAGAATACAACCAAAGTGTATAAAGTTTGTACACGGAAATACGCTTCTAGACAAGCAAATGTGTGCACCAATACAACTCAATCAATATTACAAGCACGAATGATATGTAAATATGCTCAATGCTTTAATGTGTGCTAAACACTCAATCAAGTATATATTTTCAGTCCATATCTAGAGAGTATATCAAAGTAAGATTTGAAACACAGTATGTGAATATAAAAGAATCAGATCAAGGTTTTAAATATGCTAACTAGTTGATTCAAACAAGCTCAACAAGATATTCTTAATGATCTAAGCATAAGGAGTGTTTGAATACAAGTTTTGAAAATGATTTTGCACATAAAATATAGGTTTAGGTAACTTGCAATGATAGTGCAAGAACCACAACCCTCAAAGTCTTCCCACACAAGATTTATCAAATGAAATCGGTGGAAGAACTTTAACGCTAAACTCTCAAATAAAAGCAATCAAGTAATAATACAAGTGAGAGTTCTAGCTAGTGAGATTAGGCACAGTGGAGTTAGAAATACTCACAACACTTGAATGATCAAAGAGAGTGAAGTTTTGAAGTGTATAGGAGTAGTATAGGCTATAAAATGATTTTTGAATTTGAGAGAATTTTGGCCTTAATGATCTTTTTAATCTCTTATTGATTATTTCAAATGAGGGGGTATATATAAACTTCTCCAAAAATATGACCGTTAAGGATATAGGTGGAATAATTAGAAAATTTTTAATATTATTTAATTAAATTAACCTCATTTAAAAAAGTTAATTGAGGTAAAAAATCCGAGAGCACCGATTGACCAGGGCAAGTTCGGGCGACCCAAGTTCTAGAGGTTCAATCGACCAAGAGTAAAATGAACTGTGAGTTCGGTCGACCAGACTTGTAAATTCGAAGCCTTTTAGCGAGGTTTAGTCGATCAGGACTAAAATGAACTGCATGTTCAGTCGACTGGCTTGTAAGTCCAAAGGCAATTTTCCTATCTTGTGAGGTTTAGTCAACCAGGAAGGTTTTGAACTAACTTGGTCAGTCGACCAGACCGCTGAGTTCCCACACATGGGAACTCGGTTGACCAGGGCATTACGATGTATTTTCTTCTCGGTCGACCAGAAGGTCAATAAAGTTGACCCCTGGGGAGTTCGGTCGACCGGGTTGTGGTCAACCTGTTGACCCAGTCCAAGTTCGGTCAATAGGGGTCAAAATGAACGTGGGGTTCCGGTCGACCAAGTGTGCACATTTTGTGCATTTCAGTCCTATTTCGTCTAACAAACACCCCTATTCAAAAGTATAACATATTCAAGTGAGTGTGTAAGTGTCCTAGGGTCATTTTAGGCCTTTTTGAGTGCACCAAAAAAATTCAGCGTTGGTCAACCGAAAGGTATTCCCTAAGGTCTTTCTATGGTCTGTGTAGGTACCTAAAGTCTAACTAGAGTCGATTTGAGCATACCTACCTACCATGCATGATGCAAATTATTACAAGCCATAGGAGTGCACAGTCAATAATTAATTTACATCCAAAATGAAGAAATGAAATAATGAATACAAATACGCAACACAAATCTTCATTCACCAGCACAAACCCCGCATGCCATCATGATATGTCTTTTTGTCTGAAAGCGCGCACAAGGTGAACCTGCATGCAATTCTTAGTACAACCATTAGTACCAAGAGCATTTGTCATAATCAAAACTGGGTGTGACCAATCAGGTCAACACATTTTCTCCCCCTTACTGTATGTACTTTTAAGACCATTTTTATGTCTGGAAAGCCAATAGAAATTTTGGCAGCATGCCGTCCGTAAATAGAACATTTTTCCATACTTTTAAATATGAATCAATTCAATATTCAACGCAAGCAGTTCAGTATTACCATTCACCGTAAACAATTCAGTATTTCACAATTCAATCACAAAAAAGTTGCAGTAGAAATATCATTAAGGCATTCAATTACAAGCATGTTCAGTATTAGTCCATGAGTACAAAAGTAAAGTAAAAGAAATGCATGGTAATTTGCATCAAGACACCAAAATTGATGCAAACTAGACAATATGTTTTAACAAAGGAGCATCTAAAAAAGCAAGATCATCATCCATATACATCATCATCCTACATCATCATGCATATACATCTCCCCCTTTGCCTTTATCAAAAATAGGGGGATTTCGAGTTGAAAGCTACTCCTATGGGTGATCTAGTTTGGCTAGGAGGGCGGCTAAGGCAGCATGAATTGAGTCAAATTGGGCACGATTTTGATTGGCTTGCAGTGTCAGGGCTACATCAATAGAGTCAAAACGGGCACGATTTCGTTGATCCGATTGTGCCATGGCGAGCTGTTGGCCATCCAAGCATTCTAGGACAGGATCAACAGAAGGTTCCTCGGCCTCCTTATCTTCTTCCATGGCAGCTTGCACCTCATCCACTGGTGCCCTGCCTTGTTCATAGGCCTTTACCAAGGTATTAGTATCCTCATTTTTCTCAAAATGCATCCAACAAAGAGTAGCCTCAGTGTATGTATCGTCCAGAGAAGGTCTAACACAAGGCATCCCAGTGTGGATAAAGGCGAAGTGATCAAAGAAGGTAGTGAGTAGGTGGCCGTACAATAGACATCCCCATTGCCGTTTCATACTTTCCTTTATATGTTGAATAAAAACTATTGGCAATTAAATTCCTTTGCCATTCCACAGACAGTACGTGCAGAAAATATCACCCAAAGTCACCTATTCGCGCACTCCTGTACGTGGTAAGAAGTTGCATGTGATCATGTGGTGCAGGATGCGAAATTCAATAGTGCGGTCCTTTGATTTGTGTCGGGAAACTGGAGGAATGTGGGGATCACCAATGATCAATTTCAAGGCCTCGTGGGAATTGAATTAGTCATATAGGGTAGGCCATGATGCCTTGGGAAGGCCTTGTATCGGATAAAATGTGCAACCTAAGACTTGAGAGAAGGTGTTGTTGGATAACCGAATTACGGTCCCCCGAACTGTAGAGTATGCCGCACAACCTTGAGCAGACGGAACAAAATTAGCATAAAATTCTCAAATGAGCTCCTCATACACGAGCTCTCCCAAATCGAACAAAATTTCCCATCCGACAGTGTTGATTTTGGCTAACATAGTTATTTTATGGTTTAATTGATGCATCTACTAGATGGTTACATGTTTCTCTACTTTATACTCGTAATATTGCATTTGCTAGACTTCTTTCTCAACTAATTAGATTATGAGCTCATCTTCCTGATTATCCAATAAAATCAATTCATTTGGATAATGCCGGTGAATTTACATCCAAACTTTTGATTACTATTGCATGTCACTGAGAATAAATGTTGAATATCTCATTGCTCATACCCATACACAAAATGGTTTAGCTGAATCTTTTATTAAGAGACTTAAACTCATTGCTAGACCTATGATTATGAAAACCAAATTACCTTTATTTGTTTGAAGATATGCTATTCTTCATGCTGCATGTTTAGTTCGTATTACGCCAACTACTTACAATGAAATTTCACCCATGCAATTACTTTTTGGGCAACAACTTGATATTTCTTATTTGAAAACTTTTGGTTATGTAGTATATGTTTCTATTGACCCTCCTCAAAGAACTAAAATGGGTCCTCAACGTAAGCTTAGTATCTATGTTAGTTTTGATTTCCCTTCTATTATTAGATATCTTGAACCTTTAACAAGTGACTTGTTTAAAGTACGATTTCAAGATTGTCATTTTGATAAAGCAGTATTCCCTACATTAGGGGGAGTAAAATCAGTGCCTAAAGCACAATATGAAATCACATGGAATGCTATGAGTATATTTCATTTAGATTCTCGCACAAATCAAAATGAACTTGAAGTTCAGAAAATTATACATTTGCAAGGGATTGAAAATCAGTTACCAAATTCTTTTGCAAATACCAAGGCTATTCTAAAATCTCATATACCTGCTGCAAATATTTCAGCAGGTATTGATTTCCTTGGAGGGCAACGGTCGACTAATAAACCTAAGCCACAAGTTAAGCATGGAAGGCTTGTTGGTGAAAAAGATAAAACTCCCAAAAGGAGGAAATTGAAATCTATAAACACTCTAAAAGAGGTTACAAAGGTGGACAATCCATTCGATATTCACAAACCTGTTTCTCCTGAAAATGAAATCCCTATTATGGAACCTTGTGAAGAGGAATCTTTTGAAGAAAAAAACTCTTGAAGAGACATCCCTTTAAAAGGAACAAGTAATTGGAAATAATAATGAGATCTCAATTCATTACACAGGATAAATGTGGGATACAAATAAAGTTGTTGAAGAAATAAAGTTGTTGTCAACAACATATTTACATATCTAGTAGCTACAGAATTCACTAGAAGTAATGAGGATCCTAAACTTAATCTGCTAATGAATGTTGATATAGAAGTGATTGGCCAAAATGGAAAGAATCTATCACAACAGAATTAAACTCTCTATTAAAAAAAAGAAGAAGTTTTTGGACATGTAGTCCAGACACTAGAATATGCCTAACCCGTTAGATACAAATGGATATTTGTGCACAAGCGAAATGAAAATAATGAAATTACTCGATATGAAGTAGGGCTTGTGGTACAAGATTCCTTGTAGAAACCCAAAGTTGATTATGAAGAGACATATTCTCCCATAATGGATGAAATCACTTTCAAGTTCTAATTGGGCCAGCAGTCGTTGAACAACTAAGCATGCGTCTTATGTACTGTTAGAATTAGAGTATTCCCAAAAGGGGGTGAATTAGGTATTTAAAAAATTTCTTCTAGGTCAAGTTCAATCCACA
The DNA here is from genome assembly GCF_029873635.1 of Malania oleifera. NCBI lineage: Eukaryota > Viridiplantae > Streptophyta > Magnoliopsida > Santalales > Ximeniaceae > Malania > Malania oleifera. Next base: position 104,873,002 of record NC_080418.1, on the reverse strand, counting down.
AGCAGTATTTCACAACCTAGGGACTTTCTATGCAAACCCAATCACACAGGTGTTTGGCTGAGCAAATATTTAACCAATTAAAGCAGTTTTAGTATTTCTCAATCATTCAAGCATGTATTTAAAATAATCAAGATAATAAATAGTAATATACATGTGTAGAATTAAAAGTGCAGGAAAATAAATAGTGCAAGGAAAGAGAACGACACACGATATGTTATCGAGGTTCGGCCAATACTGCCTACGTCCCCACCACAAACTCACAAGTAAGAGGATTCCACTAGTTGCTCACTTCACGGGTGGAATGACACCTATTACAATACCTTACCAGGATGGTGCACCTAGTTCTCCTAATCGAGTCTGAATTAGTCTGGTGCTCTCCTAACCAGGTTTGAGCAAGTCTAGGACTATTCATAGGGCTAGTCTCCCTCTTCCGATCACCCGTTGGGAATACAACATATATGAAATTTTTCGTACAAATGGAATGCTTCTACAAAAACAAATGTGTACAAGTTGAAGCACAAATGCACTCACGTATGATATGAAGTAAAAGCTCAATGTGAGAATGGGTAAACTATATTTTAACTCTCAGTAATATGTGAATATAAGTATGTGAGAATAAGATCTTTGATATCAATATAAAATTTTTACCAAATGTATTTATGAAAGAATCTTTGAAACCCTAAACAAATATCTTCAAAAATATTTTTCGAGTATCAAGTACAGTAGATATTAGGGTTTAAGCTTGCAAAAATGGTTTTATCAAAAACTCAAAGCAAGCTTTTGAATCTTGCAATAAGAATGCAAAGATTCACAATCTAATGAAGAGTCTTCCCAACAATATCTACGAATGAAATAATAAGGAAAGAACTCAAGCTTACTCTCTAAAAAATTTACAAATATAAATGAGAGAGTATAGGCTTTTGAAATATATGAAAATATGCCCACAAGAATGTTTATCAATATGAAAATATACCCACAAGAATGTTTATCAATCACTCTTCAAGTTGCAATGGATTTGCAAATGAAGAGGATGAAAACAATATGCTTTCTCTTTCTAAGATGATTTTGCAAAGGAATAATGAGAAAGAGAATCAAATATACTTCAAAATCAAAAAGTATAAAATTATTGCACAAAATATTTTGGAGAGAATTCTTGCTAATAAAAAATTAATATCCTTACTAATTAAGGCAAATGGGGAGGTATATATAGATTTTACTAAAAATATAACCGTTGGGGACATCAAGGGTATTTTGAAAATTGTTTAATTATGTTTTATGAAAATTAACCCTATTTAACTGCAGTATAAAATTTGCCAACCCGAGAGGTTCTGTAGACCATATTCAAGGTTCGGTATACCACTTTGTCAAGTTCGGTCAATCGTGGAAATTTTGAACTATGGATATGGTCGACCATCTTAGGGTGATTTTGAACCCTTCGTAGGTTCAGTCGACCATGACTGAGATTCAGTTGACCGCTTATATGATTTGGTCTACCGTCGACCAAGTTATTGGGGTGTCAGACACTTTATGGTTCGGTCGACCAAGGATGATATGTTCAATTCATAATGGTCAACCGAGCGAAGTCAAGATTTGACTTTTGACCGGTTTGGTCGACCAAGGCATTTATAATGCCAAGGGTTCGGTCAACCGAAATTTTTACTTTGGTCAACTTCTCAGTTCAGTTGACCAAGGTCAAATGACCTTGCGATGGTCGATTGACCGAGGCAAGTGAAATTCCTATTTTGCCTCTAATTTTGACCTTAACGAAGTTTCCCTTTAAATGTATGAGTATAGTTTTTAAGTGAGGGATTTTTCCATTAAAGATTTTGTATCATAAGGTTAGCTATGGTCCTTGTCCAATTTCCTATGGTCAAGGCTTTTGAATTAAGCCAAAAAATCGATCGACCGAAATCCTGCTTTTGCCCTAATTTCAACCCTAAATTTATTTAAAAACCCTATATGATTTTAACATTTTTAGAAAAGGTTTTCTGTGAAAAATGTTGGTTCCTAGGGTCTGTTTGTGGTCGTGTTGAGCTTATCAATCACATCATGCATGTCATGTAGTTATTACGAACCACAAACTAAATACATATACAATTTAAAAACAATTAATGTCTTCAATCTTCTTTTGCTTCTTCTTGGTCTTTAATGGAATCCGCAAAGTAAATGTGTTCTTTGTATTCTTCAGACTTCCATTTCTTCTGAACCTCATGTTTGTGCTATAGTGTAAACCTATTCACAAACTTAAGCACATATAATATATTTGTACTTTGTCAGCATCAAAATAGAAATCAGACACAAAAAGTCAACATAGACGTAGTAAGAGCATACCTATATGGATCATTGGATAGTGAAATTTATATGAAAATTCATAAAGGATTTAAATTTCGTGAAGCAAAACCCATAAATTTACATTCAATTAAACTTCAACGTCCTTTATATGGATTTAAGCAATCTGGATGCATGTGGTATAATTGATTAAGTGAGCACCTTATGAAAGAAGGATTCATAAATGATCCAATTTGTCAATGTGTTTTTATTAAAAGATTAGAATTCGAATTTGCTATTATTGTTGTTTATGTTGATGATTTGAATTTAGTTGGGGCTCCTAAAGAACTCATTAAAGCCTGCTAATTATTTAATGGCATAATTTGAGATGAAAGATTTAAGAAAGACAAAATATTGTCTTGGCCTACTGATTGAACATGTAAATAACGAAATTTTTGTTCATCAATATAGATATATTGAAAAGATATTAAGGTAATTCCATATGGATAAAGTTCGTCCTTTGAGGATCTCTAATGATGATGCGATCACTTGATATTAAGAAGGATATATTTCGACCTCATCATGAGGGGGAGGAATTACTTAGTCCTGAAGTACCATATTTAAGTATTATTGACTCTTTGATGTATATGGCCAAATGTACAAGATCAGAAATTGCATTTGTTGTAAATCTACTAGTAAGATATAGTTCTACTCCTACTTGGTGATACTGGAATGGAATTAAGCAGATTTTATGCTAATTGAGAGGTACATCTGATTTGGGTCTATTATACTTTGATTCCAAATCTCAACTAGTAGGATATGTAGATGTTGGATTTCTATATGATCGTCACAATGCTAAATCTCAAATTGAATATGTATTTTTTTTATGGAAAACTACTATATCTTAGAAATCAATAAAAATAAATGGTTACAGCACCATCTTCCAATCATTCTAAAATACTAGCTACCCATGAAACTAGTAGAGAATGTCTGTGACTCAGATCAATGATTTCTCATATCTAAAAAAATTGTGGCCTTCAATCAATCAAGGGTATTCCAACAGTTTTATATGAAGGCAACATTGCATGTATAACTCAACTCAAAGGAGGATACATAAAAGGTGACAGAACAAAACATATCTCTTCAAAATTCTTCTATACACATGAACTCCAGAAGAATGGTGATATAGATGTTCAGCAGATCCGATCAAGTGATAATCTAACATATTTGTTCACCAAATCTTTATCAACTACAACATTCAAGAAATTGGTTCATCTCATCGGAATGAGACATCTTAAAAACTTTAGCAAAAGAAGTTAATATATAGGTGACATCCAAAGGGGAGTCACCCCTTCATTTTCCACCACCATAATTATGTGCTCATTTTGTCCTATAAAAGGGCCCTTTCTCCCTCTCATTTTTATATACACACAAAAAACTTGAAGTGCGCAGAAAAATAAAAAGGATAAGAGAAGATGAGAGATAGATATAAATAGAGATATTTTGTATAAGGTCGTTTCCAAATCATCTTATCTTGTAATTCCTCCCAAGGCATAGCTAAACCACGTAACATTTTTGTCTCGTCTTTATTTATTTTGTGCATCTTCTACAACAAAACTTACATTTTCAAATGAAATGTATAATTTGTTTATTTCCAGAATTTTATATGTAGTTTTAAATTTTATTAATACATATTAAAATTTTAATAAAATTAATCTTAACTAGTTCTAGTTCATTTTTTAAATTCGATTAATAAATGAATTGATTATGAATAAGGCTAAACTAACTCATTTAGTGAACGGCCCCAACTTGAACTTAATTATAAAGGCTCATGTATTAAATGAGCCAAATTTGAACATATTATAGTTTGGGTTCAACTTAATTAGGGATAAATAAGGTAGACTAAGTAATATGATATTTTAAAATTTTTTGTAATTTAAAGAAAAATAATATTCTTAAAGTTTCAAATGATCACTTTACATTTATAAAATTTTTAAGTATTTAATTTTACAATATTTTTTATTTTTATGTTTCCATTGTTTTTTAAAATTTTATATAAATATTTAATTTATGCCTCCTCTAAACTTTTCTAAATTTTTCCGTTTTTGATTTTTATCCTTTTTTTTTTTTAATGTTTTGTAAAGTTTTTTAAAAAAAATTTAGTCTCTAAAATTGGGGGTGTGTCTATATATTACCAAAATCAAAACAGAAGTGGGTTGTGATGTTATTGGCCAAATGTCTATCAACACGTGGCGCACCTATTGTTTTGTTCTTCATTTTTTTTTTCCGATGCCCATGCCATCCTGCATTTGGCCTCACATACACCACCACAACAAACCACACCCCCCTATTTCCCAACCCCAACCTTGGGGGGGGGGGGGGGGGAAGACTCCGGGCTGGGGAGGTAATGCCGAATTCTTCACAATATGGGGTCCTAGGCGAATGGTTTAATTAAGGACCCTTAATATATTTTTTTAAAATTTTTATTTTTATTTAAAATTAATTTTTCTAACTTTTTGAGATGTAAAATCACTAATTAAAGTTTTATATCCAATATTTTTAAGTATTTCTTTTTCTATTGATAACATAACCAATTAATTTAATCTTTCTTATGACATAGTTGATCGCAAATAATTTTTTATAAGTTTAAGTTTTGAAAAACTTCTTTCTGTAGAAGTTACTGTCACAGGTATCGTTAATAAAATTCTATAAGCAATAAATGCATTTGGAAAACAATATATTTTTTTTATAAAGTTCAATGTTTCAATTGGTGTACTCGTTTCTTCCAAACTTTCTTTTAAAATTCTCAATTCTGAAAATAAATCAAAACCATTAATATCTAAATGTGTTCCACATTTTAAAATATTTTCAAGTGCAAACATTTTTGTTTCAAATTATTCTCATCTGATGATTTTAATATGTTTATATCATACAAAAAACCAAAAAGATTCTCATATGTTTGAAAATGTTCAAATCTACTCTCAAGTGAAATAATAGTTTGATCTATTATGTATAAGAAAAAATTAATCTTAAAAGATTCTCTAGTTGAGTGTGTTGTATCATCATTAGCATTCTCATCAATTTTTTTTCTGACTAGTTACACATTTTTTTACGAAATAAGACCTTTTAATTGATTAATGGTGACATCAATACGCATATCTTTTGATTGTAAATTTTTACTAACACAATTAACAACAAATAGTATGTCATACCAAATAATTATTCTTAGTAAGAATTCAAAATTTTCCATCTCATAAGTTGCTATATAATAAGATTCACTCTTTATTTTTGGACCATCGCTAATTTTTTTCAAGTTGAAGTAAAGCATCTCTAATTTGAGAAGTTTGAAACCTTATTACCTTAACACTCTCTATTCGATTTTTCCAACGTGTTTGTGATAATGATTTTACAGTTAAATTTGGTACATATTCAGTAAAAATTTTCTACCATTTCGTAGAAGAAGAAAATAATGTATATATTTGTTGTACTACAAAAAACGTTATTGTTTTAAAACAACAATTAGTCATATCACAAAGTACTAGAATAAGACTATGACAAGCACACGAAGTGTAAAATGCTCTAGGATTTATATCTAATAGTCTCTTTTGTACACCTTGTTGTTTTCCTTTCATATTAGATCCATTATCATATCCTTGCCCTCTTATACTCTCAATACCAAGTTCAAATTTTTGTATAACATTTATTAATTCATTAAAAAGTCTTTCTCCTGATGTATCATCTACTTTTAGAAATTCTATAAAATGTTCTTCTATTTTAATTAGACTTGTAAAAAGATTCAAATATCATATTATTAAAGACATTTGTTCATTGATTTGCTTCATAATTTTCTTTTTAATATTAGGAGTTAACAAATTTATCAATTCATTTTGCATATTATGACCAAGATAATGATTATGAATTTCGCCATATTGAAAACGTCGAATATGTCCTCTCATTATTGGATCAAATTCTGCTATCATTTCAATTAAACTTAAAAAAATCTCATTATTCTCTTGATAAATTCGTTCATTTTTCTCACGAAATGCCAAATTATTTTTAGTAAGAGTTTTCACAATAGAAATAATTCTCAATAATACTTTTTTCCAATGTTCTTTTTCTTTGTTAATTTGTTCTTCCATATTTTTATCAATTGCCTTATTTTTTAACAATCTTAACTCTAAATCAGCCCATTTACTCATATTGAAAATATGTTCTTCACTAATTTCGTGATTTTTAAGCTTAGTACCAATATTTTTCCAATCTTTACACCCTTCATTAGCTAGTTTTTGGTTATTTAATTTTTGGCAAAATAACTTACAATAAAAGTAAAATACTCTATCTAAATCTTTAGAATATGTAAGCCATTTTTTATCATGTTTCTCTCCATTTGATAATTTTCAAATATAATATTTATTTGAAAAATGTCTGAATTTTCATCTTTGGAAAAATTAAATCATTATCCCTAATAGGACATTTTTCAACTAATAAATTTTGTAATTTGATATTTATATTTTCCCAATATTTTGGATCATAAATATTATCATCATTATTTATTTTTTCTTCTTATATATTTTAAAAAGTCTTTCAAAAGAAACATCATTAGTTAGCATTTCTTGTATATCAATGTTATCTTTATCACTATTATTATTATTATTATTATTATTATTATTATTATTATTATTATTATTTTCTATCATCATATTAGATTCTAATTCCATCTTTAGAATTGATTGCTCGTCTCTTGGAGGATTTTCATCTTGCTCATTTATATTTTGTTTAGAACTAGTGATAAATTTATCAAGTGCTCCATTTTGAGATGACGCTAATTCTTCTATTTTCTTTTTCTTTCTTTGTTTTTCATATCCAAATTCATATTTTCTCCTTGATATAATTAAATTTCAAAATGAACACTAACTATAAATTAAATTGACAAATTATGTAAAAAAAAAAAAAATAAATTTAATAAATCTATAAAAAATAATAGATTGAAACAATATAACATGATTATTATTATTATTATTGCAAATCGATCGATGAACGAGGCTTTAGAGATATCACATTCTTACCAGATACAACGCTCTAGCCTCAAAGCTTCCAAAATCTAAGAAAAAATAGAAAAAAAAAATCAGAGTGAAAACAATAGAAAAATAATACACGAACACTAAAATTAAAATTAGGGTTGATGAAAATTATAGAGAGTCGGAGGTTCAGAGACGATGAACACAAGAGCTAGAGCAAAAATCACTAAGAGACCAAGAGATGAGAGTGAGAGAGAGCGTGAGAGATGGAGAGAGTTTTGGAGAGATGGAGAGGGAGAGAAAGTGAGATGCGGTGGGAGTTATTGAGATTTTTATTGCATTTGAGAGAGTGGGAGAAAGAGAGAGGTGAGAAATGTCATTACATAATTGGAAATTGGGGAGAGTAATGAGAAAGAGTCAAAGAGAGAAGAGAGAAAATGCATGGGGAATAGGAGAGAATAAAGAGGGCATGAGTTGGGTGTGTTGGGAATTAAATGTGAGAGAGAAATTTGTAAGCTGCCGTGAGAATGTGAAGTTTTTGTGGGATGCTTTTTGAAAATTAAATAACTAAGAGATTTGGTATCTTTTAAGATTTACAAAATATATTAAATAATCCAAACCTACTTAATATAAAATATATTTAATTATGGGGTCCCCAAAATTTTGGGGCCCTAGACAAGATATTCAATGGCCTATACAGTGAGCCGATCCTGTCAGCAAAAAAACCATTAGGCCCAAAGGTCAAATTCATTGCATATGTGACCTATTCCTACAAATACTATCCTAGATTCAAATACATAACCCTGCGCATAACTACCACCGTATACACCCCAATTTGTTCGGAGCTTATATAACACAAATGGGTAAAAATTTATTAATGCAAGAAAATACAAGCAAAACAAAATACAAGTAGAATTGAATTTTTACATTAAAAAAAAAAAAGGAAAATGAAGTAGAAAATCCAATGGGCTGACATCTTTAAACCTACAAGCACAAAAGGGAAAAAAATGGAAATTAGACATGAGGAAATTTTCATAAGTAACATGTGGGTGAAATTATGGTTTAATGCAAGCATAAATTGATCAATTCAATTTAATTTCGATTGATCAGTTTAATTTTGATTGATCAAATCATAATTGATTCAATTGATCCCCCAAACCTATAAATAGTGGCTTCAGAAGGGTAAGAGACAAAAACTGAAATCCAGAAATAGTAAAGAAAATAATTATTTGTTGAGAATTTTGAGAAGGAATTGTGAGAATCAGAAAGAAGAGGCGGTGATTGATTACACGTCAAAGTTGTGTAATTAAGTATTTAAATGCATTAATTAAGTGTTGTCATTTTAATTAAATACTTAATTATGTCCAATATTTTAATCATCAAGCTCAATTGATAATATTAAGATAATTATCCTATTTTTGCCGTAGATTTATGAACCTTGGATAATTTCAAAAATTTGGAGAAGCCATGCATTTAATGTCTCTCGCATGCATGCAAAGGGAAAAAAAAAAAAACAAGGAGATGTCGTGAGCTATTAAAGGCCCATGGGCATGCATGAAATCATGGGCCATGCATACAAGTGAAAAAGTAGTTGGGCCGTGTACAACCTTCAAGAGTGTGGGCCGTGTATTTGCATGGCACATGCAATGTGTGGGCTGGCCGCTAGAGCATTAAAGAAGTAGCTATGCACGAATTAAATGAGAGGTCGTGCCATTATATGGAGTCCAAGAGAGGCCATGCACGTGGAGATGCATATGTGAAATGAAGCAAAAGGCCTAACTCGTGATCGTGAGCATTAAAGGAGCTAGAAAGCCCAAGGCGTGGAGGACGTGCATGGGCCATACTCGTCGGCCCATGCATGAAGAAACAAAGGACGCCAGGCCGTGAGCCTTAAGGGGGTCTCGGGCATGCACTGGGTTTAAAGAAACTAGCCGTAGTGGAGTTGGGGGCCTTTAATAAAAAAGGGCTAGAGAGTAGGGCTTTTAAGGAGGCTAGAGGTTAGGGTTGCTTTAGAGGGCATTTATTGTCAAGTGAGGCTAGGGTTTTAGAGGGTGCTTTAGAGGCTTTTTGGGGTTGTTTTTCTTGGGGAGTAGCATCGCATAGGAGGCAGTAGGCCTCCTCACACTCCACAACCATTACTCTCTCTCTCTCTCTCTCTCTCTCTCTCTCTCTCTCTCTCTCCCCCTGTGTGTGTTATTTTAATATTTGTTTGAGTATCATTAAGTTCAATTTATTTTTTTATTTAAAGTCATTGTTGGAATGAATCCTTGTTTGGGTTATTTTCATTATTAAGTTTAGTTTGTTTTTTTTTTAATTATTTAAAGTTATTGTTGGAATTAATTCTTATTTGAGATATATTTATTGTTGAGTTTAGCTTGCTTTTATTTAAAGTTTATGCTGAAATTAAATGTTTGCTTAAGTTGTTTAGTGTGTTAAGCTTATTTTATTATAGAAGAACTTTTTATTGAAGATAATTTTTGTTTTAGTTCTCACTCACTCCCTCTTGTTCTCTTGTTTCTTTAATTAACTAGTTTATTTAAATTCCAATGTCATTTAATTATTTAATGGAACCTATTATTGTTGGATTAATTTTCATGTAAGCTCCTTTTAATGTGGGGTTAATTTGTTTAAGTATTTGGTTGAGTTTAAGATTTTTCTTAAGTTAGTTTATTTTTGCTTAAGACTTTATTTAGGTTAAGTTTATTTTCATTTAAGACCTTGTTTAAGTGCAGTTCATTTGCTTGTCTAATCTCGTACTCTTTATTTGAATGATAGAATGGATTGTACTGGGTTGACATTGTTGGTTGATCTATTTAATTTCATAGTATTTATTTTACTATTTCTGCATGTTATGTTCTTATTTTAGGTTTCACCTTGTTTTAATTTTGACACAAACTTTCAAAAACACCAAGAAATCAAATCTGAACTATGTTTAGTAAAATTATTTTCTTATTTTCTTCTTTTTGTTTTACGCAAGTTTGGAATTAATCTGCATTCCCTGAGGAGACAATTTGACCTTTTTGGAACTAATTATTACACGACATAACTCATATACTTGGGATAGCCTTTGCGCTGCTCATTTTTAGAGCATTTGTATGTGATATTGTGTGCAATTGTGTGCTTCCATCTGATGAGTTTTAATGTGATAGTTGCATGTGATGTTTGCATGTCAGTTTGGTCCATCTTTGGGAAATGTTGGTATTGAGCTTAAAGCATGCTGAATTCCTTATTTGTGAAAGTTTCATGCTAATTTTTTTTTATTTTTTTTATTTTTGAGGATATGGAACATGTAAGGTGTAGTGTAAACTTGATTTTAAATCAAAAGAGAACTTTATTTATTTCACTTAGTTGCAACCAAGGGAAGGATGTTGAAAGTTTTTCTACACACACTACACAGGTTAGAAGACTTAGAAAGACTACCTTAGATAGTTTTTGGTTGACGTATACTTCAGTTGTTTGAGACTCTAATGAACCATATCCTAATGGATTAGAAAGAAAGAAAATGAAAAAAAGTTTGAAGCAAATGAAAAATAAGAAACAAGCCAGAGATCAATTGCAAAAAGAAAAGAAGAAAAAGAGAGAAAAGAACAAGAAAAGGAATAAAAAGAGGGAAACAATTGTGTATTGGAAAGGGTTACCTATTACCGAGGTCCTAACTAAACAAAAAAGTGAGTGCCTTCTAAAGTATAGTAGCATGAAATCCACCATTCTACATTCATGCACTGGAAAAAGATACCTACTACCGAGGTCCTAAGTAACCAAGAAAGTGGGTACCTTTTAAAGTGTAATAGTGTGAACGCCGCCAATACATTGATTTTAAATTAGAGTAAGACCGTGCAGTTATCTCAGATTAATTGTTGTGATTGAAACTGTTAATGTCTATTGGTAGTCAATCTTAGAATTCTAGTCTTATTCTCATGCACGTGAGCTTTGTTACACTCCATTACCTTGGTTGATTCACTAAATGGTGTATATATCTCTTAGTTGATACATAACTTGGATTAATCTATTTCCTGTGTTCATAAACTCATTAAGAAAATTTCATGGCAAATGATTTTCAAAAGTATTGGAATTATGGTTGCTACTTCTCTGGTATGAATGCATTCACATTATTTGTTAGAGACTAGCAAAACGTCAGCTGAGGGGTGTGATTATGCGTCAAAGTTGTGTAATTAAGTATTTAAATGTATTAATTAAGTGTTATCATTTTAATTAAATACTTAATTATGTCCAGTATTTTAATCATCGAACTCAATTGATAATATTAAGATAATTATCCTATTTTTTCCGTAAATTTACAAATGTTCATGTTTAATTATCACAGGATAATTTTCAAAAATTTGGAGAGGCCATGCATTTAATGTCTCGGGCCATGCATGCAAAAAAAAAAAAAAAACAAAAAAGGAAAAAGAAAAAACAAGGAGAGGTTGTGAGCTGTTAAAGGGTTGTGGGCATGCAAGAAATCATGGGCCACGCATGCACGTGAAAAAGTAGCTAGGCTGTGTACAACCTTCAAGAGTGTGGGCATTTGCATGACACATGCAATGTGTGGGTTGGGTGCTGGAGCATTAAAGAAGCAGCCATGCACGAATTAAATGAGAGGTTGTGCCATTATGTGGAGTCCAAGAGAGGACATGCATGTGGAGTCCCAAGAGAGGCTATGCACGTGGAGATGCATGCGTGAAATGAAGCAGAAAGCCTAAGTCGTGATCGTGAGCATTAATAAAGGAGGTCGAAGGCCCAAGGCGTGGAGAACGTGCATGGCGTGATCGTGAGCATTAATAAAGGAGGTCGAAGGCCCAAGGCGTGGAGAACGTGCATGGCACATGCACGTAGGCCCGTGTGTGAAGAAACAAGGGATGCCGGGCCGTGAGCCTTGAAGGGGTATTGGGCATGCATTGGGTTTAAAGAAACAGGAGCTGGTCGTAGGAGAGCTGGGGGCCTTTAATAAAAAAGGGCTAGAGAGTAGGGTTTTTTTAGGGCTTTTAAGGAGGCTAGAGGCTAGGGTTGCTTTACAGGGCATTTATTGTAAAGTGAGGCTAAGGTTTTAGAGGGTGCTTTAGAGGCTTTCTGGGGTTGTTTTGCTTAGGGAGTAGCGCCGCACAGGAGGCATCAACCCTCCTCACACTCCACAGCCATTACTCTCTCTCTCTCTCTCTCTCTCTTTGCGTTAATTTAATATTTGTTTGAGTATTATTAAGTTCAGTTTGTTTTTTTATTTAAAGTCTTTGTTGGAATGAATTCTTGTTTGGGTTATTTTCATTATTAAGTTTAATTTATTTTTTTATTATTATTTAAAGTCATTGTTGGAATTAATTCTTATTTGAGATATATTTATTGTTGAATTTAGCTTGCTTTTATTTAAAGTTTATGCTGAAATTAAATATTTGTTTAAGTTATTTCGTGTGTTAAGCTTATTTTATTGTTGAAGAATTTTTTATTGAGGCTAATATTTGTTTTAGTTCTCTCTCACTCCCTCTTGTTCTCTTGTTTCTTTAATTAATTAGTTTATTTAAATTCCAATGTCATTTTAATATTTAAAGGAACCTATTATTGTCGGATTAATTTTCATGTAAGCTTATTTTAACGTGCAGTTAATTTGTTTAAGTATTTGGTTGAGTTTAAGATTTTGCTTAGGTTAGTTTATTTTTGCTTAAGATCTTATTTAAGTTTAGTTCATTTTTGCTTAAGACTTTATTTAGGTTGAGTTCATTTTCATTTAAGACCTTGTTTAAGTGCAGTTCATTTGCTTGTTTAATCTCTTACTCTTTATTTGAATGATTGAATGGATTGTACTGGGTTGACATAGTTGGTTGATTTGTTTATTTTCATAGTATTTATTTTACTGTTTATGCATGTTATGTTTGTTAGGGATTTATACTGAAAAACATACTTTATGTAATCAGTTTTAGTATTTATTAATAACTTTAGTTATTCCATTTTAATGAGAATCTTTGTGAGTAATGTTTGTCTGACATTATTTATTTAATGATTATGCATGTGTGTCTTTTATTCTACATAGTAAGTGATCTAGTGTGTAGAGTATGACTTATACACAGAAGATTAGATCATCAGTTCTTATAGAATATAAGTTCATTGTTCGCAGTCTTAAATGAAACTAGACACACCATTGGTAGGATTGTAGCACAAGGTTTTAATAGGTCTGTCTTGACTATTGGGAATGGTACAGTTCTAACTCCTTGTGCAAGTACACTTTTTGTGTATTGAATATGACCGTCTTGAGGTAATTATTTTTATACTGATTATATAAAACAATTAATACCTTATGGTTATTATGAGTGCTTATGCTCTTAATCTTGATATGATTATTGGACACGTGCATATAGTGTTTATAACTTTGATTCATGGAATAGTGAGATTCTTTATGGGTCAAAATACTTAGTGAGTTGAGTGATGACATTATGTGTATGGTGAACATTAATTATAGAAGGAATCCACGTCCCAGTATTGGGATTGATGATACCCTCTCGAGGAAGCTTATAAGTTTTGATTGTGTCAAACCTTGCAGGTGGATTTTGATTCGGCACATCAAATAAGTTAAGTGGAAGGTCTCAGGTAATTAATATGTTAATTAATTAAATTGTCAGTAATTTAATTTAATATACGGGTATCCGTAATCTTTACGTGGGAAGATAAATAAGCATTTAATAATAGGAGCTCAAAATTTAATTTCGAATATGATAGGGAGTGCAATATTGTAGACCATATTAAAATACAAAACCCAACTCAGTTTATATGACCATATTACATATCGAGGGACCTTAAACATAACTTAAATACATTAGAGTTCTTACAAACACTCGCAAAAACTAAACTAGCTATCACCCCACCCTGGAGTTCACTAAGCACTATCTCGAGATGGTCCTAAAAAGATGATTTGTATTTTGGGGTGAGACACTTCTCAGTAAAGCAGATTAAGTTAACATCAGTGTGTGGCCAACGTAAGTTTTAATGTATGCAAAATATCATCAGTTATTAATTAACCACAGTTATAAAATCACTCCCCGACCATACTCACACACACACACACACACACACACACACACACACAATTATTTATTAGTGAAATTTCCTGAGGATAGGGGAGATTGCATGCCCATACATGTAGCTCCCCTCTACTCTAATATGTTGTGCAACTTGGTATGGTTACAACTGATACTTATCAGAGTACTTACCTTTCTCAGCAAGCCATTGGGCGGAGAGTTTACTTCGCTATAAACATTCATGCATTTTAATTCATATACAAATACTCACACCTTTTCAGTTGAAAAATATGCATTTTCTTCCTCAGTACAAATCAGTTCCATAAATAATAACACCATGTACATAAATTAACCGATATGCATAAAAGAAACTCCCTCTGACTAAACACCATTTACTTCTCCTATGGTACGGGTTATGTGGCCCAAAGAATGGACTTATGCCCTAGGGGATCAGCCCAGACATAGTCAAAGTAACCATCTACAAGTACGTCTGTAGGCATCCACAACTCAGTTGTAGGTTCGCTAGCCTTAGCACATCTTGGTCCGACCCCAAGAAAGATACTTCATCCTTAAGCATGCTAAATGGCGAAGACCACCCTACACCTTTCAGTACAGTGTGGGCGCACACGGTCTCAATAATTCCCTAGCAACGGTACCGTACTCACAATACAACTGGTACTTAGGGTTCTTAAACCATATCATGCAATTTAAGTAATAGAAAATATAATATAAATTCCATTTCATTTACAATCTGCCATTTAATAAAACCCGGCCCCCAATCATCAAACAAAACCCAGCTCACAGTCGTTAAATAAAACTCAGCCCTTGGCCGTTAAATATAACCCAGCCCCTGACCGTCAAGTAAAACCCGACATACAACCGTCAAATAAAACCCAGTATTTTACAAAGGCAGTTCCAATATATTTCACAAACAATTCAGTATTTTTCACAACCATACCCAAATTCAGTTATACCATAACCCATATCGATTATTCACCTACCACACAATTTCAATATTTGAACATAACCATTTAAACAACCAAGAAAACAGAGTATGAAGTTCGTAAGATAAAACCCAATTTCCTACCATTCGTTTTATCCAAAATACCATATCATATTTCCTAAATTTATAAAGTCCACTTTGAACGGCCGGTTATTGAAATAAACCTTAAGATCAAGTATATATATAAAGCACTTTAATTGGTTCAAACTTAATAAAAACCTGACTTAACTTAATCCTCTTCCCTATTTTCCCAAAGCTACGCCTACAGGGATCCCAAAATTGCGCTTGCGATGCTCGCAAGAGCCCTAAATTCATAAATTTTAGTTTAATCAACTCAATCCTAGGTAAAATGCTAGTTTAACATTCCCCAAGCCCACAAATTCCAAATAAATTATTAAACTCCCAAAAACATCAAATTTGCTTAATTTTGTAAATCTTACTCTAGCCTTGGAGTGGTGCCTAGAAAGCCTAGTTAAAAAATCTGAAATTAGGAATAGCTTCCCAAGAGGGGGGTGAATTGGGTTCTAAAAATTTCTTTTAATTTCTTTTAAGATACCTTAAACTTCCTTTATTTCTTTTAACCAATCCTTGACTTGTTTGTTTAATTCTTTAATCACTCAAGAACTTAGTTCTTTTATCCAATCAATACCACAATTAAACAACCAATCAATTAAACACAATCTTCAAACCAAAAAATCAATTTATTTGTCGTCAAGCACAAGTTAAACAACAAACAACCAAACCAAAATATAAAGTATTCAGCACTTTGGCAATATAACAAGTCAAGATGGTTGTTTGTTTATATTTGCCAAATTTGAACCAAGCCCTGTAGTGAATGAGAATTTATGCTTGCTGATGTAAAGCCCTATATAGATGAATCAAATCACTATTTCCAAATATTTAGAACTCAAATAAACTCTTGGTAAATTTATCTTTAGGGTGTTAACCAAGTAACGTACTCCCGTATGGTTTTCGCAAAATATGGTGTAACCAACGTGCTCCCTTTCGGTTTCCGCAACCCAAATCAAAATTGGACTTTAAGTTTACTTGATTTCCAAATATGTGTAGTATGTATAATTTAGATATTTAAATCATCTACGCAGTTGTATATGAACTGAAAATAAAGAATAGGGAAAGAGAGAGTGAGACAGAGATTTTTACAAGGTTCGGCTTTAACACAGCCTACGTCCTCGCCTTTGGAAAACCACCAAAGGATTCACTAAAACCTGTTCCATTGACCGGTGGAACAAACCTTTACAACACTCCTTTGTTAAGGCTAGAGTCCGCCTTCTCCAAAGGATAACCCCTCGTTCGGTCACTCCTTACATAGGCTAGAGCCCGCATCTCTAAGCAATATTTCCTTGCTCAGTCAATGATCCAAACAACCCTTGGAATCGTCAAAGAACTACAAGAAACAAGATATAATCTGTGTACAAGTATACTCTCTCAAAGAGCAAGTTTGTACAATTTCAACACTATATACTTTGAATGTAAAATATCAATATGAAATACAATGAAGCTTAAGTGTAAAATTCACCAATATCCTTCTTAGAAGAAGATTAGCAATAGGAATTCAAAGGAGGCAGGATTAGCACTTCAGAATATCTCAGCAAAAAAGATTTGCAATGAGTGAGCAAGAGTGCTTTGAAAGAACAAGAGTGCTTTCAGCTTTACAAGTAGATTTTTCAGTTCTTGGATGTATTTTGATTTGCAAAACCATGTATTTATAGGCTTTCAAACTTGTTTCCATGTTACAAAAGTTTCCTTAGAGAGTTTCCCAAATTTTTAGAAAGTTTGGAGATCAAACGGCTATATTTTAAATTATTAGAATTTAAAAAAATTTGCCCGTTGAACAGTGTTCAGACGTCTGAAGGCGCGAGTTCAGACGTCTGAAGTCGCGAGTTCAGACGTTTGAACTGCTACTACCTTCTTTATATTTTATCCAGAAAATATTCAGACATCTAAACTTAATCTTCAGATGTCTAAGGTCGTTTGTTCAGTCATCTAAAGTCCCTTTCATGAACAGTGTTCAGATGTTTGACATCAGTGAACCCGCTTCAGTGTTTTGGCTATAACTTTTTATGTATAACTCTAAATTAAGTGTTCTTGGTGTCAAAAGAAAGCTAAGCGAAAATTATACAACTTTAGTGTTGAATACTTTTTAAAATAATGAGCTTTAGATAGATAAAAATTTACCTTAATGCGGCTGTATAAAAACTGACAGCAATTGGAAAAACTCTTTTTGATGCTTTTCATTCCAAAAATGATTCTAACCTTTTTAAAATAATTTTTGACTTTATAAAAATATTTTCCAGATATTTTAAAAGGTATTTAGGTCCAAGAAGTTAACCTAAGAGTTTCAAAATATTTCAAATGATATTTTAAACATTAAGTACTTACATGAAAACTTCTAAGACTTTTCTCATTTTAGGTTCTTGAGTCTTCATGCTTTGTCCTTGGATTGAGTTAATCTTTTCTTCAAGCTTTCATATTCTTTAAGCTTTATCACTTTGCTTTTCTTTGGCTCTTTTGACTTTAGTATTCCTTGGCTTTCAACAACTCATTCATGTCCTCATATTCTTCAAGGTTTAATAAATCATCTTCAAATCCATGCTTTGACTCTTTAAGCTTCATTTGATCCTTGTGAGCACTTTGACCTTACTTTCTCATATATGAGCCCTGAAATAACATTACTCACACAAAAACATTAAATTTTACTTATTTGTTAGCATCAAAATAAGATAACAAGATTTTAAGCCTTGTAAGGCCAACAAAATCTACTCTGCTAGACTTGTAGAGAAACGCTCCTAGATCATCGTGGTGGTTTTTGATCGTCAGTTTGGCTAAATATTGGGGAGAAATTGAAGAGAGAGAGAGAGAGTTGGTTTACATTATCCTAGGAGTGGTGCCTATGAAACTTCTACGAAAAATTCACTTCGGTTAAAATGTTGGTGGCAGAGAATGGAACCCAGGGGTATTTTCCATTCTTCGATCGATGCATATTTGGCCAAGGAAATTGTGAGAGAGAGAGAGAGAGAGAGAGAGAGAGAGAGAGATGAGAAGCGAGAGAGACTGAAGAGAGGCGCATGTCCTCTCTGGATTTCCAAATTCAATTTGGAATTGAAGAAAACTTCTTCCAGAAGCTTTGGATTAATATATATATCCTTTAACTATTGTAATTGTTGACTTTATAAGCCCAATCTTGATTTGACAATGACAAATCACTTGGTATTTGATTTA
The DNA here is from genome assembly GCF_029873635.1 of Malania oleifera. NCBI lineage: Eukaryota > Viridiplantae > Streptophyta > Magnoliopsida > Santalales > Ximeniaceae > Malania > Malania oleifera. Next base: position 104,854,469 of record NC_080418.1, on the reverse strand, counting down.
TGCATTGAGATTGTGAACATGAACAATATTTAGCATGCACGGAAGGTTATAAAGTCATGCAAGTCGTGAGGATTAAAGGATATACAACTTGACACAATCCATGAAACTAAAAGAGTAGAAGACTGAAGATGCAAGCATCAAGTCCAAGACCGTCATAGGAATGGGTATTTAGAACTGAATGTATTTACATATTTCATATGATTTAATTTGAAACTCAAAATATACCCTAGACTGACCTTAGGACTTATACATCTCATGAAAATCTTTTAAAGGTTATTCATTGACTTAGAGACTTTGTTTAGAACCCCGAAAAATGTTTTATGAAGAAGTAAAGCAAGAAAGCAAAAATGGTTTTTGAAAACAAAATAAAAAAACTGAAGTTGGACTACCCAGATGACTGAGGATTACCCTCAGAAGTCTGAAGATGCAACTTTAGACGATTGAAGTTTTACTTCAGACGTGAAGAATTTCCTTAGAAGACTGAAGAATTAGTTCAGTCATCTGAAGATTTAATTGCTGAAACACAGAACAGGAAGAACACCTTTAGATGTCTGAACCTTTAGTTTAGTCATCTGAAGTAGGGACTTTAGAAGTTTGAATCTTAGGTTTAGTCATCTGACCTTGTGTCCAGTTCAATTTTTCAAAGTTTTAAGGAACATCAGACATCTGAACCCGAATCTTCAGTGGTCTGAACCTGCAGGGAGTTTAAAATTTTGATCTTTAGTGAGAGAACACGTGGGTTATATACTTGATCAAATTGATCCAATGATCAGGACTTATCCTAAGGCCAAGATTACCTATATAATCAACCTCTAAACCCTAGTGCCTCAACTTTGGGAATAGAATTGGGAGCCTTGAACGTATACACATCTCTGAACATTGTTGAACTTATTACTAAGCTCTTGTCTACGATTTCAAAGTGTTTACATCATATTAAAGCTTGGGCTACGTTGATTTTCAAAAGGGGTTCCACCAACTATTGTGCAAACAACTTTGGTATTGAGGTTTGGTGATCAAACTAAGTGGTTGCTTGTTCTCAAAGAGTTTTTCATCTCACAAACTTATCATTGAATATTTAGTTTGAGAAGTTGATCTTAAGTTATTATCTGTGTATATATATTTGTGGAAGATCACTACTTGAGAAAAACTCTTGTTTAAAACTAAAATCTTGAAGAAAGTTTCAAATATATCTTCATTCAAAGGGTTGCAATTTGATTAGTGTAAGAAGTATTTGATTGCAAATCCTAAGAACCTCTAAATACATATTATTGAGGGATATTATTTTTCAAACATAGTGTTTAAATCTTTGTTATATTCAAAGTTGTTTATTTATTCAAAGATTTAATCGTATGAGTTATTTGATAGCAAGAACTTAGATCTGCATAATACTCAAAGATTTTTTCATCTCACAAACTTATTCTTGAATATTCATTTTGAGAGATTAGAATTATTTGATTTCAAATACTAAGAGCCTCTAAATACATATCCTTGAAGAATATAATTTTTGAAACATAGTGTTTAAATCTTTGCAATATTCAAGGTCGTATGTTTATTCAAAGATTCAAGTTGAAAAATTATTGATAGCAAGAATATAGAGCTGCGCATTATCAAAGATTATTTTTGAAAGGATCTTGTTCTTTAATCTTGCTTAAAGTATTCTGAAATCGAACCTTATTTTTTCTCCAAAGCATTTATTTATAAAATCATATTTAGGAGATATTGATTTAAATGATTGATTTGTAACAATATCATCGTTACATACATATTGAGCTTCAAGTTTTTATCATATGAATATGTGTTAGGAATTTTTATTGCACTCATTAGCTTGTTCAAAAGCATCTGAGTGTTCAGGAATTTCATCTATCTATTGTATTGATGATTCAGGTTGTTAACTGGAAAGGAGGAAGTTGTGCCTCGTGTAAGTAGTGGATTAGGAGGAAGTTGTGCCTCTTGTAAGCAGTGAAGTAGGAGGAAGCTGTGCCTCTTGTAAGCAGCGAGTTTTGTAATGGGAAGTTCCGTCCTAGTTAAAGGAGCGGATTAGTGCAATCCTTGGGGGTTTTGCCCAAGGCGAGGACGTAGGCCAGGTTTGGCCAAACCTCATTAAAAATTCGGTGTCTACGCTCTATCTCTCTATCTTTCTTTATATTTCCGCACTTATATTCATATTAAATTTGTTGTGCATGTGTTAAATATTGATATATATGAATATCTAAATTATGAGTTAATAATTGGGTAATACTGAATTAATTGAGATATCCACGGATTAAATCAATTAAGTTGTATAATACTGAAATCGGTGTGTATCCAAATTTGTACTTGTAAGTTTGGGTTTTCAATTAAGGATTGAAGTTCCAAAATATTTTTAAATACCCAATTCACTCCCCTCTTAGGATTACACCTAAATTAATAATAATGATATTATATTATACACATATAACTATATATATACATATATCACTTATCCTTATATATATATATATATATTTATGCATATATATAACCATCATATTACTTAATTTAATTAGTTCAATTTAATAATGTTTAATTAATTAATTGATTAATAATAATAATTTTTTTTTCGAGTTATTACATTCTCCCATTCTTAAAGAAATTTCGTCCTCGAAATTCGCTAATAAATCCTTTTACCTAACCATCCTCAAAATCCAGCACACACTCCTGCAACATATCCTCTTGAATCTGAATGGTTCTCTCGAACTGCCCATCCATTTGCGGGTGAAACGCGGTATTGAAAGTGAGTTGAGATCCCAAGGCATCCTGCAAACTCTTCTAGAACCAAGAGGTGAACTATGGATCTTGATCTGAAACAACGGAAACTGGGATGCCATGAAGTCATACATCTTCTGCACATAAAGCTCTGCCAGACTATTCATAGAATAACTAATTTTGATTGGAACGAAGTGTGCAGTCTTCATCAGTCGATCCACTATTCCCCAAATGATATTCTATCCATGCACCACCGAAGGCAATCTCGATACGAAGTTCATCAAGATATGCTCCCACTTCCACTTAGGGATATTAAGTGGTTGCAGTGGTCCCGCTGGCCTCTGGTGCTCTGCTTTTACTTGCTAACATATCATGCACTATTCTACAAATCTATCAATCTCCCTCTTCATGTTACTCTACCAGAATGATTCTCGTAGATCTCTATACATCTTCGTGCTTCTAGAATGAACAGTATAGAGAGAGCGATGAGCCTATTCCAAAATCGTCTTTAATATCTTTGCGTCGTTAAGCACACACAATTTGGCGTGAAATTTGAGAACTCCATCCTTAGAAACATTGAAGTTTGGTTGTTGCTCACTCTATACTTTCTCCATAATTTCCATCAATTCCGCATCTTTGATTTGAGCGACTTTAATTTTCTCCTGTAAGGTTGGCTGAATGATCAAACTGGTCATGATTGCCTATAGATCCTCGTCCACTAACTCTACACCCAACCTCTCCAGGTCCATCCTGATATGATGCTAAACAAAAACCGCTGAAACTGACACACCCATAAACTTCAGACTCAAAGCATCAATTACTACATTAGCCTTTCCTGTGTGGTAACTAATGGTACAATCGTAGTCCTTTATCAAATGAAGCCATCTTCTCTACCTTATATTCAATTCCTTATAGGTGAAAAAGTATTTAAGGCTTTTATGATCAGTAAAGATCTCACACTTTTCACCGTATAGGTATTGCCTCTAGATCTTTAACGTAAAAACTATAACTGCCAGCTCCAAGTCGTGCATAGGATAATTCTTCTCGTACTCCTTGAGTTGGCGAGAAGCATACGTAATAACTTTTCCTTACTGCATCAAGACACACTCGAGTCCTTTCTGAGATGTGTCACTATAGATCACAAATTCACCATCTCCTGATGGAATGGTCAGTACTGAGGCAATAACTAGTCGTTGCTTCAATTCTTGAAAGCTCTGCTCCATTCACCAGTCCACTCAAACTTCATATTCTTTCTCATAAGCTGCGTTAGAGGACCTGACAGCCTCGAAAACCCCTTAAAAAATCGGCGATAGTATCCTACCAGACCCAAGAAACTTCTAATCTCATACACGTTCTTCGGTCTCGCCCAATCAACTACCGCCTCTACTTTGCTTGGGTCCACTAAAATTCCCTCCCTGGACACTACATGTCCTAGAAATGCAAGTTGTTCCAACCATAACTCGCATTTCTTAAATTTAACATACAACTTTCCTTCTCTCAGCGCCTGAAACACTATCCTCAGATGTTCGTCGTGTTCCTTTGGGCTCTTTGAATACACCAGTATATCATCATTAAACACTACCACGAACTGATCCAAATACTGGTGAAAACCATGTCCATCAGATCCATGAACACTATAAGAGCATTTGTTAATCCAAATGACATAACTAGGAATTCATAATAGCTATACCGAGTCCTGAATGCTGTCTTTGGAACGTCTTCCGCCCTAACCTTTACCTAATGATACCCAGATCGCAAATTGATCTTAGAGAAAACCTATGTGCCCTTTAGCTGGTCAAACAGATCGTCGATATGGGGTAACAGGTACTTGTTCTTCACTGTCATCTTATTAATTTCCCTGTAGTTAATGCACATCCTCATTGACCCATCCTTCTTCTTTACAAACAATACCGACACTCCCCAGGGTGATACTCTCGGTCTATGGACCCCTTGTTAAGTAGTTCCTGCAACTGCTCATTTAGCTTCTTTAATTTAGCGGGAACCATTTTGTATGGAGCCTTAGAAATTGGTGTTGTCCCTGGATTTAATTCAATGGCAAACTCCACTTCGCGATCAGGAGGCAATCCTGGTTCCCTTATCACTGGGATATCCCCAATTTTATTCCCTCCTTTGGTGCTTCTTTTAAAAATGCAAGGTACCCCTAGCCACCCTCCAGAAGTAACCCTTTTGCCTAAATTGCTGAAAGGATTTTGGTGTAGAGCGCACACACGACCTGACAAATTTAAACTCTTGCTCCCAAGGAGGTCTGAACACTACCTTCTTCCTGTGGCAATCGATACTCACATAGCTGGATGCTAGCCAGTCCATCCCCAAAATGACGTCAAACCCATGCATGTTAAAAACAATTAAGCTGGTAGGCAATATTCTCCCCTGAATCTCCACTAGGTAATCTCTGATCACCTTACTACACATAACAATTGACCCTATTAGCGTGACCATACCTAACTTAGAATCTAACAACCGAGTCTCCACCTCGCACAATTAAACTAATCCTTGGGCTACAAAAAAGTGCATCACACCTTAATCAAATAACACAACAACACTATTTGAAAAATTGAAATAGTACTTGTCACCACATCACCAGCGTTCTCTGCATCTCTTGGCGTAAATGAGTACACCCACGCCTGGGCGGTGCCCCTCTGGTGACCACCTCGGGGTGCTTGGTTACCTCCCCAATTCTAATGCTATGCAGAAGTGTGAGTTAACGTTGCGCCGCAGTCCCGCACCATATGTCCTGACCCACCGCATCGGTAGCAGACAACTAGTCCACCCCTGCACTCACCCCAATGCCTCTGATGGCATCTAGGATAGGTAGGACGTGATGGATTCTCCTAATGGGCTTGATATCCCATTTCCTGCCGCTGGCTCATGAAATTACTAAGCCTCTTACATATACCCTGGCTGGTGCTAGTCTGAAACCCCTGAGGCACGAGCCTCTTCTTCTAGTTTACTGCACTCTTACCCTCCGGGTATACTGGCCTTAACTGTCATGGCCTTGTCCACCAACTCATAAAAAACCCTTAGTCAACAATGCCACCACCTGTGCTCATATTTCCTGCCTCAAACCCTTCTCAAAGCTCCAACCTTCTTCGGCTCGTTCGGGATCATATATGGAGCGAAACGGGATAGCTCCATAAACTTGGCTGCGTACTGCTATACGGTTAAGTGTCCCTAAGTCAGATTCAGGAACTCCTATGCCTTAGCCTCTTGGGTAGCAGTAGGGAAGTACTTGTCGAAGAAAACCTCCCTGAAATGGCTCTAGGTTATAGCCGTAGGTTCTGGCCGCTATTCCTCCACTAGCTTTGCCGATCTCCACCATCTCTTCACTTCACCCACTAATTTTAAAGTGACATACCACACCTTCTGCTCCTCCGTTCACTCTAGCACACCTAGAAGTTCCTCAATTTCCTGAACCCAATCTTCAACTACGACTAGGTTTGCTCCTTCTGCAAAAGCCGACAGATTCGTCCGAGTAAACTGCTAAAAAGTGCAATCCTGACCAACCGGTGGCTGATCTTACTCTCTAGAATTCCTCCAGGTTTCCTTCCTAGCCTACCACGCTATACTTTGTAGCACTACCGAGGCATCCATATCATCCTCACTAGAAGTATCCACGTGATTATCCCCTCCAGCTACAATGTCCTTTCCCTTGGAATCCATATTAAAGATAGGATAGAAACCGACTTAGAAATTCCACATTTATCATGGTTGATCCAATTATGGAATGAATAAGTAATATAACATATGAATTTGTAGTTAAAAGAATCATTTAAAAAATTCTGTCACAAAACCGTTGACGATTTTTCTACTGGGTTCTCCAAATAGTCGATGAAAAACCTAAATTACAGAGACCTCTTTTTAAAGAAAACCGGCGAAGGTTTTATATTCCTCTAAAAAATCGTCAACGGTTTGCCTCCTACAAATAATAATACTCTCTGTTGCTTGAATAAACTTAATCATATTAAAGTATCGGCTCCTAATAACAACTTCGGGACAAAACACATACTCACCCGACCTAACATTCCTACTTAAGTTCCCAAGCTCCAGCCTCTCATCCCAGAAACGAAACCATCGATGGATTTACCATGGTTTTTCTGAAATCATCATTCCAGGAAAAATACAGAAGACCGTCAAAGGATCACCATCTCTAAGCTTCCAGGCCAAAACTCACCTAATCTACCCATTCCTATCCTTAACTTATCTCAACCATTGAAGTCTATAGAACCTAGCAAACCTAGGCTTTGATACCACCTGTAACGCCCCGACCCACCACGTGGGGTCCGGGTTGCTACTTTAGTGACGTCTATGTACTTGATACCATATACATAGTAGCGGAAATAAATGATTCATTCTCCCAAAGTACATTACCATAGTTTTAAACTACCTTTATAAACAAATGTCTCTAAATATCCATATTGCAGACCATATTAAAATACAAAACCCAACTCAGTTTATATGACCATATTACATATCCAGGGACCTTAATACATTTGAATTCTTACAGACACTCACAAAAACTAAACTGGCTATCACCCTACCCTTGAGTTCACTAAGCATGATCTCAAGATGGTCCTGAAAAGATGATTTGTATATTGAGGTGAGACACTTCTCAGTAAGGTAGATTAAGTTAATATCAGTATATGGCCAACGTGAGTTTTAATGTATACAAAATATCATCAGTTGTTAATTAACCACAGTTATAAAATCATTCCCTGACTATACTCTCACACACACACAATTATTTATTAGCAAAATTTCCCGAGGATAGGGGAGATTACACGCCCATATATGTAGCTCCCCTCTACTCTAATACGTTATGCAACCTGGTATGGCTACAACTGATACCTATCAGGGTACTCACCTTTCTCAGCAAGCCCTTGGGCAGAGAGTTTACTTTCCTATAAACATTTATGCTTTTTAATTCATATACAAATACTCACACCTTTTCAGTTGAAAAATATGCATTTTGTTCCTCAATATGAACCAATTCCATAAATAATAACACCATTTACATAAATTAATAGATATGCATAAAAGACACCCCTTGGGACTAATCACCATTTATTTCTCCCATGGTACGAGTTGTACGGCCCGAAGGCTAGACTTATGCCCTGGGGGATCGACACAGACACAGTCAAAGTAACCATCTGTAAGTACGTCTACAAGCATCCACAACTCAGTTGTAGGTCCGCTAGGTTTAGCACTTCCTGGTCCGGCCCCCAGGGAAGGTACTTCATCCTTTGCAGGCTAAACGAAGGAGACCACCCTACACCTCTCAGTACAGTGTGGGCGGACACGATCTTAATAATTCCCTAGCAATGGTATCATGCTCACAATACAATTGGTCCTCAGGGTTCTTAAACCATATCATGCAATTTAAGTAATAAAAACTGTAGTATAAATCCTACATCCTGCCATTTAATAAAACCCAACCCCCGACTTTCAAACAAAACCTGGCTTGTAGCTGTTAAATAAAACCAGGCCCTTGGCCGTTAAATATAACCCAGCCCCTGGCTATCAAGTAAAACCTGACTTCCAGCTGTTAAATAAAACCCAGTATTTTACAAAGGCAGTTCTAGTATATTCCACAAACAATACAATATTTTTCACAACCATACCCAAATTCAATTATACCATAACCCATACTGATTATTCACCTGCCACAAAATTTCAATATTTGAACATAGCCATTTAAACAACCAAGAAAACACAGTATGAAGTTTGTAAGATAAAACCCAATTTTCCACCGTTCGTTTTATCCAAAATACCATATCATATATCCTAAATTTATAGAGTCCACTTTGAATGGTCGGTTTTTGAAATAACCCTTGAGATCAAGTATATATATATATAAAGCAGTTTAATCGGTTCAAACTTAATAAAACCTTACTTAACTTAATCCCCTTACCTGTTTTTCCAAAGCTACGCTTGCAGGGCTCCCAAAACTGCGCTTGCAACGCTTGCACGAGCCTTAAATTCATAAATCCTAGTTTAATCAACTCAATCCCATGTAAAATACTATTTTAACATTCCCCAAGCCCACAAATTCCAAATAAATTATTAAACTCTCAAAAACATCAAATTTGCTTAATTCCGTAAATCTTACCCTAACCTTGGAGCGATGCCTGGAAAGCCTAGTTCAAAAATCTACTCCACTAGACTTGTAGAGAAACGCTCCTAGATCATCATAGTGGTTTCTGATTGTTAGTTTGGCTAAAGATTGGGGAGAGATTGAAGAGAGAGAGTGGGTTTACCTCATCTCAAGAGTGGTGCCTATGACGCTCTTACGACAAATCCACTCCAGTTAAAATTTCGGTGGTGGAGAATGGAACCCAGGGGTGTTTTCCATTTTTCGATCAGTGCACATTTGGCCAAAAAAATTGACAAGAGAGAGAGAGAGAGAAGGCGTAGGAGAGAGACGAGAAGCGAGAGAGGCGCAGGTCCTCTCTGGATTTCCAAATTCAATTTGGAATTGAAGAAAGCTTCTTGCAGAAGCTTTAAATTAGTATATATATAACATCATATTACTTAATTTAATTAATTCAATTTAATAATATTTAATTAATTAATTGATTAATAATAATAATTTTTTTTTGAGTTACTACATTAACATTTGTTTTGCAGTGTTCTATCCGACAATTATGGTCACATGAATGTATGCTTTGTGATTGCGATTGTTTATTACAAGATTCGTAGCATGTGAACTCTGGTTATGGAGGCGTAGGATTTTCTAATCTAATGTAGTTTCATCTGAGAAGGAGGTACAATTGCGGTGTGTGCATAGCAATGGCGAAAAATAGGAAAAACCCTAGAATAGTTATGCGGTTTTTCGTTCCTTTTTTGAATTTGAATTTGAATTTAAATTTAAATTTACCTCGACCACTACGACCTAACCCGGTAGATCGAGCCCTGTCGGGGACGCTGCCCCGAGGCCCCACGAACCCTGACACTGCGTAATGGCAAGCAAGGATTCACGATATTATGATGCAAGCTGCTTGACCACAATAGTCGAATATTTATTATATCATCTTTCTTGTTTATATATGCTTGCTTGACGCGTTTGTTGTTAGTGTTATATCATTAGCATGTAAAATTTAAAATTTCAATGTTGGTTTATGCATGTGCAACTAGAGAATAAAATTAATTTCCAAGTTATAATACAATTTTTTTTATAAAAAAATATTAAGGAAATTTGGAATTTTATTTGTTGCATGTAATTTAGTTACAATTATTGGAATATTAAATTTATTTGAATATTAAACATGTGTTTGTATCTCTCATGAATTAAATAACTAAGTAGGTGAGGGAATTTATTATATATAAATCTCAAGGTCTCTATCACTAGTTTATTGGTGAAGTAATTAATTTTATGTAATGATATTAGTATTTTCCTCCCCATCGGATGGAATTAATTACAGACTCACCAAGTATAAACTTTAGTAATTGTTAGTATTGGGTCACCTCTTCATTTAGGGATTCATTACAGGATAATAAGTCTAGTATTATGTGATGGTATACACTTAGTTATGAATAATAGTATCCTCACCATTTGAGTCATTGCTATTGTTGATAGGACCAAAGCTAAGTCAACAGTTTAATTTTGTTTGGCATAGTTACTTGCCTAGATAGTAAAATTTTTAGGTCCTCACCTATCTACACAAATGTTGAATAGTAGACGACCTCTCATCGAGGTAAACTACCCATGGTGTGCTAGGTTGCTGACAGATTCTTTAAAAGAAAATATTGGTAAAGGGAACCATATTCTTTTAATTGAATTAAAAGTTTATTATTGCTCATCATATTTTGTTATAATATGTGATTCTCAGTATTAAAATAGCTTTCAATCCCCTAGCTGTTATTCTAAAAAAAAAAACTAGTTGGACCTAATTATATCAACTTGAAAAGAAACTTGGATATTGTACTGATTGCAGAGGAGTACAAGTATGCGCTCGTAGAGGTATGTCCACAGAAACCCAGTGAAGGGGCAACCAATGAGGAAACCTAGGCTTACCGTAAGTGGATTAAGGTTGATGAGATGGCACAATGTTACATTTTGGCATCTATGTCGAATGTTCTGCAACATTAGCATCAGTCTATGCCTTCTACCTATGATATAATGCAGAATCTCAAAGAAATGTTTGGGGATCAAAATCGTGCTGCTAGGCAAACTGCTATGAAGGAACTTATGAATACGACTATGGCAGAAGGGACCCCAGTAAGGGATTATGTTCTGAAGATGATTGGTCTTCTTAATGAGCTAGAGATCGTTGGAGCTAAAATCGATGGGGAAACCCAGGTCCATATCATTCTCCAGTCGTTTCCTGACTCTTTCAAGTAGTTTTTCCTGAACTACAACATGAATAAACTCTCTTACTCATTGGCAGAACTACTTAAAGAGTTTCAAGCAGTTGTGGGCCTCATCAGGAAGCCAACTATTGCTCTTGTGATTGAGAAAGGTTCTTCTTCTAAGCTGAAAGGTCGAAAGAAGCAGAAAAAAGATTTAGATATCACAAGAGGCTCCTCTAGCAGTGCATGAGCCGCAAGATGGAGTGAAAAAGCCTAAGGGCAAGTGCTTTTACTGCAAGTAGCTAGGACACTAGAAATCACAATGTCCAATTTACCTCGCAAAACAGAACAATAAAGGTATATCTCATTCACTAATAGTTGAAATGTGTTTAGCGGTGATATCTACTAGCAGTTGGTGTGTAGATATGGGAGCCACTAATCATATTTGCAATTCTTTGTAGGGATTTCCAGCAAACTTGCCAGTTAAGTGATGGGGAGATTTACGTATTTCTGGGAGATGGCACGAGAGTGTTAGTAGTCGCAGTAGGAGATATTCACATTTCTTTTGATTGAGATAGGATTTTAATATTGAAAAAATCTCTTTACGTGCCTTTCATTAGGAGGAATTTGATCTCAATTTCCAAGTTGGGTTGTGACGCCCCGAACTTGAAATTGGGGTCTAAAGTGTTATTCTAAATAAATCTCTAATACCATATAAATACACAGCGGAAGATCTTCATAACAATTACTAGACTAACTAAAATATCCCAATATAACAATAAATCCATCCCAGTATCACAATGAAGTTCTAAACTTATCAAAAACATAAATAAAATATCAACAATATCTCCAATATCAATTTAATACATCCTTAGGAATTTCAAGATAAACCAGAATACCAAGATTAACAATTAATCTTAACCTCTCTATCTAGTCCCACCCATGCTTCCACTGCGCTACTTTGATTACTGTCATACTCCACAGGGCATTTGAAAAATGATATATAATGATGGGGTGAGACATCTCTCAGTAAGGCGGAATAGATTATTATCAGTGTGTGGTAGATGAGTTTTAATGCAGCAAGAATAGATCCATTAACTTAATTGTCTTTAACTAAGAAACCATTTAATACTATACTCACATATATATATATATATATATATATATATATATATATATATATATTTGAAAATACATATTTCCTTTTTCATATGTATTTTAGCTCAATAAATACTTTGTTCTCATAAATCTACATACATGCTTTTATAACTGTAACTCACACCCATATAATTGAAAAATACATATTTTATACTCAAACATACTATAGCTCAGTAATTAATTCTATAAATCCTCTTTGCCTACCCCACGCTGGCCCGTATATCGGGAGGGTACTCTACTCTACTCTACCTCATGTTGGCCTGTACGAGGAGGATACAACCTCATGTTGGTCCGTATACAGGGAGGGAACTGTACTCAACTCTACCTCATGCTGGCCTATATACGAGGAGGATACAACCTCATGCTGGCCCGTATATAGGGAGGGAACTGCACTCGTACACATAACTTGGCCAATTCACCCCTTTCGTGGCCCTACACACATAACATGATATAATAATAATTTCGTCATTTTATATTTCTCAATAATTATATGCTCTGTAAATCACCATGTATTTCATAACAACAAATCATATCAGTATAACACAGTCTTTTCATAAATCACATTATTTCTAACATTTCATGATTTCAGTATAAATTCACAACTCATTATGAATTCACAACTCATTATAAAATTGTCATATCAAAACTTTGTATAAATCTGTCATTTCATAACTATATAAAAATCATCATGTTTAATTATACAATAATAATTATTCTCATGCCACACGATTTGACTGATAAATCATAATATAGTAACTTCTTGGGAAAAATATATTTTTGCTAAAAAACAAATATATGATCAATTTCACCTATTTAGTTTAATTCCATTATATTTCAAGAACCCGATATAATCAAATCCCTGCAGTTTAATTTAATTCCAAAATATTCCCAAAAATATGATATAATCAAATCTTTGCAGTTTAACTTAATTCTAAAATATTTTCAAAAATCTAATTTAATCAAATCCGTGTAGTTTAAATTAATTCCAAAATATTCCCAAAAATCTAATTTAATCAAATACTACAATTTAATTGGTTAATTTTTCTAAAAATAACTGAAATAATCTATTCCCCTTACCTTAGCCTTAAAGTGGTGCCTAGGATCCCCAAATGACGATTCCACTCTAGTTAACTTGTTAAGAATTGTCGCTAGGACCTCGTAGTGGTGTTCGTTTTTCAATTCAGCCGAGGAATGAAGAGAAATTGAAGAGAGAGAGGAAAAGAGATGATGAGGAGAGAGAAATAATGAATTTGGCTTCGGGGGTTGAATTGCAATCTCAAATTAAATTTTGATTCTCAAGAAGTCTCCAGAGATCTTGAGTGCTTATATATATACATCTAATATATTATATTATTATTATTATATATATATACATATTACTTTTATCCTTATATATATATATATATATATATATATCCATCATATTATTTATTTAATTAATTCAATTTAATAATAATTATTTAATTAATTAATAATATATTTTTTTACACTCCCATGCATATTATTTTTGTGGTCGTTACATGGTTGATCACTGATATTCCATTTATTTTAATAAATCAATTGTTATTAAGTTAAATAAACATTTTATCTGTTCTAGTACATTGGTGGATAATCTTTATATTATTATATCATGTTTCTCCTATAGTGCAACTAAATGAGTTGAATAACACTGATAAACTACCATGTAAGAGAAAGAAACCTTCTGAATTGAACCAAACTTATCTTTGGCGCTTATGCCTAGATCATATTAATCTAAGACGGATTTTAAGGCTGGTTCAGAATGGACCATTAGGTTCATTAGAAGTGGCGGCACTACCAGTCTATGAATCCTGCTTAGAAGGTAAAATAACCAAGCGGCCCTTTTTGGCCAAGGGCTATAGTGCAAAAAGAGGCATTAGAACTGGTTCACTCTAATTTTTGTGGCTCCATGAATATCCAGGCTAGAGGTGGCTTTGAGTATTTCGTTACTTTCATTGATGATTACTCTAGGTACGGGTATATTTATTTGATGCGTCGTAAGTCTGAAGGCTTTGAGAAATTCAAGGTATTAAGGTAGAATGGAGAAGCGTCAGGGTAAATGTATCAAGACACTACGATCTGATCGTGATGATGAGTACCTCTTAGGAGAATTTGTGGATTACTTATCAAAGGAGGGAATTCCTAGTTGCAAGCACTTGGTACGCCACAATAGAATGGTGTAGCAGAAAGAAGGAATATGACTCTTATGGACATGGTTATATCTATGATGAGTTATTCAGACTTGCCTAATTCATTTTGGGGGCACGCACTAGAAACAACAACCTATATTCTGAACTTGGTCCCATCTAAGTCAGTACCTACTACACCCATAGAATTATGGACTGGGCACAAACCTAGTCTATGACCTGTTCGGATATGGGGTAGTCCAGCACACGTGCTAAAAGGGAAAACAAATAAGTTGGAATCAAGGACAGATGTCTGTTTATTTGTTGGCTACCCTAGAGGAACGAAAGGTGGTTTATTTTATTATCCTAAGGATCATAAGGTCATTGTTAGCACCAATGCTCAATTCTTAGAAGAGGACTATCTAATGAACCACAAACCCAGAAGTAGGCTTGTTCTAGAAGAGTTAAGAGGAGATATACCAGCTATACCAATAGTGCAAGAAGAACCACCACAAGACAGAGTTATTGAAATCCCATTACCTCGTTGTAGTTGGAGGAATGTTGAAACTCGAGCTGAGTTTGACCCATCACAAGCAGCTACCATCAATACACCGGTTGTACAACCAGGGCAGAATGATGGTGCACAAGGATCAGGATCAACATAGCAGAACATGCCTCGTCGTAGTGGGAGGGTTGTACACCAGCCTAATTGGTATATGTTCTTGCGAGAGTCGTACGTTAGCTTTGGTGTATTCCCAAGAGGGGGGAGTGGGGTGAATTGGAATTTAAAACTTTTTCCTAGGTTTGACCTAAATAGCAGTAGTACATTCACAACATGGGTTGTCTACCCAAATGCGCAGATAAGTATAATTTGCAGAATTTAAATCATGCGCATCATTTACACAATAACATGCATGTGTGATAAATATAAAGTTCAAAAATATAAACAGACACACGATATGTTATCGGGGTTCGACCAACTGTGCCTAGGTCCTCGCCTCCAACTTGCAAGCCCGAGGATTCCACTAATGCTCATTTAACGAGTGGAGTGGCACCGATTACAACCAGGTAAATTAGCACAGGGCTGATCTCAACCTTTACAAATTCTCCTTGGGGGGCGGAGAAGACCCCAGGTCAAATTCACAGGGCTTACCCCAATCTAATCCTTCTGGGTTAGATCAAACCCCTTCAGGCCATGCCTGGAAATACAACATTATTTTTTCTCAATTAAGTTGGTACAGTGATTGTGCTTTCATGTAAAGCAGATATGTACCCAAATACGCGCGATATAATTAATGCACCTCAATGATGTATGAACTATAAGCTCGGTGCTCTATATGTGCAATCAACACTCAGCTAGATATAATTACAAGTATGCTTAAGAGTGTTCTAACAAGCTATTTCTTTGAAACTAGATATATCAAATCTCAATGCTAGATTAGGGTTTCAAAGATGCTACAAACAATAATCAAACCAACTCAAAAATATTTTCCTCAATAAAATAAGCACAAGAGTTGTTTGAAAAATTATAGCTTGTAAAATCCTTTGCACATAAAAATATAGGCTTAGGTTACTTGCAATGACAATGTAAGAACCACAACCTTCCAAGTCTTTCCACACAAGATTTATCAAGTTAAACCAGTGGAAGAACTTGATGCTTCTACTCTCAATAAAATCAAACAATCAATATAATCTAATGAGAGTATTTGCAAATATGAATGAAGCTCAAGCACACAAAATATACTCACAACACTTGCAAGATCAAGAATGATGATGAGTATAAGTGTTTTGGAGTATAATAGGCTTAAGAAGGATATTTGAATTTGAGAGAGTTTGGCCCTAATCAATTTTTCTAATCCTTGCTAATTATGACAAATGAATAGCTATTTATAGGCAAGGAAGGATTTTTGACCGTTGGGGACCCAATGAGAATAATTAAAAAGTTTAAAACAAGTTTACAAAAATTAACCCCATTTACCTCTTTAAAATAATCAGTAAAAATATTTTAACTAGCGAGGTTTCGGTGCCCGACCTGAAGTTCAGGTGCCCGAATAGACTTAGTCACAAAATAATTTTAAAAGGGTTCGGGTGCCCGAAATTATGCTCGAGTGGCTGAATCAAAGTCAGTAGCCTTTGGCATGCGGTTCGGGTGCCCGGGGCTACATTCAGTTAACCAAACCAAGCAATTCGGTCACCCGAGGGGTTTTTGAATGCGAAGGTTCGGGCACCCCAGTTGGTGAAAAGCATCCTGACATGGGTTTAGTCACTCGAGGGTGATAGGATCCATATAGGTTTAGTCACCTGAATACTGGTCAAACTGCCGACTTTCCAGCAGTTCGGACACTTGAGGAGTTTTGAGCTCCAGGGGTTCGGTTGCCCGATCTCTCACATATTTGCCTATTATGTTCAACTTAATTTCAATTTGATCCCCTGATTGAGCAAGTGATTATGGGGACTTTCTTACATGCAAGTGCTGGGTCTTAGGGTCTTTCTAAGGCCATTTTAAGAACGCCAAAAAACCTAGCATCGGTCGACTGAGATCCCTAAGGTCTTGGCCTTTATAGTTCCTACGTGCATGCAATGCAGATTATTACAGACCTTTTTCTTATTCAATATTACAGACCTGAATAGAACAAATATGAATTACAACAAAAGAAGTCTTCGGGGTCTTTAGACTTCAAGTCTTCATGTGCCATCAATTGGTTTGCTAATATAAACCTGCCCACAAACTAGATAGACATTAAATACCAGAGTATTTGTCTTAATCAAAACAGGGAATGACCCATAGGGTCAACATCTTATGACAGGATCCCTATGAATTGGATACCGAAACCAGAAACTACTGTGAAACACTTCAAGATAAAGATGCTAAACTCTGGCAGAAGGCTATGAAATCATAGATGGAGTTTATGTACTCTAATTAAGTCTAGGATCTTGTAGAGCCACCTGAAGGGATAAAACCCATCGGATGTAAGTGGATTTATAAGAAGAAGAGAGAAGTAGATGGGAGGGTGGAAACCTTCAAGGCTAGGCTTGTTACGAAAAGGTTTATTCAAAAAGAGGGAATTGACTATGAGGAAATTTTCTCACTGGTAGCCATGCTAAAGTCTATCCAGATTCTCTTATCCATTGTAGCTCATTTTGATTATGAAATTTGGCAAATGGATGTCAAGACAACTTTCTTTAATGAAAGTCTTGATGAGTGCATCTATATGGTGCAACCAGATGGTTTTACAGCAATAGGCCAATAACACATGTTGTGCAAGTTTAATAAGTTCATTTATGGACTTAAGAAGGCATCTAGGTCTTGGAACATTCATTTTGATCAAGCCATTAAATCTTATGGTTTTGATCAATCCCTTGATGAGTCATGTATATACAAAAAAACATGATGGAAACGTGGTGGTATTCTTGGTGCTATATGTGGACGATATCTTACTCATCGAAAACGATGTGGGGGTATTATCTTTGGTTAAGGTATGGTTATCCTGATAGCTCGACATGAAGGACTTGGGAGAAGCTGGTCACATCCTTGGGATCAAGATTTTTCGAGATCGCAAGTAAAGAATATTGGGCTTATCACAAGCTACTTATTCAATATGATTCTTGCCCATTTTAGCATGCAAGATTCCAAGAAAGGGTTACTCCCTTTCAGACATGGAATCTCTCTATCCAAGGATCAGTGTCCTAAAACATCGATTGAGCTAGAGAACATGAAGATAGTTCCTTATGCCTCAGTAGTAGGAAGCCTTATGTATGCTATGCTTTGCACTAGACCTGACATCTGTTTTGTCATAGGCATGGTCAGAAGATATCAGTCTAACCCAGGCCGGGAACACTGGACTATGGTAAAACATATACTCAAGTACTTGAAAAGGACTAGGGATTATATATTGCTTTATCAAGCAGATAGTCTAGTACCCATTGGGTACACAAACTTAGATTTTTAGTCAGATAAGGATTCTAGAAAATCAACCTCATAAAACGTGTTTACCCTAGGAGGTGGATCCATTAGTTGGAGGAGTATCAAGTAATCATGTGTTGCTAATTTCACTATGAAGGCCAAATATGTGGCAGCCTCTAAGGCAGCCAAGGAGGCCGTTTGGCTCAGGAATTTTCTATTGGATCTAGGAGTGGTGCCTTTGGTACAATCGTCTATTACACTTTACTGTGATAATAGCGGGGCGGTTGCTAACTCAAAGGAACCCATGAGCCACGAGAGGGAAAAACACATCGAGCGCAAGTATCACCTGATACGAGATATCGTGTAGAGAGGTGATGTAATGGTGATCAAGATTGCATTGGCAAGCAAAGTGGCAGACCTGTTTACAAAGAGCTTACCAGCTAGGATTTTTTATAGTCATGTAGAGGGAATGAGAGTGAGATGTATGGCAGCATGACTTTAAGTCTAAGTAGGAGATTGTTAGGGATTTATACTGAAAGACATGCTTTATGTAATTGGATTTAGTATTTATTAATAACTTCAATTATTCCATTTTAATGAGAATCTTTGTGAGTAATGTTTGCCTAACATTATTTATTTAATGATTATGCATGTGTGTCTTTTATTCTATATAGTAGGTGATCTAATGTGTAGAGTATGACTTATACATAAAAGATTAGATCATCAATTCTTATAGAATATAAGTTTATTGTTTGCAGTTTTAAATGAAATTGGACACACCATTGGTAGGACTATAGCACAAGGTTTTAATAGGTCTGTCTTGACTATTGGGAATGGTACAGTTCCAACTCCTTGTGCTAGTACACTTTTTGTGTATTGAATATGACCGTCTTGAGGTAATTATTTTTATACTGACTATATAAAACAATTAATACCTCATGGTTATTATGAGTGCTTATGCTCTTAATCCTGATATGATTATTGGACACGTGCATATAGTGTTTATAACTTTGATTCATGGAAGAGTGAGATTCTTTATGGGTCAAAATACTCAGTGAGTTGGGTGATGACATTATGTGTATGGTGAACATTAATTATTGAAGGAATCCATGTCCTAGTATTGGGATTGATGATACCCCCTCGAGGAAG
Organism: Malania oleifera; assembly: GCF_029873635.1. Lineage (NCBI taxonomy): Eukaryota > Viridiplantae > Streptophyta > Magnoliopsida > Santalales > Ximeniaceae > Malania > Malania oleifera. The sequence goes on along the minus strand of NC_080418.1, from coordinate 104,835,083 downwards.
CTTATAAGTTTTGATTGTGTCAAACCTTGCAGGTGGATTTTGAATCCGGCACATCAAATAAGTTAAGTGGAAGGTCTCAGGGAATTAATATGTTAATTAATTAAATTGTCAGTAATTTAATTTAATAGACGAGTATCCATAATCTTTACGTGGGGAGATAAATAAGCATTTAATAATAGGAGCTCGAAATTTAATTTCGAATATGATATGGAGTGCAATTATAAATTTTTAGTGGTATGAATTATAATTAACGTAATTAAGGATAAATTTGGGTCGAATTAGGAACTCTTAATTACTTGGGAAGCCCTAGTCATATTTGCCCAGAGGTCCCTATTGTAGCCTATGTACACGCGCTCCAGTCAGCAGCTAGGAGAGATGAAAAAACTCTCATAGAGGTAGACATTTTCGTGAGAGAAGAAAACCCTAGCAGCTGCTTACGAGCCCACTCTCTCAGGAGCAAGGTGTGTTCAAGGAATACAATAGAAGATTTTTGGTCGTCTTCAAGAGCTCGTTTTCGTCCTTACAGATTTGGGATCAAACTAGATAGATCTTGCAGGTATAATCCTAATCACGTAATTAGGGATTGCATGATTTGATAATTTTTTTTTTTGTTATCCGTATGCACTATAACCGGATCTTAGGGCTATTCTGCAAGTCCCTTCAATGTTCTTATTTTAGGTTTCACATTATTTTAATTTCGCCACAAACTTTCAAAAAACGCCAAGAAATCGAATTTGAACTATGTTCAGCAAATTTGTTTTCTTATTTTCTTATTTTTGTTTTATGCAAGTTTGAAATTAATCTGTATTCCCTGAGGAGACGATCTGTCCTTTTGGGGATAATTATTATACGACAAAACTCTTATACTTGGAATAGCCTTTGCGCTGCTTATTTTTAGAGTGAGTCAATAATCTTGAGATTCAAAAAAGAAACGATTGAGTCATAATATTGCAATTTTTTCCACGATAATTCACATCAATCACATTTTTGCTCACTTGTAATTAATGAAATTAGGGTGTGAAGAGAAAAAACATGTTTAAATCTAAGTCTCAAGAAATAATTGTATTTTCCCTTCAATTTATGTGTTTCTTGGAGTTTGAACTAGTTATAAAATGTTTGGAACTTGAGTGATCTTGAAACACAGTATAATGCTTAATTTGCTAGTGTATTTTTATTTTATTTCATTGTCCACAAATACACTTTACCATTTTATTTTTTTTCTCTTTACATTAAAATGATAGTAAAATAGTGAAATTGGAAGTTGGTGCCCCTTGCAACATTTCAAGAAATTAGGGGCTTTTACAACATTTCAGGAAATTGAAGGCCTTTATAGCAATTCATGAAATTGGAGGCTCCCCCTGCGCATATGCCCCAACAGATTGGAGAGAATTGGGGGGAACCATGAGCATTTTTTGGTTGTGGGATTCTCGACTAGAGGGGGAGAAAAGGAGAAACGGCAGCAGATTCAATTCGGTCTAGGTTGTTCGTATACTCCTCGAGCCGAATAGCAACGTCCACTCCTTCCTCAATCCTTCCATTTTTTTGCTTCCAATTTTAGTGGTTCGGTTCTTGCTCCAACAACAGCCGAAGACTCCTTGCTGTTCGCAGGATTTCAGCACAGCAGCAGCAGCCCTCCTTGGTTCACAGCACCGCAATTTAGCAGGTCTCTTGGCGTTCATAGCACAACAGCTGCTTTTTCTGCACAGCGGCATAGCAGCATCCCGAGTCTCTGGGTGTTCACAACGGCAGAGCAGTAGCAAAACTCCAAAAACTCGAGCCTCTTGGGTGTTTATGGCAGCCGAACACAGCAGCACCCGAAGCCTCTCAATTTTAGGGAGATTGCTGGCAACCATACAGGAACACCCAAGCCCTCATTGTTTGCAGACTGCTCCCAGCCGAACAGCAGTGCTCGAAGCCTTCTTGCATCTCCATCTTTCAATTTTGGATTTTGTTTTGATTTTGATTTTCCAATTCTTGCTTTGATAGTTTACTTTTTTGCAATTTTTTTGTGATTATATTTAGATTCATGTTAATGGATTCTGCTGGAAATGGCTCAAGACATATTGTTTTTGTTCTTTGCATGCGTTCTTGTTGCATTTGATGATTTGAATAGTGTTTGTGTGGGCTGTTTTGAAACACTAAAGAATGAACCGAACTTAATTTCAAGTTGTACACAAGGTGTTTGAAAAAATGCCCCTTAGAGCATAAACATTGCTGTTATTTGTTGGGAATAATAGGATTAAATAATGTTGATGGTTATGGTTTAGCTCATTGAGAAGAGATAACCATAATTCATCTGACACACATATGCAAACTCCTCCAATTTGTGGGCAAGAGTAATGTTAGTGTCAAGGTGCATTAGAGCATAAATCCTAATTTGATACATAGTTATTTTCCAATTCTACATTTAGTTCATTAACACGCTACATTTAAATTTCTTTTAGATCACCTAGTATACATTTTACCATTTCATACAAAAGAAGAACAAACCATTTTTGGTTATGCCCAAAAATTCATTTTCATTGTAGATAATATTGTAATTAGTAGTAGTACATAATTCTCCTTTATTTTATGATAATAGTTAAATTTGGGATTTAAGCAAACTGTTCCTTGAGGAAATAACTTAGGGACTCCCCTAATACTACTTGGTGACACTCTTATACTTGAGACTTATTCTCTAACATTTTTAGAGTGAGTCAAGTTTTTGGCACCATTGTTGGGGAACGGTTAGCTGAATTCAAATTTTCCTATTATCTTCTCTTTTGATTCCTTTCTTTAGCTTTCTTTGTTTAAATTTTGTGTTGTTCACATGCTTGTTTCCATCATTAGTATTATTATTTCCTTATTTTTTTTTCTATTAGTGCAATTTATTCTACATTAGTTCTTTTGAATCATTTTATATTTTTGGCACTCATGTATGATGTCGTGGGCCAAGGACGACTCAAATAGGTTATATCGTGTGAATCATAGTCCAAGTAGTAGTGTTTTAAGTGTTGAATTGGATTCTAACCGTAATTTTGGTTTTGAGACTAATTTAGAAAATCATTTTTCTGTTGACAACATGGTTGAACAAGCTCCAACACTTAAGGATTATCCACAGCCCACATGAACTACACAACTATCTTGCATCATATTGACTAAGAATGCATGGAATTTTAATGTTAAGCATGGTATGATGTTTGTGATACCTCAGTTTCATGGAATGAAATCTAAAAATCCATATGTGACGCCCCGATTTTTCATACCATTTTTTTTCCATATAATTAATATACACACCACATAACAACCATGTCAATCACTGATACCATAATACATAACTCGACCCTAAAGTGGGTACCGGGTATACAATCATACTCACACACAACCCTAATAGCAGAAGTCATTTCAAATATATATACATACATACCACAGTGAATACACATATCAAAGTACTATACCATCCATATATACAAGTCTAATACATAAACCTCTAGGGAAATCAGACCTCCCTAACTCAAAATACTCACCCTGACTATACAGGGTATCTGTTCCCCTCTATCTCGGAGTTCTATCACTGGGTCTATCTCGGTTTCCTAAAATATTTATATGATTGGATGAGACACATTTCAGTAAGATGGAATAAATTATCTATAGTGTGTGGCAATATGAGATTCACTTTATAATAACACATATTCGTTTCAATAATAATATCTTCTGAGAAAATATATATCATTTCCACAATCATAATCATATAGGTATAAAACACAAACTCTTATAAGCTTTTTCTTCCATTTCCAAAATCATTCATTAGTATCCTAAGTTTACTGGCGAAGTTCCTGAGAATAGGGAAGCTTACCCGCCCATACAAGCAGCTTCCCTCTACCCTGATATTGTTTGCAGTCTAGCCCGATAAACTCGAGTTCAGCTACAACTGATACTTATCAGAGCACTTACCTTACTTAGTAAGCCCTCATACGGTGTGTTTACTACATTTTATTTATTAATTAACTCACACTATTTCATTTCTCATTTTCATTCTCGTTTCCATTCTCATTTCATTTCCATTTTCATTTCATTTCTATTTCCATTTCCTTTTCATTTCCATTTCCATATCAAGCTCATGAGTGTCACCATAACCGATATATCTGTGTCTGTACTCATGGCTGCCCTAAAGATATCGCTCCACGTCATGCTTCCCCCCATGAATAGGGTTGTGCGGCCCAAAGGTTGGACTTGGTTGGCCGACCCGGTTAGGTAAAATATAATCACCTATCTCGTATCTGTAGTATGACTAGCTAGCCAAAAGCCCTGATTCGGATTCAGGGGGCATAACAACTCTACTATATAGTTTAGTTAACTGTTACCCCATATGCTCCACGTCTAACAACCCAAACATTATACCATTTTTTTTTTACCTAATTACTCTAATACCCCTGAATTATCTACTATAACCTCCCAGGACCCAAGTGAGCACTAAGGAAACCTTGCTCATGTTACCTACCTAAGCAGTGGAAAACATAAAAACATACATTCATATTTACAATACCAGAATCCAGTTTTTCTCCAAAATAAAATTACATAGTTACACATCATCCCAGTATCATATATCCCAAAACTTCTCGTTACTACCCAAAAATACAACCATCTATTAAAACTTATCTTACAAATAGGGTAGTGTACTCGCCCTCTCTATCTACGAGTTTGATCCGCTCACCTAACTAGATCACCTGAAAAATATTAAATCACTGGGATGAGACAATGCTTAATAAGAGGAAATATGCTATTACTAGTGTGTGATAGCTAAGCTCACAAACATATTATACTGACAAATAACTGAAACTAAATTTAGTTGGCAAAACATCTCATATAATTTAAAATACCACTAACATCTCTGTGTACTATTTATTCATAATTTTAGTACTATAGAATATCTGCTACTGTTTTGTAAATCTATATACATAGAAATAACTATGATAATACCCTGGAAAACTGTATATCATGATTTAACCTTTACCCCTTCTCAGCCCAGCCCTGACACAAACTCCATGGCACGGTAGCTGGTAAACTACACACCACCAATCCTCAACCCAGCTTTGACACAAACTCTATGGCACGATAGATGGAAAACTGATCTAAAAATTGCAATGGTACTGTGCTCTACTGATAACTAATCTAATTCATCAGGGTCTAATACTGTAAATATGTATTATCTTTCTATTTCATCATGGTTTCAAAATAACCATAACACTATAAATATGATCTGAAATACCAAAATATGTGACTGAAATAACTATAATATATAATTGAAATATCTGACTGAATAATCTGTAATATCTAACTGAATAATCTGTAATGTCTGAGTGTTATGGTTTTGGAAATCATGGAATTCTGTAAATGCTACAAAATATATGTCAATAAAATATATGTAAAATATTTGTCTATAAATTATTTGTCCATATATATATACACTGTAATTTATAATTCTATAAAATCTGATAATACATATTTCTGTGCATAAATTCCAATAAGTTATGGTATTCTGAAAAATTGTATAAACTCTATACTGAACAAATATCTACTTAGACCACACAACTAATAAAATACATGCTTTGAAATCCATAAAATTATATAATCAATATTCTACACCTCATTAAAAAAATATCATATTTTACTGATAAAATTCCTAAATTTCCTAACATAGCATATTTCCCTTACCTATCTAGCTGGGAGGCTCGTCTCCAACTCTACCCTCACGCTCTCGGCGTACCAATCTCAAAATCCTGCAATAATTTATACAAATTCCTCGGTGAATCACTGAATTTCCCTAGAAAATTATCCACTCATATTTCCTGAACCTGCGTATTCACAATTTCTTAAACTTTAATATACCTAGGCTTGTGGAAAAAATTTTTGTTGGGCTTCTACACCCATGCTTGCAGGGTCCCAAAAACACCCTAACCCTGAAAGTATAACACCCTTATTTTATTCCACAAAACACTAGTATATACACTCACAACATAAAATCTAAGTTCAGATAAAACTGGTAATACTGAAAATACCTAAAAATCCACTTACCCTGATTTTGGGATGGTTCCCAAACTTCCCAAATTGAATTTCTGCTTTAGTTAGGTTGTAGAGAATCTCCCCAGGATCACCGTGGTGGCTTCTAATCATAGAACTGGGGAGAATCATAGTTGGAATCATAGGGAGAAGGCAGATAATCCGAAATCTAGAGAAAGAACGGAAAGGGAGATTGAAATTTTCATCAAAAATTGTCGTTTTGCATATTTATAGGTGATTGGCCACGTGGCCTCATCGACGAGCCACATCACCTCGTCAACGAGTCTAAAAAGGAGCTCGTCGATAACACCCAACCCTCGTCAATAAGTTTCAAGCTCCAAATCAGCCCTCTCGGTAAGTTCTCATCGACGAGACACGTGTCCACGTCGACGAGCCCAAGAAGGATGCTTGTCGACTAGCGTCCTGTGTTCGTCGACGAGACCCTGTGAGTCCCCTTTTGAAATTTTCCTTTTTCTCTCTTGTTGACTTCGGTGTAATCCCAAGAGGGGGGTGAATTGGGTATTTTAAATTCTTTGAACCTATTTACCACTTAATCCCTATTTGTATATTTAACAAATCAATTTCAAGGATTTATGATAGAATTAAAATTATTTTATCAATGAGTTCTTTTTACCCAATTAATTGTGTGTAACGTTAATCAACATAAACATGCAATACGAATAAATAAAATGTAGTGCGAAAAGTAAAGAATTAAGGGAAAAGAGAAGACAATCGCAATTTTTATGAGGTTCAGCCAACTCGGCCTACGTCCTCGCCTCGAGCAACCCATTCAAGGATTTCACTATAATCCCTGCTCCTTAAATTGATACGGTGCTTCCCTTACAATCCGTTGCTTACAAGAGGTACAACTCCCTCCTACTCCGCTACTTACAAGAGATATAACTCTCTCCTCACACCCCGGTTCACACACCGAACCGTGAATACAATGAAATCTGTAAAACACTAAAAATTCTTTCCAAACAAAGCTAGTGAGTACAATTCAAATTCTTAATACATTACCATATGATGAAATTTGAAGCTCAGAATGTATGAAATGATACAATTGTTTATAAATGATATGCTTCAACACACAAATCCCTTTTTTTTTTTTATCAAGTCTCCCAAAAATATTTATATAACTCAATACTTTGGAGAACTTAGGTTAAATCTTTGAATACAAAAACAGCTTTGAAGATTGCAAAGATTTTAATCACACTTTGTCAAAAACAATATTTCTCTCAAGATTTCAATCTCAATGTGATCTTGGTAATATTTGACTTAATGCATATATAAGTATTTATGTGATGAGAATACCAAAGATCAACAAACTTAATATATGATTTTCAGAAAATATCCTTCAATATATATGTAGTTATAAACATTAAGGATCTTCAAATAATTAGATTTGTTATATTGAATATATCAACTCTTTAAATGAAAAACTCACTTAAACCAAAAATATTTAATCAATAACTAAAGCTCATCTCAAGTGGTAATCTTCTCAAAAATGATTTGCTATATGCACACACAAGATCAACCTCTATGAGAAAATAGATATATTCTTGAATCAAAAACTTATTCAACCAATAGCTACAACCTTTCTCAAGTAATGAAATTGTCAAAATCAATCTTTATATAAATGTGAAAAGCTCAATATCAAAGTTCTCTAAAAATGTTCAAAAACATATGTTGATATGAGAATTTCATAATAAAACTAAATGCATTAATCAAAGCTCAATATCAAGTTGAACGAAAAATGTATGAGTGAGATCCCTTTTGGTTTTTTGAGTTGATTTGCCCAAAGAAGATGAATGAAGAATGAAGTGCAGGCAATTGTACAGCAATCAACTCAAGTTTCTCTATTCTCTTTCATAAGATGTATTCTTCTCTTTTTGTTTATCTTTTCTCTCCCCGTATTAGGGTTTAGATATGCAGTATATATAGATGCTTAACCCTTAGAACCAATCTTCACCATTGGATTATAAGATAGTTCGCGTGTTTGCTCATTAAAAATTAAGTTTTTAATCTTTCCCACAAGTTTAGATGATTGAGGTTAGGGGCCCAGATGACTGAAGTTTTTTTTAAGCTTCGAAAAAATAACCTGGACACAGGGTCAGACGACTGAGGTTAGGGCTCAGACGACCGAAGAGTAGGGTTCAGAAGACTGAAGTGTGAGTTCAGTCTTCTGAGGTGCTTCTGCTAGGTTCTGAGTTTCATTAGAAATTCTTCAGGTGAATGAACTTAATCTTCAGTCTTCTCAAGAAATTCTTCATACGACTGAAGTTAACTTCGGTCTTCTGAAGTGGCAACTTCAGGACTAACCATTGAGTTTGGTCGTTTGAAGTTCCTCTTTCCTGATTTTTTTCCTTTATACTTTGAAAAACTGCTTTCCTCTCTTTCTAGGCTCTTTTATAAAAATATTTTTTGGGATTTTAAAAATATTTCTAAGTCCATGAATGTCCCCTAATGATGTTCTTGAAATGCATGAGTCCTAAAGTCATTCTAAGGTATGATTTGAGCCTCAAATTAAATCATATGAAAATATAAATACATGAGTTCTAAGTACCAATTCCCATGATGCTTTTGAGCTTGGTGCTTGCATCTTTATTCTTGTACTCTTTGAGTTCCACGGATCTTGCCAAGTTGTGTAAACTTTATTTTTTATGGATTTCATTGCTCATTATCCTTCCGTGCATGCTTAATATAGTTCATGTTCACAAACTCAATGCATAGATCAAATACCAAGTGATTTGTCATTATCAAAACCGAATTGGACTCATAGAGTCAACATCTCTTTTCTTTTATTATTTAATTACTACAATTCTTCTGGTCTTTACACCACGAGTCCGTGTGGTTGCACTAACACCACTAGATACAGTACCGTGCTCTCAATATCACAACCCATCACTAGTGTTTCTATATCCATCCATCAGGGTTATCACTGCCACATACCAGCAATCATTATGTGGTATGAATATTTCATCAATCACGTATCTGTATTCCCCTTTCAGAATTTCACATTTCATATCTCACAATTTAACATATTGCAGAATTAATGGTGCAATATTCACATTTCACATATTCACATTTTCCATTATCATATTTCTCATATTCACATTTCTCATTTTCATATTGCAAAATTAACATTGCAATATTTTCATTTCACACATATTCACATTTCCCATAATCATATTTCTCATATTCACATTTCTCATTTTCATATTGTAGAATTAACATTACAATATTTTCATTTTACATATTCACATTTCAATATCAGTATTGCAGAATTTTACATTGCAAGATTCACATTTTTAGTATTCACAACTCATTTCATCTCATAAATACATATACATATTTCATTTCATGAAATTCACATTTCTTAATAAAACCTTTTTATATCACATATTCATCATTTCTCAGAAGATGTTCATTTTTTAGTACATTTCACTTTCAACATTTTCCCCCATTTCAAATCTCATATCTCAATTCATATTTTCAATAATCTCATTTCAATTTTCACAATTCATTTCATCAATTCAATAATCACATTTCTATATAAATCATATGCCACACAAGTTTTCATCTGATATTTATATCATAATAAATTTAAGGTAAAATAACATAATTCCATTTTCACATAATAACTCATCCAGTATTTCTCAAATCAACTATAATAATTTATTCCCCATACCCGGCTTATTGATATTTCACAAAAACACCTAATTTCTACGTCCTTCGGCGTTCGCAGCCCAAAAACCCGCAATTCATATTTTCCCCAGATTATTCAACACAACTCCCAGAATAACTTCCATATAACACTTCCTACATTTCATATACTCTAATTTAACTTAAAGACCCTAAAATACACCACTTACCCTGGTTTTGGGATGGTACCCCAGAACCCCAACTTCGAAATCCGCTCCGCGTACGTTTTAGAGAATCTTCCCAAGAACCTTGTGGTAGTTTCTGGTTGTCAATCCGAGCTTTAACTGAGCCGGAATCGAAGGAAAAAAGGAAGAGAGTTCGTGGGTTGCATGAGAGAGAGAGAGAGAGAGAGAGAGAGAGAGAGAGGAGATTTTGATTTCATAAAATAAAAATGGCTCTCGGTTTCCCCTTGCACACACACTGCAGAGAAAACCGTTGCCGATTTTCCATTGAACCGGCCCGGTTTTAGTTGTTTACCTATTATCGCTCCGCAGTAAATACCAAAATCGTCTCCAATTTTCTGGCTCCTCTAGAAAACCATCACCAGTTTTCTCCTTCCCCAGCCAAAAATCACTTTTTCCCCTTTTCTTTTATTATTTTATTTTCCCGGGTCTCTACATTGACCCCTCCTTATAAAATTTTGTTCTCAAAATTTGCCATCCTCCACATTTACATTCTTAAAGCAAAACACCACCATTTTTATTAATTATCCTCACTTATGGCGGAGGAATATCGTGGTTACATAGGGATTCTAGGAGATTGCAACCCTTAAAAGAAAATTCTCCCCAAAACCATTAAAACCAAAATATTACTTGTACAATACAAATTCAAAACACATACCTTAACCCTGGTTCCCACCGAACAGATGTGGGTATCTCTGGCACATCTGCTCCTCTAATTACTAAGAAGCCTCCCCTACTGTGTGGTTGCGCCACAGAACTTTTACCAATGGTATGCTTTTCGTACGCAGTTCTTGTTCTTTCCAATGTAAAATCTGCACTAGCGCTTCTTCATAAGACAAAGCATCACTAAGCTCCAATACCTCATTTCTGATCATATAGGAGGGATCGGGGATGTATTTCCTTAATAAGGAAACGTGAAATATGTCGTGAATTCTCGACAAAGCTGGTGGTAAAGCCAACCTGTAGACAACTTAACCCACTCTTTCAAGAATCTGGAATAGTCCAATATACCTAGGGCTCAATTTACCCTTCCTCATAAATCTCATAACTCCTTTTAACGGTGCCACTCGTAGAAACACATGATCTCCAATGTTAAACTCTAATTCCCATTGGCGAGTGTTAGCTTTACCGTGAACTCAAGAGGGGAGGTGAATTGGTATTTTCAAAAATTAATGCCTTAGGTAGATCACCTAACAGCATTATTACAAAACCTTATGATCAATCTAATGCGGATAAATTAAATCAATTTAAATATGCAGGGAAAATTAAATTGCACAATGAAATTAACCAAGCATGCGCTAGAAAGCGGTAAATAAGAGATGACACCCAAAAATGTTATCAAGGTTCGACAAACTGCCTACATCCCTGCCTTGGCTAACAAGCACAAGGATTACCACTATAAGGCTCACTTAATGGGTGGAGTAGCACCTAAACAACTAGGTCAATTAGCACAGGACAGACCTTAACCTTTACAAATAATCCTTACTAGACTGGATTACCAACCCCTCAGCCCACGCCTCGAATACAACAGTATTTTCACAATAAGACTGATACAGTGATTATGCTTCTTAGTAAAGCAGATATATACCAAACATAATCAATCACATGCACATAAATAGTATAGAATATGTAAGCTCAGTGATGTGAATATTTGTGCAAATAACACTCAACAAGATATGATCACCAAAATGTCCAAGAGTGTTCAAATCAAGCTATATCTTTTAAACAAGTTATATCAAATATCAATAACAAATCATGGTTTCAAATATGCTAACTAGATAATCAAACTAGCCCAAAAGATTTTCCTTCAATACAATGAGCACAAGAGTACTTTGAAAAATATTATAACTTGTATAAAATATTTTTGCACAATATAAACAAAGCTAAAAGAATCTTTCAATGACAATGCAAAGATCCTTAAGCTTTCTAGTTTATCCCAACGCAAGATTTATAAAATTCAAATCTGTGAGATAAACCTTAGCCAAACTCCCCAAAATCAATATCAAATAATCAATCCATATTATGGGAGTATTAGCAATATCTAGTAATCACAAGCACAATCAATATGCTCTCACACTACTAAGATGTATCAAAGGAATAGGGATTTGAGAGTATTTGGGTAAGGCAGGATTTTGAAAATAGAGAGAATTTTTTACTAATGATTTTCTTAATTAGTTGCTATTCCACACAAATGAACCCATATATATAGACCAAGGTCAAATTATGACCGTTTAGGACATGTAGGGTATTATTAGGAAAGTTTTAAAACACATTAAGACTTTTAACCCAGTTTAACCTTTTTAACCTCGGTAAATAATTAACTAACTCGAGAAGATTCGGCTGGTTGAACTTCAGTTTGGTCACCCGAATAGACTTAGCCGAAAAAGGCTTTTTAAATGCTTCGGGTGCTCGAGTTCAAACTTGGTTGGTTGAACAAAAGTCAAAAAGATTTAGTGTGGTTTGGGTGCCCAAAAATATGTTTGATTAACCGAATAGAAGGATTCGGTCGCCCGATGCCTGTTTTGAACTAAAAAGCTTGGCAGCCTGAGTTGGTGAAAGGTTACTTTCTAAGGGTTCGGTCGCCCGAGGAAGGTAAGGTCATTTTAGGTTCGGTTGCCTAAAGCCTGGTCAAACCGTTGACAACCCAATGGTTTGGGCACCCAAGGTGATATGAACACCTGAGGTTTGGTCGCCCTCTCTCATTTTATGCCTATTATGTTCAATCCATTTCAATTTGATTCCCTGATTAAGCAAGTTATTATGGAGAGTGATTGTGCATTTGTGTTGGGACCTAAGGTCTCACTAGGGTCTTACTGAGTTTATAGTATATCTTATATGCATAACATGCAGGTAATTATTACAGACCTTATATCCTAATTACTGTTACAGACTCATATTACATAAAATGAATTTAAAGTACATCACAAATATGGTCTTCAGGGTCTTCAAGTTCTACTTCATATGCCATCATTTTGATTTGCCAATTATATACCTGCATATATCCTTAGATAGCCATCAAATACAACAAGTATTTGTCATTATCAAAATCGGATGTGACCTATAAGGTCAACGGTGAGTATCTTTATAACTCTTCTGCTGACTCTGCGCTATTCTGATCTTGTCCCTGAAAAGTCTGACTTCATCTTAAGTCTGTTGTATTAGCTCTAGCCCCAATATCTGTCTCTCCCCAATTTCATCCCACTACAATAGGGATATGCATTTCCTGCCATACAATGCCTCAAATGGTGCCATCCCAATGTTGGCCTCATAGTTATTATTATACGCAAGCTTGATTAGTGGTATAAACCGTAACCAATTGCCTCCAAAGTCCAGCACATATGCACGTAGCATATCCTTCAATATCAGTATCGTTTTCTTAGTCTACCCATCTGTCTGAGGATGAAATGCGGTGCTAAATGACAACTGAGAACCCATGACCTCATACAAACTCCTCCATAAATGGGCTGTAAATTGTGGGTCTCGATCTGAAACTATGGACACTGACACGCCGTGCATTCTCTCTATCTCTTGAATATATAACTCTGCCAATTGGTTTAAGGAGTAGTTAACTCTAATAGGTAGAAAATGGGCAGTCTTCGTAAGTCAATCTACTAATACCCAAATGACTTCTTGGCTATGTGGTGCCAGTGGTAATCCAGTGACAAAATCCATCGTTATATGCTCCCATTTCCACTTAAGAATATACAACAGCTGCAATGACCCCGCCAGTCTCTGATGCTCAGCTTTTACCTGCTGGCATGTGAAACAATGTGCTACAAATTCAAAAATCTCTCTTTTCATTCTGCTCCACCAAAAATATTCCCAAAGATCCCTGTACATTTAAGTGCTACTCGGATGAATCGTATACAGGGATTGATGCGCTTCCTCCAGAATCACTTTCTTAATCTTTGTGTCGGCAGGTACACACAACCTGGTACGGAATCTCAAGGCCCTATCATCTGAGATATTGAAATCCTCCTCCAAACCATCATGTACTTTCTTTATAAGCTCTACTAGCTCTGCATCACTCCTCTGTGCTGCTTTAATTCTTTCTTTTAGAGTCGGTTACAACACCAGGTTGGCAATAAATGTCTGATGATCACCCTCTACGAGTTCTATCCCCAGTCTCTCAAGATCCATCTGAATCGGATGCTAGATCGCAAATGTAGACACTGTTGCACCCACTGATTTTTAGCTCAAGGCATCAGCCATCACATTAGCCTTTCCTGGGTGGTAACTGATGGTGCAGTTGTAATCCTTTATTTGTTCCAACCACCTCCTCTACCTCATGTTCAATTATTTTTGTGTGAAAAAGTATTTCAAACTCTTGTGATCAGTAAAAATTTCACACCTACCCCCATAAAGATAATGTCTCCAAATTTTTAGTGCGTATACCACTGCTGCCAGCTCCAGATCATGGGTAGTGTTGGCTTTTTGAGTTCAATCTCTATTTTGATGCTGACAACCCACCAGTATCTTATGTGTGCATTTAGTGTGTGAACATGTTATCATTTCAACATGAACATAAGATACCACAAAATGGAAGCCAGCAAAGACATAAAACTCACACACTCCTAGCAAATTCCATAGAAAATGAAGAGCAAAAGAAGAAGAATTTTGATTTTAATTTGTACTACATTTATTTTTATTATTTAGCATGTAATAATGCATGCATCTGCATGATCTGAAATGAATGCTCAGACAGAACCATAGATTGACCGTAAGGAAGAAAAATGACCATACACAGACTTCGATCTACCAATGCTAGGTTTTTGAGCTTAATTGAAAAGTCTTAGCTGTAGACTGACCATAGGTCGGGATGCATCACACTTATAATTATAAGGAAAATCTTATAAGGCAAATCTGAACTTATCTTGAATTTTGAAAGGGTTCAGGCAACCGAACTCTTAAGTTCAAAATAGGTTCGGGCAACCAAATGGTTGACTGGTCAACAAGTTTGACTTGGTTCGAGTGATCAAACCAAATTGAACTAATTGTCCCTAGGCAACCAAACCCTAGAGTGGTCACTTTTCACCTTCCCCGGGTGCCTGAACTCCACGTTCAAAATACCCTCGGGCAACAAACTGAGAAATTCGGTAGACCAAACTTGAGACCGAGCAACCAAATCTCAGACATTTTAAGAATCACCTAGTTCAGCTAACCGACCCTGTCCACGGGCACCTGAACTTCAAAAAACGCCTTTTCTTTTTGTTAGTGTTCGGGTGATCGAACTTATGGCTCGGGCAAACGAAACTCTCAGGTTGCCAATTTTTTATAAGGATAATTAAGGTTAAAACTTAATTAAAATATTTCCAAAATTCCCAATAGGTCCCCAACAATCATATTTTCTTGAAAATCTATAAATACCCCCTTCATAACTCAGATTAGCAACTTTGATTAACCCAAATTTTCTTTCAAATCCATTGTTAATCAAAGTTCCCCCAAAATATTTTTTATTATTTAAATCATTCTTTTGGGGCAAAATGTTTTAATCAAAACTCTCCAACTCTCATTCCATTTACTTATTTCAAAATCAATGTGGAAGAGAGTATATTCATTTTGGGCATTTATTTTTATATATACATGTTTACACTCTCACATATTATTCATCTTTGAAAATCATTTTCTTGAGAGTATAACTTTGGTTTCTCCCGATTATTTCTTTTGAGAAATATTTTTTTTTTTGGAGAAATTATTTATTGCACAAATCTTTTTTAACTTAAACTCAGATTCTCCAAATACTTTTATTTGCAAATATCTTTGTTGGAGAACATATTAATCACTTTATATATTTATATGTTTTATTTGTGCATTAATTATTTAGATAAGCACCCTTTACTCTACTAAACTCAAATCATATCATAAGAGAGTGCATACATCTTAGAGCTTTAATGTGTACATTTTTGCTTGTATTTAGAAGCATTGTATTATGTACAAAAATTATTTTTCATGTAACAGTTGGGATCATCTCGGAATTGAACTGGGGAGTCTTAACCCCGTAAGTGAGACTAGTTCAGCTCAGCCTAGTAATTAAGCTGAGTTTTTTCTCGCCTCATAAGGAGAGGATGTAAACGACTTCTTCTCCACCCGGTTAAATGAGCAGGTATAGTGAAATCCTTGGGGAGTATGCTCAAGGTGGGGACGTAGGCTGGTTTGGCCGAACCTCAATAACAAATCTGTGTGTCACTCTCTCCTTATCTCATTTACTTTATGCACTTTAAGTTCAGCATGTGTATGCTTGTTCATATTTTGTTATAACCATATTGCATGCACATATAATTAATTTAAATGAGATATGTAATGCATCATTGTAAATCACAAAACCCTTTTCACCTGAAGGAATCGTCAACACCGGTGCAGTGATAAGCCGCTACTTCAACTCCTGGAAGCTCCATTCATAATCATCAGACCACTCCAATTTCACCCCTTTCCTGGTCAAACTAGTCAATGGACCCAACAATTTAGAAAAACCATCTACAAACTTGCAGTAGTATCCAGCCAATCCTAGGAAACTTCTGATTTCTTGCACATTTTTCGGTCATACCTAATCTACTACCGCCTCAATCTTACTCGGGTCTACTGAAATACCACCCCTGGAGATCACATGTCCAAGGAAGGTAACTTGCCTTAGCCAGAACTCGCACTTTTTGAATTTTGCAAACAGTTTCTTTTCCCTTAGTATCTAAAGTATTATCCTCAAATGTTCCTCATGCTCCTCTAGGCTCTTTGAATACATCAGTATATCGTCAATGAATACCACCATAAACTGATCTAGATACTAGTGAAATACCCAGTTCATTAAATCTATAAACACTGCAGGAGCATTTGTCAATCCAAACGACATAACTAAAAATTCATAATGGTCATACCGAGTCCTGAATGTTGTTTTAGAAACATCCTCTACTCTAAATTTTACCTGATGATACCCAGACCGTAAATCTATCTTTGAGAAAACTTGTGTCCCTTGTAGCTGATCAAACAAATCGTCAATTTGGGGAAGCGGGTAATTATTCTTGATACTCACTTTTTTAATTTCACGGTAGTCGATGCACATTCTCATCGACCTATCTTTCTTTTTCATAAATAATACCGACGCTCCCCAGGGCGACACGTTGGGCTGAATGAATCCCCTATCTAACAATTCTAGCAACTGGTATTATAATTCTTTTAATTCAGCCGGTGCCATTATGCATGACGCTTCTGAAATCGGCGCTATCCCCGGTACTAGATCAATAGAAAACTCTACCTCATGATCAAGAGGTAGTCCTGAAAAATCCTTAGAAAAAACATCAAGAAAATCCCTCACTATCAAGATATCCTCAATCCTCAACTCTCCTTTTGATACCACCTTTACACAAGCCATATAACCCTAACAACCCTCTAGCAGCAAACGGCTCACTTGAATGGCAGATAATAACTATGGTGGGGTACACACACAAGACCCCACAAATCTGTACTCTTGTTCCCTTGGAAGTCTGATCACTACTTCTCTCTGATGGCAATCTATATTGACATAATGAGCAACTAGTCAGTCCATACCTAATATCACCTCAAATCCATGCATATCCAAGACTACCAAATCAGCTAATAAATATCTCCCCTGAATGCACACTAGACAGTTACTAAGTACTTTACCACATATCCCCACAACCCTTGTTGGCGTAGTTACTAACAAACTGACACCCAACTGCTATGTTTCTAACCCATAAAATTTAACAAACTCCTGGGCAATAAAAGAATGAGTTGTCCCTGAATCAAATAAAGCAGTAGATGTAAATGATAGAATTGAAACTGTACCTGTCACAACATCCCTTGCTGCCTCTACATCCCCCGATGTCAGCGTGTAGACTTGAGCTAGGGAAAAATTCCTCTGCTATCCGCCTCGAGGTGTTTGATGACCTCCCCAATATGGTCTAGGAATAGGCGCAACATCTGGTGGTGCTCGGTAATATCTCGCCATATGTCCGGGCTGATAACACCGATAACATATCACCTCCCTAACCCGACATTCTCCCAGGTGTCTCCTGTAGCATATAGGACAAAGAGGGGGCATCTGACTGCCCTGTATAGCCCAATCTCTCATTATATATCTCCATCTACCTCTGTTATCCTGCCTCCTCCAAGGCCCTCGACTGGATCCTGCTTGAACATTTGAAGGCGCAGGTCTCTTCCTTTATCTCTGTGCTGCGGTGCCTCTCTGAAGGCCACCCTCAATCACTGCAACTCTGTCTACCACCTCTATGAATTTATGAGCTCGAAAGCCTATAACCTGCTCAAATAGACTCTGCCTCAGACCCTCCTTAAATTTTCTCACCTTCCTCTCCTTGTTAGATACTAAATACAGAGTAAACTGAGACAACTCAATAAATCTCTCGGCATACTGCAGTACTGTCATCCGTCCCTGTGTCAGATGTAAAAACTCTGCCGCCTTTGCACTCCTAATAGTAGCGGGAAAGTACCTCTTGAAAAAATCTCCTTGAAGTGGCTCCACGTTGCTGCTACAGGGTCTGGTCTGTGCTCCTCCAATAGTTTCGCTGATCTCCACCAGCGCTTTGCCTCCCTTGTCATCTTAAATGTCACAAACAAGACTTTCTGCTCATCAGTACATGGCAAAACTGCCAGCATGTCCTCCATATCCTAGACCCAATTCTCAGCTACAAGTGGGTTAGCTCCTCTAAAAAACGACGGAGGTATCATCCGCGTGAACTGTTTAATCATGTAGCTCCGCTCCCCGGAACCTCTAGCCATCTTTACCATCACCTGTTGGGTGACGCTACGTAGTACAACATCTGGGTCTCCTCCGCCCATACTGGAAGGCCCTGCATCATCACCTCCAGCCTATGCACTACTACTCCTTGGATCCATCTTGCAAAAGGTATAAAACCATTTTAGAACTCAGGATGATTCATGTAGTAACCCGAGGAAAAAAATTATTATTATAATCAATTAATTAATTAAACATTATTAAATTAAAGTAATTAAATAAATAATAGGATGGATATATAAGTATACATATATATATATATGTATGTATGTATATATATAATACTAATATTATATATTTAAGTAAAGTATAAAGGTGTTATATATATATTTATTAAGCATTAAGGATGCTTCTCCTAGAAGCACCCAAACCCAAAATTGGAATTCCAATTCCAATTAAAGACCCCCGGCAGCATGCTCTCCTCACCGTCTCTCTCTCTACTTTCTCTCTCCTCAACTCCTCTCTCTCTCTTTCTCCTCATTTTCTCGGCGAATTTTCAGCCGATTGAAGAACGGAAAATACCACTGGGTTCCTATCTCGGCCACCAACATTTTAACCGGAGTGGATTTGTTATTAGGGCATCATAGACACCACTCTTGGGATAAAGTAAACTCACTCTCTCCCTCTCTCTTCAATTTCTCCCCAATATTTAGCTAAATTGACGATCGAAAATCAAAACGTGGCTCTAAGGGAAATTCTCTCCAAGATAATTGGAGTGGATACGTGATTCAGGATTCCGAGGCACCATCCCAAACCAGGGTAAGGGAGTTGTTTTTAAGATTTATTAGCTATTTAATTTATGTGGACTTGAAAATGTTAGGATATTAGGCATTATGGGTCTAAAACTGATTAAGATAGGACTTTTGGAATACAGGGTCTCGTTTTTCGTTCGGTAAGGCAAAATTCAAAGAATCGGGTAAAGGGAAATAAATTATACCAAGCTTTTTTTTAATTTGAACCAGTTACCTTTTAGTATAAAAATTCGTATATTTACAGTATGATTTTCTAAACTATTTAGGCAATTGAAAATAAAGGTTTTGATTATAATTTATATTTGGAAAAAACTGTGTGGCGTGAGAATAATCCTTTATAATTAAATGGTTATAAATACTGTTGGTTGAGAATATTGTTTGCTTGTGAATATTGTTCAATTGAGAATACTGTCTGATTATGGAAACTATTCGGTTGTGAATACTGCTTGTTTGTGGATACTATTTGATTGAGAATACTTCTTGGTTGTGGATTCTGTCTGGTTGTAAATACTATCTAGTGGTGAATAATATTATAAATGCATTGGATGTGTAATGTGGTTCATGTAAATTGCGATATAGCGTCGGCAGTGGTATAAGGAGGTCGTTATATCGTACCTAATATAAATTACCATATAACGTTGGCAGTGACATGAGGAGGTCATTGTATGATCATTTATATTAAGGGGGTAAAATGTTGGCAGTGGAATGAGGAGTTTGTTTTATCGATTTACTATAAACAGGGTTGTGAGTGTGTGTTGTGATTGTGAAAGTGTGTGAAGTACATGTGTGGTATCCTGTGTGGATGTGTATCCTACGTGGATGAGTATCCTGTGTGGATGTGAAGCTTGTACAGTATCCTGCGTGGATGTGTGGTATCCTGTGTGGATATGGACCCTGTATGGGTGTGAATGAAGTGTGTGGTATCCTGTGTGGATATGTTGTGGTTATGTGTATACATGAATCTCTGTGGGATGATTAATATTGTATATGTGTGAAGTAAATTGCATGAATATTTATAGCAAAGTAAAACTCTCTGCCCGAGGACTTACTAAGTAAGGTGAGTGCCCTGATCAGTATCAGTTGTATTCACACCCAGATTAAAGGGTAAGGTTACAAATGGTATCAGAACAAAGGAGCATTACATGTATGGGCATGTAAACTCCCAATCCTCAGGAACTTTTGCTATAAATATTGGTTATGTTTGTATGACAACCATCTGTGTGCGCCTTGCAAGTTGTTGTTGATTAATTAATGAATATATTTTGTATCTACTAAAAACCCTTTTGCCACACACTGTTATAGTTTACTTCTACCTTACTGAGAGTCTCACCCTGGCATATTATTATCTTTTTTAGGTCCTTTAGGTTATTGAGCTTGGAAAGCTCTTGGGGTAGGGTTTAGAATTTTGGTAATATTGAGCGGTTAAAAGAACAGTTTATGTTTTAGAATTTCTAGTTATGTAATATATGTGAATGGATACTCCTTTTTAGGTTGCATATATTACTCTAGTATTTTATTCAGAGTATGTTTAATTATTTTCCACTGCGTGAATGGTATCAGAGACACGCGTGAATTGTCTTATCACACCCCAGGCCCCACCTGGCAGGTTCGGGGCCTAACAAAGTTGTAGAAAGCCGAACCCAGAAAATAAGGAAATAAATAAGAAAAGAAGGAAAATTTTTAAGGGCAAACAACAGGATTTATCAACGAACTCCCTATTTTTGTCGACGAAGTCCCTTCTGCAATTCATTGACAAAGTTCAGGCGTCGTCGACAAGGAAATGCCAAGAGGAATTTCAGGCTTAGGGTTCGTCAACGAACCCTTCCTTTCGTTGATGAACATCCTTCTTTAATTCGTCAATGAAGGCACCATTTCGTCGGCGAATGCGACCGGGTCAACGATCTATAAATAGGATTTTTTATTTCTTCTTCATTAAGAAATCATCTCTCTCTCTCTCCCTCTCTCTCTCTCTCTCTCTCTCTCTCTCTCTCTCTCTCTCTCTCTCTCTCTCTCTCTCTAAACCGGCGCCCCTCACTCTCTCTTTATGATTCTTAGCCATTGGTCGCTCGAATCGATGATCGAACATTACCACAAGGATCTCGGGGAAATTCTCTACAAGTCTAGCGGATTGGATTCTTGAACGGGGTCTTTCCAGGCATCACCCCAAAGTTGAGGTAACGGTAGAAATGGGCTGTTTATTTAGCATATAACTATTTAAATGGGGAGTATGGCATGGGGGCGTTTAATGGTTATTATTTTGGGGAAATGTGTTTTCAGGGCTTTGGAACCCGTGTTGTCGTGGGTTGGGCTTAGGAGCATTGTAGGAACTCTCTTAATAAATAGGTAAGGGGATTAAGTTAAATCAGGAGTTTTATTAAAGTTAAACCAAATAAAATGCTATATATGTATATTTATGTTTTCGATTGTTATTTAAAAAACCAACCGTTCAAAATGGACTTTTCAAAATTAGGATATATGATATGGTATTTTGAGTAAAAATGAACGGTGGAAAGTTGGTTTGACATTATAAACTAAATATATTATGCTTCTCGGTTGCCTACGAGCTATGTTTAAAATACTGAAAATGTGTGGCAGGTGAATAATTTTATAGTTTATCGTGAAATCGAATTTGGAAATGATTGTGAAATATACTGAAACTGTTTGCGAAATACTGGAACTGTTTATGAAAATGCAGGGATTTGGTATAGCAGCCATGAGTCGAGTTTTATATGATGGCCAAGAGCTGGGATTATGTTTAGCGGCTGTGAGCTGAGTTTTAAATGACGACCAAGGGGCGGGATTATGTTCAGCGGCTATGAGTCGAGATGTATATGACAGTTGGGGGCCGAGTTTTATAATATGATAGATTTTTATACGGAATGAGTTTGAAGTATAGTTTTAATTACTTAAATTGCATGATATGCTTTAGGAACCTTAAGGACTAGTTATGTTATGAGCACGGTACCGTTGCTAGAAATTCAGTATTTGAGCATGTGTGTTCTGGATAGAAGTGTAGGGTGGTTTTAGCTGATTAGCTTCAGTAGAGGGTGTACTATCCCTGGCAGTCCAGACTAGGAAGTGGTAAGACAATCAGACCCACAAGCAAGTTGCAGATGCTTGCAATTAGAGTTAGCGGCTGATGAATGACTTGACTCTGTCTAAGTTGATCCCCCAAGGCTTAGTCTACCTTCGGGCCTCACAACTCGTACCATGAAGGAAGTAAATGGTGTTTAGTCCCAGGATGCATATCTGTAGATTAATGTAAATGATGTTATTTATTTACTAAATTGTTTATACCATGCAAATGAGATGAATATTTTCAATTGTATAAAGTGAGTACAATGTAAATAGCTATTTTCGATTAAATGAGGACGAATTCTGTAAATACTAAATGTATGTTGACCACACACTGATATTAACTTGATCTGCTTTAGTGAGAATGTGAATTACGGTGTTATCCCAAGAGCGGGGGTGAATTGGGTATTTTCAAAAATTAAGTCCTTCAAGTTCTAATTTTAAAAACTATCAATTGCAATCTACTTAATACCTATCTTAAATGTTTCATAATTAATCAATTTAATGTGTGTCTTTATCAAGCATACAATTTTACCCAATTGCACACAAACTTATCAAATGCTCAACTCATACACAATAAACATATAATTTAAATGTAAGCAGAAGTTAAAAGAAGTTAAGGGAAGAGAGAAGACAAACACGATTTTTATGAGGTTCGGCCTACCCCAGCCTATGTCCTTGCCTTGAGCAACCTACTCAAGAATTCCACTAAAAATCCACTCCTTTAACTGGGACGGAGCTTCCCTTACAATCTGCTGCTTATAAGAGGCGTAACTTTCTCCTCAACCCCGGTTCATAGACCAAACCATAAATACAAAATAAAATTACAATTTCTGCAAAAACTCAAATGCTTCCACACAAAGCTAGTGAGTACAATAGAAACCTAATACATACTCATATGATAAAAGTTGAAGCTCAATGTGTGAGTATCATATTCAATGATATTTCTTGAAATAAGCTATGAATGATCGTTATTTAAAATATGTAGGACAAAGATGCTCCAACGATCTAATCAACTATATGATTTTTATAAAATTATTTGAATTGTAGGTATAGTTCAAAAATTTAAATCAAATTTATGATCTTCACAAAAATTACTCGAACAATTGATTTTCATTTAAGATAAAAAATATAGTCTTTATCAAAATATTTAGTTAATAAGGTTTCTCTAGAATATTAAATCAGATATATTTTTTTTAACAATAATTATGCTAAGATGAAATCTTTGAATAAATAATAAACTTGATAGTTTTTCAAAAATTTGAAACTTTAACAAAAACTTCTATCAAATAATGATCTTTCACAAAATGTATATATAATTAATAACTCAAGAACTATCTCTCAAAAAAGAAAATTCAAGAATAAATTTGTGAGAGGAAAAAGTCTTTGAGAATCAGCAAACAATTAGTTTGATCACCAAACCTCAATACCCAAGTTGTATGCACAATATTCGCTGGAACTCCTTTTGAAAATCAACGTAACCCAAGCTCAAATTTGTTGTGAATGCTTTGAAATCGCAAGCAATAGCTTAGCAGTGTGTTCAATGCTCTCAAGAGATGTGCAAAAGTTCAAGGCTCCCAATAGATGTTCAAAAAGTGGTGCTCTAGGGTTTAGAGTTTAGGTTTATGAGCAAACTCACCACCTAAACAATTTTTTGCCGTTATATCATTGAAAATATCATATTTACGTCTGTATCCATGCTGGAACATCGTTTTGCTCCCCGACCTTCGTCGACGAATGGGTACGTTCATCGATGAGTGTACAACACTCATTCATTGACGAGACCATGAGTTCGTTGACGAGAGCATTGTCTGAACTTTTTGGGCTCTCGATATTTTTTCGTTAACGAGACAACACTGTTCATCATCAAGTGGCCTTCATATGTTCATCGACAAGGCCATGGGGTTCATCGACGAGGCCTCTAAAATTTGTATCGAAAAATTTATTCAACCTAGAACTAATGTAAATAAATCTTTCATGAAATGCATGAGTCCTAAGGTCTATCTAGGGTATATTTGAGTTTCGAATTAAATCATATGAAATATGTAAATACATTCAATTCTAAATACCCATTCCCATTGAAGATCTTGAACTTAAAGCTTGCTTCTTCATCCTTTTATTCTTCTAGTTCCATGGATTGAGCCAAGTGATATGTACTTTAGGTTTCTCGTGGCTTCCATATCAAGCTTACCGTTCGTGCATTCTAAATCATGATCTTGTTCACAAACTCAATTGCACAAGTTAAATGCCAAATGATTTGTCATTATCAAAACAGGATTGGACTCATAGAGTTAACAATCTCCCCTTTTTTTATGATGACAAACACACAAGCAAAAATGGGTTACGCCTAACAAGGCTCCCCTAAGATAATGCATAATTTAGAATTCAGCAATATAGCGACATGGTTTACACACAATGAAGTTCATACACATTATAGAATATGCAATATATTTGCTAGTATATACTTCTATATAGGAAAACACGTTTGCTTACTACTTCTCCCCCTTTTTGACAAAAGAAAAATCATTTTTGCTTACTAACTTCTCCCCCTTTTGACATCAATAAAAAGGTATAAAAAAATGTGCTAACATAATTACATCTCATCTTTGCAATCAAAATACACTTCAACCTCTATGTTATAAGATTGTACTACGGAATATATCTCCCTATATTACTCAATTTACTTCTCCCCCTTTCTAATGTATGTTTGGGTTGTTGAATCAAATTTCAATGTGAATATACACAGTATTGCAATATACATAGACATAGATAAGCAAATCAGTCCATTACAATTCAAAAGTTTATGTGAGCATCAACATGTGTCATACCCATAAAAATTTAACATTTAGTAACCATTTGTTAAGTTTTAAACTAAATGTTAGAATTCGTAGACGAGTTTAGTTAGCCAAGGTAAGGGAAATATGTTATGCTAGGAATTTCAGAAATTTTATCTGTCGTATATATGTGTTTCGGGGTGAATTCTACAGGGTATAAATTATTTTTATTCTCAGAAAGTACAGATTTTATTACAGGGGTTTTTGTTTATTTAATTGTGTGGCATGAGTTAATATTAGATTAGTTCAGGATTTATACAGTTTTTCAAAATATCATGATTTATAGTGTTTTTTGCATAGAAACAAATTTTACTAGATTTTATAGAATTATGAATTACAGTGTATATATAGACAGATATATTTTATAGACAAATATTATGCAGACAGATATATTTTGCAGACAGATATTTTACAGATATTATACAAACATATATTTTACAATGTTTACATAATGTCATGATTTCCAAAACCATAACACTCAAACATTACAGATTATTCAGTCAGATTTTACAGTTATTTCAGTCAGATATTACAATTATTTTAATCAGATAATACAATATTTCGGATCAGATTTATAGTGTTATGATTATTTTGGAATCATGATGAAACAGTAAGATAATTATATATATATATATATTAGTATTATATAGTATTAGATCCCAGACAAATTATTTTATACAGATTCAGTTAGTAGAGCACAATACCGTTGCTATTTTCATATTAGAGTGCAACCACATATCTCAGATAGTGTGTGGATTCCGTCAACCGTGCCTACGGAGAGATTGCAGTCTCCACAGTATTTTGGGTTGAGGAGGCCGGTTCGACGAGGTAGATACCAGTATCGTGCCTTTGGAGAGATTGCAATAAAGACCGGACTGAGGATTGGTAGAGTATTTAGGTGACTTATCCTGGTAAGCCAACCAGAGTTAAGTCCAGCCTATAGGCCGCACAACCCTATCATGAAAGGTTAAATCATGACATACAGATTTTCAGGGATATTTCTTAGTTATTTATATATGTATAGATTTACAGAAGAACAATAGATATATTATATTCTTATCAGTATTGATAAATAGAAAACTCAATTAATACAATTGTATTTTAAGCCATGTAGGTGTGAGTTGCATAGTATTTACATGATATCTCAGTTCAGTTATTTATCAGTAAATTATTTATGTTGATTCAGTTGCCACACACTAGTAATAACATATTTCTTCTTACTGAGCATTGTCTCATCTCAGTTAATTAACATTTTTCAGTTGATTCAACTAGACGACCAGATCAAACTCGCAGGTAGAAAGGTCATCTACACTACCTTGTCTAAAGGGTAAGTGTTATCAAGGGATTGTATTTTTTAGTAGCATTCAAGTGTGTTGGGTAGAAGGTGTAACGACCTGAATAAAAATGAGATTTAAATAATAAAAGGAAGGGAAATGAAAACCGGAAACAGAAGGAGGCCGTAGACTTCGTCGACGAATACAGGGTCTCGTCGACAAGTGCATAAGGAAATTCGTCAATAAACACAGGGCTTCGTCGACGAGAATATGCCGAGAGAGGTTCTGGGGCAGCCTGAATTTCGTCGACGAATACAGGGTCTCGTCGACGAATTTAATGAAGGACTCGTCGACGAGGTGACGTGTCTCATCAACGAAATCCCCTGTTTTATAAATATGGAAATCTGAATTTAAGCTTCTCTAAGAAGCTAACTCTCTCTCTCTCTCTCTCTCTCTCTCTCTCTCTCTCTCCTTTTCAGTTCTCCCTCTTTCTTTCGTCGATTTCGGGCCAAATTTACACCAAATCGACAATCCGAAGTCACCACGACGCTTTTGGGGAAGTTTTCTCCAAATCTGCTAGAGCGGATTGTTAGTGAAAGTTAGGTGGAAACCATTCCAAATCTAGGGTAAGACTTTTTACTCAATATTTGGATTTGTGACAGTTGTAAAAAGTGTTATACGCTTAGAAATACTGAACTTTAATTCTGGGCAATGTTGTTTCCAGGGGTGTTGAATTAGGAACGTAGGGAATCATCCCTAAGTTGAGGTAAGGCTTTTAAGCCGAATTTGATTTAGTGGTAGTTATAGAAAATGTTGTACGTACGAAAATACTTAACTTTAATACTAGGAGTTTTCATTTTCAGGGTGTCGAGTTAGAAACCCTACAGGTGTAAGGCAGTTTTATTAGGGGCTTTTCAGGAATCAGGTAAAGGGATAAACTAAGTTAGTTTTGTTTTGAGAAAATGAATATATATGTATATATAAAATTTGGTTTCAGGAAGAATAAATATATTTATATATATGATTTATATTTGCAAAATAATGTGAAAATGATCGTATGTTGAATATGTGAAAATCCATTTGTGTGGCATGAGTAAAAATGTTGTGAAATACTGTTTTCTGGGAATGTGGATGATATGGATTTTTATGATAGAAAATCGGTGTACAGGCCAAGATTTCATATGTTTTGTTGGCATACGGGCTGTGCTATGTGATGTGATTTGCCAGCGTACGGGCTGTGCTATGTTTTGTCGGCGTACGGGCTGAGCTATGATAAAATGTGTAATACCGGCGTATGAGCCGATGATTTTCATGATACACGTATATATGCAAAATGATATGATTGATGTGAAAATTAATGATATGAGATATCCATGTATCACCATTTTAGAATATATTATATGATATCAGAACTTGGTTGGCTTGGTCTCGGCTAGCACTTGTACGGTACAGTTGCTATGTGTCCATGGTCTTCGTGATCATGTTATCTATGTTAACGCCGCTGTACAGAGTGGTGTTAGATTGGATGGTGAATGTGGTTTATAAGAAGTGTGCTGATCGCCCCTGGTGTACGAACCAGGTTTGACAAACCCATCAGACCTACAGACTACTATTTGACTTGGCAGTGGTCGGCCAACCATTGTCAAGTCCCGCCTTCGGGCCACAC
Source organism: Malania oleifera (assembly GCF_029873635.1). Classification (NCBI taxonomy): domain Eukaryota; kingdom Viridiplantae; phylum Streptophyta; class Magnoliopsida; order Santalales; family Ximeniaceae; genus Malania; species Malania oleifera. The sequence goes on along the minus strand of NC_080418.1, from coordinate 104,806,792 downwards.
AACCCAGTCATGTGGGGTAATACATGATAACAACCAGCTAACCTACCAAGATTGTTTTTATGTTATTATTATTATTATATGAGATGAGATATGCTTATGAAATGCAGTATGTTCTGCCATGTTTTGATATACATATGTTTTCCCAAATTTGATAAACAGTACTGAATATGTTATATATGATATATGTAGAACACAGAATACTCATGTTGTCACAGACTGGTATTAGTTTATTTCCCTTGCAAAGAGGTGTCTCACCCCTAAGTCTTATTAACTTTTCAGGAGCCCCAGATAGGAGAGCGAGAAAAGCCATGCTGAGCTAGTATTATATATCTGCCCTCTGCGAAGGGTAAGTTTGTAGGGACAATTAGATTTTGTGGGAAATGTCCCTAGATACGATTTTGGTATGTATTTATAAAGAAATACAGTGGTATATTGACTCTAGTATATTGTAATGCATGTTATGATGAGATGTATATGATTATATGCTTTCTGCTGCTTAGGCTTTTGCTATATATTCTGTTAAAACCCTGGTACCCATGGGTCCAAGTGGATGATGACCTGCTGAGCTGGGATGTATGACGTTGATATTATTATTATAAAAACAAATTTGTGGAAAATTGGCAGGTCGTGAGAGAAGGTGCTAGGATTATGTATAATTATGCATGTATGCTTTGGGTTAGTAATGGATTCTAGTATTGTAATTGTGGATATATTACTTTATGCTTTCCGCTATATAGGTGATTTCAGGGGTATCAGACTAAAATGATTATCAGTATATTTTATATATTATAAAAAAAGTGGTATGGAATTTCAAGTTGTTACGCGCTCTCTCCTTATTTTTTCGATGAATTCTCTGCTGATTGGAGAATGAAAAATACCACCGGGTTCCTATCTCAGCAACCAACATTTTAATCAGAGTGGATTTGTGATTAAGGCATTGTAGGCACCACTCCTGGGATAAGGTAAACCCACACTCTCTCTTTAATTTCTCCCTAATATTCAGCCAAATTGACGATTGGAAACCACCATGTGGTTCTAGGGGCGATTCTCTCCAATATAATCGGAGTGGATTCGTGATTTGGGGTTCCTAGGCACCACCCCAAACTAGGATAAGGAAGTTTTTTTTAAGATTTATTAGCCATTTAATTTATGTGGACTTGGAAATGTTAGGGTATTAACAATTATGAGGTTAAAACTGATTAAGATAGGATTTTTGGAATACATGGTCTCGTTTTTCGTTTGGTATGCGCCTTGCCAGTTGTTGTTAATTAATTAATGAATATATTTTGTATCTACTAAAAACCCTTTTGTCACACACTGTTATAGTTTACTTCTTCCTTACTGAGAGGTGTCTCACCCCCAGCATATTATTATTTTTTTAGGTCCTTCAAGTGATCGAGCTTAGAAAGCTCTTGGGGCAGGGTTTAGAATTTTGGTAATATTAAGCCATTAAAAGAACAATTTACGTTTTAGAATTTCTAGTTATGTAATATATGTGAATGGATACTTCTTTTTGGGCTATATATAGTACTCTGGTCTTTTATTTGGAGTATGTTTAATTATTTTTTGCTACCTGAATGGTATCAGAGACGCACGTGAATTGTCTCATCACACCCCGGGCCCCACCTGGCGGGTTCGGGGCGTGACAATTCAAGTCATCAAATTTACTTCAATATAACCAAATACAAGACATAAAATACCAATTTCTACTATAAACTAACACAAATTTCAACTCAAATTTCAGAATTTCAGCTCAAATTGCAAACAAAAAGAACTAGATTTAAACAACTTAATGTAGGAAAACATACCTCATTTCCATTCCTTATAGTATGTCTTCCCAACGTTCGGATTGTACTTTGTGGCAGAACAATCAAATTGTACAATCCAAACCCAATTTTCACTTGCAAGACCTGTTTCACGTAGGTTGGCACCCCCCTCTCGGCTCTCTCTGCTCTCAGCCTCTTTTGTGAATTACAGACGAAGAGGAAGGAGGAAGAAATGATATAAGCAAACAAAAAATGTTACTTAGGATAATGTTTTTTAACCACCATGTGTTAATGGGTGGTGACTCGCCCAAACAAAATATGCTAGAAAAATCCAATGTTTTTTATTTAAAAAATGTTGGACCATCTAATATCTGTTATTTAAAAAGCACTAACCCATCGAGCATTTTTTTTAATGCATCAATTTTGAAAATAAATCTCACTTTGCCAAATAATTTTAATTAAAATAAATTTAAACTTGGAAAAAGCTAGCAGTTTGGCACCTTTCCATCTTCCTCCATCTCCAACTTTCTACTCTCAGCCTCTTCTGTGAATTGCAGACAAAGAGGAAAGAGGAAGAAATGATTTAAGCGAGCAAAAAATTGTTACTTGGGAATGTTGTAAAACGTGTATATTATACATGTGGATGACTATCTTGAGAATAGGTTATAACTTTTGGTATGCCCATATAATGATTCATTATGGAATTGACCTTTGGGATGCAAATATAATCTTTACCTATATAAGGACATGCTTTACAACCAAAATGAATATAAAAATATGATTAGCAACATCTAGTTCCTGAAGAACTAGACAGCAGAATTTCTACAGCTCCAAATTTCTTTACTTTAATTTTTTTATAATTCTCTTTTTATTTCATTTACAACACGTTATCAACACAATCAAGTCTCCAATGGTATAGCAGAATCTTTTAAGTTTCGTTGGTATTATTCCAAGGTAAGAATCTTGTTTTTTTTTTTTTTTTTACATTTGTTATCTATATTACTTTAGTTTTTTTTTTTTGTCAAACTATATTTATATGTTAACTATATCTCTTATCTTGAATATGTGTACTTAAATATTTTTATGTTGAAATATATGTGAGAATAACATTTTCATTTTAATATTTACCTAACTTTGAATTTTTATTTGTTTTTAAAAATGACTTTATGATGTCAAACCTTAGAAAGCTGAATTCGTTGCCCTTGATATTTCTGGAAGAAATTATCTACCATGGGTACTTGATGCTAAGATTCACCTTAATGCTATGAATCTTGGTAGTACAATTGAAGAAGGAAATCAAGCATCCTTGCAGGATCGTACAAACGCAATGATTTTCCTTCGACACCATTTGCACGAAGAATTGAAAATTGAGTACCTTACTATGAATGACCCATTAGTCCTTTGGAACAACTTGAAGGAGAGATATGAACATCAAAAAACGGTAATTCTTCCAAAAGCTTGATATGATTGGATACACTTGCGATTGCAAGATTTTAGAACTATAAGTGAATATAATTCAGCCTTGTTTAAAATTAGTTCTCAATTGATGTTATGTGGAGAAAAATTACTAATGATGATATGTTAAAAAAAACATATTCGACTTTTTATGCCTCGAATGTGCTCCTACAGCAATCGAGAGCATAGATTTACAAAATATTATAAGCTAATTTCTTTTTTACTAGTGGCTGAACAAAATAATGAGCTTTTGTTGAAAAATCATCAATCTCGTCCAACTGGTTCAACACCATTCCCCGAGGTGAATGTGGCTTTTTCTCAAGGTCGTGGACGAGATCATGGGAGTAAAAGGGGTTGTGGTAGGAAAATTTGTTGGGTCTGTGATGATCATTCTTCAAAGTTTGAAAGCAAAGGTGCTGAAAAGGCTTAAAGGAAATGGGCAAAGAGTAAAGAAAGTTCTGAACAAAATAACAAAGTGCAAAATAATGACAATATTTGCTATAGGTGTGGAACAAAAGGTCATTGGTCTCGAATATGTCGCACTCCTAAACACCTAGTTGATCTTTACAAGGCATCGTTAAAAGGAAAAATGAAAAATGTTGAAGTGAATTTGTCTAAACCCATTGATGCTAAGTATGAGTCTCCTTTGGATGTTGATTTTGATGTTTCTGATTTTTTGGAGGGTCCAAGTGGCAAAATTGATCATTTAATTGGGGATGGAAATGTCTGCTATTAAATTATCTTCACGTTTATGTTATTTTGAAAAAAATAATTTCTGTAATTTTTAAAAGTTTTACATATTATATGCTTGGTAATATTTTGTTATCTTTCTTAAATTCTTAAATTTTATTTTTCATTTACTAGATCATACAATATAAACTTGATAAAATGGAGGATGACATGTGTTTGGTGGACAGTGGCATGACTCACACAATTCTTCATGTTTAAAAATATTTCTTGCAATTAACATTAGCTAAAATTAATGTTAATACAATATTTGGATCTTCAAATGTAATAGAGGGCTCTGGAAGAGTTCATATTATGTTTCCAAATGGGACAAAATTGTATAATGATGATGCGTTGTATTCTAGTAGATCCCAAAGAAATCTACTAAGTTTTAAAGATATACGTCGCAATGGATATCATGTTGAAACAAAAAATGAAGGAGATATGAAATATATTTTAATTACATCTACATTTTCAAACCAGAAGATCATATTGGAAAAATTTTCAAGTTTTTCATCTGGCCTATATTTCACAAAAATAAGGATGGGTGAATCAAATTTTATGCACTGGAAGTGCTTCGAGCCTAGAAGTTTTATACTTTGGCATGATCGTCTTGGCCATCCTGATTCAACTATGATGCGACAAATCATTGAAAATACACATGGATGTCCATTAAAGGATTAGGAAATTCTTTTACCTGGTGATTGTTTTTGTATTTCTTATGCTCAAGGAAGCCTACTTGTTAGACCTTCTTCATCTAAATTACCTTCAGAGTTTCCATCTTTTTTGCAAAGAATACAAAGAGATATTTGTGGCCCAATCCATCTATTTTGCAGACCATTTCGATATTTCATGGTTTTAATGGATGCTTCCACTTGATGGTCACATGTTTGTCTACTTTCAACTCGTAATGTTGCTTTTGCTAAATTTCTTGCTCAAATAATAAAGTTAAGATCAAGTTTTCCTGATTATCCCATTCACACTGTTCGTTTAGATAATGCAAGTGAATTTACTTCAAAATAATTTTATGACTATTGCATGTCAATAGGAATAAGTGTTGAACATTCTATTGCACAAGTTCATACACAAAATGGTTTAGCGAAATCCTTTATTTAGCGTTTACAATTTATTGCTAGACCTATGCTTATGAAATCAAAGCTTCCTACATCTACTTGGGGTCATGCTATAGTGCATGCTGCGTCTTTGATTAGAATTAGACCAACTGCATATCACAAGTTTTTACCTTCACAGCTTGTGCTTAACCACCAACCTAATATATCTTATCTTTGAATTTTTGGTTGCATAGTATATGTTCCTATTGCACTTGCGCAACGAAGAAGATGGGACCACAACGTCGGCTTGGTATTTATGTTGGTTTTGATTTTCCTTATATCATTAGAAATCTTGAACCACTAACAAGTGATCTTTTTAGAGTAAGTGTTGGTTTAGGTGTAATCTCAAGAGGGGGATGAATTGGGTATTTTAAATTCTTTGAACCTATTTACCACTTAATCCCTATTTGTATATTTAACAAATCAATTTCAGGGATTTATGACAGAATTAAAATTATTTTATCAATGAGCTCTTTTTACCCAATAAATTGTGTGTAACATTAATCAACATACACATGCAATATGAACAAATAAAATGTAGTATGGAAAGTACAGAGTTAAGGGAAGACAACTCCCTCCTACTCCGCTGCTTACAAGAGATACGACTCTCCTCTCAAACCCCGGTTCACACACCGAACCATGAATATAATGAAATCTGTAAAACACTCAAAATTGCTTCCAAACAAAGCTGGTGAGTACAATTCAAAATCCTAATACATTACCATTTGATGAAATTTGAAGCTCAGAATGTATGAAATGATACAATTGTTTATGAATGATATGCTTCAACACACAAACCCCTTTTTATCAAATCTCCCAAAAGTTTTTGTATAACTCAATGCTTTGAAAAACTTAGGTTAAATATTTGAATACAAAAACACTTTGAAGATTGCAAAGATGTTAAATACACTTTGTCAAAAACAATATTTCTCTAAATATTTCAATCTCAATGTGATCTTGGTAATATTTGACTTAATGTGTATATATATATATATATATATATATGTATCTATATGATGAGAATACCAAATATCAACACACTTACTATATGATTTTTAGAAAATATCCTTCAATATATATGTAGTTATAAACATTAAGGATCTTCAAATAATTAGATTTATTATATTGAAAATATCAACTCTTTAAATGAAAAACTCACTTGAACAAAAAATATTTAATCAATAACTATAGCTCTTCTCAAGTGGTAATCTTCTCAAAAATGATTTGCTATATGCACACACAAGATCAACCTCTTATCAAATATTCAAAAGTAGATTTTGCAATGATCAGCTCTATGAGAAAATAGATATACTCTTGAATCAAAAACTTATTCAACCAATAACTAAAACCTTTCCCAAGTAATGAACTTGTCAAAATCAATCTTTATATGAATGTGAAAAACTCAATATCAAAGTTCTCTAAAGATGTTCAAAAACAAATGTTGATATGAGAATTTCTTAATAAAACTAAATGGATTAATCAAACCTTAATACCAAGTTGAACAAAAAATGTATGAGTGAGATCCCTTTTGGTTTTCTGAATTGATTTGCCCAAAGAAGATGAATGAAGAATGAAGTGCAGACAATTGTAGAGTCAACAGTTAACTTTAGTCTTCTGAAGTTGCCACTTTAGACGACTGACTATTGACTTCGGTCTTCTGAAGTTCCTAATTTCTGAAATTTTCTTTTCTAATTTAAAAACCTCCTTTGCTCTCTTTCTAGACTCTTTTATAAAAACATTTTCCGTGGTTTTGACATTATTTCAAAGTCCATGAATGTCCCTTAATGATGTTCATGAAATGCATGAGTCCTAAAGTCATTCTAAGATATGATTTGAGCCTCAAATTAAATCATATGAAAATGTAAGTATATGAGGTCTAAGTACCCATTCCCATAACGTTCTTGAACTTTGCCGCTTGCATCTTGATTCTCGTATTCCTTGACTTCCATGTAATGTGCCAAGATATGTAAGCTTTAATCTTCATGGCTTCCATTACTTGTTATCTTTCCGTGCATGCTTAATATTATTCCTGTTCACAATCTCAATTGTACAGATCAAATACCAAGTGATTTGTCATTATCAAAACAGGATTGGACTCGTAGAGTCAACAGTAAGATTTCTAGATTGTCAATTTGATGAATCAATTTTCTCATCATTAGGAGAAGGAAAAGGTAAAGGATTAAAAACACAAGAAATTTGTTAGAACACACCCACTTTGTCTAATCTTGATACATGCACAAATCAATGTGAACTTGAACTGCAAAGAATAATTCATTTGCAGAATGCAACAAATCAATTTCTAGATGTTTTTACAGACACCAAAAGGGTCACTCAATCACATGTTCCGGCCACAAATATGTATGCTAAATTGATTGTTCCTGAAGAACACCCAATGGAAATAGCATCTAATGAATTTAAAATGCGCCAAAAGCGTGGTAGACCAATTGGTGCAATGGATACTGTTCCTCGAATGAAAAAGGAAATGAATAAAAGTGACACTCCAAAATTGGTCATTAACACTCAAGAAGAGGTTAAAAGAAATATAGATCAACAATCTCATATTTCCATAGAAGCAACACCAGAAGTGTTTCCGATACCGAAAAATTATGAGATCTCATTAAAGTTTGGAAATTTGTGGAGAAAAAAAGAACTTGTTGTTGACAATGTGTTTGCATGTGCAATTGCTTCAGAAAATATTAATGATAATGAGCCTGAACCTCAAACGGCAGAAGAATGTCAATATCAAAATGATTGACCAAAATGGAAAGAAGCAATACAGGCTGAGCTAGACTCATTAGCCAAACGTAAGGTATTTGGACCAGTAATACAAACACCTGAGAATGTCAAACCTATTGGGTATAAATGAGTTTTTGTATGTAAAAGAAATGAAATGAATGAAATTGTGAGATACAAGGCGCGTCTTGCAGCAAAAGGTTTGTGATGCCCCAATTTAAATACCATTTTTTCATTAAATAATAAATTAATAATACTCAAACATTGGCCACTTCAGATTCTCTGATACCGTTTAAACATAACTCGACCCTAAGTCAAATACATATAACATCCTATCAATGGAAGTCAATATATACACAAATCATCCAGAATACAAATACCTAGAGTACTAAACATCCATACACATATACATATCTAACACACTCCAAAAAATCAATCAAAACTCTAGGGGATAACATACATCATTGAGTGAGACACATCTCAGTAAGACAGAATAAATTATTTACAATGTGTGACAATATGAGTTTCATTATATTACAATATATTCATTTCGGTGATATTACCTTCTGAGAAAAATATACCAATTCCACATTCATAATCATATAGATATACAACACAAGCTTTTATAAGCTTATTCAATTTCTCAAATTCATTCACATGCAACCCATATTCATCAACGAAGGTTCCCAAGGATAGGGTAGATTACACGCCCATACATGTAACTTCCCTCTACTCTGATATCGTTTGTAACCCTACTCGAATAACTCAGGTACAACTACAACTGATACTTATCACGGCACTCACCTTACTCAGTAAGCCCTCAAGCGGAGAGTTTTATTTCGCACTAATTATTTATGTTATTAAATTCATGCTCTTTCATTTTTCATTTCCTTTTTTCCATTTCGATTTTCATTTCCATTTCACATCTAGCTCATGAGTGTCCTCGATAACCAATACATGTGCGTCTGTAACTCATGGATGCCCTGAGGATATTCTCCATGCCATGCTTCACCCCATGGTCGAGGTTATGCTACCTTGCATATATTCTCCACGCTATGCTTCCCCCCATGGTCGAGGATGTGCGGCCCGAAGGCTGGATCTAACCGCAGTTAGCCTACCTGGTTAGATCAAAATAGAAAATCCATCTATAAGTCTGTAGTACGATTGGCTTGCCATAACCCTGGTCTAGACCCCGGGGTAAAACTACCCTTCTCAATGGCTCAATCAACTACCCACACTACACTCATCACGAGACCGTGTGGTAGCACTAACACCTCACTAGCAACGGTACCGTGCTCAATATCAACAACCATCCATCAGCGTTCTCATTTCCACATTCCATCATTCACATTTCACATTCACATTTTCAGTATTCATATTGCAGTATTCACATTGCAATATTCACATTTCATATTCTAATTTTAGTATTCACATTACAGTATTCTCATTGCAATATTCACATTTCCAGTATTCACATTTCAACTTCCATATTACAGTATTCACATTTTCATATTTATATTCCAGTATTCACATTTTCATTCCAGTATTCACATTTCCACATTCATATTCCTATATTCATATTTTCAGTATTCATATCTCATCATATCAATGATATTTTCAGTATATATATATATATCTCATTTCACTTTATTCAACATTTTTCAATAAAGCATTTCCATATTTCATATTTCATCATTTCTCAGAAGATACTCTTTAGTACATATCACTTTCAATGTTTCTCAATAAAACAATTCTCACATCTTTACAGTTCAATATATAAGCATCACTGGGTTTCTCTTATATTCATTACTACACAAAACATTTCCATATATGTTTTTATCATATTCTCATTATTCTCCGTGCAAATTACACAATCCAATTTCAAACATGTTCTTAGTATAAATCATATGCCACACAATTTCTTCTAATATTCATATCATAATATTCGCAGATAAAACCTCATATTTTTCTTTCTCACATATTCATTCAACCAGTAAGGTCAAAAAATACTGTTATAATTTATTCCCCTTACCTGACTTACTGAGAGGTCCACAACACCCTAAATCTCACGCTCCACGACATTCACAGTTCAAAAGCCTAAAATTGGATTAACCTCAGATTATTCAACTCAACTCCCAAAATATTTATCATTCAGCAATCCCTAGACTCTATATACTCTAAATTAACATCAAAAACTCTAAAATACCCCACTTACCCTAGTATTGGGATGGTGCCCCGGAACCCCAAATTGAAAATCTGCTCTAATTAAGTGTTAGAGAATTCTTCCATGAACCTCATGGTGGTTCCAGATCATCAATCAGGGCTAAAGTCGGAGCGAAATCGTAGAGAGAAGGGAGAGAGAGCCGTAGGTTTTAGAAAGAGAGGAAGAGAGAGAGAGAGAGAGAGAGAGAGAGAGAGAGAGAGAGAGAGCGAGGCAGTGGTTTAAGAAAAGAGAGAGAGGGGAGAGATGGAGCAGAGGAAGAGAGAGAGAGAGAGAGAATTTTGTTTTGTTTAACAAAATCAGCTCGCGAGACTTTCTTATAATCAGCACTGCAGAGAAAACCGTCGCCGGTTTTCTCAGGCTCTCAGGAAACCGTCATTGGTTTTCTCTTTAACTAGTCCAATTTTACCGTTTAACCTGTTACCGACACACGGTAAAACCATATAACTGTCGATAGTTTTCTTAATGCTCCAGAAACTGGTTTTCTATTCACCAACCCAAAAATCCTCTTTCTCAAATTATTTTTTGACTCACTTCTAAAAATGAGTAGCACTAAAGCTATCCCAAGTATAGGAATTATGTCGTGTAATATTCAGCCCAAGGGCTAGATTGTCTCCACCGGGAATGCAGATTAGTTCTAAACTAGCACGAAATAGGAGAAGAAAAAATGAAAACAAATTTTTGTGAACATGGTTCAGATTCGAAATTTTGGGCTTTTGGAGAATTTGTGATAAAATTGAAATGACGCAAAACCTAAACTAAAGATTTAACACGCATAAAATCAACCAAACAACTCACTAACTAAACAAAGATAAACTAAAATTAAACCTCATTAATAACTTAAGATTAAACACCCAACTCAACACAATGATAACTTGACCCCCCCCCCCTCCCCTAAAAAAAAGCAAACAAAACTCATTCAAAAACAAACTAAACTCAATATGATAATAACCTAAATAAAGAAATAAAACAAACAAGATCTTAAACAAAAATAAACTAAGCTATTTGACAAACTTAAACAAATGATTAAATAACAACCTAATAATACTGAAACAAAAAGGCTCACTTCAATAGCTAACCCAAACTAAATATTAAAATAAGTGCGGCAATGATAATGAAGTAAAATGCAGCAAGAAAAACTCAACACATAATCTAAGTTAAATTAAATTTACTGACATTAAATAAAAAGGGAAACAAACTGACTTTAACAATAAGAACAACTCAAATAAAATTTCATTCCAACAAAGATTACAAATAAAGAAACAAACTAAACTTAATAATAAATATGAACTCAACCAAACACTTAAGATTCAAAACAAAAGAGACAATTAAAGTAATTAATATAAATAATTCAATTGAAATTTAAACTCAATGGTGGCATTAAATAAAAAACAACAACTAGATTTAATAGTGCTCCAACATGTATTGAAATAAATAACTCAAAGAGAGAGAGAGAGAGAGAGAGAGATCAATGGAGTTGTGGCAGCAGCAGAGGGCCGGGGCTAGTGTGATGTTGTTCTGGTGTGGGAGTCTGAGGAGGAGAGCTGTTGGAGTTGGTGCTCGGATTGCTGTGGACTTCTCTGCTGCCTGTTGGAGGAGGCTCGGGTGGTTGGTGCTGGCAGCAGGTGGCTGGCCGTGGGTGAAGCTCCGGCTGATCTGGTGGAGGGCTGAGCTCTGCTGGAGTTTCTGGTTTGCAGAGCCGAGGGGAGAGAGGAAAGGGAGAGGGGAGATAAGGGAATAGAGGAAAGGTAGAAGAAAAGGGAAAACAGGGAGGGAGACCAAGAGAGAAGGAACTAGAGAAGAAAGAAAAAAAAAAAGAGAAGAAAAGAAAGAGAAAAAAAACTGGAGGTTGTGCGCAGGGAAGTGGGGTTTTGAAGGGGAGACTTATTGCCTTACCTGGATAGCTTGACCCATTTAGAGGACCCGACCCGGCCATGCATGGTCGGGTCACATCAAACTCTTATTATTTTTTTCTTCTTTTTTTTTTTTCTTATTTTTGTTCTCTGCGAACACGGTCCATTTTGACCTTCTTAGAGTTCGTTTCTCTCAAAACTCAAAACATGGAAATTATAGATAATCCTTTCCTCTTTCTATAAAAATTTGAATCGTATCGATCGAAGCTTGGACAAGAAAGTTATATGTGATTTATGAACTGTTGCTAGTTTTGGTTCCCGAGAATTTTCTTAGCAATAAAAAATTGCCAAAAATTCATAAATTGTTCAATAAAACTCAAAAATGATAAATACGGTACTTTATTAAAATATTTGATATAATTAGACATTTAATTAAAAATAGAAGCCATAATGTCCGGATTATGATGCCCAATTACGCAGTTTTAGCACGTAATCACACCCCCTAACTAACGTTTTGCAAGTCTCTAACAAATGACGTGAATGAATTTCGGGGTAGTGCCCATAACTACGAACTCCAGTGAACATGAAATTAATGCACATGTGACACAACCATACCGTTTCACATACAGGAACATAACTGAATTTCACACTAACCCGTTCATATTCAATGCACACAACTCTGAAGCACGTCACTCATGTAATTTTCATCGTTTATATGTCTTTTAAGAACAGTATACTCACATGAAGTTAAACAGAAGCACAATTTAGAGTTAATGCAGTCATATAAGTTTGAGTATAAACAGGTGAACTCTTGAGGTGTGCGTGATGTGTGTGACTTAGTACACCTAGGATACCAGTGGACACCTACAAAACGGTCGCTTTGATTCGGCCTAACTAGTATACCCTCAAGAAAACTCAAATAAAATGGGTTCACTTGTCATATATGAGGAGGAGTGTCATGATCAACATCTCATATACTGAAAGGACAACGCTAAGTATATGGAGTGGACTAGTTTAAGAAGGATCTAGCCTATCTATGAGGTGTCGGGTCCTTCACCCTTGCATCTTCTCATCTACTCGACATATCCAACCGAGACCACCTTAGATCAACTTATTCACAAATTGGTTGTGAATACATCTGAGGCATTAACTAGTCGAAAAATCTTCATATGTGGAGAATATGTGTCGTGTCCTTGAATTTTTATTGTGGTATTTCTATGGAGCAGGCATTAACATTTCATTTCATGCGCATATTTATTTCTTATTCTTTCTTCTGCTCATTCTTCATTTTCTGTCTTTTCTTGATCAATTAGGACAATCTTTACACTTCTTTTATTATCTTCATACCATCAATGGGAATTGAGCTCGAATAGTGGTCCATGAACTAAGTCTATCTCTAGGGGTGGCTCAGCCTTAACATCTTGAGTAGGCTACAACACCTAGGTTTCTATCTCCCCCCTAGATGTCACCTCTAGGCTAGCAAATCAAAAACAAAGACTAGTGTACGAGGAATCATCCAGAAGAAAAGAGAATTGAGTTCCATGAACTCTGATTTGATGTTAACGCTCAAAAGGACGATAAATAGCTCAAGAATATCTCACAAGGTGTCATAGTCGCCACAGGTGTTCTCTAAATTCTCATAGGAAACCCTAAGTGCAATGAATCACGTGAATGTGTCTATTTAGCTTCATGAGATACCGCGTAGATACAAGAAATTATATAGCCAGATTAACACGAGTGTACTATCAATCAATTCTTCATGGAGTCATAAAATCATATAAAGAGAAACTACACATGATTGACTCAAGTGTGTAATTCTTAAGTTATATGCAAGTACGTGAAGAGTATAAGTCAGTGTTAAGCATGGTATAATGCAGTGTAATTCTTCAATGCTCTTCCTTTCTGTCTCTCTTTCTTTTTTATTTTTTTTAATATAAAACCCAGTACGTATACGTGCACAGTGTCACATGTGAATGCTCACCCTCCAACTAAAGTGGAAGATTGTCCTCAATGTGAAAGCATGGGGGAAGAAAAAAAAAAACTATGCACGGGAAAAGTAGGGCGTACCTGAGTGGCGGGGTAATGGAAAAGAAAAACTGAACTACGAGAAAATGAACCTAAAAATTAACTAAAAGTAAAATAAGATAAAATAAAAAGAAAAGAAAGGAAAGAAAAACATCACAACTGTCTGGCGGAGGCTTAGGAGGAATTTTGTCTGGTGGGTGCAGGTCTATAAATTGCATTGGCGGATCTCCAAATTTGAGCCGCCACAATGGATCAGTCTTCATACCTGCACGAAAATCAGCCTCAAATGAATTAATACTCGTCAATATACCAAACAATACGTGTGCAGATCGACCCTCTTGTGTTGATAAGAAAGGGTCTTTATTCAACATCGTGTCCAGCAAATTTGCTTCTTTACGAACTAGTGTTTGATAGAAAGTTATTGGAACAATTACCTCTAGTTCTTCAAAAGCATTAACATTAAAGGTTTTACCTGATTCCTTGAAAATTAGACATTCACCATTCTGGTCACCCTCTTTATCAGGTGTACATATCATCTAACCACTGTAAGGATTTGTTTTAGCATTGGGTTCTTTGACATCAGATTCAGTTGGGAGTGACGGTTCCACAGTTTCCAAGCTCTGAGTATAAGGTACCATAGGTTGGTACTCCTTATTGGTATCAGTCTCCTCATTAACTAACTGCTCCGCTTCTAGGCCCATTTCCTCTTATTTTTTTATTTGAATTTATCTATTTCAGCCGTAACTTCCGGTGCTGGGACAACTGGTTGTCCTTCGATGAGCATCTCAGGTTGGGAAACTTCTTTCTTGCTTCTTGAAGTAGTAGCGGTTTTTGCTGTTTCAAGAGAAACATCGTGTATTTGTTGTTGTGACTGCTGGTGCTTTTGAGGACTAGGTTGATGTTCCACGAGCAATTCCTTTTTTTCTAAGATGTCCAATTGCATGCTGGTCGCATTAATGGTATCCCTCAATTCATTATGATGATCAACTTGAGTTTGCATGAACTGTTGCATGTTCGCCATTTGTGTCATGCTATCCTCAAGAAGTTCTAACGGCGTATAGCTCTGAGGGATCTGTTGTGGCTAGTATTGAAACAGAGGACTATCTGGATAGTATGTTGGCTCATATGACTCTCTACCACTGATTGTGCTGATAGGGTGTACAGTCATGGGTGCCTGATTGTATCGTGTATTCAACTATGGTACACATTCAGCTAAGTAATAAAAAACGATAGTACCTGATTTGGATCCTTACTGAAGAGTTCTCCATTACACATGGTCTGGACAAAATACTTGCAATCAGGGGTAAGAGCAGTATAAACAATCAATTAACCTCCCTGAGTCAAACCCGTGATATGGACAAGTACTTAACAGATCCTTGAATTGCTCCCAGCAAGCCCGAAATGTCTCATCACCCTGCTGCACAAAATGAATAATCTGTTTCTGCAAAAATTGAGTTTTCTGTGAGGGACAAAACGCATGCAAAAATTCACGCTCCATATCAGTC
The DNA here is from genome assembly GCF_029873635.1 of Malania oleifera. Lineage (NCBI taxonomy): Eukaryota > Viridiplantae > Streptophyta > Magnoliopsida > Santalales > Ximeniaceae > Malania > Malania oleifera. Next base: position 104,791,396 of record NC_080418.1, on the reverse strand, counting down.
CAATTAGTGATAGCGTGAGGTCTCAAGGAATGAAACCACATCTGTGCCCCATCTTGTAAAGAAGCAATAAATAATTGCAGTCTAGTAGATTCGTCAGTTCTAGCATGAGAGAAAAACATGTTACAGGTTAACTTAAACTCTGCTAAGTGTTGGTAGGGGCACTAAGATTTCATCCCGTAGAACTCGAGTAGCAGTGACGTCCTCTCGCACTGCATCATGAAAGCAAGTTCTTCATTAGGCAAAATAGTGGAAGAGGATGCAGTGGCATATTCAAGCTGCAAAAAGTCCATTATCGTGTGCGGTGTAGGTGCAACCATATTCATGTGTTTTTTCTTTTTCAAAACTCAATTTTTTCTTTTTTTTTGTTTTGTTTTTTTTTTTTTCATAAAACTAATTAAAATGACGAGAAAAAATGCTAATTTGAGACTAAAACCGACATTTCCCGGCAACGGCGCCAAAAACGTGACTCACTTCTAAAAATGAGTAGCACTAAAGCTATCCTAAGTATAGAAGTTATGTCGTGTAATATTCAGCTCAAGGGCTAGATCGTCTCCATGAGGAATGTTGATTAGTTCTAAACTAGAACGAAATAGGAGAAGAAAATAAGAAAACAAATTTTACTGAACATGATTCAGATTCGAAATTTTGGGTTTTTGGAGAATTTGTGATGAAGTTGAACTGACACAAAACCTAAACTAAAGATTTAACATGCATAAAATCAACCAAACAACTCACTAACTAAACAAGATAAACTATAATTAAACCTCATTAATGACTTAAGATTAAACACCCAACTCAACACAATCATAAATTGACCCCCCCCCCCACAAAAAAAAAAAAAAAGCAAACAAGACTCATTCAAAAACAAACTAAACTCAATATGATAATAACCTAAATAAAGAAATAAAGCAAACAAGATCTTAAACAAAAATAAACTAAGCTATTTGACAAACTTAAACAAAATGATGAAATAATAACCTAATAATACTCAAACAAAAATGCTCAATTCAATAACTAACCCAATCTAAATATTAAAATAAGTGTGGCAATGATAATGAAGTAAAATGCAGTAAGACAAACTCAACACATAATCTAAGTTAAATTAAATTTATTGACATTAAATAAAAAGGGAAACAAACTGACTTTAACAATAAGAACAACTCAAATAAAATTTCATTCCAACAAAGATTACAAATAAAGAAACAAAATAAACTTAATAATAAATATTAACTCAACCAAACACTTAAGATTCAAAACAAAAGAGACAATCAAAGCAATTAATATAAATAATTCAACTGAAATTTAAACTCAATGGTGGCATTAAATAAAAAAAAAAACTAGATTTAATAGTGCTCCAACATGTATTGAAATAAAATAACTCAAAAAGAGAGAGAGAGAGAGGAGAGAGAGAGAAAGAGAGAGAGAGAGAGAGTGAGAGAATGAAGGAGAAATAGAGATCAATGGAGCCGTGGCAGTAGTAGAGGGTCAGGGCTTGGGTGATGCTGTGCTGGTGTGGGAGTCTGAGGAGGAGAGCTGCTGGAGTTGGTGCTCGGATTGTCGTGGACTCCTTTGCTGCCTGCTGGAGGAGGCTCAGGTGGTTGGTGCTGGTAGCAGGTGGCTGGCTGTGGGTGGAGCTCCGGCTGATTTGGTGGAGCGCTGAGCTTTGCTGGAGTTGCTGGTTTGCAGAGCCGAGGGGAGAGAGGACAGGGAGAGGGGAGATAAGGGAACAAAGTAGAGGTAGAAGAGAAGGGAGAAAAGGGAGGGAGACCAAGAGAGAAAAGGAACCAGAGAAGAAAGAAAAAAAAAGGGAAAAAAAACTGGAGGTTGTGCGCAGGGAAGTGGGGTTTTAAAGGGGAGACTTGCTGCCCTACCTAGATAGCTTGACCCATTTAGAGGACCCGACCCGGCCATGCATGATCAGGTCACATCAAACTTTTATTATTTTTTTTTCTTCTTCTTTTTTCTCATTTTTGTTCTCTGCGAACACGGTCCGTTTTGAAATTCTTGGAGCCCGTTTCTCTCAAAACTCAAAATACAGAAGTTGTAGATAATCCTTTCTTGTTTCTCCAAAAATTTGAATCGTCTCGATCAAAGCTTGTACGGGAAAATTATGTGTGATTTATGAACTATTGCCAATTTTGGTTCTTGAGAATTATCCTAAGATAAAAAATTGCCAAAAATTCATAAATTGTTCAATAAAACTCAAAATGATAAATGCGGCACTTTATTAAAATATTGGACATAATTAGACATTTAATTAAAAATAGAAGCCATAATGCCCAGATTACAATGCACAATTACACAGTTTTAGCGCGTAATCATTTTTATTATTATATTTTTCGGGTATCTACATTCTCTCCTCCTTATAAAATTTCAACCTCGAAGTTTGTCATCTATCACATTTCCATTCTTAAGAAGAAATACCACCATTTTATTAATTACCCTCATTTATGGCGAAGGAATACCATGGTTACAAAGGAGTGTTTTGGGAGATTACAACCATTCAAAGAAAATTCTCCCCAAAACCATTTTTATCCTAAAACCAAAAACACTATCTATCCCACACAACATTGTACAAATCAAAATACATACCTTTAACCCTGAGTCCCACTGAACAGGTGTGGGTATCTCTGGCGCATTTGTTCCTTTAATTCCCAAGAAGCTTCCTCTATTGCATGATTGCGCTATAACACCTTTTCCAGTGGAATGCTTTTCGTGCATAGCTCTTGCTCTTTCTGATCCAAAAGCTGCACTGGCACTTCTTCATAAAACAAAGCATCATCAAGCTTCAGTACCTCATAACTGATCATATGGAAGAGATCTGTGATGTATTTCCTCAACATGGAAACGTGAAATACGTCGTGGATTCTAAACAGGACTAGTGGTAAAGCTAACTTGTAGGCAACTGGACCCACTCTTTCAAGAATCTCAAATGGTCCAATATACCTAGGGCTCAACTTACCCTTCCTCCCAAATCTCATAACCCCTTTCATTGGTGTCACCTTCAGAAACACATGATCTCCTACGTCAAACTCCAACTCTCGTCGACGAGTATCTGCATAACTCTTTTGCCAACTCTGTGTTGTTCTGATTTTGTCTCTGATGAGTCTAACTTTATCTTGAGTCTGCTGTATCAGCTCTGACCCCAAAATCAAATTTTCCCTAATCTCATCCCAGTACAACGGAGATTGGCATCTCTTGCCATATAATGCCTCATATAGTGTCATCCCGAAGCTAGCCTGATAGCTGTTATTATAAGCAAACTTGACTAGTGGCAAAAACTTTATCCAACTACCTCCGAAGTCTAATACACAAGCTTGCAGCATATCCTCTAGTATCTGTATAGTCCTCTTCATCTGCCCATCCGTCTGAAGATGAAATGCTGTGCTGAATGACAATTGAGAACCCATGGTCTTCTGCAAACTCCTCGAAAAAGGAGATGTGAACCGTGGGTCTCAGTTCGATACAATGGACACTGGCATGCCATTGAGTTTAATTATCTCCTGAATGTACAACTCTGCTTGTCTACTCAAGGAGTAGTTGACTCTGATAGGCAGGAAATGGGCACTGGCATGCCATTGAGTTTAATTATCTCCTGAATGTACAACTTTTCCAGTCTACTCAAGGAGTAATTGACTCTGATGGGTAGGAAATGGACAGTCTTTGTAAGTCGATCTACAACTACCCAAATGGCATCATGTCCATGTAGTGCCGATGGTAATCTTGTAACAAAATCCATCGCTATATGTTCCCACTTCCACTCAGGAATGTGAAGTGACTGTAATGATCCTACAGGTCTCTGATGCTCAGCTTTTACCTACTGGCATGTCAAATACTGCACTATAAACTCAGCGATCTCTTTTTTCATATTGCTCCACCAAAAAGACTCTTGAAGATTCCTATACATTTTAGTGCTACTAGGGTGTATCGTATACAGGGATCGAAGAGCTTCCTCCAAAAAAACTTTCTTAATCTCAGGGTCAGCAGGTACACACAGTCTGACACGAAACCTCAAGGCTCCATCATCTAAGAAACTGAAATCTATCTCCTAACCATCCTGTACTTTATCTATAAGCTTTACTAACTCTGCATCACTCCTCTAAGCCACTTTAATTCTTTCTTCTAGGGTCGGCTATAAAACCATATTGGAAATAAATGTCTGATGATCGCCCTTTACAAGTTCCACACCGAGCCTTCACTTGAAGCACTATCCTCAGATGTTCCTCGTGCTCCTTTGGGCCCTTTGAATATACCAGTATGTCATCAATGAATACCACCGCAAATTGATATAAATACTAGTGAAATACCCTGTTCATCAAATCCATAAATACTACAGGAGCATTTGTCAGTCTAAATGGCATAACCAAGAATTCATAGTGGCCATACCGAGTCCTGAATACTGTCCGTGGAACATCCTTTATTCTAACCTTTACATGATGATACCCAGACCATAGATCTATCTTTGAGAAAATCGGTGTCCCCTGTAATTGATCAAATAAATCATCAATGCGGGGAAGCAGGTATTTATTCTTGATAGTCACTTTATTAATTTCTTTGTAGTTGATGCACATTCTCATCGACCCATCTTTCTTCTTCACAAACAATATCAGCGCTGCCCAGGGCGACACGCTGGGCCGAATAAACCCCTTATCTAATAGTTGTTGCAACTGTTCCTTTAATTCTTTCAATTTCGCTGGTGCCATTCTGTACGAAGCTTTCGAAATCGGCGTTGTCCCCAAAACTAGATCAATAGCAAACTCTACCTTTCGATCAGAAGGTAGTCCCGACAACTCCTCGGGGAAAACATCAGGAAAATCCCTCACTATCGGGATATCCTCTACCCTCAACTCCCCTTATGATATCTCTTTCATACAAGCCAAGTATCCTTGACAGCCTTCTAGTAACAATCTCCTTGCCTGAATGGTGAATAACAACTGTGGTGGGGTGCTCGCACATGACCCCACGAATCTATACTCTTGTCCTTATATAGGTCTTAATACTACCTCTCTCTGATTGCAATCAATACTAGCATAGTGGGTAGCTAGGCAGTCCATCCCCAAAATTACCTTGAACCCAAGCATCTCTAAAATCACCACATTAGTCGATGAAGACCTCTCCTAAATACCGACTGGACAGCTCTTGAGTACCTTCTTACATATCCTTACAGCTCCTATCGGCGTATCCACTAACAAACTGACATCTAACTGTTAAGTTTCTAACTCACACAACTTAACAAATTCTTGGGCGACAAAATAATGAGTCACCCCTAAATCAAACAAAGTGGTAGCTATATATGATAGAATTGAAACAATACCTGTCACAACATCTCCTGCCGCCTTAGCATCCCCTGGTGTCAGCGCATAGACTTGTGCTGGGGTAGTATTCCTCTGTTGTCCAGCTTGGGGTGCCTAGTGACCTCCACAATATAGTCTAAGAGTAGGTACGACAACTAGCGGTGCTTGACAGTCTCTCGCCATATGTCCAAGCTAATGGCATTGATAACAAACAATCTTCCTAACCTGACACTCTCTCAGGTGTTTCCTAAAGTATATGGTACGAAGAGGGGACATTTGCTTGCCCTGTACTGCCCGATCTCCCACTCCCTATCTCCATCATCCTCTGTTATCCTAGCTCCTCCAAGGCCTTTAGCTAGACCCTGCCTAAAAATCTGGAGGCACGGGCCTCTTTCTTTGGCTCTGCACTGCAGCGCATCTCTATAGGCCACTCTCGATCACTACAGCTCTGTCCACTACCTTTGCAAAAGTCTGGTTCCGCAAACTTATAACCTACTCAAACAAATTTTGTCTCAGGCCCTCTTCGAACTTTCTCGCCTATTTTTCAACAGCTTGATAAATCTAACTGCATATTTTTGTATTGTCATTAGCCCCTGCGTCAAGTGCAAAAACTCTGCTGCCTTCGCACTTCTAACAATAGCTGAAAAGTATCTCTCGAAAAAGATCTCCCTAAAGTGGCTCCATGTCACTGCTACAAGGTCAGGTTTCTGCTCCTCTAGTAGTCTCCCTTATCTCCACTAGCGTTTAGCTTCCCCAGTCAACTTAAATGTCGCAAACAACACCTTCTGCTCATCTGTACACGAGAGAACTACCAGCATGTCCTCTATATCCTGGACCCAATTCTTAGCTACTAGTGGGTCAACTTTTCCAAAGAACAACGGTGGTCTCATACGTGTGAACTGCTCAATCGTGCAGCTCCACTCCCCTGAACCTCTAGCCATCTCTGCCATCACCTGCTGGGTGACGCTACATAGTACTGCATTAGGGTCTCCACCACCCACATTGGAGGGCCCTGCATCATCTCCTCTAGCCTGTGCTCTACTACTCTTTGGATCCATCCTAAAAATGGTATAAAATAATCTTAGAACTCTATCATCTCAACATCACTAATATACCCAACAAACTAATCTCATAAAATATTCTTCTATAGTCATCCATCTCCAATATCTTCAATCCTAATTTAAGATTCAGTCCTACCACTCAGAAACAAGAACCAGCAATAGTATCCATAGTTTTCCTGAAATCGTCACCCCAAGAAAATCATAAAAAAAAACCACAGAACTCCTGCCTTTAGGTCGCAAGATAGAATCCTAAATTCCCAATTTCATCCTTTGATAATAACTGATTCATATCTCAACCAACAAATCCCCTATTCTCCTCAAAATGCATTCCTATACTATGGTATTGTATTCTACTGTTTGCTAAAGTCTGTAGAACCTAGCAACCTAGGCTCTGATACAAAACTGTGATGTCCCAATTTATATAGAATTTTTTTCATTAAATAATAAATCAATAATACTCAAACATCAGCCATGCCAGATTCTCTGATACTGTTTAAACATAACCCGACCCTACGTGGGTATTGAGTAAACAATTATTCTTATATAACAACCCTATTAATGGAAGTCAATATATATACAAATCATCCAGAATACAATATACCAGAGTACTAAACATCCACGCACATATACATATCTAATACACTCCAAAAAATCAATCAAAACTCTAGGGGATAACATACATCCCTAGGTCGAGCACTCACCTTGGCTATCAGGGTACCGACTCCACTCTATCTCAGAGCTTTATCACCTAGTCTTTCTCGATTTCCTAAAATATTTAAATGATTGGGTAAGACACATCTCAGTAAGACAGATTAAATTATTTATAGTGTGTGACAATATGAGTTTCATTATATCATAATAAATTCATTTCAGTGATATTAAACTCACGCTCTTTCATTTTTTATTTCCATGTTTAATTTCCATTTTTCTATTTCCATTCTCATTTCCATTTCACATCTAGCTCATGAGTGTCCTCAATAACCAATACATGCACCTCTGTAACTCATGGCTGCCCAGAGGGTATTCTCCACACCATGCTTCACCCCACGGTTGAGGTTATGCTCCCTTACATATATTCTCCACGCCATGCTTCCCTTCACGGTCGAGTTTGTGCGGCCCAAAGGCTGGATCTAACCGCGGTTGGCCTACCCGATTAGATCAAATAGGAAATCCATCCATATGTTTGTAGTACGATTGACTTGCCGTAACCCTGGTCTGAACCCAGGGGTAAAACTACCCGTCTTAATGGCTCAATCAACTACCCACACCACACTCATCACGAGACCGAGTGGTAGCACTAACACATCATTAGCAACGGTACCATGCTCAAAATCAATAACCATCCATCAGGGTTCTCATTTTCACATTCCATCATTCACATTTCACATTTCATATTCACATTTTTAATATTCATATTGCAGTATTCACGTTGCAATATTCACATTTCATATTCTCATTTCAGTATTCATATTGCGGTATTCTCATTGCAATATTCACATTTCCAGTATTCACATTTCAACTTCCACATTACAGTATTCACATTTTCATATTCATATTCCAGTATTCACATTTTCATTCCAATATTCACATTTTTACATTCATATTCCCATATTCGCATTTTTAGTATTCATATCTCATCATATCAATGATATTTTCATCATTTCAATACACATTTCATCTCATAATAACACACACACACACACACACACACACACACACACACACACACACATATATATATATATATATATATATATCTCATTTCATGTTATTCAATATTTTTCAGTAAAGCATTTCTATATTTCATATTTCATCATTTCTCATAAGATACTTTTTAGTACATATCACTTTCAATATGGAAATGCTTTACTGAAAAATATTGAATAATGTGAAATGAGATATAAAACATTTTTATATTTCATATTTCATCATTTCTCATAAGATACTTTTCAGTACATATCACTTTCAATGTTTCTCAATAAAACAATTCTCACTTCTTTATAGTTCAATTGGGTTTCTCTTATATTCATGATTGCACAAAACATTTCCATATATGTTTTTATCATATTCTCATTATTCTCCGTGCAAATTACCCAACCCAGTTTCAAACATGTTCTCAGTATAAATCATATGCCACACAATTTCATCTAATATTCATATCATAATATTCGCAGATAAAATATCATATTTTCCTTTTTCACATATTCATTCAACTAGTAATTTCAGAAAATACTGTTATAATTTATTCCCCTTATCCGTCATACTGAGAGGTCCACTAACACCCTAAATCTTACGCTCCACGACGTTCACAGCTCAAAAGCCTGAAATTGCATTAACCCCAGATTATTCAACTCAACTCCCAAAATATATATCATTCAGCAGTCCCTAGGCTCTATATATAGGCTCTATATACTCCAAATTAACATTAAAACTCTAAAATACCCCACTTAACCCTGGTTTTGGGATGGTGTTCCGGAACCCCAAATTGAAAATCTGCTCTAGTTAAGTTGTAGAGAATTCTCCCACAAACCTCATGGTGGTTTCGAATTGTCAATCCGGGCTAAAGTTGGAGCAAAATCATAGAGAGAAGAGAAAGAGAGCTGTAGGTTTGAGAGAGAGAGAGAGAGAGAGAATTTTGTTTTGTTTGACAAAATTAGCTAGCAGGACTTTCTTATAATCGGTACTATAGAGAAAATCGTCGCCAATTTTCTCTTTAACTGGACCAGTTTTACCATTTAACCTATTATCGGGCCGCGGTAAAAGCATATAACCGTCGATGATTTTCTTAATGCTCCATAAAATCGTCGTCGGTTTTCTCTTCACCATCCCAAAAATCCTCTTTTTTCAATTATTTTTATTATTATATTTTTCGGGTCTTTACAAGGTTTCTCACAAAGGCCTGGTATAGATTATAATGAGACCTATTCCCTTGTTATGGTTGCAGTTACTTTTAGATTACTGATTAGTTTAACGGTTTCTAAAGGACTTGACATTCGCCTCATGGACGTAGTAACAACTTACCTGTATGACTCATTAACTTGACATTCGCCTTATGGACATAGTAACAACTTACTTGTATGACTCATTGGATAATGACATATATATGAAAATCCTTGAAGGACTTAAAATGCTTGAAGCATATAATCCAAAACAACGGCAAAATGTATTTTGTTAAATTACAAAGATCCTTGTATGGACTGAAGCAATCTGGACGAATGTGGTACAATCGTTCGTCTAAGTGAATATTTGTCGAAAATTAGATATGAAATAATCTTATCTATCCTTGTGTTTTTATTAAGAAGATAAATTCTGAATTTGCTATAGTCGCAGTTTATGTTGATGACATAAACACAGTAGGAATTGCAGAAGAGATCTCAACTACTGCTGATTACTTAATGAAAGAATTTGAAATGAAGGATCTTGGGAAGACAAAATTTTGTCTTGACTTTCAAGTAAAAAATTTAACAAGTGGAATTCTTATTCGTCAATCATCTTATCTAGAAAAAATCTTGAAACAATTTTATATGGATAAATCTTATCCATTAAGCTCCCCGATGGTTGTTCGTTCACTTGATGTGAAAAAGGATTTTTTTCGTCCTCGAGAATATAATGAAGAAATTCTTAGTCCTGAAATACCCAAACTTCCTCTTTTTTCAATTATTTTTATTATTATATTTTTGGGTCTTTACAAGGTTTCTCACAAAGGTCTGGTATAGATTATAATGAGACATATTCCTCTATTATGGATGCAGTTACTTTTAGATTACTGATTAGTTTAACGGTTTCTGAAGGACTTGACATTCGCTTCATGGACGTAGTAACAACTTACTTGTATGACTCATTGGATAATTACATACATACGAAAATCCTTGAAGGATTTAAAATGTTTGAAGCATATAATCCAAAACAACGGCAAAATGTATTCTGTTAAATTACGAAGATCCTTGTATGGACTGAAGCAATCTGGATGAATGTGGTACAATCGTTCGTTTAAGTGAATATTTGTCGAAAATTGGATATGAAATAATCTTATCTGTCCCTGTGTTTTTATCAAGAAGATAAATTCTGGATTTGCTATAGTTGCAGTTTATGTTAATGACATAAACACAGTAGGAACTGCAAAAGAGATCTCAACTACTACTGATTACTGAATGAAAGAGTTTGAAATGAAGGATCTTGGGAAGACAAAATTTTGTCTTGACTTTCAAATAAAACATTTAACAAGTGGAATTCTTATTCATCAATCATTTTATCTAGAAAAAATCTTGAAACAATTTTATATGGATAAATCTTATCCATTAAACTCCCCGATGGTTGTTCGTTCACTTGATGTGAAAAATGATTTTTTTCGTCCTCAAGAATATGAAGAAGAAATTCTTGGTCCTGAAATACCCTATCTTAGTGCAATTTGAGTACTCTTGTATCTTGCAAATTGCACTAAACCAGATATAACTTTTGCGGTAAATTTGCTAACAAGGTTTAATTCTACACCAACACAGAGACATTGGAATGGAGTAAAACATGTTCTTCGTTATCTCCGTGGCATATCTGATATGAATTTGTTTTACCCAAAGGGAGTAAAGTCTATGTTGAAAGGATATGTTGATGCAGGATATATTTATGATCCTCATAAAGCTCAATCACAAACAGACTTTATTTTTACATGTGGTGATACTGTTATCTCATAGCGATTTGTAAAGCAAACGATCATTGCTACCTATTCAAATCATTTAGAAATATTGATAGTTCACGAAAGAAGTCGTGAATGTGTATGGTTAAGAACTATAATCCTACACATTAAAAGGACAAGTGAATTATCATTAGAGAATGATAAGCCAACAATATTGTACGAGAACAACACAACATGTATTACACAAATCAAAGATGGTACATAAAAGGTGATAAAACTAAACATATTTCATCAAAATTCTTTTACACTCGTGAACTTCTGAAGAAAGGAGATATTAATATTTGCAAAATTCGTTTAAATGACAACTCAACACATCTATTCACAAATTTTCTTTACTTTAATTTTATAATTTTAAATTTCTTTATTTTAATTTTTTTATAATTATCTTTTTATTTCATTTACAACCTACATCATGACCCGTCACTAATCCGGACATCAAGGTCAACGTCTTTTATATAAAAAACGCAGATCCATCCCGCTGTCTTTTGTCAAATAATTTTAATTAAAATAAATTTAAATTCGGAAAAAACTCGCAGTTTGGCGGCTTTCCGTCTTGCTCCTCCTCCATCCGCTCTCCCTGGCCTACTCCATAGCCATGCTGCTCTGCGAGTGCAACATGCGAGTTCATTCCGGGTGGCTAACTCATCTTCACTCTCTCATTCTCTTTATCGGGCGGATCTTTCCTCTCTCCTTAAATCTCCATCCTCGTTCTCCTCTCCACATCGACAGGTACTGCCAGCCCTAGCTTTGTGCTGGCTTTCACTACTTAGTCTCTTCAAAGTCAAAAGCACCGTTGGTCGATTTTTGTCGAGGGAAAGAGGCCAACCAGGAGTAGCAGGGAACCCTAGGTAAGTTGGGCACTAGGAAACCCTATATATGCTACACGAAAATTTTCTTGTTGTAGGTTTTGATCATATCTTGTCTCAATTTGATTTGTTATCTTCTCTGTTATCTGATACTGGATTTTGCAATTTTTTTTGTTTCATTTCTTGTGGCAATTTAATTTAACAGCTAGTGAAAATCTTAGTATTGTCTGGTTAGAAATGTAATGGCTGAGTACATTCTAGATTGTTAATTATTAGTGACAAGAAACAACCGTACATAATTTAGTTTAACAGCTAGGGAAAACCTTGGTATTGTTTGGCTAGAAATGTAACTGCTGAGTACATTCTAGATTGTTAATTACTAATGCCAAGAAACAGGCATACATAATTTTATTTAACAGCCAGTGAAAAGCTTTTGAAGTTAGATTTTGTCCATTTGGCTTCATCAGACAGCTGAAATTGGAATTTTATATCTTCTAATAATTCTGCCAAATATAATAACAACTGAACTTGAAGGATCTTTCAAAAAATTTTTGCTAAAATAGATCTTTACCTTTTCACAAGAAAAATATGCGCAGTCTCAAGATTGGATCCATCTAAAGAAAAAATATTGGACTTTCCCTTGTTACTTGAATACCTTCAAGCTTCAAAATGATATTGTTAGATAAATTTCTGGTAGTTGTTGAACGGGGATTTTGTTGGAAAGCCTGCTCTGGAAACTCCCCTTATCTAAAGGCCTCAACTTTTGACCCCAAGAAGAGGTGTGGACTAAGTTTCCCCCAGAAGGATCTAAGGAGAGTCCACCTCTCCAGTTATGTGAATTTAGGTCGAAGGGTTACCGCCAACTGGTTTTTAGGTTAGGCTTTGAAATAAATTTTGTTTGCAATCAATTGAACTCTTTGACTGGCTTACTGTAAAGTACTTGATGTAGGTTTAATCACTGTAGCTCATGATAACTTGTGCGTACATGAAAATGTAGATTGCTTGCTGTAGCTTCCAGATGACTTGAACACTTTGATTTGCTGATTCTTACATGTAAGAAGCACCCTCATATCCATAGGCCAGCAATTATTGTCTGTACAGCAAGGACTGGAAAAATAGTATGGATTGGGGGTTAATTGAAAATATACATTTTTTTTACTGGAATGTTTAAAGGTATTTCGGATTGAAATTTTGCAAATTTACTGAGGTGCTGATTGCTGTAAATGTCTACCCATACCTGCGAAAGGTTGGTGGCAGGAAAATGACAATGGTGAACCTAACAGGTGATGCAGCTGACTTCCAAACATTAGGGCTGGGCATGGTTCAGTTAATCAAACCATACCTCTTGAATGATAACCAAATTGAAATTTTTGTTTTGCTAGAAAATGCTAACCATAGCTGAACCATTTCAAAAGGTTTACTGAAATTCTGTAAACTGGTTTTTGGGCTAATGTCCCACGGTTAACCCAACCGAACCTTTAGGTCCAATTCAAAATTTTAAAGTCACTATAAGTTGATATTTTGTTCCCCCATTATTATCACATGTAAATTTTAAAATTCAAACATTAAAATGCAAGCACCAATAAGATTTAAAATTTTAAATTGGCATCCTACATAGGCTTTAAAAAATAATCCTAGTCAACAAAATCCACAATCCATATTCCAAAGCTAGAAAAATAACATAAAAGTAACCAACTTAAGTTTTAAATTGTTTTTTTTTGGGGGGGTGGGGGGAAGGTAAGAGGAAACTTTATTAGCACAAAGAGGAGGACAAAAGGAAGAATATAGAGAGTCAAAAGAAAGAGAGCCCAAACGTATTGGAAGCATTCTCCATGCAGTTTGTAGCTTACATCTGTAGTGATAGATTGAACAATGCATCTATGTTTATGGCAGTCTTCTCAAAAAGAAGGGCATTATGGGCCTTCCTATTTCCTACTGTGGTATATAACTGCATCCCAGAGGATCTTTATGTCTTTGTTCTTTGCCTTTAAGGAGGAGGTGAAGGAAATTTCTTTAGTCCAATCTGTGAAGCTTCTGGGCATGCTTATGAAAGCAAAAACCTTGCAAGATATGGCTCTGGAGATCTCAAACCTGAAAAAGAGATGGTCTTTGTCTTCATTGTATTTTTTACAAAGAGGGTAGCCAACATATTGAAATTTACCCCCCACTAATGCAGCAGTTTATCCAGAGTGTTTTGTCTGTTGAGAAATGTCAGCTAGCTGATTAAGGAACGTTTTGGAATGTTAGAGCTGAACCAGATGCTAATATGCAATTTACCTTCGGGCTCTTCTCTCTCATGAGATTCCAGGCAGAAAATTTTGTTGGGGGTATGCGCCCGCTGGATAATGCCCTCTTGAGCAGGATTAGGGGAGAAGGAGATATTGATCTTGAGATTTTCCACTCTGCTCGACATTTTTCTTGGCCACTGTCAGTTACCATAGAGAATTAGATCACTGACCTTTGCATCAAGGAGCAGGCCAAGATAGTTTGAGAGATGAGGACCATAATGCTAAATTAGAGGGCTTTCTACATGCCAATTGTCAGAGAGGTGATAAGTGTTCATACCATTTCCTATTTTGTGCTTGATACAAGGTTACATTGCTTCCTGAGCTCTCGTGATTGATTTGCAAGTAGATGGGCACGCTGGGGGAGGATTAACAGCCCACATGATTCTACTTTTCAGCTTGTAATCCAAGATCCACGCGATGACGGTTTTTTGGTAAGGATTGCCCACAACAGCTTCAAGGCATTAGCATCATCCCACTCAGAGGAGTAGATGTTCAAGCCTCCTTCTGAGAAAGGTTTACTGACGTTTGGCCATTTACCCTTGCAGCCTGAGGTCTTTCAGTCATTTCCTTGCCACAGAAAACTCTTCAGTTTTTGGTTTAGCTCTTTGATAACTGATTTGGGTAAGCATAAAACTGAGCTCCAATATGTTTGGATGCTAAGGAAAATTTACTTGTTGAGCTGTAACCTTCCTGCATAGGAAAGATATTTACAAGTCCAGCTATTTATTCTGGCAGAAATCTTCTCTGGTAAGGCCAAGTAATCAAGCTTGTTGATCTTTTTTGTTACCAATGGAAGGCTAAGGTACTTGATTAGGAGCTTCCCTCTTGAACCCCAAGGTTTTGAAGGATTCTGTCCTTCTCAATACCATTGATGCAAATTTCAGATTAGAGCAATTGATATGAAGAACTCACATAGAGTGGAAAAGGGTAAGAGCTTTTTTAATGCTGGCTGATGAGTTGGCATTGCCATATGTGAAAATGAGCAGGTCTTCTGCAAATGAAAGATTAGTGAGATTAAGATTTTTACACTTGGGGTGGTAGCTGAGTTCACCCTTTGAAGCTGCAATTTGGAGAATTCTTGTTAGAGCCCCCATTACCATGACAAACAAGTAAGGAGAAAGAGGGTCTCCCTGCCTGATACCCTTCCTGGCTTTAAAGAAACCTTTAGTGGGAACCATTAATGCAAAGGGAAAAATTGGTAGTGGAGATGCATCTCCTAACCCAAATAATAAAGTTCAGAGGAGTACCAATAGCTTGGTGAACTTTGAAGTTGAAGTCCCAATTTATAGAATCAAAATCTTTTCCGAGGTCCACTTTCAAATCCATTTTCAGGGTTGAGATGGTAGCTGTGCAGGAGCTCCTGAGCAAGAAGGATATTATCCTGTATTGATCTACCTTTGGTGAAAGCAACTTGGTTATTGCTAATAAAGCAAGGGAGGCAGCTTTGGAGTCTATTCACCAAGACCTTGGAGATGATTTTATAAAGATGTTGCAGCAAGAGATGGACCTGGAGTCAGAGGGGCTTGTGAGATTTTTAACTTCTGGAACTAGGATGATAAGAGATGCATTAATCCGCTTGAGGAGCTTAGACTCTCTGAAGAATAAGGGCACAGCTGTTGCTAAGTCATTGACAATAATGCTCCAACAATTCTTGCAGAAGTTAGCATTAAAATGATCCGTTCCAGGAGCTTTATCACCAGAGAATGTAAAGTCAGCTTTTTTTGATTTTTTTTCATTTTGAACAGAGAGAGAGAGAGTCTTCAGGGTGTGGTGCAGAGACAAGAATGGCCCCTGTGGTTGATATTTTTGGGTCATTTATGTTGCACTTTTTTGTTCAAGGTAATTTATGCCTTATGTGTAGCGTATTATTGTTGTAGGGAAAAGCAAAGCACTCAGAAAACAGTAGCAATTGTGGTGGGAGTGGCTGCAGCTGTGGAATTTAGGGTTGGTTTTTGACGTTTGCTAGAACAATGCACTAGATAAAATAATGTAAGCTTGGAAAGACTTGAATCTTGTTCTCTATTTTAAGCTATACTTTTTATTACCAACACTTTTTTTCTATGGAATGCAAATTTTTTCTTATTGCAACTGTGGAAGCCATAAAACTATAAATTTCGGCTGAGTCAGTAAATTTCTACCCTCCCTTCATCATCTTCGTTGCTATTTCCTGATTCCAAAAGCCTGTCAATTTTGGCCAAGTCGGTAAAAGAGTTGGAGCTCCTCCCTTGTTAAGGTTTGGTTTTACAGGTGAGCTTCAATTGCCTGCTGAGGTGTGATTGAAAATTACTTACTAGGGAAGTTTAGAGTGATTTTGTATTTCTCATTTTTCTATGGGTCAAGGTTGATGTTCTGTAGGTTTATACTGGTGTAGGGGTTGAGCTGATTTTGTGAGGCTATTCAAGTGATGGAAACAGTCATTGAGCCACACAATTTATGCTCATTGAAATTGATCTTTTATAACTTTATGCTTGTTATAGCTTTCTTACAGTCATTAAATTCACTGTATTCTTTTGTTTCGCTTTTTATTTTTCTTATTTAATATCTTGGCCGCACCCCCTCCCAAACAAATGAGTAAATACATAAAGCAATGCTATGTCCAGTCAATCATCAGTCACAACCTCACCTGCAGATTTGGAATGCAATTCGTAATGGGTTGGTGAAATGAGATGTCAAGCCTGATGCTAGTAATCTGTAAGCCATCAATCTGTAATGCATGCAGCTCACTCCCTTAAACAGAGGAAAGAAAAGGGCCTTAGCTTGTGATTTTGTTAATTTCTTGATGTACAAAGAAAAGGGCGCCGAGCTTGTGGTTATGATCACATCAACCAATCACCATTAGAAGGGTTTAATTTGTTTTCTGACTGATGAGTTTTCTTAGTAAGGAAAAAACTTTGTTAATTGGTTAGATGATGATCTCAGAGTTCCCAATTTTAATAACAGTGTTTGCAGAATTCTGGTATATATGTATTTATAAAAATATGTATCAGGTATAAATGCCGCAGAATTTTACCATGTCTGTATTTTTCTGCTGCTGTATTTTTCTATATCTCTATCATCATGCAGCAGAGCTTCAGGCTTTGCTGCTTTATTTTGTCAATACTGAAATCATTACACCAAAACACTCACCAGAAGTCAGTATAATTTTGTTCTATCTACAGGTTGATCTAAGAACCTCTTCCTCCATACTTTTTTTTCATAAAAAAATTTCTTTTATGTTGAAGCCGGCAGAGGGAATGGGGACTTGCTTTGCATGTTTTAGATCTTCTGGCAATCAATCAATAGGCAGGGTTCATGATATAATTTTCTAATCATTTCACAGCAAATGACCGTTTATTTGATTCTCATAGTCGTGTTGTTTTCTTATCATAATAATTACAAATTACAATGTCCCATGGTTTTGAAATCGTTCAATAGAAATTTAAAAGTGAAAAAGATAAACTTAGTTAACTAATTATATGCAGATTGTAGGAAATAACATCAAGTTAATTGGTCCATTTATGCCCTTTTGCTACAACCTTTTGTGGTTTATGCAACTTATGTGTGAATAACTCATTTTGAAACTAAATTGTAATTTCACATTTCTTTTTAGGAGAGACCTTGAAGAAACTTGTGGTTTGGGTAAAAATAAAAGATTGTGGGCCAAAGAAGAAGATGAAAAACTAATTGAGGCTTTTCTTGATTTTGCTCAACACTTGAAAGTATAATGCTGGTCACAGCTTCAAATAGGTCATTGTCGAGTGGTGTGAAGCAATAATAAAAATTGGATTAGGTCGCACACTAATTAAACTTTTTTCATCTGTTGCAGATAATTGAAAAAGAAGAATGGGTGAAAATTGTGCTTAATTTTGTGGATGTAAGCTTTATTTGACTCATTGATGAGCTTTTTAATAGATTAGGGGACTTTTTTATGTTTTAATATGCACTTCAGTCATATGATATTTATGAGGGTATGGACAATTAGTTCTTAAATAGCATGATTTGTCTTAAACTAGATTTACCACCACCAAGTGACATTGCTCTATTTTTCACATAGTTATATGAAATTGTTGTCTGAATCCTTGTTAGAATTCTGCATGTGTATCATCAATTAATTTTTTCTTCCTAGCTAAAAATCATACTTGAAAGAGTTGAAACTTTTTTTAGAATTTGATAGATTTATTTATTTTAATGTACTTCTTAAAAAAATAAAGCATTCCATTCTGTTATTATATATCAAACATGGGAATCGAAATGAGAATGGAAATGTCCATTCCATTCTAGTCTCATTCTATGTTTGCAACCAAACGATGGATGGGATGGTCATTCAAATTCCATTTTCCATTTTCCATTTCATTCCATTCTCTGTCCATTCCATTTCTGTTCCATTCTATTCCTGTGTATCAAACATGGCCTAAATGATGTTGCTTTAAAGAAATGCAGGAGTGTAGAATTGCAATTTCGGTGTTGGGGTAGCAGCCAAGACTGGAAGGGGAAAGAAGCAAAGACGAGCTGTGCATATGAATTAGGCCTCTTGTTGGGTTTTTGGAGAAGCCATGTCAAGGGGTATATGGTCCAGTAGATCACTTTCCTATTGGTTGCGATTCACTCGACGCTTATCTTCTTATTCTGGATTTGAATCCCTCCATCCGCCTCCTCCCCTTCCTCATCGAAGAGTGGTCATCACAGGTGCTTTCTCTCGCTCTCTCTCTACCCCTCTCTCTCTCTTGCACGCACAGATGGAAATTCAAGTTCTATCTGAGCTTGGAATTGTATTATTTCCAACTGAATCCTTCCAATTTATCAGTGTCAAGGTTCAATTTTAGCTTTATTTGCATTGTTGCAACTTCTCTCTCTCTCTCCCACACACACACACACAGAATACACACATTTTTGCATTCTTGCATATTGAGTTCTATGGTTCTATTCATGATGCAGGTCTAGGAATTGTGAGTCCACTAGGTTGTGGGATGGCAACAACATGGAGGCATTTGATAGAGGGGAAATGTGGAATTAGGGCTATATCTCCTGAAGATCTCAAGATGAACAGGTTTGATAGGGAGACACAGCTATATACGTTTGATCAACTGACATCAAAAGTTGCAGCAATAGTGCCATGTGGAACCAAGCCTGGTGATTTCAATGAGGATTTGTGGCTTAACTCCAAGGTAATTGTCCTGCAATATTCTGAGGTATTTGTGCTACTATGGACTGTTGCCTTATTGGTATTTCATAATTAGGTGATTTTTTTTTTTTTGTTTTCTTCTGGACAATTATGTGGATGCTTACCTTTGAAATGTTTCTTTTTATGGATGTATTCTGCAGTTCCTGATGCTTTCTTATGGTAACATTGTGATCTAGTGATTTATGATATTTGCATCTAGGAGCATAGGTCAATCTCAAGGTTCATAGGCTATGCTCTATGTGCAGCTGATGAAGCTCTCAGAGATGCAAATTGGCTGCCTGCTGAGCAGGACCAGAAGGAAAGGACGGTAATACTCTATTTTGCAGCCATTGAATGGAATTTATTTTACTCTGCTTTAGAGGTGGCCAGGGGAAGTTTTCAATTCTTTGGTGTTATCTTCTTTTCTAACTTGAAAGCCATCAGGGTGTCTCCATTGGTGGGGGAGCTGGAAATATTACTGATATAGTGGATGCTGCACAAATGATTTGTGAAAAGGTTCATTGCTGCTCCATTAGATCTTTGATATATCTTATTAATAGCGCTCCATCATTGCCATGAATAAAGTTTCTTTTTCTTTGTCATTTTCTCCTGATGCTTTCAGCTTCAGGCTTGAATTTGGCTTTAGAAAGAAAGTAATAATTCCTCGCTTTGTTAATGCAGCGGCTTCGTCGGCTTAGTCCATTTTTCATCCCACGGATCCTGGTCAACATGGCAGCTGGGCATGTGAGCATGAAATATGGATTTCAGGTACATAGATAACATCTGTAAATTTATTTGTATGGGAAATATATGACAAGTTTGCTTGGACCATGGGCTATGTTTGTAATTACGTCCCTCATCTGGCCTCACAGAATGATTTGTAGTGCTGGGATGCTGTTTCTTCTCCCTTAGTGATCCTTAATTGGTAAGATTGTTGTGGAAAACATCTGCTAAGTAAGCTAGGAATGTGGAGCAAACATTCCAAAGAGCTAGATGGCTGAAAACCTTGTTAGTCTTCTCCTACATCATACTTATGCCACATTAAAGATAGGTCTAAACTAGCTAAACTATAGCAGGGGGAAGGAACTGTTCAGTCAAATTAAGTATCAAGTGTTGATCATTGATTTGAGATTTGAATGTGGAACAAACATTCTAAATAGCTAGATGGCTGAAAACCTTGTTAGTCTACTCCCATAGTCATACTTATGCCACATTAAAGATAGGTCTAAACTACCTAAACCATAGCAGGGGGAAGGGGCTGTTTAGTTAAATTAAATGTTAAGTGTTGATCATTGAATTGAGATTTGAAGTGTGAACTGTTCCATGAACTAATAAGAAGTGCATTAAGTGAGATGGTAATTTCTTAGCAATTTAGAGTTATTTAGATGTGCAATTAAACACCTACAGTGAATTGGTTCAAAAATTAAGCGACCAGTGTCTAAATGGCAATTTAAGTTCATACGAAGACCCTCCTTAGTCTATCTAACACAGGTGTTTTTTTTTTGGGTAAATGAAGGGGGTTTATTGAAAAGGCATCAAGGGGATCGTGGCTCAAGTTACAAAAAATCCCACCCAAAAGGGTGTCACAAAGATCAAAGATTACATTAAAATACAAACAAAACATTTCCACTATGCCAGCTAGGAACTGCCTTTATCCACTGCTCTTTGCTTGTCTGAAGCGCTGTGGTTGAATTATTAATTGCTCTCTTGTTACTGTCTTTCCAAACACACCAGAAAATTGCAAGGGGAATGAGAGACAAAGCCTTTGTCTTCCCTTTTGGTGGTGACCCAACCTTGTCCAATCAAATCTGTTCAACTGATTCAGCATTGGCCATGCAAAGGGGATATCTATTGCCGGCGGATAGGCCATTTCTCTGCAAGTTATCCAAAGTCAGGATCTTACTTTGAGTTGCCTCCCAAGCGAGGAAGACAACTTTTGTGGGGGCATCTGGCTTCCAAATTTAAGTCTGAAAAAAACGAATACTGTTAGACTCCGAAGGTCATAGTTTCCTGTAAAAGGATCTAACAGTGAAGAACCCCTTCCTGTCCAAACTGGCTGATTTGTGCTATTATGATGCTGGAAATTGTAAAGATAGCTGTAGAAGTCTGTGAGCTGGCGGAGTTCCCAATCTTCCACATTTCTAAGGAAGGGTATGTTCCAAAATAGCTGTGGATCTGAGGTTTGGAGGTTCTGGCTAATGCAGGCATCTTTGTCACGAGTGAGGTTATAAATGACTGGAAACAAGACGCTAAGGGCCTCCTGGTCGTGCTACATCATGCCAAAAATAAATGTTGTCCTTGTTTCCCACATGGAATCTAATGCAGGAAAAGAAATCATCCCAACCTTTTCTGGTGGAGTTCCACACCCCTACATCTTCCTTTGCCAGCCTGGGAGGTCCAATCATTATGATCAAGCTTGTATTTCGTGGAGATGAATGAGGAGAAAATTTCTAGTCTGTCCAGGCTTATGTTGTTCTTTACAATGACATTTGCAAAGGAGTGCACAAAACCAGGCGTGTGTCCCATTCCAAGAGATTCTTGCAGCCGATCTGCTCTTGGGATCAGAAGAAGGGTTTGCCACAGTTGGGGAAGGCGCAATGAGAGCAAGGCTGAGCTAATGCAGGCTTTGGAAGGGTCATCGAGGTTGTGGCAGGGGCTGAGGTTTGCAAACCCTCCAACTCAACATTGGAGGGTAAGGGTCTGTGTGCACATTGGTAAGGGGCTTCCAAAAAAGGTAGGAGCAGATGTTGACCCAGTTCAGCTGCAGATTCAGATATTTTGAGTCAACCATTTGAGTCATAGCCCTTTGAAAACCAAGTGCCTCTAGCCATCACTGTGGTTTCCAAAAGGGAGATGTATCTGCCATGCTTGTTCCATTTCAAGAGAAGTGACAAAGCCTTCTCCTTGTTTCTCATCCTGCGAGGCCATGAAGGTTAGGGGGTTGTTCTTTTCGAGCTCTAGAAATCTTTTCAGGCTCAAAAGAACCAGGCAAGGTCTTCGATCTCCAAAAAAATCGACGCGCGACGTCCCTTGTGGAGTTCCATGAGCGTCAGGATGTCGGTGTTCTCACCTATGGACAAAGTGAAAGATTTCCTCTCTATCCACATTGAATGCTTTGCGTCTGCCATGGATGAAGGCAGGAAGTTGATGGTGAGGGAACAGCCACGATTGCAGAAAACGAAGAAAGGAGCAGAAGGCAGAAAGGGGCAACAAGGTTAGGTTTAGGGTTTTTGGCAAGAGGAAGGGGTGAGGGCAGGAGATAAAAAAGAGGTTTAAGGGCTTTCAGTTGGGAAAAATTGGGGTTTTCGGGGTCGCGAGAGGCTGTGAAGAGCTGACCTTCATTGTTGCACAGCAGGGGGAGGGGTTGGTGAGGGAAGACAAAGGGGAGAGACATTGCACAAAAAAGCTTTCATGTGCACATTATAAAAGTAACACTGATTTAAGAGTGGTGTGCGCCATACTGTTGCAGAGCTAACTGCCTTCAATTGGATTAGATTTTGATTCGTGATATATTTCTCTCATTGCTATTGCCTTAATGGTGTTATCTTTGGTGATTTGAAGGACTTGCTTATCAGTTATTTTGAATTATACAATATTGTTGCATAGTCTAGTCTTGTTTTTGAATCTAGGGACCAAACCATGCTGCGGCGACAGCCTGTGCCACTGGGGCTCATTCTATTGGTGATGCTGCAAGGATGATTCAATTTGGAGATTCAGATGTTATGGTGGCTGGAGGAACAGAATCAAACATTGATGCTTTATCAATAGCAGGGTTTTGCAGGTAATGATCATCAATCAATTTGTTTACCTCATACATGTGCAATCTATGTTAGAGGAGGTCTGTTCTGCTGCAGTTTTGTGGCATTGTTGAGATCTAGCAATAGTTTTGAGAAAAAAATTATAAGAAACAGATTGAAAAGGAAAAGATCTAGTCAAGCAATTACTTGAGAAAGGAATTGATAGTATCATACACCATTTTAAGTTTAAATTGATTGTTTTACGTTAATCTCTCTCTTTTTTCTTGGAGACAAGATTTAGGAACTTCAGAATTTTGTAGAATACATATTTAACTGCATATGTCAGGCTGCGCAGAACTGAAGGGTGTTGAGTGTTTCTTGTTGAGGGGTGTGCTTATTTTTCTCTTTTCTGATTTTCTACACTGTTTGGCATTGATTTTTCTATATGTAGGTCAAGGGCTTTGACTACAAAGTACAATGCCACGCCAGAAGAAGCTTCACGACCTTTTGATTGTGAACGCGACGGATTTGTGTACGTAAATAATTGTAGTGTGTTGATCATTTATATGCTACCCTCGTGTCTGAATCTCTTTGTTGTTGCTTTCAACTCAGGATAGGTGAAGGCTCTGGTGTATTGGTGTTGGAGGTGAGTTGTGAGGTGTTATGTCTTTCCTTTAGAGTATCTGAATTTCTGATCCAAATATGGAGGAATCCAGTTCCCTTGTCAAATTTTTTTTTTGTTTTTTGTTTTTTTTTTTTCTCACTACATTTTTCAAACTGAAGATGTTGGTCATGCAATTGGTATGAGTAGCTGATTGTAATTATGTTGTTTATAGAGCATGCCATAGTTGAATAACATATTAGCAAGCAGCCTACATGTTATCTGGGGACAGATGATTTGATTTTGAAGCAGGACAGCCTACCTCGTGCTTGTTCCTTTCAACTTTCCTTGATCAATGGCTATGGTGATTGTACTAGGCTGTTTGATGTGAGGAAAAATCAAGTATTAAGATGCCGCACGTCTAATTTTAGAAGGAATTTCACAAATAGACAGGCATCTTACTGAATTGTGATGCTACCAACTCATATAGCAGGCTTGCATTTGTGCAGAGCTTGCACCTTTTCCTCGTTGGGGGACACAGGTTGTGTATTGTGGCTTAATATTTGAGGCCCAATTTTTATAATGCCCTAAAATTGCCTGACTGGCCAAAAGGCTATGATACTTGTATCAATTCGGCTTTCATTATTGGAAGGGTCAAGGGTAGAGCTACCTTGCCTCAAAAGGTAGGCCACAAGTATACCTGCTGCTGAATTGCATAGGAATCTTTCCTTCAAGAACTAAATACCTCATTGTGTCGTTATGGGGTGAGGGTGACATATTGTGCATTTGTAAATAATATATTATAAATTGAAAATTTTGATACTTATGTACCAACATGGTCAGTTCATCTACTTTGTGTGTATGTTATGCCAAAAGAGCTATTCAATCATTTCCTTTGTGGTTTTAGCATCCCATATGCTAGGGCTATTCTATGGGAATCACCTAAACATACTTTTTTTTTTTTAATTATAGAAAAAGAAAATTATATTAATGAGAGAAGAATTTATAAGAGGGAGAATTAGACATCTCCCAAAGAAGATCTGGAACAAACCACAAAAAACAACTTAAATCTACATAAGGAGAAAATCAACAGGCCATCACATTCCTCCAATCTCTTTGAATCTCCTGGAAACTATTTCCTCTGAAAAACCCATATCCAACACATCACAAAGATGCTAAATACTGGATTTTATCCTAGATCAGCTCCTAAATTAATCTTTTCCTGGAGAATATTTGTGCATTGCATTCCATCCATATCCCCCATGAAACTGCAAATAAACAACACCTCCATATGGGTGCCCCATCCTTTGTTTTACCAAAACCTGTAAAAGAAATGGCTAGTGAGTCTTCACCGATACCCAACTCTCCCCGACAATACTAAACAGCTTAATCTGAGTCCTTAAAGCTAAATTGCAGTGTAAAAGGAGATGAGAAGCTATCTCAAGTTCTTGAAACAGAGCACACAGACATCAGGAGAAAGAGCCTTCAAAGGTCTTCTGATTTGCAACAAGCTTTTTGTATTTATTTTATTAAGCATAACCAACCAAGTCAAAGTCTTACTTTTTGAGGGAGCTTTGGCCTTCCATATAATAGGAAAGAGCGGAAATGAAGAATTAGAATAGATCAAGAATTAAAAAGAAAAATATTTTCTAGAATACACTCCTTACTTATCCAAGGACCAAGATCGAACAGCCCTCTCGACGAAAAGATTACTTCTGTACAATAAAGATAACAAAGAAGACGACTCCTTGATCTCCCTATCATTAAGAGGTCTCCTAAAATAGAGATTCCAAGAAATTAAAGGACTACATAGATCCCCAACAAAAAAAAGATATGGCTATATTTTGTTCAGCATTCAATCGAAAGAGACGAGGGAAATAAGTGGACAAAACAACATTACTCAGCCAAGGGTCTTTCCTGAAGTGGATATGTGACCCCCTCCCCAACACAAGTTTGGTGTGAGGGGTAAAGGAATGATAAATCTGAGGAATGGACCTCCACAGACTCCCCAAAAAACATCTTAAATTAATAGTGGTATCCCACCCATTTTCATCCAACCCATACTTTTTATAGCTCTATGCTAAAGGGAAGATTCTTCTAGAGGGAAGTGCCATAGCCATTTAGCTAAAAGGGCAGTGTTTTTAGACACCAACTTACCTACACCCAGCCCTCCCTCCTTTGGCCGACAGACCTCATCCCATCTAACTAAGTGATCCCTATGACCCCCTGTGCCAGACCGCAAAAAATCTGTCATAATTTTCGATCCCCATTAGAATATTAAAAAAAGACTGAAAATAGAGTGAGATGCAAAAATAGAGTGAGATGCTAGAAAGACAAGCCTGATTAAGTAATTCCTTCCCCTAAAGAGAAGAGAGCCCCCTTCCATCCATCTACATCTTCAATCACCCTTTCCACCATTGGATTCCAAAACTCTGCTGCTCTAGGATTCCCCCACCCCCCAATGGAACTCCTAAGTAGGTCAATGGCCAATATAGAATGCCACACCCCACTTCTGAAGTTTTTGTGGGTCTATGCTATCTCTCTCACTGCCCTCAAAGCTTAAACCACAACACTCCATTCTATTAGAGTCTTCCCTTTGGCATACAGTTTCCGAAGAAAGAATATGTTGATTAGGAAGAGGAAGGATTCCTTTACAAATAAAAGATGTACCAGGATCCTCCGTGAGCGAATCACCCTTCCCAGATTCATCCACCCCAACGCCAATAGAAGAAATGACTGGATTTTTTTTTTTTTTATCAGTAAGGGTAAAACTATATTGACCAAAATGGTTATGTACAGAATACACTGGGCATACCCAGGCAGAGGGGACCCAACTCCCCATCCAAGATGCAGAACAAATCAACAAGATACATCAAAAGCCTTTATCAAGGCCAAGTCAATAATCTAAATGACAGATCATCTGAAAGAAAATTATCTTCCAGTAATATCAATCAATAGTATGAAGGCCAAACCTGTCAAAGACCTCTCTGTAAGTGTGTCTCTGAACCACCTGGATCAGCTCATCGGCGGAAATAGATTTGCCTTTGAACCTCCTCTTGTTCCTGAAGTGCCATATAAAGTACACCGTGGTTGCCATGCAGATTCGCTTTCCCACAGAATGAATCCCAGATCCCTTTGCCTCTTTATGTAGCCATTTCAGAGCAGCTTTCAAGGTTGTCATATCTCTCCTCAAACCCAGCCACACTCTAATCTGATCCCATACACAAGAAAAGTTGCATTTAAAAAAGAGATGATCTATAGTCTCCGATTCCATGCCACATAGAACACACGTTTGATCAATGTCATCACCATAAATCTTGTCACTAGTGAGCAACTTGCCTTTGATGCCTAACCACAAGATGAAGGCATACTTAGGAGTACAACTGCTCTTCCAAACCTCTTTGAACCAGGGAACTTTGACTTCTTTATTTCTCCAGAAATCATATCCCACGGAGGGCTTTCCCCCATTTTCTCTCAACAGTCTATCTGCTTCTGATTGATTCCCACAACTCTGCAATATCTGGTTTTTAATCTCAATCATCTTTTTAAAAAGGGGGGAGTCTTCGTGTTTAGAAGATACCGCCCACAGTAGATCCCTTCAAGTAATAGTGATGTACCCATTTAGACCATAATGAGTCCTTATCATGAATATTCCATAAAGCACAAGAAAGAAGTGCCTTCTTCCAAGCTTTAATATCAAGTACTCCCAGCCCACCTTCAGTTTTAGGAAGACATACCTCCCTCCATGCAACAAGAGGCTTTTTCCTACCACCCCAAAGAAAGGTCTTGCAAAGTTTCACAACATGCTCAAAGACATTGTTCGGGATCGGGAAAATTGCAAGCCAAAAGCACTCCACCCCTTGGATAACTGAATTGATAAGTTCCAATCTACCTGCATAAGATAAAGTATGACCAGGCCATCCAGAAAACAAGTTGGCAATTTTATCAATAAGTGGAGAGTAATGCATAGCATTTAACCGAGAAGCTGCAAGAGGTATACCAAGATACCGGAATGGGAACTCCCCAATATTGAAACCAGTTGTTTGTTTGATACCTTCCAATTCATAATCCTTAACTCCAGCATAGAACAAATTGTAGGAGAAATAGAAATGACTGGATTACTTTTAGGAGTAATATTCAGCCCAAGGCCAAGGTCAGTAGACAAATGCTCCTCATTATTTAAAGCTATCACATGATCAATATTATGATTAGTAAAATATATGCCTGCTTGCGAATTCTCAGGATCCAGCTGAAGACAATCTCTGTCCAATTCTTGTGAGATTGTTTCTGAACTATCGCTTTCACGCTGCCTTTGCCTCTCTAACTCTCCATTGTTGCTTTGGAAGAGCTGTTTTAATCCCTCCTCATCTGCATATTCAAGGTCAGCTCTCACCTGATCAACTAGTAATTCTATTTCGGATTCAGTTTATACTTCCCAAATCTTCTCCAGGTCGTAAGATAAATCATCTTCAATGTCCCTTCTTGTCCCATCATCATCTCCTCTCTCGGCACTAAGAACAAAGGAGGGAACTGGTTGCTGTTTTCAGTTTGGTCCCTTCTGGTTTCAATTTGATCCCTGCTGTTCGCGGGGATCTCTACTCCATTGTAAGCACCCTTTTGGCCTTCACCATCTGTTGAACTTCCTTGATCTCCTGAGCTCTGCCCAACCGAATTACATGAGCAGCTCCTGTTCTGGCTCTTTCCACTTCCACCAGAGGCCCATCATGCTGAAGTTGAATTCTTATCAGCTTCCCCAACTGGGCCGGTGCTTTGTTTTTTGATAACCCAGATTGCCTTATGTTTTTAAGCCCATTTGAATTGGGCCTTTGAGTGACTGACCCAGCCATGTCCATTTGACAGTGATTCCTTACTTCCCTGCCACCTTTTTGCATGAATTCGGAATTCCTATAAGGAAAAGAACTTCCCAATTCCTGGAACTTTGAATGATTGCCTTTCCTGATTCATACCTCATCACTGGAGCTGCTCTGGTAACCTCGGCAAAGGAGATATTCAGAACGATTCTCTGGAAAACACTTCTCTCTACACTCTGACATAACATTCGTTGAGCCACAATCAGACATATCCAGCTGCCAAAGTTAGTTTTTCTGGATTCGTTTGTGGGTGACGAGAGTTCCAGCAGTGCAGCGAGAAAAGCCCTTCATCAGTTTCTCCGGACTCCTTTGGGGATACTCACTGCATTGATTCTTCCTTTGTTTTCCTTCCTCAAACAAACATATCTGCCTCTGACATTTTCTAGAATCTGAAAATTAACTCTGTTGCCTGATTTGCTGAAAGAAAGTCCCCTTCTATCCCCTTCGGTCTGTCTGCTATTTTCACATGTTACGCCTGTCAGTTTTGTAGCCCACACAAACTCCTCTTTCTCTATCTCAACAAAAGATGCATGTTTCCCTGCAAATTCTGTGATAGAGTATGTAGAGGAAGCCAAAATATTTAGAGAGACTACCTTCCTTTCAATTTTGAAAGCAGCATAGCCTCCCATCTTTGCTGCAATAGCAGGTCGGGCAACCAGGGTTCAGGCTGTGAGAACCTTCGAAGGTCATTTTTAAAGGACTAAGTTGTTTTGGTGGGGGAAAGAGATGTGGAAAAGGGTACAGTTGATGTGTGACCCTTCAGAAGGACGAAGGTGAAGAGAAATGAGGTTTGGGGTTTGGTATTTAATGGACGAGTTTGTCAAGGTGTTTATCAAAGCTTCCCAAGGTACTCGATGGTGCGTGAAGGTCACCTCTGACTTCGGGATTCTGTGCTTGAAGGACGAAGCTTTTGTGGAGCTCTTCAAGGGTTCTGAGGGTGCACGAGGGTTCGTGAAGGTCACATCTGAATGTTGTGAGTTTCCAAAGGACAGACAAAGGAGGATGACGATGCTCAGAAGGTTGTGGGTGAATCGCGAAGTGAAGGGAAGTTTTGCAATTGTTCGTTTCGGTTCCTGGTCGATGGTGAAGTTAACAACTGATTGAATTGGTAGCCACTTGTTCTGCAATGCTAGATAATCATTTTGGCCAAATAAATTTTATTTCTCCATTAAAAAAAAGATGATTATCATTATGAAGAAAAGGAGAGACCCTAAAACACATAAATCAACACAAACTGCTGAACCAGAGATCATATATTTGAACCTTTTTACCTAAATGTATTTAGTTTACCTTTTTATATTGGTTGTTGGCTAGAAATAGTTATTTTCCTGCCTCCACTAAATCTTTTTTTTTTTTTTTAATTCAAAAGGAGGGTTCTCATTTTAGATAACGTGTAAAGAAAATAAGAACTTTTTTGGACAGAGGACTTCGTGCCAACTGTATGTCTTAAAACCCTGAGTCCTCACCCACAATCATCATTGTAGTTTTCTTTTTTATTTTTGTGAATTATTTTTGTTAACCAATATTTCCAATAAAATCTTTTCTTTTCTTTATGGCATTTTGTATTTTGTGATTTTTTTTTATTAGAATTTGGAACATGTTAATAATTAATCTGTTACTTATTATTATTATTATTATTTAATGCTGATCTTTTGGTCGTTATGTGGGTGTAATTTTCTTTAGTCCTCATTTTTAAGTTGTCATGAAGGAACTTGAACATGCCAAAAGAAGAGGAGCAAAAATATATGCAGAGCTTCGCGGCTATGGGATGTCAGGTAAGATTTAGTGATTTTGTTTGTGCATTGCACTGCTGTGCTTTGGTTTCTCATATTTTTAGGATATGACTTTGTTTAGGGGATGCTTATCACATTACTCAGCCACATGGTGATGGGATGGGTGCCATTTTGGCCATGAAACGTGCTTTAAAACAGGTAACTGATTGGTGATGGCTTGGAACTTCTGTTGTTTGTTCTGTAATAAGGCATTAGCATGCATACAACATTTGGAAATTTTTTTTTCCTACAAGATTGTGATAAAAAAATTATGAGGATGAAATTATTAGTTCCAGGGAAATGGTTTTTTGACTAAATTCTGATAATATACTGGCTGGCTTTTGTCCAGGATGGTGCAACAGCTGTTCTTGGTTCTCATCCAAGTTTAATCTTAAACTTGAATTTGATTGTCTGAATTGTTAATCATGATATCGTTTGATCATATATATACTGCATATAATAAAAACACATATAGTTAGGAGGCTTATACACTTTAATTGGACAAAATTACACTTCTCATGTCCAGGATGGTGCAGCGGCTGTTCTTGGTTCTCATCTAAGTTTAACCTTAAACTTGAATTGATTGTCTGAATTGTTAACCATGATATCATTTGATCATATCTATACTGCATATAAAAACATATATATGCACTTTAATTGGACAAAAATACTCTTCTTAATTTACCAAAAATTCAACTCTCTCTCTCTCTCTCTCTCTCTCTCTCTCTCTCTTGCGTGCATGCATGCGCTTGCTCGCTCTCATGATTTGGAATTATGGTTCAACAAGAAATCTCTCCAAAATGGACTCCTAATTGAAGGATACAAAAAAAATTAGAAAGCTTTCCAAATTCCGTCTCTTTTTTTTCTTTCCCTTGAATGTATGCCACGCTCTCTGTTTCTCTCTCTGTTTGATCACTAAACCAAATTTAACCAAACTTTGTATCCTAGCTCCATATCAAATTAAAATAAGAAATCCAATGCAATCACCAACAAAAAAGTGCCAAATTTATATCCTGTATGCAACAACTACAACAGCACAGTTAAATGCTATGAAGTCCACCAAGACTCTTGTGAATAATCTGATCTTTGTTACAAAAACATGACATAGAGTTCTTGAATTTGGATTATGAGTATTTTTTTATTCATAATTTCATATTGTGTAATATGCAACTCCATGTGCAGCACACTTGGCTTACTCTATTATAAATAATTGTGGGGCATAAATAAGATAATTGGTGGGCATATGGTCGTGGTTTAACTTTTATTTTTTGGTGGCATTTTAGTTCTGTTGTTCTGCTCTTCATGTGCTGTCTCTGTTCTGGTTTGACACTGAGAGGTGCTAAATTCTGTGTAATAGGCAGTCCTGAACTAAGTTTTGTAAATTGTTATTTATTTTTAACGTCAATATTCATTTGAAATTGCTTGTTATAAAATATTAATACGTGCTTACTTCTCTATTATTTGCAGTCTGGTCTTTATCACAATGAAGTGAATTATGTAAATGCTCATGCTACATCTACACCGTTGGGTAAAGAATTTGGAATCTAACTAATTATTGAACTCAAATATTATGAGCTTGTGATGTGTGGAATGTTAGGAACTGTTGTAACTGATGTGCATGAGGTCCATGATATCACGATATCTAATTAGGTGATGCAATTGAAGCCAATGCTATCAAATCCGTGTTCTCTGACCATGCAACATCAGGTGCATTGGCTTTATCCTCCACAAAGGTAAACAAAGTATTTTTATTTAGACAGTTGAAAAAAATAAGATGTAAAAAATATGGCGTGTTCATGTACCCAATGAGTGTTTGTTCTCTCTTTTAGTCATGTTGGCTCACCTTCATAATGTTGCTTTTTGCCCTTCCACCAATGGCATCACTGCTGATATATATATATTTTTGGTGTTCCACCTTTGGTGTGGAGTGTTGTTTTCTGCTATTTTGAAGTCAAATGATTTTGCAAGTGCTCATTAAATTTCAGGGTGCTATTGGTCATCTTCTTGGAGCAGCTGGAGCTGTGGAAGCAATTTTTGCTGTTTTAGCCATACACCAAGTAAGGATATCCATGCACTTCCAGAAGTTTCCAATGTGTAGTTAGTGGGAAGCATGGCTGTTTTGCTGTGTAGATATTAGATTGTATGTTCTATGGATGTTAATTGCTTTTCTCACTCATTCCTCATTTTCTCATCAATTGTGTGACCCTTTTTTTTTTCCTTTGGGAAAAGTAGAAATATGATTTAGCAACAAGTTGGCCCCAATACCCTCAAGGTTTAAAAGGGAATTTTCAAATCAAGGCACCAAAAAAAAAAGAACTTTCTAATTTGGGGTGTAGGTCCCAGGCATTACTCATATCTAATGGTGGATTCATTGTAGCATATGTGCTTTTGAACATTTCACAAATTGCAGTCAAAGCTTAGTCAAACAATCTTTGGCTCTTTGTTTTGAACAATGAATGTAATTGGAGCACATTTAGCTTCATCCAACACAAAATAGGAATAAATTAAAAACTTGTATTCAGGCATTAGAACATGAAGGCTCGAGGCAAATTATGATGAGAAGGTATCAAGAGATATAGTTCTAATCCTATCAATTTGGACTACACATTGGAGGCTAGGACTAGAAGAAAGGAAGTTGCTCAACAAGTTAGGACAGTTCAAACACCCCTTTATTGCAAAAAAAAAAAAAAAAATGCTAGGACAATTCAAACTGGCTAATGTTGAAGAGGTCAATGACCCTATTAGGAGTGGGTGGCCAACCACCAATGGATTGGCATGGTTCAAGTCGGAGAGTACTCATAAGTGATGATAATCAAAGCCTACCATGTGGTGGTGGTGATGATGGTGATGTGATTATGAGCAAGTAGAAGGGTATGCCATTGGGCCTCAATTATTAGGGACATATCAATTTGGTCATTATCTATTACTTGATGAGTTAGACCATATGTTTTGACCAAGCTAGGACAAGAAGCACAATGTGCTGTTTGCAAGGAGAATCTTATTGTAGGTGACAGTATGCAAGAGTTGCCTTGCAAGCACATGTTTCACCATCCATGTCTAAAGCCATGAATGGGTGAGCACTTATCCAATCTGCCGACATGAGCTGTAAGATGATCATGCATATGAGAGCTGGAAGGAGCGGGAAAAGGAGTCTCTCTCTCTCTCTCCCTCTACAGGCGTTTCACATTTATGCATCGTTATTGCTTTGATACCATGTTAGATTACTGCTTTACCTAAAAGCTTAAGCTATTAGTTTGTGGGCCAATAGTGTATATCAAGCTCTAACATGCTCCAAGAGGGAAGGTGGTTAGGTTGAATTGTGGGAAAAGCAAGATGGAAAAGGGGGTACAGAAGTTAGCTAATTCAAAATGTTTATAAATGATAATGGGGTGAAAAGAGGCTTTTTGAATTAATTGTGTGAGGTTCACTTTTTTTAAAAAAATTTTTTTTGGAGGCATCCTGCCCTCTCGTAGATTGCATTTCTCTCCTCTTTTCCTTGACAAAAAAAATCTTTTGTTATCTTAAAATGAATAATTATAATTGGGCACTTATGGAAACAAATGGTTCCTTAACAAAAAATTCTTCTGTTATCTCAAAATAAATAATTATAATTGGTCACGTATGGAAACAATTGGTTACATACAATCATGCCTCTGGTACGTTTGCATCCTCAGGCCCTA
This sequence comes from Malania oleifera, assembly GCF_029873635.1. NCBI lineage: Eukaryota > Viridiplantae > Streptophyta > Magnoliopsida > Santalales > Ximeniaceae > Malania > Malania oleifera. Next base: position 104,757,456 of record NC_080418.1, on the reverse strand, counting down.
ATTACAAAATTTTACTATTTTAGTGACTTTATTAGAAAACTTTCTTTTATTGGGACCAAGTTAGAACAGCCTCAAAGAGTACAAGGACCAACTCATCACTTTACTCAAGTACGCATTACTAAGAAGGAAGATTACAAGTAATGGTGGACAAAGTATCCACTTAGTGAGAAGAAATGTAAACAGAAAAAGAACACAACAGGCCCTTGTCTCTCTTTGCTTATCAACCAACATAATGTTTGGTATACAAAAATGGAATGGATTTGGAGTGGGATGAAATGAAAATTTATGTGACAAAATGTAAAATTATAAAGACTAATTCCATTCCATTCTTGCGAACCAAACAAATAGGTGTGCTATTGGAAAAGACAACTTTGAAACAATTTTTTTATATTTATTTTTATTTTTTAAAGTTTGATTCCACACCAAATCAGTGGAGTCAAGTTTAAAAAAGAAAAGATGAGTCACTAGCTTTTTAACTTGTATATTCCTACTATTTCCAAAATGAATCCTCAACCAACTCCTAATGTACATTCTTTATTTTACACACTTTGACAATTTGCTTTGGTGATAAACTGATTCATGTTTCTATCGAACACACACATGAAGAGTTGGACTCTACTGCATGAAACTGATACATGCTCTGGGCAGCCTTATGTTGTCCCTAAGATCCATAGCTGAGCTGTAACAATTTTTTTTCTTGCAGTATCGACTTTTTCAATCTCATACCTGCAACATTTTAACTGTGTAAAGTTTAACCTTGCAACTGATTGGCTGCTGTTGTCTCCTCTTGCAGGGAATTGCCCCATTGACACTTAATCTCAGTAAACCGGATCCTATTTTTAGTGACGGTTTCATGCCTTTGAGCGCAACAAAGAAGATGCCAATAAGAGCAGCATTATCAAATTCTTTTGGCTTTGGAGGAACAAATGCATCCCTGCTGTTTGCAGCTGCTCCTTAAAGCAGATGGATGGATTGGCTGCTAATATCATGGTGTGAATTGTTTGCATCATAATGCAGATGCAGTCAGCAACCTTCAATGGTTGCTTTCAGGGAAGGAGAAATTGTTCCATGAGATGATCCTACAGCATATTTTGTTGTGTTTTTTATTTTTGGTTTCTCATTTATGTTGCATATTTAGGATTTTAGAGCATAGCCACATTTGGGATAATTTTATTTTGATTGATTGAATGTTTTATTAGCAGCGGCTGTCCAGATTGGGTGGTAAAGAATGCGGGTGGTTTTGCTTGTAACGTGGTGGTTCCAGCCTTCCAGATTACTAACCCTAGGCAAGATAATGTAATCTATAGAGGGTGATGTTTGCCCCATAAGTTTTAATCAAATGAATTTTTAAGTTATTTGTTAAAAAGGATTTTGTAAGACGTTATGTAATTTATGATCATTGGCTTAATACATCTGCAGTTGGGCAATCCAAGGTCATGAAATTCAATTATATTGATTCATCTCTCTCTCATTTTGAATGAATCATTTTGCAATTTTGACGCCCAGTAGAGTGAAATGTGCATATAATCATCTGTTCGGCACTAATGACACCAGAGGCCACATCTAAGTAAAGGCTGGAAACATGCAATTAGATGGGGCCAAATAATTTCAACATCAACCATCAATTGATTACAGATGACTGACTACAATTATCAACAGGCACGCAAACAAAATTGGACCCTTCACATCTGAGAGTACTTGGACTTGAAGCCTTCTGTTAAGGCAACAACTTTGGCAGACACTTTGGACTGCAACCTTGAGACACCTTTACGAATGTCCTACATTGACAAAGAAAGGTAATATCAGGACTTAATGAAAGGGGATGAGATGAGATCCTGCATGGGAAAATAAATAAATAAAGCTTGCTTTCTCATGTAAGTGAATTTTTCCCTCTTATTTTAAAAGTCATCTGATAAGACCAGACGGGGGCCTTTCACAGAAAACTGAAATTGGCAACACCTTCAACACTTGCAGGCAGTGCAAAAGCGGAAAACAATAAAAATTCCTTAAGACTTTGAATTTGAGTACTCAAAACATTTATAATCACTTTAAATCTCGGGCAAAATTTTTCAAAGTAATTTGACCAAGCTTTCAATAGTCCTCTTTTAAGAGATTACCTGGTAAACCACAGGATCAACCTAGGTCACCTGGCTCGACTTTGTTTTTTGGGTCACCATTATTTTGAAAATGGATCAGTAAAGCATTCAATTTGGGGGCAGGGGGAATGTTGGATAGAGTTAGAAAATTTCCAACTAACTAAAAACCTCAGTGATAAAAAAATTAGTACTGGCCCACCAAGAAAAATTATAAATATTTTGTAACCCCCACCCCCCCCCCCCCTCTCTCTTAGATGATTCCTAGATCTGTTCTTGTTGATTCCTAAGATCTGTTCGTGTTGGACATTGTCTATTTTAACAGAAGATATAAAATAACTACCTCAAGATCATAGCGGGATGAGAAGTGAGTTAACAAAATAGCTTTGTTTCGAATCCACTGAGCATGTTCTATGAGCTGCACTTCAAACAATTTCCTACTTCAGAATCACATAAATAGCATGATATAATATCTCAAGATGTGATTTGAAAAACATTGTGTGGGAATAGAAAATTGCTACAGCCATCTTCTGTATCTGTAGTACAAGGATTGTAGAAATAGCAAGAGTAATATAAGTCAAGCTCCATTGTTCGGATAATCTAACATTTTCCCCTTACTCAGGGTCATTTCAATCATTCTACAGTCATCAGAAAGTATGCAGCAGATTAAATGATGCACATGTGATGGTATCCTTTTTTGCCAGAGTAAACTCTAAAACACTCCATCAAGGTACAGACATTAGCACACTGGATGATTAAAACAAAAAAGAAGAAACAAATTTCTTTGACCTCCACTATATGGCAAAAATACGTTGTTTCGTATGTGCAAAGAAGGGCGGGATAAGAAAGCCTGATGGTGAAGTCTAACAACGAGATATTATTTACAAATTCAACAGTTGAAATACCTCAAATAAATGAGTGTGACCATGCTGTCGTGCATGCTCAATGCTAAACCCTTCATCAAGAAAAGTTGCCTGTTGAAAGATAAGATTTGCCAATTAGAAAGGAGGTAACAGTATACAACAGGTCCTCAATCACATTGAATCCAGAACAACATAACATTTTTCGTATCTTCATGTTAATATCATAAGAATAAGTGGGGCGTTTTCCACAGAAGATATTAAATTATTTCTGAATTTTTCCCTACATCTTGGGTGTAAACTTTTTAAAGTTGGCATGGGTATCCATTTCTTTTTTGTTGTCTGTGTCCATCTGTTTTTATTTTTGTTATTTGGTCCTGCTTTTATATGTTGTGAAAAAACCATAGGAATAGGTGGAGCATTTTCCCTAGAAAAGATTAAATTATTTCTCAACTTTCACCCCATTATGGTTCTAAATTTTTCAAATTTGAAAGTAATCCATTTTTTTCCCCTTTTTTTTTGGGGGGGTGGGTTTGCGGCCTGCTCAATTGTTGAACCTGGTCATCTGGAAGAATCAGTATCTAACTAAATTAAAAACCCTAATTTTTCTATGAAAACCCAACTTGTTAGATTAAATTTAGCATTGAAACACTTCATTTATTTATTTATTTATTTATTTTTCCAAAACCCATGTAATATTTAAAAGAGAACTTCAATTTAAAAAATCCTAAAGCATGCTAAGTAAAGGTTGGGCATGCGGCATGCTGTTTGATTGCCCTTAATGGGACAATAGCTACTCTCATTTGGTTTGGTATTGTAAAATGGCTGCTTGAATCTTGCAAGTGGGAGGAAACGAAAACCACAAATTGTGGGGATCTCACCACTGAGTGCATTTGCTTTGTTCAATACAACTCAAGTCACTGGTCACCACTACAGACTTGTACAGTTCAGCGTCACATTGCCAAAGAATGAAGCAACACTCGTGTCCACTATAGGGCCACCATTTTTGTGGCCTATTTTAGATGATATAAAAACAAGCAATCAGCGTGTCACAGATATGCTGAATCAATTACTGAACTTGATGGAAGTCGAGCCGAGTGAAAAGATCAGGGAAAGAGAATCAGTGAAAGGCGTATAGGTTGTGTATGACCCCTTCTTGTCCAGAGTTGAATCATGGGTAGGTTAAGATTGCCCCCAAATATATGGACATCCAAAAGCTGTGCGAGAATCCTCATCCATTACCAAGGCCCATCAACCATCCATGGCCGAGAATGACATGTTAGCATGGGCCTCAAGAGCAGAAGAACAAGTATGAATACAACCAGTCTGTACCCCACCCCAAATGCCCTTCCCAGAGAACAGCACAGGGCCTGAAGCTAACTGGTGCCCCACTTCTCACCAGGGAAAGTGTTGCCAATCAACCAACCAAAACAGCCTTAAGAGGCAAATCTGCAAACCCTTTTGCGCAATAGCCAATCACCAGTTTTATGAACCACCACCACTGCAACCAGGACTGCCAATCTATGATAATCAGCCAGCTCCAGCAGCCCTATACCTAGAAAGACGAATAGGGGCTAGCAGCCATTTTAAATGGATGTAAAACCCCTCGCTCCCCCCCCCCCCCCCCACACACCAAATGGCCCATCTTACATTCCTAGCCCAATTGGGTCGACCACGTCCACCCTCTTCCCCAAGTACGGCTTTTGGGAGGAGAATTAGTCGACAATAGAGCACATCGCCAGAGTCTCGATGCAATGCAAGGATATTGAGACTAATGACTACTTCAAGTTGAGGTCATTCACTAATTCCTTGACCAGGTCAGCCTTCACCTGGTATATGGGCCTACAGCCATCGTCTGGCTGTTCTTGGCAACAATATTACTGATTACTGGTTACTGGTTATTTAGATTTTGATCTCAGTTATTATTAATACTGCTGTCTATTAGTAAGCATGAGTTAGTAACAGTATGATCGTCATTGTACCGTAAATGACATGTTATAAATAGAGGGAGACCCATCACTGTGACCTGGTTTTCCAATTTACTAAACATTTTCATCATGGCATCAGAGCATGATCCTGAGACCTAAACCCCAAGTGCGCAGCCACCACCAAACCAACACTTAAACGTCATAACCCTATGCATGTCTGCCACTGTAGCAGGGTTATTCACACCACCATAGGCCCGAAACAACTCCAACAGTTGCCAGAAAACACAAGTCCTGGACGAAACTGCCAGTTTAGAACCATAAGAACCACTTGAGATTTTGCAACCAGCCTCCAGTTACCCCCAGACAACGCCAATATGTGGACCCCTTAAATCTCATTGCTGGAGGTCCATCCATGCACATGCTGGCCAAAGGCTGACTGCCCCAACTCCATGCATTGGCACATGAGGCTTCATTAAGCCTTGTTTCTAGTTTGATTTATCCCCATTTGAATCCCTCTATAAACCATGATATCAGTTGTGAGTCATGGATTTTGGTCCAAATCCAAAGATCCAACCTTCCTAGTTCTTCACTCATGGTACTTTGTTAATGCAGTTAAAAGGCTGCTTGTGGGTACCTGAGTTCCATAGGGCTGTGGCAGTGCTGTATAAGTGTGTTCATGATTTGTTCCAGTCATTTATCTTGTTTGTCGATTGGTTTGTTTGCGCAGAGATTGGGATTGAGTCCATGAAGCCCAAAAGCATGTTTCCATCATTGCTTTCAGTGGAGCTCGTCTGAAGGCCTGTTTTTTTACCAAAGGATCTCGAGCGTAAGGTTAGGACTATTCTAACACATTCTCCCCAGTTGTTAAACTTAACCTCTTCATTTGTTCATCTCCTTAGCCACTACCTACTATTGGCTTTTGCATCAATTAGATGGGAAGAATGCCTTCTTACATGGTGATTTTCTAGAGGAGGTCCATATGGACCAAACAATAGGGTTTATTATTGAGGGGGAGTCATCATTGGTGGCAATATCCAATAGCATGGTAGGTTCAGTGCAATTGTTGTTGAGGTTGGCCATCAAAATGTGCGATAAATCACTTTGTATCCCATCACCATACTACCACTGGTAGGATTTTGCTTGTGCACATAGATGGCATTGTGATTACTCTTAATGATGATTAGGGTATCCAGAGTTTGAAGAGATTTGTCTAGAAAAAATTTCAAATTAAAGATTTGGCTCTTCCAAAATACTTCTTGGGTATACCAAGAATCCACATCTTGTATGGGACCATCTTGTCACAAAGCAAATATGTTCTAGATATTTTAGAATTGAGATGATACCAAGCTGTTGGGATCCAAACCTGTTAATACACTATGGATCATAACAAAAATTACTAGAGATATAAGTGATTTTGTTGGATGACCCTCAACAATAATAGAAAATTTTGGGGAAGTTAAACTACCCATGGTCACTTGATGAGACCATCTTTCGCCACACATGTTGTGAACCAGTTTCTTGATTATCCCTGAACAAGGGATGGAGTCATTCATATCTTGCAATACCTCAAAGTAGAATGCTAGATCCTAGATCCTCCATGCTTAACTAGTTGATGGGTGTAGATCCTAGATCCCCATGCTTACATAGGTAATGTGTGTAGTTGATGTTAGAGGCATGGTGGGAATTGGAAGATGGTGTATAAGAGACTGGTGCAAAGTTAAACTACCTCACGATCGCTTGATGAAACTACCTTTCGCAACGCATATTGTGGGCTAGTTTCTTGATTATCCTAGACCAATGGATGATGTCATTCATATTTTGCAATACCTCAAAGGTGCACTTACAAGAGGCCATTGGAGTCGCACTTGTGTTAGGGTTATGCAGATGTAGATTAAATTGGGCTAGGTCATCCTATGACACAAAATCCATAATTGAGGTGTTGTGTGTTTGTTAGTAGTAACCTAATTTCCTAGATGAGTAAGAAGCAAATTGTTGTGGCCCAATCAAGTGCTAAGCCGAAATATAGGGCCATCTACATGTGAACTTGAACCTATTTTTTTCAAATTCTCAGCTTGTGGTGTTGATCTGTGATAAACAAACTGTCACTCATATCCCCTCCAACCTAGTCCTCCATGAGCGCACAAAACAATCAAGGCTTTGGAGAAATTTGTGCAGAAGCTCATTACAACCACTCGTGTCCAAACTCCACTCCAACTTACTAATTTATTCACTACAGCTTTGGGAGGTGCTTGAGTTAAGATCTATGCTCCAACTTGTGGGGAAGCATTACTGGTTACTACATGTTACTAGATCACTTTTTGGTTGATAAAGGCGTGTTAGTAAGGGAGTGATGGTCATCATAACGAACATGGCAACATGAAAAAGACAAGGAGACCTATCATTGTAATTGGGATTTCCAATTTAGTAAACATTCCCAACAAGTTAGAAATCCAATTCTATGAGAAATTCTACCTAAAAAAGCCGGAGATGAGAGTGACTTAGCCTAGGTGACCCACATGCCACATGAGTTGATTGAAAAATTCGTTATATGATTGTGTAATTGGCCTTCAACATCTTGAATCATCGTACGAGAATACACTTCAATAGAGTCCCATGCAAAGCTATTTTATTTGCCCTCTCAGGCAGTTTAACAAACAAAGCTAATAAATAGAAAAAAAAACTTCATTCAAGTGGATGTATTAAAAAAGACCTACTTTAGGTGTCTAGTTCTGAAGTTTTATGAGAGGAAGAGGTTTACAAGGCCGAATTTATAGCTAGGCAACCATATGAGTGCCTAGCTTTCTCCAATTGAAATTCAGGAAAAAAAATAAAAATAAAGGAAAGATAAGAGAACCAAAGCTACTACAATTGACATCACCCAACAGTACTTGTTCAAGACCACCAAGGGAGAAAGGATATTTGACTAATTAAAGAGATATGGCCAAATCAAACTGGCCGAGGTACATGTTATTCCTCCAACCATGGAAATGAAGGAAAAGAGGTATTGCAACTCGCATAATTTATGGAATTATACCATGCTAATTGTGACATCCAAAACCACATTCAAAAAGCTTTTGATGAGGGCCACATCGAGTTTCCCAAGAAGAATAAGGTGCCAATGACAAAGGCCAATTTCCGAGGACAGGGTTGTCAATGTGGCAAGGATGAACATTTCCCAACCTAAAAAGACACAAGGCCACAGCCTCTTTGTTTTACTAAGGAAACCTAATTGCCCAAAGCATAGGTTACAAGATCAACAATAGCCCTATATGAAGTGACACACGAATGTGAGTCCCTATGAGAGGATCATTCCATCACTCAAATAATAGGCTCAAAAGGGCAATCTCAATGACAATAATGGTGAGATTGCCAAGGCTTTTCGATCACCTCTTTGGTACTATCATCAACCCCACCTAGAAGGCAATTCATCTTCAAAAGAATGGGCGAAAAGGACTAGGATAACCAAGAAGGGGACAATAAAAAACCTCAAGAGAAAAAAGAGGATGGGTTGCCATGGGTCCAAAGAGGATAAAACAATGGGACAATGACTTAAATGTAAAGTAACACCTTTGCCTATTTCTCTTACAAAAACTCAAAAGAAGTGTCCATAGAGGAGGTAAGTTGAAAGATACTAGAAGTCTCAATTATGTCATCACCACAACATTGGCAGTCCCCAATGCTGCTTAGGCCAAAAAGGGATCAAAGGGTTCTAAGTTGACCAAGGCGACATGACCACATTGAGATTCAACAATCTCCCAACAATACTAATCAACATCGCTTTCACTTTCTAGCTACTTTTAAAGCTTTCCTAAAGAGGATTCTCCAACTCATCGAGGTAGAACACCAAGTCCTCAAGCTAGTGGAATGTAGCTTGCCCAAAAGGGAGGATCCTCAAGAATAGCAAGAAATAATTACTGTCACAAGTGCATTAGGTGATCCTCCCCCTCCTTGGATTTCATTACAACATCATCCATAGTCTTCCATAATATCATGCATCATGCTTTGGACAATAGGAATCAGCCTGCTTGTAGGTTGCTCCTACATTCTTACATGTACAAGGCATAACTGTGTAATATAAATTCTCAACTAGTAGTCCATGCACAGTCTTCTCTACAATCCATCTTTTTTTTTTGTTTGATAACAAATAAATTTCATAGATAGAGAAGAAATGTACAACCAAGAGAGTAAGGTATGGGTTACCCTAGAAAAAAAAAAAAAAAAAAATAGAGACAACCTAAAATAATTAGTAGGCCCTATCATTTCAATAAGGAAAGCAAATCACACTAAATATCCAAAAACGCAGCCCCCTTGAAGTTCCCATTACCCACAAACCAAAGAGAAGCCAAATGGTGAATCCTCTCCCATACTAGCAAAAGAGACAACTTTTTTCTAGAAAAAATGCATGTATTTCGTCCCATCCAAAAACCCTAATATACAGAAAAGAAGCACAATTCCATAACTCCTTATCCTTTTTCCTACCAAAACCAACAAAATGAATTGCCAAAACTCCTCCACTGTGTTTGGAGAAACCCATTCCCCAAAATAGTTAAATAGCTTTTTGAATCCTTCGGGCGAAATTACAATGTAAGAAAAGATGTGGAGCAGTTTCAGAGCAATTAAAACAAAGCACACATATGTCTGGAGAGAGAGACTTTAATAGTCTTCTAATCTGTAACAAGTTACTGGTGTTGATCCTATGAAAAACAACCAGCTAGAGAAAAGCTTTGATTTTAGAGGGAACTTTGACCTTTCAGATAGTCTTATAGGGAGGAAAGGAAAAACCAGAGCTAGTCAAGAACTCACAAAAAGATTTGTAGGAATGAATCCCCAAGGGATCCAAAGACCAAGAATGGCTATTAGCTTCCAATAAGACTTGAAAATTATTCAACAAGACTAACAAGGAGGATAGCTCCTCCATCTCCCTATCATTCAAGGGTCTCCTAAAGAGAAAATCCCAAGAAGGTAAAGGACCACTTGGCTCCACAATGAAAGAAGAAATGGATCCATCCTATCCCAAGCTCAAGTTAAAAAGGCAAGGAAAAGAGGTGGACAAAACAACATTCCCCAACCATAGATCTTTCCAAAAGTGAACATTGCAACCCCTACACAAACCCTAGACAAAATAAATTTAGAATGGGCAGTAAAGGGGGAATAAATCTAAGAGATGACTTTCCATGGACTTGCCTTAGTTGCCTAAGAACATCTAAGACCCGAATTGGTATCCTGCCTGTTCCCATCAAGTTCAAATTTACCAAGTCCAAATTTACTTTTTATAACTTTATGCCACAAGGAAGAGATCTCTAAAGGAAACCACCAAAGCCATTTGGCCAAGACAGTGGTGGTTTTAGACACAAAATTACCAAGACCCAAGACGCCCTCCCCTTTAGGCCTACAAACCACCTCCCAACTTAGAAAACGTTCCCTCACACCCCCCACCCCTGACCAAAGGAAATCTCTCATAATCAGAAATCTCTCATAATCCTCACAATCCATCTCGATTTTTAAAGAGCTCAATTAGGAAGTTTCTTGCTTACGAACAATGATATAAGATTTGGAAATTTTTTATGCATTTGTCTTTCTATTTTGTTGATCTTTGTGTCTCTTGGGGCAAGTAGTAGGTCTTGAATTCAAGGCAATTCGGAAGGAATGGAATCCTTCTCTTGGGAGTACAGTGTACTTGAGAACTCATACCCAAAGAGGGATCTTACCCCACTCCTTTCAACTCCTTCATAACTAATACACCTTATGTGTATGGTTCAATGTTCACCTCAGCAGTCTTCCACGTCCTCAAGATAAGAATTTCCCCCTTTTCTCTTTCCCACATCTTTTCCATTTCTCCTTTGATGTCCCCTCCATCTCCTCCAATGAAAGAATGGGTACACCAATAATGGCTGTCTCATTGTCCCGTGCAATCTAATTAAAATGTTCGACTTAACCAAGTAAGACTCTTGGTGCTCAAAAGGAGCCTTTTTTGTAGGAAAAAATACATCCTTTACGTTCCACCTTCCCTTGATGCACTAATGAAAATTATAAAAATAAAAAAAAGTGAAGTTGTGGTCATATGGTTATTTTCTACCATGAGTAAGATGGTGGATGTTAGGAGCATCAATCACATGAAACACAGTAGAAACTCAAATTGACTCCATCTAGAAATCGACATTCAGATATTCCATAGAGGAACGACTAAACCTTTGGATTGCTCTGATTGCTTCATCAATATTCTTGAATATATGGAGTGTTAAGGTGGAGCAGCATAATGTTTATGCATGACTTGTTAAAAATCCTACGCTAAATAGGATAGTCATTCGCCATTCTCTGTGTACAAAGGGCAATTGTTTGACAGACTAGGCACACATATCCACCTTTGTAAAAACGACAACGTTACCATATTAACAAGTCATGCATAAATGGAAGCCATGGATACATCTCTCTTGGACCCTATTGACAATCCCAAGTGATCAAAGAAATTCTTGAAACTAGCATCTTCATAAAAGCATATATTGCTACATCATCCTCAATCACTTCTGTTAGGGCTCCCAATGGTTGGACATCCCAGCTACAAAAGTAGGCTAAGTGTTAGGAGTTTTCAATGAGAATCCCAAACAAAGCATTATCGAAAACATTCATTCACCCCCGCCCCCCAATGAAGTGATTATCATGCAAGGCAAAAGGCTAACCCCCCCCCCCCCCCCCCCCCCCAAAACAAACCAAGAGCTCACTATTACAATCTTGTATCTAGAAAATCATCTTCAATGCTCTACAATCTTTGTAGGATGGCTAACAATTCCATGAAATTAATAGCACTTCGAATTGCCCTTTTGTTCTTTGGTAAAATGTACCTTTTTAATACGAAGGAAAAGCTAGTGGGGATCTAGTCTCCCAATAGGTCTACCATTCCTAGGATATCATTGACTTTGTCTTGGCTTGGATGGCATTCACATTGAGACCCTCTGCCCAAAGAAGGCATGGTCATCCATTTGCCTCTAGATGAAATTATTAGGCATGGTCATACATGCATTCCCCCCCAAAGTTGCAAAAGATGACAACACTTGGTCTTTCGATGAACAATCCCCAATTGCAAACCTTCACAAGCTCCTACTCTCCAATGTTGATATTTAACACCCACTTGCAGAAGTGTTTCACATAGTCCATCAAATCCTCCATAAACTTTGGACGTTGCCTCCTAGGATCCATCAAGAGTTGCCTTCTCTTTAGTAGATAAGAACTTCTCACAAAAAAGATGATATATCCAAGTTTCACAATTTGACCAATCTACGTTTAAAGTAGAAATACCACATATACGCCTTCTTAGTTAAAGATTTAGGAATTCCTTGAGCTTGAAATCATTATCCAACTCATAAGTGTTGAACGACTCCACAAACTTCATATGCTCCTTGGCATTACCCGGCTTACAATTGAAGGGCTTGAATTTGGAGCTCGAGTAATCCTAGAGATAAGGTTTAGAAATGGCCCGAGTTGTACAACAAAATTGAAATTCAACCTAGAGATAATAGATTTGTTTTGCTTTCTCACTAAAATTTTATCCACTTCCTCCTTAGTGATCACTGATGACGTAGGAGGTAGAATGGGACATAATGAGAGTTGAAGGCACAAGAGTGAGGTTTAGAGCAAGCAAAGTAGATCCTAGATTCCTCATGCTTAACTAGTGGATGGATGTGGTAGATTTTAGAGGCATGGTGGGAACTAGAAGGTGGAATATGAGTAGTATGAGAGAATAGTGTAAAGTTAGAGGTAGAAGAATCTCCTTGGGTTGGTGGCATGCTCTTATCATGTCCCCAAAATCTAGGAGGAATATAACAAAAATTGTGCCCACTTGAAGCCAGGTTAACTTGAGACTGAAGTAGTCGCTTGAGGTTCCAAAACTAAGCTAGTGTGGCAATATGGTGGCCATTGCTTGATGAAGTATTTTTGTTTCTCCCAAAGAATGCCAAATACTTTCTCTTGGGAAGATTGGAGCAATTGCATAATTTGGATAGTGTAGGTGGTAAATGAACTCTTGGGATTCTTAGCGATCAATAGGATGATCACTTGAGGCCATCAATTCTCAATGTCTTGGGTATGTTTGGTGTCGGAAGCTTTTCTTCAATACCAGACCTTCTTTTAACCACTAGCCTATACAATCACTCTCTCTCCACCAATACGAGAATGCTATGCCAAGTCTCAGCCATTTGGAGAGGAGTACATTGTTGGACTAATTAGGTGGCGACAAATGGTAAGGTGACTGAAAAAAAGGGATACAATTCACAAATGACGCAAAGCAAATGCTTAAGTAGCATAGGAAAATGCTAAGATGGTTATGACTCCCTTTAACAAAACCAAACATGACCAAACTGAGTGATGACTCTTTAAAACACCCTAGAATTGAATTTAGTAGGGAGACCCTGCCATGTGTCTCCGTAGCCAATCTCAGATACATGCATTCCTAGTTTTGACCTCCTGCAAAAGTGCAAATATAAATAGTTAATGATTAATTCATAATTGGGCGTGAGCAAGTTCAATGTAGTCCAATTTAATAGTCTAGGGAAAAACAACAATCTCACACATTTACATACGTGTACAGTACTAATGGGCTAAAGTAGCTCGAATCAAGGAAGGTGGGCAAGTAAGCGAGCAAAAGCAACTGCAGGTAGAAAATCTAACATAAATTTAGTACAAACACGAAAGGATGTGGACATAAGTTGTTATGTTGCTTTGAGTAAATGCTTGAAAGCTATAGCAATGAGATACTTGATAAGAACTGGTTATACAGGCAGTTCTATTTGAATTTTGAGGTGGTGCAATGGATCAAGGTTACCCCTAGGGTAGTGAAAGCGACACGTCTACGTAACTGCTAGATAGCTAGGGGCCATGTTCATGTATGGTTTTAAATAACATAAGTGGTAGCATAGCGTAACTGTAGTAAGTGTAGAAATAAGTGGGAGTGGCAAATGTTACATAGCGAGATGTGGGTTTAACGACTGTGGATTTTTTTAAAGCATGCACAACCTTGCATATATTCGTATATTTACATGGTCTAAACCCTTAGCTTTTCTTTAGAAAAAACATATTTAAAATTTATTTTGGATCCTCTAGTTCAGCTTACTAATATTGTTTAGTAAAGGTAATAAATTTTAGTATTTTACATTAGTTTTAAAATGCGCTATAGAATGAATGTTTGCAGGTTATTATTCCCAAAAGACTGAAACAATATCAAGAAAAATAGCCCGTAAGGCCTTAGTTTTTGCTTTTATATTAAAGAGAATAAGCCAATATGGCTTGTCATTGCCAACTAGATAGATGCTGGACATCCTATTTGTCAGATGTTGAAAGCACCATTACATGTATCTAGACAGGAACATTCCAGGCATCAAGGAAAAGGATGATGCAATCAACCCAATACCAGCATTACTTTCATTATCAAGGGCACTAAAATAGATAAATTACATAATTTTGAATTCAAATCTTCATAAAAAAGATATAACACATAGCTGAGAATAGGTTGTAAAGGAAAACGATATCATTTTGACATACCAACCTTCGTATAGACTGTGTGCCAATTTTGTTTGATGGATTACTGTCACTGTAATACTCACATTTCTATTATGCTTTTGACCCTACGACAGTTACAATTTTACAGTGATTTGATTTCCCATTAACCCTTAGAATGGTTATCATAAATTATAAAGTAATTTTGCCTGGATGAAGAAGACTCTTACATCTCCATGTGGAAACCATGTCACATAAACTTAACTTACATTAATCCAACAATAAGCAACTTCACATGGAAATAAGACTCTTTACCTCAGTTATAAGAATCTTTGCCCTCAAGGCATCAGCATTGCGTGGATTGAACATAAAATCTGACATAGTATCTCCTGTGAAAGCTACTTCTGGATGCAACACTATGTCTGTGATCTGAAAAGCAAATAGAAAATCATAATAGAAAATCATGAAGGCATTGCGCAACAGAGGATTTAACGTAACTAGAATGCAAAAATTAGAAACCTCAACACCGGACTTCTTTAATTTCTCAATTTGCTTTCCTTTCAAATGAATATACTTCTTCTTCAGCTTCTTTCTCACAGAGTATACAACATAACCCTGAGCAAAACAAAACGAGCATGCATATTGAATTGAGAACGATACTATTTTGCAAATATCTAATAAACAATGACACTGTTGATTGTTAACAATCTGTAATCTGTATAATACTTAAGCATGGGTCCCCTGGACAGATGCAATGCAAATCAAACATGTTTAGTGAGAATTTTTAGAAATATAATGGAGTGATTTTGAGGCAGCTGATTTATCATTATCCATACATTGATTACAGGAAAAATTATCTAGTCTCAAATTATGTGACAACTTTAACCATACAGTACCACAACATATTTTTCTACAATATAGTAAAAACTGAGATACCTATTCCTTACCACATAAAAAATTTTCCACACATTTTTTGATGCCTAATACTAATGCATACAGAGGCATAACCATAACCAGTTTTCACAATAGTCAACGGTCAAAAATTTGAAGAAAATGACTTGATGGAGCATACCTGGCTGGGTATAACATGACTAGTTTTAAATGGTCGTACAACAAGATCATTTCGCATTTCATATGTTTCTCCTGAAATTAAAAGTCAAATTAATGTACACATAAAATCATAAGACCTCATCAAATGAAGTAACTGGAATTACATACCCACATCCAATGCAACCAAATCAAGCTTCAGTTCCACTTGACTCATGGCCCTATGAATGTCAAACAACTTCTCCACATCCTCCTTAATGCAAGGAGGCACAAATACTGTAGGAGGTTTTAAGTCATACAAACCACGTGTTGCCACATACATTGGCAATCCACCCTGAATCAGTTTGGTGAAGGAATATTATACTAATGCAAAACTTTTATGAAGCAAACGACTATAAGCACAAAGGAATTAGTGATCCACCCTGAATCAGTTTGGTGAAGGCATATTATAACTAATGCAGAACTTTTATGAGGCAAATGACTATAAGCACAAAGGAATTAAGGTCAACCAAAACAATTAAGAAGTACCACGACTCAAACCATATGAAAATTCCATGCTCTGATCCGACTATTGTAGGAGTTTTTCCTCATTCTTTCATGCTAATCATATTCTAATCCCTGCTGATCTAAGCAACATCAAAACTTGAAATTCTGTTCAACCTTGACTTAGCCACATACAAGAACTAATTACCACAAAATTCAAAATCTAATAGCCTCAATCCACAGCCCAGAAACCAAACGTGCTCACAGAAAATTTTGGCCTTAGCAATGACATATAATGTTCAAACTTCAAAACAATTGTTAATCCATCCTATAGGCACTTCCAATTTTTTTTTTTTTTTCCTTCATACGATGTCATGCCTTAATAATAATAATAATAAAATTTTCGTCCTACACCACTGACGGCATGCCTTGGTAACAAGAAATAATAATCCGCATGTTAACTAATTCGTGCGAAAAAAGAAAAAAAAAAGACTTACAATGTGATCAAGATGAGCATGAGTGAGGAACAAGAAGTTCTGATGAATAGCCCGTGACGGGCACCTCCCGATATCGAAAGCGGACTTCAACTCGGGCACAATGACACATGTTTCATGGCCTCCAATAGACACTCCCTCAATTGAATACCCTTCAACGTCAATCCCTTTACGTTGTACCTCAGCCCTGGCCTTCCTGTACTCTTCTTCTTCAATTGCACGGCCAATTGCCGACAAAACCCCCGACCCTTTACCAGCACCAACACGAGTAACGTGTGTCGTCACTGAAAGCTTGTGGCTTGCCGGCGGTCTTTGAACCGCAGGAGGGGGTTGATGAATAGGGTGTGAGATGGGTTCGTGAAATGGAGGGAGAGAAGGGAAGGTGGAGGTGGAGATGGAGATGGTTAGAGAGATTTGCATCTTTTGGAGGGAAAATACAAGAAAGAAGAACACATAAAAAGCTCTGCCTCAGCCTCAGTTCGTGGATAGACTCGGGCAGAGGGTTTTGGAGAGGTTTTTCTTTTTCTACGCGCTGTCGATCCAATAGTACTCTCCAATGTCCAATCCACTTTTCCAGGTTGCTGGAAGTGGACATCCGTTAAAACGGTGCGTTTTAGCCCCAAAAACCGAATCAGCTTTCGGGAAAAATAGCAGCAACGTAAGCCCACCGACGCATGAGGTGGAATCATTGTGTTGGGGTGCCACTTGTCTTCATCAAAACGGTGCGTTTTAGTCACTAAATTTAATAATAATAATAATAATATAAAACTTATTTTTCATTTTTTAAAAAAAATTTTAGATTTATATTTGTGTGTCCACGCTTAACCATGTAGATCCATTTTGATTGTCAATATATTTGGTGATGTTTTAAAAATAAGTAAATGAGACAACCAAACTATTAGTTCTTGAACTTACCATTTTGTTCTAGAAAATGAAGTTGTCGCTTTAATTCAAATTTGAAAAGATAAAATAAATGATTTTTTTTAAAAAAAAGAGATTAAATTTGGAAGTACCATTGTGAATAGAGAAGGTGATTTTTTTAATTTCCTTTAAATGAAGTTTAAATATTTAACACCTTAAAGCACCAATTCCAACAATGATAATCGTAAATATCTTATGTATGTGTCTCTTTCATATTGAAGACTATAAAAGAAAATGACAAGAAAAATGCAAAAAATAAAATAAAATGAAATAAATAAAATTAAGCTACAACAATGCTCGGTCAACCACTTCGCACAACTTTTATTTTCTTTGTTTGTTTTATAGAAAAAAGAACTTTCAAATCTTTAACTTATTTTGAAATACTTTCATAAAGACTATGCAGAGGACTTAACCTCATAAAAAATCTGCTACTTTATGTTCATTCAAAACAACTCATATTCATGTTCAAAAAAGGATAAGAAATGAATCATGCAACCCGGGGGGGGGGGGGGGAATCCTTTTTCTAGCATATTTCCTAACCAATTCCTAAACCAAAAAAATATTCTCAACCATCAATCTTTCTTCAATAAAAGCAAATTGAGCCTTATTAATAATCACTTCAAGGCAGGATTTAATCCCATTGGCAAGAATCTTGGCAAAGATCTTATACACCACATTGCAACAAGAGATTGGCATGAAGTCTTGGACTAAATTAGCATGCTAATTTTTGGGGATCGACACAATAGAAGTCCTATTAACTTGCTTGGGGAGCTTTCCATTCTTGAAGAACTCCAGAACAGCCAAGGTGAACTCCTTACCAATAATATCCCAAGCTTTCTTGAAGAACCCCGAAGAGAAACTGTCAGGACCTGGAGATTTGTCATCTCCAATACTAAACAAGGCATTCTTGACTTCAGCCTCAGAAACTTCTTCCACCATCTTACCTTTCTTCTTCGTCAGCTAGTGCATTTGGATTTCCCTACAACTTTGGTGGGTTGGGTTATGCAGTGTGTCTCTACTACTGCATATTCTATTTCTGTAAATGGTGACCTATATGGTTTTTTTTAGGGTAAGAAGGGACTTCGACAGGGCGACCCCTTATCCCCAATATTGTTTGTCCTATACATAGAATACCTCTCAAGACTCCTTAAGAATCTAGAGAATTGTTCAGAGTTCAGATTTCTTCCTAAACGTGGTGAGCTCAAAATCTCTCATCTTGCCTTTGCTGATGATTTGATCCTCTTTGCAAGGGTTGATTACTCCTCTATTAAGAAGCTGATGGAATGCCTTAATGTTTTTGCTGACCGTTTTGGGCTGAAGGCTAGTGTACAGAAATCAAACATGTACTGTGCAAGTGTTTTTAATTGCAATTTAGAAGATTTAAAGACTTTAATAGGATTTCCTTTGGGAGAGTTTCCCTTTAGGTATCTTGGTATCCCCCTGGCCTCCACAAGACTTAACTCAGCTCACTATTCCCCTCTCATAAACAAAATAGTTGGTTTGATTGAGTCCTGGCCTGGGCATACTTTGTCATATGCTGGTAAGCTTGAGCTCATCAATTCAATGATCCAGGGAGTTGAATGTTTTTGGCTCTCCATTTTCCCTATCCCTTTTACAGTTTTCGCTCATGTAATCAAGCTATGTAGGACCTTTCTATTTTTTTTGGGGGGGAGAGGGGGGGGGGGGGGAGAAGAAGACCACTAGTTGCTTGGAAGGAGGTTTGCACGCTGAAAAGGGAGAAGGGGGGGGGGGGGCTTGGTGTAATGGATCTTAAATTCTGGAACAGAGCACTACTCGCTAAAACCCTCTGGAATATACATATAAAAAAGGATACTTTTTAGTCCAAATGGGTGAGTCATGCCTATCTTAAAGGAGACAATATATAGGAGGCCTCATTTAAGCATGATGACTCCCCCCTCTTCAAGAAGCTGGTTGAGATTAGAAACTTGTTACTTGTCCAATGTGGTGATTGCAACAAAGCAGATATACAACTGAAGCAATGGGATGCAGAGAAGAAATTTAAGTGCTTGGATGCTTATCAGTTTTGGAGAACCAAGGGTAACAAAGTTCTTTGGCACAACCTGGTATGGAAGAATAGCTGCCCTCCAAAACATTCCTTCATCTACGATAGGGAAGCTGCTTACTTGTGATAAGTATAGTGGGGAGGGGCTTGACAAAGACTGTGTTTTCTGTGGCGTGGATCTAGAAACAATTGACCATCTGTTCTTTAGTTGTAGTGTGTCTGCTAATGTTTGGAACCAGATTAAGGACTGGCTAGAAATAACCCGAAGGATGTCAACAATCAAGGCGAGCCTAAAATGGCTTTATAAAGAGGCCAAAGGCATTGGGATTCAAGCGATAGCAAAGAAAGCTGGATTAGTCACAATAGTGTGCTGCCTTTGGCATTTTCAAAACAAGAGGAAGTTTGAAGCAGTGGTCACCCATTCAAATGCTATTGTTAAAGTTATTCAAATTCACATTTATAGATTGGTGTATGACAAATATCCATCCCTCTACATGTGAGTAGCTTTTTGATAGTTATTGAGTTGTAGTTATGTTGGCCTCCTAGCCCCTGGGCATGCCCAAGTTTGATGTATTTTGAGCTTGTTGGACTGTTTTTGAATAGGAGCTTGGTCTCCTAAATGTACTTGTACATATCCACTTTGATCTAATATAATTATAATTTTCAGTTAAAAAGAAAGATAATAAATGAAAAAAAGGAGAAGAAAACAAAGGATTTTATATTTTTGGTTATTATGGCTAAGTTTTATATGTAGATTGCTTACATAATAAATCATCAGTAGTTCGTCTAAATATTTTCAAAATTGATTTTAGAAAATATTTTGATGGAACCCTTGAAATCACTTGAAAACATTTGAAGTGTTGATTGAAAAACTTTCATTTTTTGTTTTTGTTTTAAAACTCTGATTTTTCAATAAATCCTCTGTAAAACAGAGAGTTGTAATCAAGTTCAGAAAACACAATATTTTTTCACCCTCAAGCTGCTTCACAAGTGATTTCTTTGAAAAATGGTATTTTACTTCCCTAATCTTAAAAAAATATGAATTTTTGGCAAGAGAACCACAAACTCACCTTAAGAACTTTTTTTTTTTGAAAGCTTGACAACTTTAAAGAGTGCCCAAAAGTCACATCTTGAATATTCACTTCAAGATTTCGGTTTGAAAACTCGAAGACACTTGAAATTGTTTGAAAAACTCACTTTTAAGATAAAATCTTGATTTTTAATGAAAACAATTATGAAACCACATATGAAATCAACATTTAAACTCAACCATACTCTCTAGAGAGTGTTTTAACGTGTAAACATTGCAAAAAACCTAAGAAAATTTAGAGAAAATGGGCAAATAGTTGTCCTTTGGATAAGTCTGTTGATTGCCTATAGATGTCGATTGACTATTGACTTATAGTCAATGACTATTTTTAAAAGCCTAGGGGGACGATCGACCATGTTTGCAAGCTAGTTGATCATCTACATGCTTTTTTGGGGGGGAAAATGTAACTTTTTTATGCAATTTTGAACTACTTTTTTTTTTTTTGCAAGTTTAAATCATAACTTCACTTTAACATCCCTAAATTACATTATCCATTCAAAGAAATGTAGATTACATATGTAGATTACATGTAAAGAAACAAATATCAACATCCTATGAAACACGTGCTCACATTATATATATGCGAAACTAGAAACTAAACACGAAAACAATAAGGAAGAAGGATAAAGGATTGATCTTATGAATGCTGCAAGTATAGATAAGCTGGGATATTCTCAAAACAAATATAGACAATCCCACAAATCCAATTTGAAAGAACCAAATCAGATGAAGATTCTTCCAAAATCTTAAGAAATAGTGAACTTTCTCTCCCACCCTAGCTTAAGGAATTCAAACCCCTTTTATCCTTTGCAAAAAATCTCTCCCTTACCCGCACTTTTTCATGCTTCAAAAGCTCACCAAAGGGGCTTATTTATAGACCACCCAAGAGTTGGAGGGACACAACAATTTGAATTTGTTGGTTGACCAAGGTTGTTGGTAATTGTTGGTTGATGATTGTTAGTTTGAATTTGAATTTTTACCTTGGTCATTATTTGACATGTGATAACTTCTAGGACACTTGGCAATGAATAGATCTAATAACTAATCAGATTAAATAACTCAAAATTTTGAAATTTCATAAGGTCGATTGATTGCCTGCAGAGGTTAATTGATTGTCAATAAGTGGCTAGTTGACCGCCCCATGCTACAATTTTTTTTTTTTTTTGGTTTTTAACTTAATTTTGCTTATATTAAGTTAGGTATCGTTATTTTTTTAAAGAGGTATTAATTTAGGTCTTGTTATTACATTGGGTAAAAAATAACTATCGACATATATAGGCTCCTTTTACTAACATTTTAAGATAAAATGATAAAAAAAAAGAAAAGAAAAAAGATAGAGATGTCATTTTTAACTACTTCTTGAAGAAATATATTTATTAAGTTATCCCATGTTTTTCTTTAACTACTATATGTATTGAGCTATTTTATTTTGTCCCATTCATTACCCAAGCTAGAACTTAGCTGCAATTATCAAATCCTTTATGAATTTCTTCATTGACGTTTCTCTATTTTGAAATTTGCACTTTTATAACAATTTGTTGAACAAGTTACATCTTTGGTTTTGATTTGAAAATGAATTGGAAGGCTTGCTATCAAGAATAAATAAAGTAACGTCAATGTTGATTGTATTGAAAATATTTTTTCTTTCTTTCGTGATAAGAAATAAGGAATCTCAACTACATGGGTTATTTTTAGGAGAAGTAGACTTTAGAACTTTTTCAAAAACTGCCCCAATATTAATATGTTTAAAACACCTTCAAAAACTACCCAAATGTTAATTGACTCAACCCATCCAAAGAATGATTATCTCAAGTCTTGGTTAACCTAAAACCTTTGCCTTTTATATTGCTCTAAGAAACCTGGATTTGTGATTGTTTGGACCGAATCTATCATTTCATTCAATAAATTACATACATATCCCTTTTCAAGGGATTAAGTACATTTGTAGTTCAATTTCAATTTTAGTAGATGAAACATTCAACATTGTGTTTCTCCTTTTTTTTTTCTTTTAAGCATCATCTTTCCCAAACATAAAGTAACATAATACCAAAAAACTCCAATTAAGGAGGCGGATATGAAAATTGAAAACCATATTCGACTCATCATTTACCAAAAGGTTGATTATAAGTCGGTTAAAATGGGTCGGATGCGGGTCAGATTAACGGATTTTTATCCATTTTGCCATGTCTAGGTTCGTATAAACCCTAGTGGGATGCAAAACAATGAAAAATGATTTTTCTTTTTAAAAAATCCTAACAAGTCGGTCGACTAGCTTGCCGAATCGGTTGACCACCCAAGTTCTTTGCCTAACTCGGTTCACTAAGTTAATGGGTTGGTTGACCAGCTCGCCCCCTCTCTCTTCCCTTTTTCTTTTTTCCTATTTTTTTGCTTCTTATTTTTAATTAGCCACTCTTTTTATTCTTTAAAAAATTTTAAAAATAAAAAAATGTATTTTTCTTTGACAAATAAAGTTTTTTAGTAATATAATAAAATATTTTGATCCAAAAAAATAATCTTTGAAAAAATCCAAAAAAAAAAAAAGTACAAATTGAAATCGGTCGAAAAAAGGGGAAATTTAAGTTTACAATCACTTGGGGAAGTTTTATTTTAAGGAATGAGGGAGGTCGTTGACTTGTGATAATTGCTTGATTAATTTGCATGTTTGATTTATGCTTGATTTGCTTTGGTGTTATTAGTGTCATTTCTTGCAATTTAATTGACATTTGCTAATTGCTTGATTAATTTGCATATTTAATTTAGGCTTAATTTTCTCCTGAGTTATTAGCATCATTTATTGCAATTAAATTGACTTTGAATGCACATTTGAAACTCATATTAGAAATTAGGCTCCTCTTGGTTTAACTAGCGTGCTATTTGTTCCATCTTAGGATGTGACAGAAGAGAGAATTTCACCATACGATGCCTTTCTTTTTTCCTTCCAAAGGCATAAGATGGGTGTAGAGACTTGAACCCGTAAAATAAATAAGAAGAGGGTATAAGGGGAATTATAGTAGGGTTTGTTGACGAAGGCAGTAGGTTCATCGACGAAGGCAGTATGCAGTAGGTTCATCGACGAAGGCAGTATGTTCGTCGACGAAGTCTCTTCAGTTCTTTGTTACCGAAATTTAGAGCGTCGTCGACAAAGAAATACCGAACAATCCAAACAAAATATTCGGATGGGGTTCATCGACAAAGGTAGAGCTTCGTCCACGAACTGAGTGGCTGGTTCGTTGACGAAGGTGCCGCCTCGTCGATGAATTTGACTCTGTCAAAAGCTCTATAAATATCATTTCTGGTTGCTGAAGGGTTAAGAAAACCCAAAAGCTCTCTCTCTCTCTATAATCCTTCGTCGTTCGTCATCTATTTCTACGATCAGAAGTTTCTATGTGGATCAGGGGAAGAAACTCTACAATTATAGCAAATCAAATCGTCATTTTGAAGATTTTTGGGATTTTTCCTAAAATTGAGGTAAAGATCTGATTTCGTTTTTGATTCAGTAGTTACGTAGTAGTCGAGATTATAGTAAAGTATCGTTCTTCAATTTTTAGGTTTCGGGGATCCC
The DNA here is from genome assembly GCF_029873635.1 of Malania oleifera. Classification (NCBI taxonomy): domain Eukaryota; kingdom Viridiplantae; phylum Streptophyta; class Magnoliopsida; order Santalales; family Ximeniaceae; genus Malania; species Malania oleifera. Next base: position 104,733,469 of record NC_080418.1, on the reverse strand, counting down.
GGGTCGTTGTTTTGGATCGATCCATTCGTGTTTTGAAATTCAGAATTAGATAAGGGGATTTGTTTACATAAGTATTTTTAGGAAACTAAACCACTAAAAAGTTAGCTTATGTTTATATGTACTTATTGACTGCTTATTTGCAAAGTTTCATAGGGTAAAAATGCCAATTTTACGATTTTGGTAAAACTAAGGGCTGTGGCGTATGATCTCCAAACTTTTCAAAACTTCTTTAATTGCCTTAATCTTAACATATAAGATTCTTGAACCCTTTATTGTCCATTTTAAATGATATTTATCGAGTTATATACTATATAGCGGATTTTTGATCAAACGAGTGTGACATATGATATGAAATGGAATGTGTGAATCTGTTTAAATGCGTATATGAACTATAGGAACTGGAGTTCCATTTTGCTATGTGAAAAATGTGGAAAACAGGTGCCGATTATATACTGAGCTATAAACGTAAAAAAGGTTAAATCGAGAGGTTATGCACCGGTTTATGCCACAGAACGATTACATGAGTTTGTGAAAATACTGAAACTGTAGTGAAATAAGTTAACTTGTTTTACGGTAAATTGTATATATGATATTTGAAAACCGCATCTTATTACCATTAGAGTCCTAAAAAGCTCACCGTTATATGAGAGCCTTAAAAAGCTCACTGTTATATGAGAGCCCTAAAAAGCTCATTGTTATAAGAAAGCGTTAAAAAGCTCAACATTAAAAGCGGTTCCGTTGCTTTATATATATATATATTGTGTAGAGACTCGAAGAAATTATAATGATTAAATAATAAAGAGGGAGAAAAAAGAAATTGTAAAGGAGGTCACAGTAGGTCCTCGACGAAGTGGCTTATTGGGATCGCAGACGAGAACATGTGTCTCGCCGACAAGAAGAAACCGAGAGGTTATTTTCAACTCTGATTTTCATTAATGAGGAATAAGCATTCGTTGATGAACTCTCTTCATGGCCTCATCGACGAAGTGACGTGGCTCGTCGACGAGTGCAAGTGTATAAATGGCCTAAACTTGACTTTCTCTGCAGAAATCACGTGAAAACCTTCCTCTCTCTCTCTCTCTCTCTCTCCTATTCATCCCTTCCCCCTTCTCTTTAATATTTTGGGCCAGATTCTTGCCGGTTCGACGATCCGAGGCCACCACAACACTCCTGGGAAAGTTATCTTCAAGTCTGCTGGAGTGGATCATTGGTGGGGCTGACTTAAACTCCATCCCAAATTCAAGGTAAGGCTTTTTATTTAGTATTTGCCTTTCTGCAAGTTGTAGAAAATGTAGTACTCGGAGAAATACTGAAGTTTTTTTTAGGGAGATATTGTTTTCAGGGTGTTGAACAGGGAACCCTACAAGTGTAGGACTAGACACTGTAAAGGTTTTTTAGTAGACAAGTAAGGGAGTAAACTAAAGTAGTAATTTTTCATGAAAATTATTATCATTTATTAGCAGATTTATGTTCAGAAAGCATGTATTATATATGAATATTATTGAGAAATTGTATATTTGGGAAAATACTGCTGTTACACGGGAATGTATATTTTTAGTATGAAATGTCAGGAAATATGATTTCAGAATAGAATATATGATTTTATTTAGTATTGTGTGGCATGAATATTATTTTATGCATATTCTATTATGTTAAGTCAATTTTACAGAAAAAGCATGCTTCAGTGATTTTCAGAAATAACAGGATAATACAGTACATTTATTTAGATAAGTATGTATGATATGTTCAGTGCAAGGCCGTGGATTATGCATGTTTTCGGCGCAAGGCCACAATTATGAATGTAATCGGCACAAGGCCGTAATTATTTATGTTATTACAGAAATAAAAAAAATTCTATCAATCTATTTATGTTCAAACAATATATTATCATGTATTATATGTTATTAGAACTCGAATGATATTTTAGATCAGTTATCAGAAGCACGGTACTGTAGCTATACAGTTCAGTTCAGTTCAGACTTGTGCTAATCGCCTCTGCTAGTAGAGGGGGTAGGAGATGGATAGTTAATGTGATTTTCAGTGTAGAGTTGTAGACGTCCACCTGGAAGTCCAGACCAGGGTGTGGTGGGCCCATCGTACTTACAGACATTTTTGACTCAGTAGTAGTCGGCCAGTCATTGTTGGGTCTCGCCTTTGGGCTGCACAACCTGTCATGAGGGATAATACATGACATCAGCTAGCCATACATTCTAAGTAAATTTCAGAATTACTAGTTATATCAGATGATTTTATGAACAGTGAAATGCAGTATGAATTAGTATATTTATGAAATGATATGTTTATTCAGTTATGATACTATCAGTTTTTCAAGCATGTGATACTATGTATTTATTATAGCACGTAAATATTTATGCTACCACACAAATGTATTTAGTTTATTTCCCTTATTGAGAGGTGTCTCATCCCATCTTAAACCATTTCATGGAGCCCAAAAATACCGTCAGACCGGGGCCGCCGTTGAGACAGTTTTTACTACCCCACTAGGAGGGTAAGTTTTGAGTTAGGATCAGGTGGTTTTCGGTACTAGATCCTAGTGTTATCTTTTGGTATTTTGAGGATTGTAGATATACATTTACAATATATGGTAGAATGTAGGTAACTCTGGTATATTGTATTCTATGGTTGGATGAACGGAATTTATGTTTACTGTTGCTTAGGTTTCCACTGTGTATGACAGGTGTGTCCCCATTACTCACGGGTTCAGGTTAACTTTATTATATGATTAGTTAGTGGTATCGAGGTGTTTAATGTGATTAATTATGTGGTAAGTTAAGCAGGTCGTTACATATTGGATATAGTGCAGCCACACATATGATTTTTAGTGTGGGTATCGAGATAGTTGGCTGGATTTTGGAGTGACCTTTGGTGGATTAATGGACCAGGTGGTACCAGTCGGACTATAGTAAATTGCATAACCCTTAGGCCAACGGGTAATGTATTGGCAGTTGTTATTATTGTATCTAAGTTGGACAGTGTTTTAAATATGCAAATTTATGATTTGAAAACAAAGTCACAGGTTTGAGTACTGGGCGGAGAGATCATACAGTGTATAGGTCTATACCCTACTCTAACCTTGGGGACTCTTGCTTGTTATGATGCTAAACCATCTATCATAAGAATTATGTCTATATATCTCCTATATCACATTATTGAGAATATGCCTTATATGTATCTGTTTTCAATTGAAATAAATGCATATGACCACACACTGATGTAATATCTTCCACCTTACTAAGATGTGTCTCATCCCAATATACAATCGTTGTTTCAAGTCCTACAGGATGTCGGTCCTAGTTGCTAGAGGGACATGGAGGGTCAATTTTATTTTAGCTTACATAAGTCTTTGTATATGTAACAAACTTAGTTCAGAACGTTTTTGGGATTGTAAGAACTGATTATGTTTTAAGTATGGATGTATGTATTTGAGGTAACAATTAGAAAACTCCGGTATGTCTTTTAGATTCCCATATAGATGTTTATGTTTTCCACTGTGCATGAAATTGCAGATTAGTATGAGATACCCATATGTCCCTATTCAAGGCAAGTTGTATATGTATGTCATCAGGGACAGGTGTAATAAATAGGTGTAGTAACACTTTGGGGCCATATAACAGGCCGGGGCATTACGGTATGGTATGAGAGACCTTAACCAGTCGGAAGTGTGATATGAATTGCACTGCCTAGTTACGAAAATGCTCGGAACTTAGGTTTCCAGGTTTTGTAGATTGGATTTTACCAGAGTTTAGGATATGGATAAAACATTTGAGTTTTTCTTTGTATACATGGAGACTGAAATCCATTGACAGACTTCTGTGTTTTTCTGGATCAATCGGAAGGTTCAGAAAATCACGGCAATCCATTGACGGTTTTGTTTCCAAGTGGAAGGGCAGAACTTGAGTTAGAATGAGAAAGTTAAATTTATGGAGTACATCAATATTAAGAATGTGGATTTAGGTAGCTGAGTTGATAGTATGGTAGTATTAGCTGATACTTAGGCTATTACCCTTCTAATAGATGTTCACAATTGCTTTTTAGGATGGAATCCAAGGACAATACTGCCAACGTGGGAGGCAGTAGTAGTTAGGGTGCTGCTATGAGGTTGGCAGTGTCTGTACGAGTGTATTGCAAGATTTTGCACAACAACTTATGGCTAAGGTGGTGCAAACGAATAAGGGGCAAGACCATCCTACAACTAAGATGGGATGCTCCATTGATCAATTTACTAGACTGAAGCCTTCGGTTTTCATAGGAAATGTAGATCCGATTCGAGCTGATAATTGGATCTAGGAGATCGAGAAGATCCTCGATGTTCTGAATTGCATATAGAAGTAGAAGGTAACCTTTGCAACATTCAAGTTTTCTTGGGAAGCAAAAAGATGGTGGGTGTCAGTAAAGAAGATGGAAGAGCATCGATTGATACTAGTAGCAATGATGTGGGCCCATTTCAGTGAATTATTCTTTGAATGGTACTTGTTGACCCTATGGGTCATACCTTGTTTTGATTATGACAAATACTCAGGTGTTTAATGACTATCGAGTTGATGTGTAGGTTTATCTTGGTAGTATCTTACGATGGCACTAGGAGACCCGGAGGAAAACAAAGACCCTAAAGACCCTATATATAATTTATTTGTTGTACTTTATATTCGAGTCTGTAATAGTTAAGTAGGAAAGGTCTGTAGTAGTAAATAGGTCTTTGGTTTGTAATAAGCTCACACACATCACATGCATGATATAATACGTAAGCTCAAAATAAACCATAAACTACAAGTGACCTTAGAATGACCTTAGGGTTTACGGTCGACCGACATCGGACTTTTTCGGTGCCTTTATTTTGGACATAAATGACCTTAGGACACACACATTTGCACCTATGTTTGTTAGGCACTTGATTAGGGTTTGTGTGATTCATAACAAGACCAAAATGCACACATTGTGCACTTTCGGTCGACTGGCCAAGGAAGTTCGTTCTGCCCCAGTCGATCGAAACAGGCTTGGGTCAATAGTTGACCAAGACCCTGGTCGACCGAACCAATGTAGTTCAAAAAGCCCCGGTCGACCGAAACCTTTTCTGGTCAACAAATTGACCATATGGTTGACCGAGCCAAATTTATATACCAACTACCTGGTCGACTGAGGGTCCTCTGGAAAAATCCCAACGGTTTGGTCGACCGAACCAGCCAATTCAAAATGGCCCGATCGACCGAACCTCGGAGAAATGGGAAATCGCCCACTTTCGGTCGACTGAGCCTTCAGTTCAAAAACCTCCTGGTCGACCGAACCATATGAATTCTGGTTGACCGAAACTGTTCTGGTCGACCGGACCTCTTGGGTTGTCCTGATTTTTACTGCAGTTAAACATTTTTTAAATAGGGTTAAAACATTTGAAATGTCATTTAACTTCCCTAATAATACCCAATAGGTCCCTAACGGTCATATCTCTTCCCCTGTTTATATATATGAGATCATTTGTGCAAATTAAAGGTAGATTAGCAAATTTGATTAGGGAGAAATTCTCTGAAAATTCCAAAACTCATAATACTCATCTTTGAGCCTCCAACACTTATTCTTACCAGATCTTACTTCTCAAATACTTTTGTAAGTGCGATTTAAGTGTTGTTGTTTCTTAAGGATTGCACTCTCAAGATTGTGCTTGTGTGAAACTATTTTATTTGAGAGCACATCCTCAAGTGTTCTTAGGGGACTTTATCAATAAGCCATTCCTAAGAAGACTTCATTGGAGCTTCTAAGTATTGCATAGTCATTGCAATATCTTGAGAAGTTTATACTTGATTTTGGTTGCAAAAATTCTTTCTAAATCACCTTCAAATATCTAGTGTGTTTCATTTGATAAATCTTTGAAGAGATATTTGTTTGTGTGACAAAAATCTTTATTGCAATATTCATTGATTTATATCATTCATTGAATACAAAGATTAAACTCTTTTTGCAAACAAAACATATATATTACTTGAGCATCATACAACTGAGAAAATCTGCTCATTGAAATATACATATATATTGTCTAGCTAGTATCTTTGTGTGAGCTATTAGATTGAACACATATTGCGATACAAAGATCATACTGGTTGACACTCTCACGTACTCATTACACTGATAGCAAATATTTTGAGAGTTGAAATATTGGACCACACTGAGCTTACATATTAAATCTTATTGTGGTGTATGCAATTGCGCGTATTTGGGTACACATCTGCTTTACATGAAAGCATAATCACTATACCATTTGATTGTAATACACATCTGTTGTATTTCCAGGCACGGGCCTGAAGAGAGAGACTAGTGCTGGAATAGTCCTGGATTGGCTTAGACCTGGTTAGGAAAGCTAGGTGCGCCATCCTGTTAAGGCGTGTAGGTTGAGGTCAGCCTCGCTAATTGACCTGGTTAAGGTTGATGTCAGCCCTGTGCTAATTGATCTGGTTGTAATCGATGCCGCTCCACCCTTAAGTGAGCTATTAGTGGAATCCTCGGGCTTGCGAGCTAGAGGCGGGGACGTAGGCATAGTTGGCCGAACCCCGATAACATATCGCGTGTTTGTGTACATTGTCGCACTTTATATTTACCACACATGTATGTTATTATGTGAATGATGTGCCTAATTTAAATTTTCATATATTATATTTATCGGCGTATTTGAAACTAGATAGAAAGTCCCTAGGTTGTAATACTCAGCTGACATCTAGTTTAACTTAGGAGAAAAATTTAAAATTCCAATTCACCCCCCCTCTTGGGAATACACCAATTCTAACAGTACTTTCCGACCACGGTCAGAAACCCGAAGATGGAGGAATTCATGAGCCTGACACAGGAGTCATTGATAGTGCAGCAGTACGCTGCCAGATTCTAGGAGCTATCTTGATTTGCTCTATTCATGATACCGGATGAGGTGATGAAGGCCTGGAAGTTTTAGAGGGGTCTGAGAAAGGAGATCCGAAGACGGACAGCAATCTTGCAGCTGCAAGACTTTGCTACATTGGTAGACAAAGCCACTGTAGCAGAGGAGAGTTTGCTGGAGGACATGGAGGTCCAGGTCCCGAAGAAGAGGCCAGCGCCTTACAGTTCTTCTTCTAGGGCAAGGTAGGGTAGTTGCAAGAAGAACAATAGTGGTACATCTCAGAGCACCACATCATATCATGGTTGCCCTATGTGTGGTAAGAGGCACATTGGGCAGTGTTGAAAGATTACAGGGGCTTGTATGTGGTGTGGTAGGCAAGGACATCGGGAGATAGATTGTCACATATAGGGAAACAATGGATCCCCACAACAGCTATACAGAGGAGAGACACAGGTGTAGCGTGGTGGTCAATAGGGGGGTACAACCTAGGCTAGGGTGTATTTCCAAACTCCAGGCGATGCTGAGAATGCTGTTGATGTAGTCACATGTATCATTTACATGCTTTCTCATAAAGCTATTATACTATTTGATTCTAGGGCAATGCATTCCTTTATTTCCCAAGGATTCATTAAACTGTGTGGATTAGAGGTGCAACCGTTAGACTATGAACTGGTAGTGGTTACACCATCTGGATATGTAGTCGTATGTAGCAAAGTAGTCCAAGATTTCCCAGTAAAAATTCAGGAGAGGGTACTACTAGTTAGATTTATTTTGTTTGACATATATGGCTTTAATATCATCCTAGGGATGGACTGGTTATCTGCCAGTTATGCTAGTATATATTGCCACAGGAGGGAGGTGATGTTTGGACTTCCAGGGGAGCAAGAGTTCAAGTTCCTAGGGTCTAGTGTGCGTTTTACACCATAGATCCTTTCATCTATGCAGGTTAGGAGATTACGCCTAGAAGGATGCCAAGGGTACTTGGTGTTTGTGAAAGACATGTCGGAAGATGAGTGTAAACTGGAGACGATACCTATAGTGTGCGAGTTCCCTGACGTGTTTCTAGAGAACTTGCTAGGATTACCTCTGGACCGTGAAGTGGAATTTGTGATAGAATTAGCTCCAGGTATGACACTAATATTGAAACCTCCGTATCATATGGCTCCAGCTGAACTGAGAGAGTTGAAAGAACAACTTCAAGAGCAACTGGACAAGGGGTATATTCGACTGAGTGTTTCACCCTGGGGGAGCACCGGTGTTATTTGTCAAGAAGAAGAATGGATTGATGAGAATGTGCATCGACTACATAGAACTTAACAAGGTGACGGTAAAGAACAAGTACTCGTTACCCAGGATTGATGATTTGTTTGACCAGCTATAGGGCACGCAAATCTTCTCTAAGATCAACCTGCGATCTGGTATCACTAGCTGAAGGTAAAAGCGGAGGACATTCTGAAGACAACATTTCGAACCCGGTATGGCCATTATGAATTTATGGTTATGCCTTTTAGTTTGACTAATGCACCTGCCGCATTTATGGATCTGATGAATAGGGTCTTTCACGAATACTTAGACTGATTCGTCGTGGTATTTATAGATGATATCTTGGTGTATTATAGGAGTGCTGTAGAACATGAAGTTCATCTGAGACTGGTACTGCAAATGCTTAGGAATAAGAAGTTATTTGCTAAACTAAAGAAGTTCGAGTTTTGGTTGGAACATATTGCATTTCTAGGGCACGTAGTGTCCAAAGAAGGCGTATCAATGGATCCGAGTAAGATAGAGGCGGTAGTGGACTAAGCGAGACCGAAGAATGTTCAAGAGATTAGAAGTTTTATAGATCTTATAGGATACTACCGATGGTTTGTTGAAGGGTTCTCCAGTTTAGCAGGTCCTTTGATACGACTCACGAGGAAGAACGTGAGGTATGATTGGACTGATAAGCATACTGAGTTTTTAGGAGTTGAAATGGTGACTGGTTACTACTCCAGTTTTGGCCATTCCATTTGAGGAAGGTGGATTTGTTATCTATAGTAACGTCTCTAAGAAGGGTCTTGGTTGTGTTCTAATGCAGCAAGGCAGAGTAGTTGCTTACACTTCTCGTCAACTCAAGAGTACGAGAAGAATTACTCGATGCATGATATGGAATTGGCAGATGTAGTATTTGCATTGAAAATTTGGGGACACTACCTGTATGGTGAAAGATGTGAGATTTTTACTGATCATAAAAGTCTTAAGTACATTTTCACCTAGAAAGAGCTAAACATGAGACAACGTAGATGACTTGAGTTGATAAAAGACTATGACTGTACTATTAGCTATCACCCCGTAAAGGCAAATGTGGTAGCTGATGCTCTGAGTCGGAAGTCATTTGATGCATTAGTCTCAGTAGTGGGAGTTCAACATCAGATTTGTATGGACTTGTAAAGGTTGGGCTTGGAGGTAGTGGAAGGAAATCATCAGGCTATTCTTGCTAGCTTGGTGGTATAGTGGACCTTACAAGAGAGGATCCGAGCAGCGCAGAAGGAGGATCCAGAGCTTGTTGAGGTTATGGCAGGAGTCCAGAGTGGGTTAAAGCCAGATTTCAGTATCTCTAGTCATGGGATTTTGAGATTCCATAATCGGATATATGTACCAAATGACGCCGGAATTAAACGAGTCATTCTATAGGAGGCACATCATTCACTCTACACTATACATCCTGGAAGTACGAAGATGTACCGAAACCTTAGGGAATCTTTCTAGTGGTCGAACATGAAAAGAGAGATCTCCCGTTTTGCAGAGCAATGCCTGACATGTTAGCAGGTCAAGGTAGAGCACCAGAGGCCAGCGGGACTACTTCAACCACTTGACATCCCCAAGTGGAAGTGAGAGCATATCTCGATGGATTTTGTGACGGAATTACTTGCGGCAGTGCATGGGCAGAATGCTATATAGGTTGTAGTTGATCGACTAACGAAGATTGCACATTTCATCCTAATCAAAGTTAGCTATTCTCTGCATAGGTTGGCAGAGCTATATGTGCAAGAGATTGTACAACTCCACGGTATTCCTGTTTTTATCGTTTCAAATTGAGATCCACATTTTACATCTTGTTTCTGGAAGAGTCTACAGGATGCCTTAGGATCATAGCACATTCAGTACGTCTTTCCGCCCATAGATGGATGGACAGTCTGAGAGGACTATACAGACACTAGAGGATATATTGCAGGCTTGTGCACTGGATTTAGGTGACATCTGGATACAGTATCTATCACTTGTCGAGTTTGCGTATAACAACAGTTACCAAGCCAATATAGAGATGGCACCTTACGAGGCATTGTATTGTCATCGGTGTCAATCTCTGTTGTACTGGGATTACGTAGGCGAGCGGTAGATACTAGGCTCAGAATTGATTTAGTAGGCCTTTGCAAAGGTTGAGTTGATCAGGGAGAGAATTAAGGCAGCTTAGAGTTGGTAGAAGAGTTATACTGATACTCGTCGGCAAGAGCTGGAATTTGAGGTAGGAGATATGGTGTTTCTGAGGATCGCTCCGATGAAAAGGGTGATGAGGTTCGGAAAGAAGGGGAAGCTAAGTCCTTGGTATGTTGGGCCTTTCGAGATCCTGGAAAGGATAGGTTCGATTGCTTATCAAGTGGATTTACCCCAAGCACTATACAGAGTCCATGATGAGTTCCACGTGTCAGTGTTGAGGAAGTACGTGCCAAATCCTTTGCACGTGCTCAGTTACAAGCCTCTAGAGATCAGTGATGCATTAGCATACAAAGAGGTTCTGATATAGGTATTAGATCGAAAAGTTTAGCAGTTACGGACTAAGGAAATACCGCTAGTGAAGGCACTATGGCATAATTATGTAGTGGAGGAAGCTTCATGGGAACTAGAGTCAGAAATACGCGAGAAGTACCTGCAATTATTTTATGGTACATAAGTAGGTATAGTGGTATAGGTGGTTCAAATTAAATAGTATGGTTTTTGGGAGAGTTTTGTATGTGTATGTAATCTTACGAAACATCATATTGTAACCACGGTATTCCTCCGTCATATGTGAGGGTATGTGATAAACTTGGGCCAGAGCTGCTATGTGGGTGGCTGCCGACTCTTCAGTAAAATGGAGTTAAAAGATGAGATTATGCTTAGAAACAGTTAATAAATTTCAATATCAAGGAAGAAATTCTTATTAGGAGGGGATATTGTAGAGACCCGAACCCGTAAAATAAAAAAGAAAAGGGTAAAAAGGGAATTACAGCACTGTTTGTTGACGAAGGCAGTATGTTCGTCGACAAAGTCCCTTCAGTTCTTCGTCACCAAAATTCAGAGTGTCGTCGACGAAGAAATACCGAACGAGCCAAAGAAAATATCCGGATGGGGTTCGTCAACGAAGGCGCTACCTTGTCAATGAATTCGACTCAGTCAAAGGCTCTATAAATATCATTTTTGGTTGCTTAAGGGTTAAGAAAACCCAAAAGCTCTCTCTCTCTCTCTCTCTAGAACCAGCGAGTTCTCTCTCTCTCTCTAAGATCCTTCGCCGTTCTTAGTCTGTTTCTACGATCGGAAGTTTCTGCGTGGATCAAGGGAGGAAACTCTACAATTATAGTGGGTTAGATCATCATTTTGAAGATTTTTGGGATTGTCCCTAAAATTGAGGTAAGGATCTGATTTTGTTTCTGATTCGGTAGTTACGTAGTAGTCGAGATTATTGTAAAGTATCGTTCTTCGGTTTTTAGGTTTTTGGGATTCCGAGTCGTTGTTTTAGACCGATCCATTTGTGTTTTGAAATTCGGAATTAGGTAAGGGGATTTTTTTACATCAGTATTTTTAGGAAACTAAACCGCTAAAATGTTAGCTTATGTTTATATGTACGTATTGACTACTTATTTACAAAGTTTCATTGGGAAAAAATGCCGGTTTTACGATTTTATGGTTTTGGTAAAAATAAGGGTTATGGCGTATGATCTCCAAATTTTTCAAAAATTCTTTAATTGCCTTAATCTTAACATAGGAGATGCTTGAACCCTTTATTTTCCATTTAAATGATATTTATCGAGTTATATACTATATAGCAGATTTTTGATCAAACGAGTGTGACATATGATATGAAATGTAATATGTGAATTTGTTTAAATGCGTATATGAACTATGGGAACTGGAGTTCCATTTTACTATATGAAAAATGTGGAAAATAGGTGCCGGTTATATACCGAGTTATAAACGTAAAAAGGGTTAAACGGAGAGGTTGTGTGCCGGTTTATGCCATATAACTATTGCATGAGTTTGTGAAAATACTGGAACCGTACAGGTGATTTGTGAATGTGAAACAAGTTAATTTGTTTTATAGTAAATTGTATATATGATATTTGGAAACCAGAGCTTGTTACTATTAGAGCCCTAAAAGCTCACTGTTATATTAGAGCCTTAAAAAGCTCACCGTTATATGAGAGCCCTAAAAAACTCATCGTTATAAGAGAACCCTAAAAAGCTCAACGTTAAGCATGGTTTCATTGCTTTATATACATTGGATACAGTGCAACCACACATATGATTTTTGTTGACTTTACGAGTCCAATCCGATTTTGATAATGACAAATCACTTGGTATTTGATATGTGCATTGAGATTGTGAACATGAACTATATTAAGCATACACGGAAGAATAACAAGTCATGGAAGCCATGAAGATGAAAGCATACATATCTTGGCACAATCCATGGAACTCAAAAAGTACAAGAATGAAGATGCAAGCACCAAGTTCAAGAGTGTCATGGGAATGAGTACTTAGAACTTATGTATTTACATTTTCATATGATTTAATTTGAGGCTCAAATCATAATCTAGAATTACCTTAGGAATCATGCGTTTCATGAACATCATTAGGGGACATTCATGGGCTTAAAAATATTTTTAAAACCCCAGAAAATATTTTTATAAAAGGGCCAAGAAAGAGAGCAAAGCAGTTTTTTTCACATTATGAAGAAAAAATTCAGGAAATAGGAACTTCAGACGACTGATCTCAACGGTCAGTCGCCTGAAGTTTCCACTTCAGAAGACCAAAGTTAACCTCAGTCGTCTGAAGAATTTTTTCAGAAGACTGAAGATTAAGTTCAGTTGCCTGAAGAATTTATGGTGAAACATAGAACCTGGTAGAAGCACCTCAGAAGACTGAACTCAGACTTCAGTTTTCTGAACCCAACACTTCAGTCGTCTGAACCCCAAACTTTAGTCGTCTAACCCCGTGTCCAGGTTATTTTTTTGAAGCTTTAAGGAACTTCAGTTGTCTGGGCTTTTGACCTCAGTCATCTAAACTTGCAGGAAAACTTAAAAATCTAATTTTTAATAAGAGAACTCGCGAGATATTTTTTGATCCAAATGTTGAGATCTATTCTAAAGGCAAGATACCTATATAATGAACATCTAAACCTTAGTGCAAAAGCCAAGATCAACAAGAACAAGAACAACGATAAAACTCTACTACAAGAAGAAGAAAATCAAAGCTTGGCAATACGATTGAGCATATTAGCACAGCTTGGGAAATCACACTACTGAGGTTGTGATTGGGATTTCAAATCTTACACTACACATCTGAGCTAAGGCTACTTTCATCCTCAAAAGGTTTTCTTGTGAATATTATACAAGCTTTTTGATATTGAGGTTTGGTAAATCACACTACTCATTAATAATTATTCTCATAGAGTCTCTTCAGCTAAAATGATTTGTTGATTGATATCTATTTTTCAAAAAGCTTGTCATTGCAAAATCTACTTTTGAATATTTGTTAAGAGGTTGATCTTGAGTGTGCATATAGTAAATCATTTTTGAGAAGATTACCATTTGAGAAGAGCTTTAGTTATTGATTAAATACTTTTGATTCAAGTTAATTTTCATTCAAAGACTTGATATTTTTAATATTACAAATCTATTATTTGAATATCCTTAGTGTTCATAACGACATATTATTGAGGGATTTTTTTAGAAATATATTACATTAGGCTTTTGATCTTTGGAATACATATCGTATATATATTTGCATATTACAAAGATCGTGGTGTGATTGAACATTTGAAAGAAAGATTTTGATTTAGATCTTTAAAATATTCAAGACAAACTTTTTAACAAGATCATATTTGATATTTGAGCATCTTGTCTTCAAAGCTATTATTCATATAAACATTTTGGAAGATTTGATAAAAGAGAAATTAGTTGAAGCATATATCATTCATTTAATGATTGTATCATTTCATACATTCTGAGCTTCAAGTTTCATCATATGATTATGTATTAGGAAATTCAATTGTACTCACTAACTTTGTCAGAAGCAACATTGAGTGTTTTATAGATTTAATTGTAATTAAGGTTCAGGTTATGAATTGAGAGTGAGGAGAGAGCTGTATCTTTTGTAAGCAGCGGAGTAGAAGGAAGCTGTACCTCTTGTAAGCATCGGATTATAGGGGAAGCTTTGTCCGAATTTAAGGAGTAGGGATTATAGTGGAATCTTTGAGTGGGTTGCTCAAGGCGAGGACGTAGGCCGGGTTGGCTGAACGTCGTAAAAACTCTGTTTGCATTCTCTCTTCCCTTACTCTTTTTACTTTTCGCACTACATTTCATTACTTGTATTTCATGTATGTTTGTTGAATAATCTCACACTAACTTGAAAAGTAATTGGTTAAATTTAGACATAAGGACTAAGTGATGAATAAGTTTCAAAGAATTTTTAAAATACCCAATTCACTCCCCTCTTGGGATTACACCTAAATCAACATTTGGTATCAGAACGAGTTTACATAGACTTAATAGTTCATTTGTAAAATGATCACGATGGATTATTGTGGCGTATCCCCATTCGGTGTGGGGCAAATCTCTGCAAGACCTCTAGTGTTCTATGGGGAAAATTTCACCAAGTGGAAAATAAGAATGACTATTTTTATCAAATCAATGGATTGGAGGACTTGGAGAGTAATTGCTCAAAGAAACTTAGTTCCTATGAAAATTATTGATAATGTTGAAATTCCTAAATCTGAATATGAGCTAAATGAGAATGTCATGAAATTAATGCAAATAAATTTCGATGCTATGGACATTTTATTGCTTGGTTTAGATACTAATGTTTTTCATGAAATCAAGTCATGTCAAAGTGCTAAGGAGATATGGGAAGAACTCGATAGGAGAATTAGGGAGACCAAAGGAAAGAAGTCCTCTACTTTGAAAGATCCATACTCAAATGATTAGGTAGTAGAAAATTGTGGCCTAGTTGCATTAGTTGATGAAGAGGTACACTTTACTCATTCTACTTCTCATTCAAATTCTCAAAATGATTTATGCAATGATTGTGATGCATCTTGTGATAATTCTGGTAGTGAATATTATGATGAATCTGATAATGATAACATGTCATCTTATAAAGAATTAAAAAGGGGATTTGCTAAGGTTTATAAAAGTTTAACAAAGATGTCCAAAAAGAAAATAATGTTGGAAAGTGAAAATAAGGACTTAGTAAAATAGCTAGAAGAGTTTTGAGAGTCTCATACTTCTTGGGAAAAAGAAAAGATTGAAAGGAATTAGAAATTAAGAGATTAGTAACCAAGAATGAGGCATCACTGAAAGATTTGGAATCAAAAACTAGTGTTGAAAAAGAATAGGATTTGAAAATCATGAAATTAGAAAACAAGAATGATATGATGGCAAAAGAGTTGAAGGAGTTAAGATTCAAGATTTCGAGTGATAATGAAAAAGATCTTAAAATTTCTGAACTTGAATGTAAAGCAAACAAAATGACTGACGAATTGGTAAAATTATAAGCTGTTTGCAACAGTTTAAAGAATTTAAAAATTCAAGACCTAGAAAGAAAGATAGAGGATCAAGCTAAGATCATCCACACATTACTAAGGGAAAAGAAAATTTTGACAAGCTCTTAGGCTCTCAAAAGATGACCTTAGACAAAGAAGGTATAGGTTACAATGGAATTGAAAATAGGAGAAGAAAGAACCTATATATGGGGTATTTTGTTAAAGCGTTAAAATTCTATGCTAGTACCTCCTCCAGTCCGTATGCTTACACCACCTGCGTATTATGTAAAAATAAAGGACACATTAAATTTGATTGTCCATTTAAAAGGAAAGGTGTGAAGCTCAAACTGGTTTGGTGATTCAAAGAAATATGAGTACCAAACAAACCCCAAAAATTCCTTTTTATACTTTAGGATTAAGAATTTAATGAAGTTAGCCACATAAACAAAAGGGGGTCATGATAACTAATAGGCTTGGAAATAGTATATGCTTAAAATGTCAAATCTTAGTATGTATATTTACTACACTAGTAATATACTAAGAATCCTATAAGAAAGCTAAGTTAATTTAATTCCTTTAAGCAATATATCCAATCTAACTACCTAATGCTTTTATATCGTAATGATTGGGTAAAATGTTAAGATATTGAATAGCACGCAAATCTCAATGTATTCAAAAGTGAAGGTTAAGAGATTAATAGTTAAAATATTGGGAACCTTATATCTTAGCAATGAGTAACATAAATCATAACATTGAAGAATAAATTCACTTTTGAATGGATTAAAGCATTGCTGTTTAACGAATAATTCTTAGTGCTTAACACGTGCTTAAATATTAAAATCCTAAGTTAAGATGATTATGTTCATTGCATAAGACTGAGTCTAAGGAATAAATCATATATTAAAAATCATCTAATCCTAAACTCATTCTTGGAGTCTCAAAGGATTAAATCAGTCATCATTCTAGCCACAGGTACTAACAATCATAAATTCCATATCTATCAAGTGCTTATTAAAATACATCCTGTTATAATCAAATTGGGGGCATTCTCTAAGGGAATCAAATTGTTTACCAAGGCATTTTTAATAAATATTTCCGTTGTGCTTAAAACATAAAAATCACTAAGTTTGATCTGTGATTAAGATATATCCTCCACAAGAAATCTTTACCATACCATGATCATATCTAGTAAAGTTTCATCTATTATAGGGTCGCACCCTTGCTTAAAATTGAAGACATACTTATAAGGTACTGTCCAATAATTGAAAATCGGAAATACCCAAAGAGCAGTATTCAAAAATTAATATTCTCTAAAATTGCTCTTTGGCCTATGTAGTTGGATATACACTCTTCCACGAAAATATTTTGAATATTGTCCACTCATAATGAATACTCTTCTGAACTTAATGATAATTAAATTGTTAAGAGTATTTGCAAAATCTTACTTCACAAGCTTTCAAACTTCAAGTCAAATCTATTGGAAGATCTTGAATATGTCAAAAGGCTAAGGTACATGTGATAGGTTGCAATCCATATGATAATGCAAATGACTAGGAGACCTATGCGTTGAGATCCATATGAAAAGAAGCAATATAGGCTTGTGACCCCGAAGTAAAATTGTTTATGACTTTTTGGTTCTCTAAGCTAAAGCAGGTAAAGTCAAGTATAAATCATTCAAAATCTTAGAACACTCCGCTAAATTGGTGAAGAATGATTACCATGAAAAGACATAATAATATGATAAGTGCATAATTGAAGGGGAGCAAATTAACTTGAAAAATAATGTGGCTCTAAAACATAAGTATAATCACATTTAGTGTCATATTTTGTATTTACATCTGGTATCAAATCATGAATGGTATGTGTAAATTATTTTGTGCATATTTGATACAACATGTTAACCACATGATTTTCTTTAAACTATACCAAACTAAACTTGTTGCATGCTTGAAAATATATAGGAGTGCTGAGCTCCATTTCTAGAGAAAGAGCATAAAGAACTCATGTGCATTATAGTATCGCTATAGTTGGTCTAAAATATTTTACAATGATTGCTTATATGACTTTGAGCTAGTAGTGAAATTAATCTTTGATAAGTATAAGCATTTCATTTCATCTACGCAACAATTCAAATTCATAGGGGAAACATCTCAAAGAATTCCATCTTACAGTCACGAACTAAGCATATGGAGATACGACATCACTTTTTTCATGATCATGTACAAAAAGGAGATGTGACACTTGAGTTTGTATGCACAGATTAACAATGAGCATACATATTCACGAAACCACTTGCGGAGGATAGGTTTATCCAAATTAGGCGTGAATTAGGCCTGGTGCATAGTCGAGAGGTTGCCTAGAATTATATTAGATAACATAATTCAGGGGGAGGAACGTCACTTAACATTCACAATTTGTTAAAAAAAAACTCATAGTCTGCTAATTTATTCTCATTCGGTATTGCATTTTTAAGATGTAAACATTTGGTATCACATTAATTAACATTTGGTATTCTCACATAATATTTGAAATTTGGCACATTGTGTACGTTCACAATGCAATTTACATTCCACAACACAGATTTATGCAAGCAATGGGGATGGTTGCTGTCAAAAGAGGGAGTAGAAAAATTTTTTTGGTCAAATATGTTAGTTGAACAAGTTTTAAAACTTTAAGATTTCAAATGGGAGAAGAACATAAGGTTATGTCCACCCATGCCTTATTATTATACACCTTTTTGTTGATGTCAAAGGGGGGAGAAAAATCGGGAGCAAAAATTTAAATTTGTTAGAGAATTGGGAGCAAAAAGTAAAATTGTGAAAAAATCGGGAGCAAAAATTTGTTGGAAAAACTAATTGTGTGAAGGAGAAAAATAGCAAAAATTGTTAGCAACACTAGTTGTGTAACGGGGGAGAAAAATCAAGTTATAGGAGAAGAATCAAGCTAAATCACTTGTGTATGAACATGAGCATATTTCATTTGACATGAGCATATTTTACTTATTGCTATTTAATGCATTAATTAAGGGGGAGCCTTGTTAGGCGTAATCCATTTTATTCTATATTTTTGCTCTTGTATTTGTCATCATCAAAAAGGGGGAGATTGTTGTCTCTACGAGTCCAATTTGGTTTTGATAATGACAAATCACTTGGTATTTGATTTGTGCATTGATATTGTGAACAAGAACTATATTAAGCATGCACGGAAGGATAACAAGTCATGGAAGCTATGAAGATGAAAGCATACATATCTTGGCACAATCCATGGAACTCAAAGAGTACAAGAATGAAGATGCAAACATCAAGTTCAAAAGCGTCATGGGAATGGGTACTTAAAACTCATGTTTTTACATTTTCATATGATTTAATTTGAGGCTCATATCATAATCTAGAATGACCTTAAAACTCATGCATTTCATGAACATCATTAGGGGACATTCATAGACTTAAAAATATTTTTAAAACCCCAGAAAATATTTTTATAAAAGGGCCAAGAAAGAGAGCAAATTAGTTTTTTTTTTTTTTTTTCACATTATAAAGAAAAATTTCAAGAAATACGAACTCAATGGTCAGTCGCTTGAAGTTGCCACTTCAGAAGACAAAAGTTAACCTCATTTGTTTGAAGAATTTTTTCAGAAGACCGAAAATTAAGTTCAGTCGCCTAAAGAATTTATGGTGAAACATAGAACCTGGCAGAAGCACCTCAGAAGACTGAACTCAGACTTCAGTTGTTTGAACCCGACACTTTAGTCGTCTGAACCCCAAACTTCAGTCATCTAACCCCGTGTCCAAGTTATTTTTTTGAAATTTTAAGGAACTTCAATTGTCCGGGCTTTTGACCTTTGTCGTCTAAACTTGCGGGAAAACTTAAAAATCTAATTTTTAATAAGAGAACTCGCGAGATATTTCTTGATCCAACGATTGAGATCTATTCTAAGGGCAAGATACCTATATATTGAACATCTAAACCCTAGTGCAAAAGCCAAGATCAACAAGAACAAGAACAACGATAAGACTCTAATACAAGAAGAAGAAAATCAAAGCTTGGCAATACGATTGAGCATATTAGCATAGCTTGGGAAATCACACTACTGAGGTTGTGATTGGGATTTCAAATCTTACATTACACGTCTGAGCTAAGGCTACTCTCATCCTCAAAATGTTTTCTTGTGATTATTATACAAGCTTTTTGGTATTGAGGTTTGGTAAATCACACTACTCATTAATAGTTATTCTCATAGAGTTTCTTCATCTAAATTGATTTGCTGATTGATATCTATTTTTCGAAGAGCTTGTCATTGCAAAATCTACTTTTGAATATTTGTTAAAAGGTTGATCTTGAGTGTGCATATAGTAAATCATTTTTGAGAAGATTACCACTTGAGAAGAGCTTTAGTTATTGATTAAATACTTTTGATTCAAGTTAGTTTTCATTCAAAGACTTGATATTTTTAATATTACAAATCTACTTATTTGAATATCTTTAGTGTTTATAACGACATATTATTGAGGGATATTTTCTGAAATATATTACATTAAATTTTTGATCTTTGGAATACATATCGTATATATATTTGCATATTACAAAGATCGTGGTGTGATTGAACATTTGAAAGAAAGTTTTTGATTTAAATCTTTATAATATTCAAGACAAACTTGTTAATAATATCATATTTGATATTTGAGCATCTTGTCTTCAAAGATATTACTTATACAAACATTTTGGAAGATTTGATAAAAAAGAAATTAGTTGAAGCATATATCATTCATTCAACGATTGTATAGTTTCATACATTCTGAGCTTCAAGTTTCATCATATGATTATGTATTAGGAATTTCAATTGTACTCAGTAGCTTTGTTAGAAGCAACATTGAGTGCTTTGTAGATTTAATTGTAATTAAGGTTCGGGTTATGAACCGAGTTTGAGGAGAGAGCTGTATCTTTTGTAAGCAACGAAGTAAAAGGAAGCTATACCTCTTGTAAGTAGAGGATTGTAAGGGAAGCTCTGTCCTAATTTAAGGAGTAGCGATTATAGTGGAATCTTTAAGTGGGTTGCTCAAGGCGAGGACGTAGGCTGGGTTGGCTGAACCTCGTAAAAATTGTGTTTGCATTCTCTTTTCCCTTACTCTTTTTACTTTTTGCACTACATTTCATTACTTGTATTTCATGTATGTTTGTTGAATAATCTCACACTAACTTGATAAGTAATTGGTTAAATTTAGACATAGGGACTAAGTGGTGAATAAGTTTCAAAGAATATTTAAAATACCCAATTCACCCTCCTCTTGGGATTACACCTAAATCAACAATTTTCAGTGTGGGTATCGGGATAGTTGGCTGGATTTTGGAGTGGCCACTGGTGGATTAATGGATCAGGTGGTACTAGTCGAACTATAGTAAATTGCATAACCCATAGGCCAATGGGTAATGTGTTGGCAGTTGTTATTATTGTATCTAAGATAGACATTGTTCTAAATATGCATATTTATAATTTGAAAACTAAATTGGACAAAGTCATAGGTTTGAGTACCGGGTGGAGAGATCATATAGTGTATGGGCCTATACTTTACTCTAACCTCGGGGACTCTCGCTTGTTATGATGCTAAACCATCTATCATAAGAATTATGTCTATATATCTCATATATCACAGTATTGAGAATATGCCTTACATGTATTTGTTTTCAATTGAAATAAATGCATGTGATCACACGCTGATGTAATATCTTCCACCTTACTGAGATGTGTCTCACCCCAATATACAACCCTTATTTCAGGTCGTACAGGAGTTCCTAGTTGCTAGAGGGACTTGGAGGGTTGATTTGATTTTAGCTTACATAAGTCTTTGTATATGTAACAGACTTAGTTCATAACGTTTTTGGGATTGTAAGTACTGATTATGTTTTAAGTATGGATGTATGTTTTTGAGGTTACAGTTAGAAAACTATGGTATGTCTTTTAGATTTTCATATGGATGTTTATATTTTTCGTTGAGCATGAAATTGCATATCAGTATGAAATACCCGTATGTCCTTGTTCAGGGCAGGTCATATATGTATGTCATCAGGGACATGTGTAATAAACAGGCGTAGTAGCACTTTGGGGCCGTATAACGGGCCGGGCATTACAATGGGTACTCTCACTTAAGCTTGTATGGGTGAATGAGAGCAAGTACTTGCACCGCAGAAATAAGACATGAACGACGAACTTGGAACTCTCTTCCATTAAGTGCCACCACTTTTCCCAAAAAAAAAAGAAAAACTTTTTGATATGATTTTAGTTGTTTTCATTTTATTGACAGATGATGAAACCTAGTAACATTTTCAAAATCACCTTCATTTTTTCAAAGATTCTTATTTCAAAAGGAAACTTCCCATTTTGTTGAATCCTGTATCCAACAAAGTATCTTTTGCTTTAAAAATCCATTTTAGTGATTGATTTCAAATCGAAGGTCTTCTCAATCACTGTTAAATGATAGATTTCAATAGTGGATTCTCTCTCAATTAGAATTAAATCTCGAATTTCAATAAGTGGATTTTCCACACTCAATGACCATTAATTCTCTTATTTTAATCTTAGATTTTTAATCTCCATCATCATAAATTTTTGATTTCAATTAATGGATTTTCATCTCAATCACCATTAAATCTTTGATTCTAATCTTGGATTTTAAAATCTTCGTCATCATAAATTCATGATTTTAATTAGGGGATTTTTAGCTCAGTCACTATTAAATCTCCAATTTTAATCTTGAATTTTTAAATCTCTGTCTTCATAAATTTTTAATTTCAATTAGAGGATTTTCAACTCAATCAATTATTGATCTCTGATTTCGAATCTTGGTTTTTAAATCCCAATCAACATAAATTCCCAATTCCAATAGGTGATTTTCAATCAATCATTATTAATCCCCATTAATCCTCGATTCCATTTAGTAAATTTTAGATCAATAATAATTAATCCCTTGATTTCAATCATGGAATTCCAATCTCAACTTCCATTAATTCCTGACCCTAACAATGATTTTAGGAGATTTATTCAATCCTTAATGTTAATTAAGAGATTTCAATGTTGACTTGCATCAAATTCCTGATTTCAAGTCAGATTATGGCTTTATACGGCTTGGGCCTATCACCCAATCCTTCGCTCCATGGATTAAGCCTTAGGATAAAAATCTCTCATTAAAAGACCACTCAACATTATTTCGGGTCAGGTCATCATTCGAATCAAGCACAATTAGGCTCCACAAAGCCCAACAGATACCACCATTACGTCTATCATCAAATTCTCTAATTAAGTTGTTCTTTAAATTTTCATTCATCCAATCCATTCACATCTCAAATAAAGGTTCAAAGATTACCTTACCAAAGGTTCAACTACTTACATGCATATATGACGTTATATATCATCAAGGTAACATTAAGCAGTTCATGCTAGCATGTATATCTCTAATTAAATCAAATTGGAGTACTTTTCCATACAGTTCAACTGTATCAAGGTCCAATTTTAATATCTTATGCTCATGAATGGAGAGTTTCATGCAAAATTGGATTACCATTCAAGCTCACAGTTTCTCGGGCTTTTACCCCTCAAATCCAAATTAAAACACAAAGTCTAAAACACTTCAAAACTTCAAATCACATTGGAAAATGCTCAGTATTTTTTTTTTTTTGGGTATTTTTTTGAGATTTTTCTGCAATTTACAATTTATAAGGATAAAAAATAGAATAAAATAGAAGAAAATGCAATCGAATATTCGAATAAAGGACCAAAAAAACTTAAACCCTAAGAAAAAACCCTCTAAAAATTTAACGCAATAAATTACCCAAAAACTAAGAAGAAAACCCAATTTTGAATTAGAGAAAAATAAATTAAAGAGAATACAAAATAAAAAATAGATAAATAAAATAGATTAAGAAAATGCTTTAAAATAAAAAATGAATAACTACCATCAACTACCAACCAATACTTGGCAATGTCGTTGCTTGACATGTGACATCATGGGATGCATGACATGCCTAAATTTTCTAGCCAATCACAAGAAGACACCCTTTAAAAAAAAAAAAAAAAAATTTGCTGGGGTTGGTTGACCGCTTGTATGAGCTGATCGACTGCTTATTGGGACAGTAAGATGAAAATGGTGGAAAAGGAATCAGTCAACCATCAAAAGTGGTTGGTTAACCGTCTCAATTGACTTTTCTTCCTTCTTTTTTCTTTTTTTTTCTTCAATTTTTGCCTTAACTTTTTCATATGTTCAACTTGGTCTTTGTCTCGTGGGGTAAAAAACAAAAAATGACTATCGATAGATGTGTACAAATGATCTTATGATTCTCACTATTGGAAAATTAATGGAATCCCTTATAGGCATTGTGTTACTGTTATGTGAGATGATGAAGTTGGAGGAATATACCCACCTGTTTCATCACAAAGGATATATTTTAAGGACATATAACCAAATCATTAATCCTTTGCCTAATGGAAAGTCAACGACCCAATGCACTTGGAGACTATATACAACCACCACCACAAAATATACTTTTGTGTAGATGAAAGAAAAATCAAATTAGGGAACATTAGGAAGTTTTCACTAAGAATAAGACAAAAACAAGCATCAATATCAAATGTATTTATTGTAAACAACTAGGCCACAAAAAAAAAAAAAGAGCTGCCAAAGGACTTTAATTAGGAGTAATAAGATTACTCATAGTGCTAAAGGCTAAAGACTCAGAATAGTAAGGAACACAAGAACTACAAGTATGGTATGTTACATGCAATCTTTATTTGTCTCAATGCATGCAATTTTTGCTCTTTGTTTTGTTTTATCATAACATTGAGTTATATTTTTCCTTTAATTGTTATTTTAAGTTCTTTAGTTGTTCTTTGTAAATTCCCTTGGGATAAAAATGTCTCAAAATTTGAGTCATTATATTATTTTTTTTAAATAAAATAATAATATTTCTTTCATTTTCATTAATTTTTTTATTATTATAATAATTTATTATTGCAAATATAATAATAATGTGTAACATTTACACATGTAGGAGCATAAGAATATGAGTAGACTTAAAATAAACATTGGATTATGTTGTAGTTAATGAGAATTATATTAACTTATGGTGTATTATATAGCGAATACTTTTATTCAATAGAATAGCAATTTTTGTTTAATGATTAAATATTTAAGATGATTTGATGAACTATTTTCCAGTAGAATTTTTTTTTTTTTTTTACTTTATAGGCAATTATATTCTACAAGTCTTTTAATTTTGAATTTTGTAGAAGTGTGATAAGGAGAAATCTAAATAGTCAACACTTATTTTGCAAAAAACAAATTAACATTACTTGGACTTTGAAAAAATAAAAATAAAAAAGCACACAATGCTTTGAACCAAAACAAAAATGTTCATAGCTATTTATAGGACGTCCCAACAATTAGAGCTTGGACTAAGTTTTAGAACTAGAATTTGGATTTAGTCGGAACATGCACTAGCTTGCTCTAGTTAGTATCACAACATTGAAGATCTTGTGACATAACGAAGAATATTAACCAATTGGGGTCTCTTTACCTTCTGGTGGTTGGGACCTCTAAGCTTCTTACTTTTATCAGAATTTCATGAAGTTCAATTAATCAACGATTAACTATAACATAAATGTAATCAACACTTTATGTAGAGATCATCAATCTAGTCATCCCCCATCATGTATAAAATATGTTCCACCGCGACACCTCTCTTTTCAACCCAAACGATCATATAACCATGTTATAAAATAGCCGAAAAAAATAAGTTTCTGAAATTGTGGTGTCGCTATTTTGAAGGCAATTGTGCTTAATTGTACGTGCTTATTGCAATAGTTTAATTGTTATACGACTTTTGATAAATTAACCTATATACATGAATTAACTAAAATTTTAATAAATAATACAAAAAAAAATAGGGAACATTGGTGGTTGACGGGGAATTCCAGGAAATACATACAAAGAAAAAAGTTGTGAAATGCGCAAGTTATATTAAGGGATAAAAAGGCAACTAGGGCCTTGATCTATTTTTTTTTCCTTCTAAATTAGAAAATAACTATATTGAATTTAATTGTACCATTTTAAGTTCATAGAAAATATTGAAAGTTAATAGAGATATTTAGGAATTTGAAAGACTAATCCAAATGTTGCATTAAGTTAAATTCCTTTATCTATTAGTAAAAAAGTAGTCATCTTATCCACACAAAGTCCATCATGACTACATAACTTTTCATGTTTATTTTATTATGTTTACTCTTTCTTCTCATGCATTATCACTATTTCTCTTATTTTCTTAAAGAATAAACTAGTAGCACAAAAGTTGAATCTTGTTAGTCCTGTAGGTGACAAGTTTTATAATGACAATAATGCCCTAAAAAACACATTCACTTATATTGTAACTCCCATGGTATCCTTGGCTGATGAAAGGTTGTTTGACAATTTAGTTCTCACCTCGAAGTTACCTTCCTAATCTCTCTCTCTCTCTCTCTCTCTCTCTCTCTCTCACACACACACACACACATACACACATTTTATGTCACTCTTTTTGAACCATTGACTCATACCAATTTCAGTCCTTACACTTGGTGACACACCATGATGGATCCTTCTTCCCTTTTCCCACATCTTCTCATTTGGGTGCAGTGTGATATTCTAATCCATCTATTGCAGTTGAAGGTTATATATCCTCTATATTTTGATAGTATGTTTCCTTTATTTGGCTTAAAGTAATTGTTTTAATTATGCTATTTTTATTCTTTTCATTTCTCCTTGAAATACTTGTAAGTGGGAACCTTTAATGAGCTAGTGTTGTGCAGGAAAAGTCATAGTTTATTGTACATGATTTTTCATGTTTATTTATTCTGCTTACAATTTCCTCTTATGCATTATCACTATTTCTGTCATTTGTCTAAAGAATAAACTAATGTAAATATGTCCTTATATACATGTTTCAGTTATGAGATCGTTTGATATGTTTGTATTCAATTTAGAATTTTGACACCCCTACTATCGTTTAAACAAGTTAATTTGTTATTGATAATTTTTATAAAATGCGATTTGATTATAATAGTAACGCAATTATGAATTTTTCTTAGCTTTTCAATTAAGAACTATAAGGGACGCCAAGGAAAATGGATAGAAATATAAACTTACAAAATTAAGCAGAATATTGAAATGGATTACTATAACTTGATTTATTGGCATCAATCATTTAAGGTGAGAGAAGCTTATGCGCATTGGTGCTCAAATTTTTCATATCGTTTTATATATAAACCTTGGCTAAAGGTTGTCATGTTCTCTACCTCAAAAATGAATGTGCAACTTTGTTAGCTTTGGTGCAATTTCAAAAGAGGGGGGGGGGTGAATTGGAGATTTAAAAATATATCACAAGGTCAACTAGTCTAGCAGTAGTAATACACAACTTAGGGTCAGTCTATGCAATCATAAATAAAACATACATATGTGGTAATATAAAGTGCGGAAAAAATAAATTGCACACGAGATATGTTAACGAGGTTCGGTCAAAGTGCCTACGTCCCTGCCATGACTCACCAGCACAAGGATTCCACTACGGCTCACTTAACGAGTGGAACGACACCATTTACAATCAGGTCAGGATGGTGCACCTAACTTTCCTAATTTGGTCTAAGCCAATCCGGGACTATTCCATAGGGTTAGTCTCCCTCTTCAGGCTCATGCCTGGAATACAACAAATGTATATAGATTTGCATACACGGAAATATGCTTCTCAAACAAGCAGATATATACCATAGTATAACTCAAATAATAATGCAAGCACAAATGATAGAAAATATGCTCAGTGCTTAATGATGTGTGCTAAACACTCAATCTAGTGTAGATAAGCAATCAAGATCTAGAGTGTATTTCTAAGCAAACTTTGAACCATAGTATGAAATATCACAATATCAGTTTAGGGTTTCAAAAGATGCTAGAAAGATGATTCAAACAACCTCAATAATATGTTCTCAATATACCAAGCACAAGAGATGTTTGAATGCAAACTTAAGAAAATATTTTGCGCACAAAAACAAGGGCTAAGGTATCTTGCAATATCAATGCAAGCACCCACAAGCCACTAAGTTTTCCAACACAAGATTTATTAGATAAAATTAGTGGGAGAACTTAAGCTTAAGTCTCAATATCAAAATCAATCAATAAATTACATAAATGAGAGTATTAAGCAATATGGAATAAAACACAAGCACTCTTAGCACACTCACAACACTTGGATAATCAAAGAAGTTGAAGCTTTTGAGTGTATGAGAGTAATATAAGCAAAAGTAAGATTTGGAAATTTGAGAGAATTTGGCCTTAATGATTTTGCTAATCCTTGCTAATTTTTGCAAATGAACTTGTATATATAAGCAAGGACAATTTTATGACCGTTGGGGACTTAATGAGCATTATTAAAAAGATTTTAAACAAGTTTAATATTTTAACCTAGTTTAACCCCCTTTTATCTCGGTTAAAAATAAAACCAACCCGAGAGTTTCGGGTGCCCGAGCTTAAGTTCATCCGACTGAATAGACACAACAAAAAAAAGTTATTTTCATGGTTAGGGTGCCTGAAATAATGTTCAGTTTGCTAAATGAGGCGATTCCTAAAAAAAAAAAACAGTGTTTCGGTTACCCGGTATGAAATTTGGAATGCCAAACTCATAAGTTCGGTCGCCCTAGGCTATTTTGAACGTGATGTTTTGGCTATCAAGTTGGTGGGAAAGTTCTTGAAAGAGGTTTAGTTGACCGTGGATGATACGTGTATTTTAGTTTGGTTTGCCGAACTTAGGTCAACATGTTGACCGGTCCACGGTTCGGGCGCCTGAGGTGTTTAGAACACCAAGGGTTCGGTCGCCCGACCACTCACAAAATTTTCCCTTTCAGTCCAATTATACTCCAATTAATTCTCCTGATAAATTATGTGACATTGGGGACTTAGTGCACTATGTGTAGGAACCTAAAGTCTAACTAAGGTCATTTGAGCATACCTTGCTACCATGCATGATGCAAATTATTACAAGCCTTATTGAGGAATAGTCCATAATTAAATTATAGCCCAGAATGAAGAATATAAAAATAATTACAATACAACACAATTTTCTTCATTCTTCTGCGTGATCACCATACGCCATCATGATGTAACTTTCTATTCAAATACACGCGTAGGGTGAACTTGCATGCAAGCTCATGACAAACGTCAGTATCAAATGTATTTGTCATTATCAAAATCGGAATATGACCAACTAGGTCAACAATCTCCCTCTTTTTGATGACGACAAATACTTTATGCAAAAGTGGGTACAGCCAAGAAAGGCTCCCCCTGAGTATATGCATAAAGAGAATTAAAGCTCAATTTAAATTTAATTTAAATTTATCAATGTACTCAATTTTGCATTTTCTCTCCCTTTTGGCAACAACAAAAAGGACTAAGAAATATAACATAAAGGCAAAAATCATTTAGATACGAAAGATAAGTTGGGAAGATTTTTAAAAAATTCGGTAGTATACCATTTGAATATAGAGCATTTTCCAAAATACATTTGTACCTAAGTGACCTGTTTTGAGTTAAACAAACAATATATAACAATTTACATCCAACAACTCAAATAGTTCAGTATTAATCGTGTCGAAGAAATAAAATGATCATTTAACACAAAATGATACCACTTGTTAATTGTTACCACTTGTTAGAAAAATATGTATTCCCACAAGATATAAGGTAAAAAGAGATATAAGATGAATTTAATGTTTCAGAGCCGTATATATCAAGGTGAAGTGGCTCCCCCTAAGACTATGTATTCTCTTTAAACTTATACCTTGAACAAGATACACAAGTAATTTAAAGAGCTTTTAAATATACTGCATCACAAAAGATTAACTTTTAGGATCAGTTTAGCACATATGATTTTAAAAAGAAATTCCCCCTTTAAAAAAAAACTGACACCAATTGTTGTCTTGGAGATAAAGTTTGCCAAAAAACATAGTGAATTTCAGTTTAGCAAATAGAGTGAAGTGAACTAGAACCGGATCATATCAAAATTGTCCATGATGCACAAAGATAATGTTCTAGGAGCACAACCTAAGTTTTAAAATATTCAGTATTTATAAAAGTATAGGATATGTGCAGTGATTTTGAAAAATTTCGGTAGCATTTTGTCTAAAAATGTGACTTATCCCATAAACACCTACCAATTTCAAAACCTTTAAATGTGTATGCACAAGCTTCAGATGATTCAAATTTAAATTTAACTAAGTGTAGACATTTTAAAATCTAAACTAGAATTTACATGCACATCCATTATCATTTTACAAAACGTTTGAATATTTCAAGAAAATGTCTACCAAAAATCCGATAGCATGTTGTCTGTAAACAGGACATTTCCCATATTAACCTGGACAAAAAGTTCTCAAGCAAACAGTATATCACATAGTTTTGAGCATGCAAGAACCTAATATATCTACCATAAGACAATTTCACATCAACTGCATTCGCCATGTAGGAGACTTTCAATCAGGCAATCATATACGTATATAAGCATGCAAGCCAATGAACATCAGATATGTATATAAAAGTATAAGCAAAATGACAATCACCACAAGATAGTATCTGTATGTATCTGTGTATGTGTGTGGTGAGTGTGTACAACCGAAAAACAAAATAAAAAGTTGTTTTAGGTATTACAAACCCAAATGTAAATGTATGGAAATAAAGCATAAGATAGATCAAATATAAAGCAACTGAACTCCAAGGACTCCTTTAAGTCTCACCATCATCGTGCTCGTTGTCCTCATCACCACTCACCTTCATCTGATCCTCACGAATGTCCTCATCATTCCTCTCTCTTAGGCGCTCACCAAGGATATGGAAGTTCGCCCACACATCGGACTGGAACTCTATGAACTCGCCATAGAGAGCATCAAGCCTGGCCTGGGAGGAGGACGCCTACTTTGTTATGGAGGTCTTAAACTCCTCAAATGATGCAGTGAGACCGGTGATGACTGTCATGATCTCGATGTTTGATGGCATATGGGGCTCCTCCTGTGGAACCTCTTGAGCCTTTGGACCTCTCTCAGAAATAGTAGGCAACCATATGTTGCTAGCGAGCTCGTACCCCATCAACTTCAGAGTGGTGGAGGAGAAGACGTCTGTGCTCTTGATCTTCTTTAGCACTACAAATGGAGTCTTTGTCTCTCTCTCTGACAAACATCCTAGATAGAATGCCTCCATATGGCAGTATGATCCTCTTCCCTACAATCTTCATGAACATCCACCTGAGGATTAGTCTAGGAAGATCTAGCTTCTTCCTTGTGAATAAACACCACATGACGAAGCAGCCTAAGTACGATACATGATCCTTAGACCTTGACTTCGGCAAGATATTATATGAAATCAAGTGGTGTACCACCTTTGCCTCCAGAGTCAATGATCTGTAACTAAGTGTGTGTGCGAGATCTATAACAGGATGAGACATCACAAGATTCATGAAAGTGCTCACAGTGAAGTCCTGCTCATTGATCTAGGTCGAGGTGGAGTCAAGATAGTCGAAGTTACCCCTCTGGATATCAAACACCTCTACCAGGTATGCATCATCGAACCGAATGTCCACCTCAAACACCCTAGAGTAGCAACCCTGGTCATCCAACCCAATGTTGGCATAGAATAGCCTTACAAGTATGGGGTAGATCCCCCTAGGTTGGAAGCTCACAAACTCATACCATCCCTGGTATTTGAACATGTCTAACACATTATTAAAATACGTCTGCATAAATTGAATGTCCAGAACCTTACCGAGAATGGGATCCTTGCGCCGGAAGACCTTATCATACTTGATCCGTCTTTCAGGCGTACGAAACCATTACTCAAGAGCAATGCCTGCCTCCGCGTGTCTTTGATCTCTGGGCATGGTGGGAAGAAGTTTTATAAAAGGTACTAGGCTAGGAACGAAGATGGAGTGGCTAGAAGAGAGGAAAACCGGAGGAGCTCTCAAGAATGGAGTGAAAATGAAGCTATTCACACCAGTAAATATATATACACAATGCAGTTCGGGTGCCTAAATCAAGATTCGATTGCTCGAACTGTAATGATTACCCTAGACACTGAGTTTGTTCGGCTGACCGAACACAGCTTCAGTTGGCTAAATTTCAAGCGTCTTTTTAGTTTTCCAATGCTCGGTAGCCCAAACTCAATTTGTTCATTAGAGTTCGATTGGCTGAAATACTAATTCAGTTACCTGAATATATATTCGGTTACCCGAACCATGTTTGGTTTCCCGAATGGTTTTGACCTAAAAAGTTTAGCAACTTGAGTAAGGTCAACACGCTGATCAACATTCCAAGTTCGGTCGCCCGAAGAGTATAAGTTGAAATGGTTCAGCAACCCGAACTTGGTCAACACTTTTTCTTTTGACCTTTTCTCATATGGTAGGGCTCCCTATGATTTAAATATTAGACCTAAGGCTTATGGAGTCTTCCTAACCTATCCTATTGACACTAAGGAACATTTTCGGGTCAAGAAAGGATGGGTTCGGATTTTTATTTCACTCTCCACACTTGTTTCATTTTGACCCCTTTCCTTTTGAACTCACAATCAAACTTGGTATGTCTCTTCTTTTTACACAACGCACAGTAGATATGGGTATAACAAACTAGAGGAGGTATTAGCTGTAAAGACCCGAAAAATTAAAATGATTGAAATAAAAAAAAAATATACATATATATATAATAGATAAAATAATAAATAAATAAATAAAAGGAATGACATGGGAAAAAGAAAAAAAAAGAATTAAAAAAAATAAAAAAAATTAAATTAAGATGAATTAAATAATTAGTTGTTAAATTAAACATTATTACATTGGATTTAAAAAAAAAAAAATTAAAATTATATATATATATATATAAAAGGTTAACTTCCTGCAACAAAAGCTTCAGGAAGAAGATTCTGCAGAGGAAGGTTCATGCCAACCCCCCCTCCCCCTGAGTTTTTTCTTGCGCATCCGTCTCCGTCTCTCAATTTCTCGGCGGATTTGCAGTGGATTAGGAAACGAAAGGTGCCATTAGATTCCTGGTTCTGCTGCCGACATTTCTACTGGAGCAGATTTGTCGTGGGAATGGCTTAGACACTGCTCCTGGGGAAAAGTAACTTTTCCCCATATTCCCAATTTCTCTGTAAATATGCGGTTAGATCGACCATTGGGTACCACCACATGGTCCTAATCATGGTTGTCGTTATGTTGACGTAGGTAAACTTCCAATTGGGGTTTTCTACGCCCCACTCCAAAGCGAGAGTGGGATTTGAAAAATTTGGCAATTTGGGTATATTTGCGGGTATAACTATTTATTTGAGAATTATGGCCTTAGGAAATATTTAAATAGTATTTTATTTAGAATTAATTTAATGGAACTAGGAATTTAATTTCAGGATCCAGGTGAGCATCGCAGGCATCTTTTCGGGGTCCCTATTGGCGTAGTTCAAGAAATTAAGGGGAAATTATATATTAAATCAGATTTTATAAAATTAAAGGTAATAATTTATGTTATATTATATGTATGTTTTTGTGTGAATTATTAAAATGCTAACCATGTAAAACTATGATTTCTGAGCCTAAGACCACTTATTTAGTTATGTATTTGTGGAAATGAACTGAATAAAGTGGAAAGAATTTTCTGGATAATTATATAAGAAATGAAAATTATATTTTCAGTAATTAAATGCTAAACGTGGGTTAACCTATTTTACAGGAATATGTATGAATTTTACTGTTAATTGTGTGGCATGAGATTCTGTGTAAATATATGTTAAATGTATGAGATGCAGGTTAAGTAAGTAAGACATTATGAATAAAATGTGATATGGACAATGTTGCCTGTGTATGTTAAATGCAACCATGTAAACGTAAGACATCTGAAAGATAGACATATTTGCAGATTCTAACGCATTTCTATATGGACTAACAAATGATAGCTAAAGAGCAGCTGTAGTATGAAGGAATGAAATGAAAATGTTATGCAATGAAATGATAATAGAATGACAATGCAATGAAATGAAATGTAAAACATGAATGATACAAATGGAAAAGAGTCACTTAAAGTGAAACACAATGAAATGTTAAGTTATGAACATAAAAGGATGTGAATGATTGAATAATGATAGAAATAATGATGTATTATGATATTAGAGGTATGTATGTATGTAAAACATGTTATGATTGGGTGAGACGTATCTTTCGCCTGAGGGTTTGCTGAGTAAGGTGAGTGCACTAGTAGCTTCAGATGTGGCAGTAGCTGCTTACGTACTAGGGCAGAGGGAACCTACTTGTATGGGTGGGTAGATTTCCTTATCATTAGGGCCTTTACCAGTAAACTATTGTTGAATTGTGTGAGTACGAGATTAATCTAACACTTGAGGGCTTATTGAGTAAGATGAGTGCTCTGGTATGTTTTAATTGTGACCTTAGGGTTACCTAAGTATTAGAGCAAAGGGGTGCTACTTGTATGGGCGGGTAATCACCTCTATCCTTGGGTAATCTTGTGGGTAAATCTCTGCATGTGATTGTTTAGGTTCATAAAATGGTTTTAATGTTATGATAATGATTTGCAAATATATTTAAAATGATATCTATATACCTCATGTTAGCCACGCGTTGTGTTTAATATATTATTTCTTCCCTTACTAAGATATGTCTCACCCGAATATGAATTTATCTTTTTCAAGATTTTCTCGAGATCGAGCTTAGAGAGTTCGAGGTTTTTATAGTATTATTGGGAAATAGAA
Source organism: Malania oleifera (assembly GCF_029873635.1). Taxonomy (NCBI): domain Eukaryota; kingdom Viridiplantae; phylum Streptophyta; class Magnoliopsida; order Santalales; family Ximeniaceae; genus Malania; species Malania oleifera. Next base: position 104,699,013 of record NC_080418.1, on the reverse strand, counting down.
AAAGAAAAGGGTATATTTCTATGTTAATTTTGAGATGTATATGTTATGTTTTATGTTTTGTATTTTAAGTCTTCTAGATATTATGAAAGGTTGTGAAACATACTGGTATTATGAATACTAATTAATGTTTGGAGATATGTATATATTTGAATACAGGTGGATGATTAATTTATTATGGTTGATAGATGGATTTAGAAAACTCTGGTATTATATAATTGGGAGATTATATTTATGTTTCCCACTGCGTATATACTGATTATGGATTATCAGGGATTTTATCAGGTATAACGCGCCGGACCCGGGTTTAAGGATTCGGGACGTTACATTATGGTATCAGAGCAATGTCCAGCTGGAAGTGTGATTAATTTCACATCGTCTAAATATGGAAATGTTAAAATATTAGGTTAGAGATGATTTATACCAGAGTATAGGAAATAGTTAGGATAATGATGGTAGATGGATATGTTAGGTTAGGTGTTGAGAAGTAGGTATGGAGTAGCGAAGTATAGGATTTTGTCTTATAGTTTGGAGGCAGAAATCTCTTGGCAGACTTCTGTGATTTTTTTGATTCAGTCGACGGTTTTAGAAAACCATGGTAAATCCATTGATGGTGATGTTTCTTAGCCATGGGACTGGTCCTTATATGAAGAACTTGGATGTGTGTTGGATTTAAAGTGTATAATTGTATTGTTGAGATTATGATGTGGGATATGGTAAATCGTAGAATTATGGGAATGAAAGATCAGGTAACAAATTTCAAGGACAAAATTTCTTAAGGAGGAGAGAATGTAAAAACCCAAAAAATTAAAATGATTGAAATAATATATATATATATATATATAATAGATAAAATAATAAATAAATAAATAAAAGGAATGGCTTAGGAAAAAGAAAAAAAAAAGAATTAAAAAAAAACAAAAAAATAAAAGAAATTAAATTAATATAAATTAAATAATTAAATAATTGGTTGTTAAATTAAACATTATTGCATTGGATTTTAAAAAAAAACTAATTAAAATTATATATATAGGTAAGTTAATATATATATAAAAGGTTAACTTCTTGAAGCAAAAGCTTTAGGAAGAAGACTCTGCAGAGGAAGGTTCACGCCAAGCCCCCCTCCCCCTGAGTTTTTTTCTGCGCGTCCGTCTTCGTCTCTCTCCCTCTCTTAATTTCTTGGCGAATTTGTAGCGGATCAGGAAACGGAAGGTGCCATTGGATTCCTAGTTCTGCTGCCGACATTTCTACTGGAGCAGATTTGTCATGGGAACGGCTTAGGCACTGCTCCTGAGGAAATGTAACTTTTTCCCATATTCCCAATTTCTCTGTAAATATGCGGTTAAATCGACGATTGGGTACCACCACGTGGTCTTAATCATGGTTGTCATCATGTTGACGTACGTAAACTTCCAATTGGGGTTTTCTACGCCCTACTCCAAAGTGAGAGTGAGATTTGGAAAATTTGGTATATTTGCGGGTATAACTATTTATTTGGGAATTATGGTCCTAGGAAATATTTAAATAGTATTTTATTTCGAATTAATTTAATGGAACTAGGAATTTAATTTCAAGGTCCGGGTGAGCGTCGCAGGCATATTTTTGGGGTCCCTATTTGCGTAGTTCAAAAAATCAAGTAAAGGGAAATTATATATTAAATCAGATTTTATAAAATTAAAGGTAATAATTTATGTTATATTATATGTATGTTTTGGTGTGAATTATTAAAATGCCAACCATGTAAAAGTATGATTTCTGAGCCTATGACCACTTATTTAGTTATGTATTTGTGGAAATGAATTGAACAAAGTGGAAAGAATTTTCTAGATAATTATGTAAGAAATGAAAATTATATTTTCAGTAATTAAATGCTAAATGTGGGTTGGCCTATTTTACCAAAATATGTATGAATTTTACTGTTAAATTATGTGACATGAGATTTTGTGTAAATATATGTTAAATGTATGAGATGCAGGCTAAGTAAGTAAGACATTATGAATAAAATGTGATATGAACAATGTTGCCTATATATGTTAAATGCAACCATGTAAACGTAAGACATATGAAAGATAGCCATATTAGTAGATTCTAACGCATTTCTATGTGGACTAACAAATGATGGCTAAAGAGCAGCTGTAGTACGAAGGAATGAAATGGAAATGTTATGCAATGAAATGACAATGTAATGAAATGAAATGTGAAATGTGAATGATACAAATAGAAAAGAGTCACTTAAAGTGAAACACAATGAAATGTTAAGTTATGAACATGAAAGGATGTAAATGATTGAATAATGATAGAAAAAATGATGTATTATGATATTAGAAGTATGTATGTATGTAGAACATGTTGCGATTGGGTGAGGCGTACCTTTCGCCTGAGGGCTTGCTGAGTAAGGTGAGTGCACTAGTAGCTTTAGATGTGGCTGTAGCCACATACATACTAGGGCAGAGGGAACCTTTTTGTATGGGTGGGTAGATTTCCCTATCCTTAGGGCCTTTACCGGTAAACTATTATTGAATTGTGTAAGTACAAGATTAATCTAACACTTGAGGGCTTACTTAGTAAGGTGAGTGCTCTGGTATATTTTAATTGTAACCTTAGGGTTATCTAAGTATCAGAGTAGAGGAGTGCTACTTGTATGGGCGAGTAATCACCCCTATCCTTGGGTAATCTCATGGGTAAATCTCTGCATGTGATTTTTTAGGTTCAGAAAATGGTTTTAATGTTATGATAATGATTTGCAAATGTATTTAAAATGATTTCTATATACCTCATGTTAGCCACACGTTGTGTTTAATATGTTGTTTCTTCCCTTACTAAGATGTGTCTCACCTGAATATGAATTTATCTTTTTTAGGGTTTCCTCGAGATCGAGTTTAGAGAGCTCGAGGTTTTTATAACATTATTGGGAAATAGAAAAAGAAAAGGATATATTTCTATGTTAATTTTGAGATGTATATGTTACGTTTTATGTTTTGTATTTTAAGTCTTCTAGATATTATGAAAGGTTGTGAAACATACTAGTATTATGAATACTGAATAATGTTTGGAGATATGTATATATTTGAATACAGGTGGATGATTAATTTATTATGGTTGATAGATGGATTTAGAAAACTTTGGTATTATATAATTGAGAGGTTATATTTATGTTTTCTGCTGCGTATATGTTTATTATGGATTATCAGAGATTTTATAAGGTATAACGCGTCGGATCCGGGTTTAAGGGTTCGAGGCGTTACACTAGCATAACAATTAGATTCTCTCACAAAGTACCCCATATACACATTTTTCTTCTTTCTATTTCTAATTCCGTTGTATCCTATACCTTCCCTATTTAAGGTCATCTTTTGTGATCCTAACAACTTATCCAAGTTCTCCTTCCCTCTAGTGAATGTGTGGATGATCTTAGACTGGTCTTCTATTTTCTTCTCTAGTTCTTGCATTTTTAAGTTTTTATGACCATTGCAAACATCTTGTAATTTAATAAACTCTTTAGTCATTCTGTTTGCTTTTTGTTCAAGTTTTGCAATAAGAAGATCTTTATTATTATTATTATTATTATTATTATTATTATTATTATTATTATTATTATTATTATTATTATTATTATTATCATCATTTGATGCTTGAGATCTTACTGCATTCAATTCCTTCTCTAACTTTTCATTCTTGTTTACTAATTGTTTAATCTTTAAATCACTTTCCTTTTCAACAAGAACTTTTGATTCACATTCTTTCATACATGCTTCATATTTGTTCTTCAAAATAGTATATTTCTTTTTAGATTTAACAAGTAACTTATGAATTTTGACATATTCAATTTGCAGTTCTTCATAAGTAGGCATGCTTTAACTATCAGTACTATCACATGATTCAGTATCAGATGCATCATTCAAACCATCACAAGAATCATTTTCAGATTTATCTAATAAAATGGAAGGAGTCGAGATTACCTCATCATTAGTCAAAGCAACAAAGCATGGGTTACCTCCTTCAAGATCCATAGAGCTTGAGTCACTTTGCATGGATGCTCCATATCTCCTCTTAAGTTCATCCCAGATCTCTTTAGCACTTTTACATGTCATAACCTCACAAAGAATATCAGAATCTAAAGCATGCAGCAAGGTATTCATGGCATCAAAATTCACTTGCACTAAGTTTCTATCATTATCATTCAACTCAAATTCAGATTTAGGAACATCATCACAATCAACGATTTTTACAGGCACAATATCACCCTGATCCATAACTTTCCAGAACCTCTAGTTTAAAGCTTTCACAAATACAGTCATTCTAAATTTCCAAAAAGCATAGTTTTCACCACAAAATACTAGAGGGTTCATGACCAACCTTCCATCATATGAAGGGGATGCACTAACACGAGCCATTATGATCTTTTACTAAATAACGTGTAAGTCTAAGTGATGAGACTTTGATACCGATTGTTAGCTTTGGGGCAATCTTAAGAGGAGGGTTGAATTGGAGATTTAAAAACTTATCCCTAGGTCAACCAGTCTAGCAGCAGTAATACACAACCTAGGGTCAGTCTATGCAATCATAAATAAAACATACACGTGCAGTAATATAAAGTGCGGAAAAAATAAATAGCATTCGCGATATGTTATCGAGGTTCGGCTAAAGTGCCTATATCCTTGCCTTGGCTCGCTAGCACAAGGATTCCACTACGACTCACTTAATGGGTGGAGCGGCACTGTTTACAACCAGGTCAATTCATGGGGCTGACCTCAATCTACAAACGCACCTTACCAGGATGGTGCACCTAACTTTCCTAACCGGGTCTAAGCCAATCTGGAACTATTCCACAAGGCTAGTCTCCCTTTTCAGGCCCACGCTTGGAATACAACAAATGTATATAGATTTGCGTACACGGAAATATGCTTTTCAAACAAGCAGATATGTACCACAGTATAACTCAAATAAAAATGCAAGCATGAATGATAGTAAATATGCTCAGTGCTTAATGATGTGTGTTAAACACTTAATCTAGTGTAGATAAGCAATCAAGATCTAGAGTGTATTTCTAAGCAAACTTTGAACCACAGTATGAAATATAACAATATCAGTTTAGGATTTCAAAAGATGCTAGCAAGATGATTCAAACAACCTCAATAATATGTTCTTAATATACCAAGCACAAGAGATGTTTGAATGCAAGCTTAAGAAAATATTTTGCACACAAAAATAAGGGCTAAGGTATCTTGCAATATCAATGCAAGCACCCACAAGCCACTAAGTTTTCCAACACAAGATTTATTAGATAAAATTAGTGGGAGAACTTAAGTTTAACTCTCAATATCAAAATTAATCAATAAACCACACAAATAAGAGTATTAAGCAATATGAAATAAAGCACAAACACTCTTAGCACACTCACAACACTTGGATAATCAAAGAAGTTGAAGCTTTTGAGTGTATGGGAGTAGTATAAGCCAAAATAAGATTTGGAAATTTGAGAGAATTTGGCCTTAATGATTTTGCTAATCCTTGCTAATTTTTGCAAATGAACTTGTATATATAGGCAAGGGAAATTTTATGACCATTGGGGACTTAATGGGCATTGTTAAAAAGATTTTAAACAAGTTTAATATTTTAACCCGATTTAATCCCTTTTTATCTCGGTTAAAAATAAAACCAACCCGAGAGTTTCGGGTGCCCGAGCCTAAGTTTAGCCGATCCAATAGACACAGCAAGAAAAGTTATTTTCATGGTTTAGGTGCCTGAAATAATGTTCGGCTTACTGAATGAGGCGATTCCTCAAAAAACCCGATCTGAAGTTTGGTATGCCGAACTCATAATTTCGGTCGCCCGAGGCTATTTTGAACGTGATATTCGGGCTGCCGAGTTGGTGGGAAAGTTCCTGACATAGGCTCAGTCGACCGTAGACGATACGTGTATTTTAGTTCGATTTGCCGAACTTAGGTCAACATGTTAATCGGTCCATGATTCGGGGCACCCGAGATACTTTGAACACAGGGTTTGGTCACCCGACCATTCACAAAATTTTCCCTTTCAGTCCAATTGTACTCTAGTTAATTCCCCTGATAAATTATGTGATATTGGGTACATAGTGCATTATGTGTAGGAACCTTAAGTCCAACTAAGGTCATTTGAGCATACCTACCTACCATGTATGATGCAGATTATTACAAGTCATATTAAGGTATAGTCCATAATTAAATTATAGTCTAGAATGAAGAATATACAAATAATTACAAATACAACACAATTTTCTTCATTCTTTTGCGTGATCACCGTACGCCATCATGATGTAGCATTCTATTCAAATACACGCGTACGGTGAACCTGCATGCAAGCTCATGACAAAGTTCAGTACCAAATGTATTAGTCATTGTCAAAACTGGGATATGACCAACTAGGTCAACAAACTTCCTTCTCATCCCATAAACTTTGGTATTTTCTATTATTGACAATGGAATGAATTGTAAAATATCATTTTTAGTATGTTGGGTGTAGTTGATTGTTTATTGTCAGTGAAGGAAAGGGTGCTCTTGTGGATGGTTTGAATTGATTGCATTTCTCACAAGTTCTTGTTTCTTTTTCTATTTTTTTTTCGGAGAATTACTATTACATAGGTTTACTATAGATGATGCAATTTCCATTTTCTTGACTCCTAGTTATTTGGCCGTTTGGAATGGTTACCTTGCCCTTTGGAATTACAATGTGGTTTCTATTGATGGAACCTTTTTTAGGACCATTTCCCTTATAAAAGTTTTGCTCCTTTGCCTTGTGTACACACCCAATTTGTCTGTGCCCACTTTGAGCCCTCAAGGACACTTGTTAGTGTCTCTTTACCCCTTTTAAGGGGTTTGTGAACCTAATTTCTTTTAATAAGGCCTCTTGGCCATTTTCTTTACATTTTTGCATCATTTTTATTTCTAGTAGATTAGGTTCTTTCAAATTGAATAAAATTTTCAAAACTCCATTATTATTTTCCTTTTAAGTCTTAAGAAATTACAAAATAAAAAAAAAATGTTCTTCTTTGAGTACCAAAAGAAAACTCTTCCTCCACTTTATTTTCATTTTCTTCCCTATCTTTTGGTAGTTTCTCAAACTTTTTAGGGTCTTTCCATATTCAGTCTCCCTCAAATCCTTACTTTTGCACTTATCCTCTCATTTCACTAAAAATTAAAAACAAAAGGGGTCTTGACCTTCACCATGTGCATTTGCTTCACCTTTTCCTTCTCACAATGCAATTTTCATAACTCAACACATCTATATGGGGTCTAAATATCACAAAACCAACACAAAATCAACTAGCTCCATCTTCATGACACTTTCACTTGCAAAACATGCACAAAGTCATTTATTTTCAATCACAAAAACTCACACAAAATACAAAAGCACAATGAATTCACATAAACGTTCAAACTCAAAGCAATAAAATCTAAAAACTTTAGACTTTAGCTTACAAACAAATCCACAAGCAATTGAACTTCCTAAATTAAAGCCCAATTGAGATCCTTCAAATTGAAATTTAATTAAACCTCTATTTTCAAACTCAATGCCCGATTGACCTTTGATTTCAAAATTAAGGTCAAATTAGACTCCAATTTTCTGAAGTTAAGACTCAATTGAATGTCAATTTCTTGAATAAATCTTGATTGAGCCTTGATTCCTTCTAGAACCAAAATCCATTGAACCAATTGCTACTAATTTGACTTAACTTCACATTAAGTATAATATTGAGCACAAATTTACACTTCATGCACAAAATTGGAACCAAAACTCTCACAAAATGACAAAATGAAACTTGAATTGGGCATACTGTACTCAATTTCACCTAATTTCGCTAAATTCCCTTCAAGCCCCACCTATTTCACTCAACTTAATTTCTCCTAATTTCAAAAATTTCATGTATGCATATCATATCACACTAACATCTTATTGATCTAATTTCACCATTGGCACCTAATTTCATTCACCCATTTAATTTCGGGAACATATTCCCATTTCACTCAGTCATATTGTGTATCTTGCTTAAATCTCGCACATCATTTATTCCACCACACACAATTTCACTCATAACCCAAATTGCACACAATCACGCAAATGTCATATAATTTCACTTAATCATGCTTACATCACCCACCTTGCACTTGCAACCCAAATTTTGCACAATCATGTAAACGTCACATAATTTCACTTAATCATGCTTACATCACTCACCTTGCACATGCATTATCAAATCCCTTCAGCTACAATGCCTACAATTGATACTCCCTAAACCCATTATCACATGCTTACACCGAAATCTTTACCACAACTAATTGGCCACTCCCAAAACTAAATGGCCACCCCGCATCTCAATAAAATTCAACAAATAAGTAATAAAAATAATTCAAAGGAGGATATTCCCTTTTAACCACCTAGTCCATCATTTTCTATCTCTAATTTGCCCATATCCTACCCTTGAAATTAATCATTTCCTTCTGTACTTTAGAACCATATAACCATAAAGGTAGGTTGGGGAATCAAAGTATGTCACTATGACAAACTCTCCAACTCCTTTATTAAACTCTCTCACATGCACATTTAGGGGGGCTCCATTTTCTAAAAGATCCTCCCCACATAGAGAGTTCTCCCCCCGAAGGCGCTTTTCTCTCCCTTTTTTGACTTTGAAATTCTCCCTCTCACTCTTTCTCAATCCATCAAAAATCCAACCATTGTTGACGAGCTTGAGGCTCGTAAATTGAAGCTTTAAGAAGAGTAAGAAGAAGAAGAAGAAGAAGAAGAGGAAAGGGAGCAAAGGTAGCAATTGAAATAAAAATATAAGAGAAGCAAGTTGAAGATTCAAGTTGAGGAGGATTTTATATGAGAGCAAGGAGTTGATAAAGCAAGAAAAAGAATTGAAGGGTAGTACCAGGTTTGCTAAACACCTTATTTACTCTACTTATTTCCATCTATATAGAATTAAGATTGGATTCAAATACATAATATGGAGTGGTAGATGTGTATGTTGTTTTACAAATTCCAATGAATGCATGTTATAGATTAGAATGTGTGCTCCTTTATTGATTGAAATTGAGACATGCTATTCAAATTTAAGCATGTCATAAATTAAAATGCATGGTAAAATTGAAAGTTAAAAGAACAAAAAAATAGAAGAGAGAGATGAGAGAGAGAGAGAGAGAGGAGAGAGAGAGAGAGAGAGAGAGAGAGAGAGAGAGAGAGAGAGAGGGAAAAATAGAGAAATTCGAAATGAGAGAGTAGATAGGGATCTAGATTACAAAGACTATGGAGGAATTACACAAAAAAGGTGAAGAGAGAGAGAGAGAGAGAGAGAGATTTGAAAAGAGAGAGAAGAAAGAGAAGAGATTCAAAGAGGGAGAACAAGGAAAGAGAGAGAATAGGTGGATAGAAAATGTTGATCCGAAGCTTTGGCGAGCTTCAACAGTGTGCAATATTGACCGAAGTAGCCTCCGGTTGGGGGATAGCAGTGGCAATGAAGGCTTGGGGGTGGCTCGGCCACCCCTTGCATGCATGCATATGAAGAGGGGGAAGATGAGTAGTTTGATGACACATAGTGGAGGCCATGTGTGGATAAAAAATTTGCCCATTAAAATCCCATTTCCTACCTAGTAATGCAAACTAAATTGACTCAATTTGATCAAGTCAACCCAGTTCGATCAGGTTCAGCCAAATTAACTTGGGTTGACTCGGTTTGACCAGGTTAACCTATCTAGACTTGGGTTGATTGAGTTGACTTATTTGACCATTTTTATAAATTTTTCAATAATAAATAATTATTTTTTAATTTAAAAAAATATTGGCTTTTTGAGTCTGATCCCTGTTTTGATGCTAACAAAGCACGAGTTACTTATGTGTGTATTTAGTGATTGAACATGTCTTTAATTCAAAACACACATAAGGGGAAGTAGAAGTCATGAGGAACTTCAAGTTTATCATCATTCTGACGTATTCCATGAAGACTGAAGAGCAAAAGATGAAGACATTCATTTTAATTTGTATTGCATTTAAGTTCTCTTATTATTTGGTCTGTAATAATGCATGCATCTGCATGATATGACTTGAATGCTTAGATGACTAGACTGACCTTAGGGCACCTAGAGTTTGACCAAAAACTATTTTCATAAAAACAAAAATCAAATAAAGGTTTTGGAACAACTTTAGGTAACTTCGGTCGACCGACGTAAGGTTTTTAGGCTTAATTCAAAAGCCTCAGTCGACCGAATCCTTTAGTACAAACCAGCTTGGTCGACCAAACCTACCCTGAGTCAAACATTTGATTGTCTTGGTCGATCGAACCCTTGGCAATACAAAAGCCTTGGTTGATCAAACTGACTAGAAGTTAACATATTGACTTCGCTTGGTCGACCGTTCTGAAATGAACGTATCTTCTACAGTCGACCGAACTCACACGTGTCTGACCCTCAACAACTTAGTCGACCGAACCATTAGTTCAAAATTGCCTTGGTTGACCGAACCTCGAAGGGTTCGTAATCGCCTTGATACATCGACTATATTTTCAGTTCAAAATGGCCACGGTCGACTGAACTTAGTAATATAGTCGACCAAACCTTGAATATGGTCGACCAAACCTCTCGGGTTGGAAATTTTTTAAAGGGCTAAAATGTCTTTAATTTTTAATTAAACCTTTTCAAAATATTGAGCGTGTCCCCAATGGTCATAGTTTTCGAAAAATCTATAAATACTTCCTCATAACTCTAGATTAGCAATTTTGATTAACCCAAAATTTCTTTCTAATCCACTGTTAATTAAAGTTCCCTCAACATTTTTTTATTGTTAAAACCATTCTTTGAGACATATTTTTATCAAATCTCTTCTACTCTTTTTCCGCTTATTTATTTCAAAATTTATTTTGAAGGAAAGCATATTATTTTGAGCATTTATATTTACTCTCGTTTGCATCTTCATTTATTAAAATCATTTTTGAGAGTAGCCTTAACATTTCTTCCAATTATTTTTCTTGATAACATTTTTGGGAGAAATTATTTATTGCACAAATATTTTTTCTTGAACTTAAACTCCAGATTCTTCAAATACTTTTATTTGCAAAAATATTTATTAGAGAACATAATAATCATTTTACATCCATATATTTTATTTGTGCAAATTTATTTCATAGCACCTTTTCTCTACTAAGCATAATGCATATAATAAGAGAGTGCATGTATTTGAACTTAAATGTGTACATCTATGCTTGTATTTTTAGAAGCATTATTTTGTATGAAAAATGATTTTTAATGTACTAGTTGGGTTCAGTTCGGAATTGAACTGGGGAGTCTCAGCCCCGTAAGTAAGACTGGTTTGGTTCAGCTCGGAAATTGAACTGGGGAGTCTCAGCCCCGTAAGTGAGACAAGTTTGGCTCAGCCTTGTAATTGAGTTGGGGTTTTCCTTGCCCTGTAAGGAAATGTTGTAACGGCTTCTGCTCCGCCCATTTAAGTGAGCAAGGATAATGTAATCCATAGAGGGTATGCCTAAGACGGGAACGTAGGCTGGTTTGGCCAAACCTTAATAACAAATCACGTGTGTCTATCTCTCCCTATCTCATTTAATTATTGCACTTTGATTTCCATATGTATATGTTTGCTTGTTCACTGATATAATTATTTGCGTGCACACAATTAATTTAAGTGAGATATGCTGCATACGTGTATGTCTACATTGATAGCTTAATCATTTTATATACACGTTTTTAATATTGAATGAGATATCAACTGTGGTGAATCAAAATGTTTTAATTAGGCAAAAAGTTTTTAAATATCCAATTCACCCCCTCTTGAGATCACGCCAATTCCAACAAAATGCATAAAAATTAATTAAATTTTGAGAAAAATTTGGAATTTTCAAACTTAAAAAAATCAAAATAATTAAAATTTTTTCAAAAACAAGTAATTAATTAAAATTTTGGAAAATAGATAAAAATTGAGAGAAAATTCATTAAATATTATTTAAAAATAATTAAAAATGCAAAAAAAAAAATTCAATAAATTTTGGGGAGTTTTGAAATTCAATAAAATAAAAAATTCATAAATTTAAAAGAAAAAAAAAAGGAAAATTGGAGATTTAAAAAAAAATAAAAATCATTGAATAGTATAGAAAAGTAAAAAATAGAGGAAATTTCAAGAAAAATTCTAGGACCTTTCTTACCTATTTTGATCTTTCATGACTTTTTCTTACATGTTTTAGTATAGCAATAGCATAGCATGTTTTCTTGCATGCCTCTTTTGTCTTTACTTGAGTTTATGTGTTGTTTTAATATGAAAACATGCATAATGAACTTTCCTCTAACCTTAAAGGTTATGTTTTCACATGATTGTGAAAAAGTGGAGGTGAGGGAGGTTTTATCTCATGCAAGGCCTCCCATATTTAATGGTTAGGAAAATAAGATATTTAAAATGAAAACAGCACAATAAAGAATTAATCCTTGTGGGAGATCATTTGGGGTTGTGTCTTTACACGCCTTTGGTGATCTAGAGGTGATGGTGGTTAATTTTTGTCTTTCATAGGACTATTTAATATTATGCTTGGTAACTGAATAAAATGGAAGAATCTAAGTCTAACTTCAAACCTATCCTTGGGTAGGCAATCGTTCCAATAAATCTAAAGAGGCAAGTCTAAAGGCGACACAATAGACAACTTCCCCACTTCTCAATAATCGAGTAAATAGGAAGTTTTGGTCCATCAAGAACAGATTGTCCCACTGCAAATAGATGATCACAGAACAAGTTGATGTGCCAAAGCGGTCTCATTATGGGTCAACTTGATCCCTGCTTTAAAAATGCAAGTAAGGTTGATGACGCCTTGATCATGATTAACTTCAATTCAATTTGAAGACTATTGACTTTTTGAATCCGATCTCGTTTTGATTATGACAAACCACTCGTATCTTATGTGTGTATTTAGAATGTGAACATGCTTATATTTCAGCACACATGTAAGGGAAAGAAAAATGGAAGCCAGAAGGAACTTAAAGATTATCTTGTTTGGTGGATTCCATGGAAGAAAGAAGAGCAAAAGAAAAGGAACAAGAAGACATTTATCATTTGATTTGTAATTGCATTTTAATTTTGAGTTTGTAATAATGCATTCATGCACGATGAGAATTGCAAGCTCAAACTCAAGATCATAGACTAACCTTAGGTCCCCAAATCTTTCATGAAAAATCCCCCAACTAAAATGTCATTCTCATACATATATGGGTGAAAATTTTTAAGGTCAAAAGTAGGGCAAAAACTTGGATTTTTACTGATCTCGGTCGGCCAACCTATTCACGTTTTAAATACCTCAGTCGACCGACCATGCCCTGAGGGCAATATTGTAATTTTGGTCAACCTCGACCGACCGACCCCAAAACGAACTAAAATGCCAAGCACACCGACCTATCCTATTTGGCCTATTCTTGAAAAGCTTGGTCGACTGGCCAACTAAGCACAAAATTACCTCAACTGACCGAGCACCAAGACCGACAGATCCGACTTTAGCCCTAATCGATCGAACCTATGAAGATTTGGAAATCGCCTTTGGCTCGACTGACCTGTACCTAACATAGCCAACCAAACCCCTAGAGAAGTTCAAATTTTCTGTGTCAGATCAGCCGACCAGCCCTGGGGCCAGTCGACCAAACCTCTCGAGTTTGGTAATTTTTCAACGTTAAAAAGGGCTTAATTCTAAATTAAACAAATTAGAAAATTTCCATCGTGTCCCTAACGGTCATAATTTTTGGGAATTCTATATATATCCCAACATAACTCTTGATTAGCAGGAAAAATTCTCTCAAAATATCTTGTTCTATTCTTGGTATATACTCACATACAAGCTTATTTTTCACTCTCTTTCACACTCCTGTTTGCATATTCCTTTAGAAATAGAGCATAATACTCATCTTCTTCATTTGCACATTGATTGCAACTTAAAGCTAGGTTGAGTATCCTTTATTGTGAGCGTTACACATTTAGTTCAAAGCTTAAACTCTCTCTCATTCTTGTATTGTTGAAAATTGACTTTTAGAGAGAAAGCTTAATTTTTTCCTATTTAATTTTATTCATAAATATTTCTTAGGAAAAACTCTACATTTACTTGTGAATCTTTGCATCCCTATTGCAAGATTCAAAGGCTTACATTGTGCTTTTGATAAATACGTTTTTGCAAGTTTAAACCCTAACATCCCCTTTGCTTCATATTTAAAAACATCTCTTGGTATATTTACTTAGGGTCTTAAAGATCTTTTGATAATACACTTGGTGAATATATTATCTTGAATCAAAGATCTTACTCTCACACACATATATACATATATATACAATTGTTGAGAGTTAACATATAGTTTAACAAAATCTCCATTGACCTGAATTTCCTATCATTCGTGAGTGTATTTGTGCTTATTATTGTACATCATCTGCTTGTTGTAGAAGCACTCTCTTTGTACACAAACTTTTATTGTTGTTGCATTCCCGGCGTGTGGTTAGAAGAGGTTTGCACTGGTCTGTAACGTGCACCGGATTGGTTCAGATCCTTTTAAGAGAACTAGAAGCACCGTCCTGTAAGATGAAGTTGTCGGTTTTGGCTCAACCTGAAAATTTAAGCTAGGGTATTCCTTGCCCCATAAGGATAGGGTGTAATCGGTGTCGCTCCACCTGTTAAGTGAGCATTTAGTTAATCCTTTTTCTGGTGAGCTTGAGGTGTGGACGTAGGCCTGGTTTGCGGAACCTCGATAAAAACCTTGTGTCGCTCTATCCCTATTCTCTTTACATTCCAGTATTTGAATGCTTGTATTTATCTATTGATATCACTGTTTGAGTTCTTGAATATTACATTGTGATTGATTGAGAAATACTAGAATTGTGATACTTGTATAAATTTTTGTCTTTCATATATCTGTTGAATTAATGATTGATTAGATAGATCCTAGGTTGAGTAATATTGTTGTTATATGATTTATCCTAGGAAGAAATTTTCAAAGTTTCAATTCACCCCCCTCTTGGGCTTACACAAATTACAACAATTAGTATCAGAGCCTCCTTGCAAAAAGCTTAACCGCTTATACTAAAGATCGTAATGGCTAATACCAGTGCATCCCAATTCGGTGAGAGGGAATCATATACTAGGCCTCCAGTATTTTACGGTGTTAATTACACCTGGTGGAAACAAAGAATGAGTGTGTTTATAAAATATATGGACGGGATGGCCTGACTGATGATTGTTAAGGGAATTCGTATGCCTTTGAATGAAAATGATATTAACTTGATGCATGCAAATTCAATTGCCATGGATTTTTTATATTATGCCTTAAGTTCTAATATTTTTCATGAGATCATGGCATTTAAATGTATGAAGGAAATTTGGGATGAGCTAGAAAAGAAATATGGAGGGACCAAAGAGAAAGAGATCGAATACTCCAAGCTCAAATGATCAAGAGGAGGTAAATCATGAGCTAGTAACATCAATCGATGAAGAGGTATATGATTCATGTGATAAATACTATGATATATCTTGTGATGAATCATCTAATAGCTCATGTGATGTTTTGGCTGACAATTCATGCATTGATTCCTGTGAGAATTCTTGTATAAAATCTTGTATTAAATCATGTAATGTGTTTTATGTTGAAAGCATGCCATTGAATAGAAAACTAGAAACAGATTCATTTAAAATACATAAGTTTCTAGTTAGGACGTCTAATCATAAAAATTTTCTGAAAAATGAGAACAATAGGATGGAAAAGCAATTAGACAAATTAAAAGAGTATTATGCTATCCTAGAGAGGAAAAAGATTGAGAAAATCTTGAAAATTAGCTGCATGGAAAGAAAAATGGAACACGATAAACCCTTAGGAATTAAAAGAAATGAATCTTTCAAAAAGGGTTCATATTATAAGTCCCACAGTCATAAAAATGCCTTTTTGAGTAAAAGAAGAATAAATAAGCATAATCGTTCACATGCACATACAACTTGCTTATACATTGGAAAGAAAGGGCACATAAATACACTTGTTTAGTTAGAGGTGTCAGAGGCATGGATAAAGAAATGGAGTAGGTTGTCATAAAATAAAACCTCTTAGGACTTGAGGAAGGATGGGTTCCAATAGGAAATACATAATTATTTAATCCTCCCTCAGTCTTAGGTGTAGGGGTAGTGATGACTAAAAGGCTTGGGAAGTGGTATGTGCTTAAAATGAAAATTCTTAGTATTCACATTCATCACACACTATTATTATCATACTAAGATTCTTAAAAGAAAAATAAGAAAATAAAAAAATTCAAGTAATATGCCCAATCTGAACCTAATACATATGTATCATAATGATTGGATAAATATGAAACTATTAGCTATACCATGCTAGCTTTGAAATGAAAGTTAGAGAAGCATACTTGAGTAAAATCCACATCTAAAAGGAAAAAGTGTCATTGCTCGATAATTAATCCTTAATGCTTAACCCCTGCTTAAAATATGAAAATCTTAAGTTAAGTATCATTTGTCTGTCGCGGCGTCCCGGGAGCGCGTGTGCCCCGGGTGGCGAAATCAAAAATGAATTTAATATTTTCAGGAAAAATATGGTGTAGGAGTCGCCACTAACCTTTAGTGCGGTTAGAACACATGATCACTACCCCGTTAGGGGTAGAATCGGTCTACATTACCAGAGTTGGGGTCGGGAGTTCGGTTACGCGAGGGGAAGGTACGAGCACCCCCTACGCGCCCGTTCTTAAGAACGGCACCTAATTAATTTAAAATTATCCCTAAGTTAATCTAACAAATCTTTACATTACTCCTTTTTATGAATTTATAAATACATAGAAAAATAAATAAATATATACATATATTCCCTCAGAGCTTAGGGTACGTGATACCCAAAGGCTAATACCTCTTGCAATTAAATCATAGGGATAATAATTAAAAAAATACACTCCCAAAATTTTGAAATTATATATAAAATTTTTATAGGAAAATACTAGTATGGGAGGTATATGATAATAGGATAATCAACAACTACTTAAAATATTAAAAATGTCAAAATAGGTAATAAAATATCATATATATTACAATACTAAAGATTCTATCCAAAAAGTAATACCTTATATACTGAGAATACTAAAACTATCTTAATATGTAATGCTAAACATCCTAAAGATACCATATTAAGTTGTATTCTATATGTTAAAATACTTAAAAAAAACCCTAATACGTGATACTAAATATAATAATAATACCATATAATTCATAATACTAACAATAAACATATAATATGAACTTAAATACTAAAATACCATATGAACTAATAATAATACTAAAATGCCATAATAATAAACTAATACTTATAGACTAAAATATAAATACCACCATAAGAGTAATGTAAACATAATGATAAAGATAAACCTAATAAACTACGCCCAAAGATAAAAATAATAATATATGAACATAGTAATACCTATAAATACCACAATATATATAAGATGGACATAGGAATAATATGAACATGATAACGAACAAAATATCCAAAACATCACACAATAATGAAAATTCCACAATAAGTAAAAAGTAATGATAATAACTCTCCAAGCGGTACACCAATATCCTATAAACACCACTACACAAATAAGGAAATAACTAATAAAGGAAATAAACCAAGTCTAGGATTAAAACATGGGAACTAATGAAAGGTTAAGAAATAATGAATATATTACATTCTAAAATATGCATAATCACAAAAATTAGCATACGATCCTAAGAAGAATGAACTTAAATCCTAAATGAATACTATGACGAAAACGAACCCTGCAAAACAAAATAAATAAATAAATAAATCAACGTCAACTATATATATGAAACCTGAATTAAAATTTCTGCCAAAGTTAGAAAAATCCTGCAAAAAGTCAATTAATGTTAGATATACGCATATATAAAATACCAATTAAATGTACAATAAAAAAAATAATCTTTATATGACAAAACCCCAAACAAATCAAAATATATATATATATACACGGGCATGTGTGTGACAGTGTGAGTGAGTGCAGGGACTTACAGAGGTGGGGAGGGGTGGTCGGCCATGACAGAGGGTAGCCGGTGAGTGTGTGACGTGGTTGTAGAGAGGAGTTGCTGTGGGTTCTGCCGGACTGACAGTCGGAGACGGTGACTGGAGTTCGGCACGGTGACGGCGAACGGCGGCGAATGAGAGAGCTTGCGGCAGCGATGGAGACGATGATGACAGCGATGGTGATGACGATTTTGAGTCTCTGCTCGGTTCTGAATCTGCAGGTTCATTGCGGCGGTGATGGATGCAGAGAGTGGCCGTAACTGAGAAAGTTGTTGGAGCGACGACAAACCTCCCGGCCACTAACGCGGGGCGGCTATGGTGGTAGAGACAGAGATGAACTGTGACTGTGAACTGGTGCGTTTCAGGAGATCTGCTGGTGGCTGGAGGCGGAGTAGAGCAGAAATTCTGGCTGCTACGGTTGCAGCAGGTTGGCCGAGGAGAAGCCGTGCGGAGACTGCTACAGCGTTTCTGGTGTGGTGCTCGGCAGCAAGGGGGCTGGAAGGTGCCGCCTAATGTGGCCGGATGGTCTGGTGCAGAGGTGGCTGTGCTGTGTGTGTGACCGGAGAGAACGCCCGAGATGATGGCAGTGTTGCCGAAGGAGCTCTCGGCTATGGTGAGGTGATGCAAAGATGGAGAGGGACTAGGGAAGAGATAGGCGTGAGAGAATGGAAGGATGGACGGAGGGAGATGGAGAAGGAGATCCGGGTTTTTTCTTTTGTGTTTTCCCTGGCCTTACTGTGTTGTGCCCCCCCTTTCAGTGCAGCGCCTCTCTTGGCCTTTTATAACAAAAACTCCCCAAAACCCTAGCTTATTAATAATAATAATAATAATAGAAATAATAATAATAATAATAATAATAATAGTAATACTAAAGATAAAAATACTAATAATAATGATAATAAAAATTAAAAATAATAATGAAAATAATAAATAATAATAATAATAAAATAGACGTAAAAAAATAAAGATAAAAGTAATATTAATAATACTAATGAAAAATAATAATAATAATAATAAAAATAATAATAATAATAATACTAAAGAAAATAATAATAATAAAAATAATAATAATAATAAGATTAGTGAAAATTAATAATAATAATAATAAGAAGAATAAATAAAATAATAATAATAATAATAATAATAATAATAAATAACAATAATAATAATAATAGTAATACATATATTGGGCCTGGGTAAAAATGGGGTGTCTACATTGTCCATCATACAGAATTAAGCCTTAGAGAATTCATCCTATATGATATATCATTTAACCCTAAGCTTAGTCTTAAACATAAAAGACTGATCAAAATTTTAGTCATCACTCTAGCCTTAAAAACGAATAATAATAAATTCCTAATCTATTAAATGCTTTTTAAAAGACATCTTCCTTGTAACAAAATTAGGGGGCATCTACTAAGGGATTCAAATTGGTCATCAATTCATAATAAAATTATCTCTCTGTGCTTAAAATGCGAATCTTTCTAATTTTGGTTCACCTTCTCCTCCATAGGAAATCTTTACCAATCCACAATCATATCTGGTAAGGATTCTCCTATTCCTTGGTTAGTATCATTGCTCAAAATTGAGGCCACACCTAAAGGATACCTTCCATCAGAGGCAAATCAGAAATGACAAAAGAGCATTGTTCAAGAAATATCATATACTCCAAAATGCTCTGTGCCTAAATGTTAGGACATATTAGCTAACACGAAAGTATTTTGAATAATGTCCTGCTACTTCCAAAATACTCTTCTGAACTTATTAGTGATTTAATTTTTAAGAGTATTTATTCACAAGCTCTCAAACTTTAAGTCAAACCCATTAAAGCTTCATATCCTTAAAGATAAGTTGAATGACTAAGTTAGTTGCACTAGGTCTTAATCTAGATGAATGCATAAATTTGAAGAAGACCTATGCACTTGCAGTTTAAATCCAAAGCCATTCAAATTTGTGCCTCTCATGCTTGACAGTACATCAGTAAGTGGGCTTGAGGACACTAGGTTTTGTCGTACTTTTCAAAGTCCGACATCTTGAATTTCGGCAGTAGAGTGATCTTCGGCACTAAGTAGAGGTCTGTCGGATCATGGGACTGAATGAATTGGACCCTTTAATGGCCCTTAACCGTTCTTCAAGTACGTCACAACGATGCTCAGTTGTGATTCTATTTGCCCTTGCATCTGTCAGCATTATCGGGGGTACTCCGATTGCTGGGACTCCTAGCATCAGTGCGACAGGAATGAATGAAGCACTATTTGGTGGAGGGTTTTCTGCAGCGACCAGAGGTTGTGTCGAGGTTTGCCCATGTACCGGGGTGAATCCCAGAGGATAAGCGGGGTCTGACTCCTCTTCATCATTTTTTGGTTGCATAGTCTTACCCTTGTTCATCATTAGGTCCAAAAGCTTATTCATCTTACTATTCAACTCTTCTTGTCACTTTTCAATTCCCAGGAATCTGCTTTCCATTTGTTTTGCCATGACCTTTGCTTTACTCCTGGTGTTGTAGGGGTGAGTAAAGGTGGGCTCAATGTTGGAATTCTGGATTTTAATTTGGCCTGACAGGAAGTCGAAAAGTGATTACTAGCCCATTGGAGAAGAGCATGCATGGATTATGGATGGATGCATGTAATGCAACCTAAATAATCATTCGGCCAGAGTTCCGAGAAAAACCTTAATGATCTCATGAATGATCCATTTTCCCTTGGCTAGGGTACTTTAAGAGATAAAATTTGACTTCTAAGTGAATTAGACTTTTCTTAAAACATTAGCCAAGTGATATGGATGTCTGACATGGATGCAGGGTGTACAACACAAAGCATTTCAAAACATATATACAACAGTCATGGATTACAACCCGTGGAGAAGGATGTGGCTTCTGTCCCAACCCAAAGGAAGGAATGTACATAGGGTTCTCTGAGGCTCTACCCTAGGCAAGGGATTATGGACAATCATGTGTGGTTAGACTCTAATCCTTATTGACAATAGGTTCCCATATTGAAACTTCATCCTCCCTCACAGAGGTCTGGACAAAGCTCGTACTGAGCGGAGTGGTTCACGGGTCCCTATAGCCCTTGCCACATGGGGGTTGATGCTATTACACTCCTATCTAATCCTAAGAAAGAAAGCCTGGGTATAGAGCTGTGAGAGTGTGTGAATTCATCCATTTTAGCCTACACCCTCTACCCCACATTCATCCATCGATTATTCACATTTAGGCACACGCTTTATTCAGACAATCATGGCAATAAGCAATCTCATGCTTGTTCAATCGTGGAAGTAATCTCATGCTTATTCAATCATGGAAGTGATCTCATGCTTATTCAATCATGGAAGTATTCACATGCTTATTCAATCATGGAAGTATTCACATGCTTATTCATAATACACACAAGTAAAGTCATGCTTATTTAGTAATCATGGAAGCAAAATATTCAAAAGCAAAGGCATGTTTGAACAAAGTATTCACAATTAAGCGCATGTTTGTTTAATCAACAAAATAGTCATGATTAAAGCTAGGTATGCACTTATTTAATCATGCGTACCATAATATTCACAAGGTACCTACAATCAAACCATCGTATGAATAACATATACAAACTGAGAAGGAGTAATAAAGAAGGCTTATTAGATTTGAGCTTTAGGGATAATCCTCAATTAATTATTGGCTCGATTCTCAAGTGTCCCCAGTGGTGTTGCCAAGTTGTCGCGACGTCCCAGACCCGGCCAGAAAACCACTTTAGCAATGGGTGCGGTTGCGAACGGGGAAAAATGGAATGTATATTTTGAAAAAGATATTTTCGTGAAAAACAATGTATGATGGAGTCACCACTAACCTTTTGGAGTGCGGTTAGAACACTTGATTGTTACCCCGTTACGGGTAGAATCAGTCTGCGACACCAGAGTCGGGTTCGAGAGTACGGTTACACGAGGGGAAGATATTAGCATCCCCTACGTGCCCGTTCTTACGAACGGTACTAGATTAATAAAAAATTATCCAAAAATAAATTTAATAAGCCTTTCAAAATTACTCTCTTTCAAAAATAAAAAAAAAATGCACAAAATAGATACTATATTGGTATTCCCTTAAAACCGGGGCAATCCAATACTCCGAAGAGTTCATGCCCTTTGTTGTAATAATCGAGAATGAAAATCAAGAAAATAGAGTGCGAAGTACGCTCCTGGGGGTTTTGAAATCTGTAGGTTTTTTTAAGTAGGAAAATACTATTTTGAGAGGTTTTTGAAATTTGTTTGGGGTGAAAATGATTTTCTGGACCTAAAATTTTTTTTTGATTTTTCTAAGTGTGAAAACATTTTTCGTGATATTTTCAATATTTTTCCCGAACTTCAAAATAGCACAAATAACAACCATAAAAAATCAAAGTATGAAAACATTTTTGGGATTTTCTAAGAGTTTCGTGATTTTTTTTGAATTTTCTAAATATCTAAATAATAATAAACAAGTGAGATGAAGAAAACCAAGGCGAATCGGTTAAGGGAAGGAGCCGATTCAGCACTAACCAGTCCGGGAAAAAACTAGTTTAAGGTCTTGGTCGAGACCATTGGGTTCAGAGTATGCCTATTGGACACGAGCATGGATGTTGAGCGCATGGATGTGTGTGCATGTGCATGAGATGTGGGCATGTGAGTTGTGCACATGGATGTGAGTGTCGGTGTATGCGTGGATGAGCAAATGCATGAATGTGTGCATGCACGAATGGGTACGTGCATGAATGTAGGCGCATTGCATGAATGTGTACGTGCATGTGGGTGGTGTAAGTATAGTGTACGTACATGCGTGAATGCATGGCCATGGGTATGTGAACGTGTGCGTATGACTATGGTGTACATACATGAGTGCACGGATATGTGAGTATGTGTATATGAGTACATGCTTGAGTATATGAATGTATGGCATGCAAGCATGTGTACATGTGTGAGTGTGCATGCATGTACATGGTGTTCGTGTTAGTGTGTTCACGAATGTGTATGCATGTATGTGTATGAGTGTGAGGGTATGAGTATGGAGTTATTTTCAAAAATGCCTTAAAATATTTTTAGGAAATTCTCCTTATTTTTCTAAATTTTTGGGTAATTTTTCTAAAATTTTATGATTTTTACGAATATTATTTGAAATATATATATATATTTAAAATTAAAGGAAAATGGGGAGAACCGGTGTGACTCGGCTCAGGGAGACGGACCAGTCAAACTTTGACCAGTCTAGAGAGAATCGGTTTAAGGCCTAGTTGGGGCCATATGCCACGTGTCCATGTTTGAGAGGCTGGGAGGTGTTCGACATGGTTTGTCCACGTGGGGCGATCTCAAACTTCTGTAGGAGAGGGAAATCGAATGGCTGATGGAGAGAGTTGTCAAGTATTAATGATCACTGCCACGCGTCAGCTGCCGATTAGGGACATGACAAGTGCTTCCGACATGAGAGATCATGACCGTTGATGATGGCAAAGATCCAATGGCTAGGGATGGAACGACTTCGCGCCTTGATTGCAGAGGGGAAAAGGGGGCATGTGTCACTTGGCAAACGCGGACGCGCAAGCATTCATGAGTGCTTTTTACACGGAGCCATCTTGGCTGTTGGTGAGGCATTGGATCCAACGGCTGGGAGCGAGGCGCTTCTTTGCATTAATGACGACGGGGATAGCAGCGCCACGTGTTGCTTAGGGTGCATGCCATAATTAATGCTTTTGTAGCGAAGCAATCTCGACCATTTATGCAGATGCCGATCGAACGGTTGAAGCAAAGTGCGTCAGGACCCTTGACGTGTGTGAATCATAATCGTTCGAGGAGGCACACAATGAGCGACCCAGATTCGGCTGCTTCAACTCTCTGATCCAATGGGGACGGGGAGGCTAGATGTCATGTGATGAGCGGAGGAACTGACCTTCATTATTACCTCTGACCCTAAACGATCTTAGTTGTTGAGGCTGGGCGAAGATCTGACGACAAGGGATGAATGTGTCAGGATTGCTAATGTAGATGAATCAGGAGCATTGGTAGGAAAAATAGGTCCAGCGATGTTAAGAGGTCTACTCCCATTTTTCGATCGAACAAGCCGTAGCAAGCCACTTGGAGAAATCAAGCGGTTCTCAGGCTAGTCATATTTAAACCTAATTTTTTTCTCTTCTCACCTTTTGCTCTCCTATTTCAAACTCTCTCTTTCTTTTATCTCGTCTTCCCCTTGTGTCTCTTTTCCTTTGCGAACCAACCCAGAAACCCTAGAGTTTCTAAGTTTTCTCCTCTACAACTCTGTAAGTCCACAATCAAAACCCTAAGATTTCTGACCTGTTGCTCTTCCTAGCTTCCCCTCTTATCTCTACGAATCTGTGAAAGACCTCATCCAATTTGCAAGTTTCTCCCTCACCCCCTCCTTCTATCTTTCTTCCCTTCATCTGAAAACCCTAACTTTTCTAAACCCTACTCCCTGGTATGGATTTTCTGAAAAAACTCTCTTTAGATTTTTCCTTAGGGGACCTCAGTTCTTCTTTCAACTAGGGCTTTCAATATCGGAGGGGTTTGACTTGAAGATTCAAGATTGAATGGAACCACTATTGGCGATGGAACGGAGCTTCGGACTCAATCTCATTTTACATATGAGTGACCCCCCCCCCCCTTTTCCCCCTTTTCCTTTCTTTTTTGTTTGATTTGTGATGAGTGTTGTGTACTGAATATTGGTTGTTTGTTTGGATGGTTCTGGGAGTGATGCCATCATTGTTCAAGTTCGGATGATTTTAGGATCTCTAGGATGATTGGAGTTTCAAGTTAGGATTAGGGTTTCAGTTGGGGTGACTGGTATCAGATCTTAGGTTAAAGATGAGTGAACTCGTCTCAACCCAGTGAATGTGTTACTGGGTAGACTCGTGCAAGTCGAACCAATCAGTTGGGTGATTCGGATTACCCGAGTGTGTCATGTGCATGCGAAAGGACATGCGTGGGGTCTAGTGGGTTTGATGGGCTTGGGGCTTATTTCAAATGGGCCTCAGGGTTAAAATCAGTGGGCTTTGGGTTAAAATTTTAACAATGGGCTTTGGGTTAAAATCAGTGGGCTCCAGGTTAAAATCAATGGGCTCTGGGTTATAATTCTAAAAAAGGGCTTTGAGATTCAATTTAAAAATGGGTAATGGGCCTACTTTGAAAATGGGCCTTGGTTTCCTAAAGTGGTTGTGGGCCTTATTTTAAGAGTTGAGTTAAACTGGGTCAATGGGCTGGTTTTTTTGTTAAAAGCTGGGTGGTGGGCTTCATTTTAAAAATTGGGTATTGGTCTTGGTCTAAAGGGTTTGAACCCGAGTTCGGGTTCAAGTTTGGGTCTAAGTATGAAGGGCTAAATGGGTCAAGGGTTTCAGATTAGAGGAATTTAGATCTTGGGTTGTGTCTCAGGTTCAAGTTGGGTGTTCGGGTCTGAGGTTCGAGCTCGGATTCAGGCTAGGATATGGAG
The DNA here is from genome assembly GCF_029873635.1 of Malania oleifera. Classification (NCBI taxonomy): domain Eukaryota; kingdom Viridiplantae; phylum Streptophyta; class Magnoliopsida; order Santalales; family Ximeniaceae; genus Malania; species Malania oleifera. Next base: position 104,673,501 of record NC_080418.1, on the reverse strand, counting down.
GACTTGTTTCAAGGGTCTGAATCCAAACTCGGATTTGGGTTTGGGGAGACAGGTTCGGGTCAAAGTTCAGGTTCAAAAACCCAAGAGGGGGGGGGGGGGGAAGGGTACCTGCATTCAAACACCTATTTCACAATAATCATATGAACCGAGCAATTCGAGAAGCGAGGTTTATATGTTATTACCCTTCCTCTTTCTCTCCTTCTTCTTTACACTTCTCTCCTCTGTATCTGTCTAGGTGTCTTGAGTGTATGGGGCGCCCTCTGGAATTTACCTCTTTGTTGCTCTGCTTCTCTATTGCTCTGGTCTTGCAGAGCTCCTGGCTCTCAATTCGCAGATTTTGCCCTCTTGGAGGTCCTTAATTGAACAAAGCCTCCCTCTCAGGTTTTTTACTCTCCTAATTCCTGCAGAACCTCTCGATATTCTAATTCTCTCTCCAATTTTGTAGGGATTCTCTTCTCTAATTCTCACTTTTAATCCTTGCAAGGTGTCACTATGCTCTCTGAGAGGTTTTTTCAGTATTTATTTATGCTCCCCTTGTGTGTCTTTGCAGTGTGCGAGCCTATAGGGAGGTTGTGGGGTGATTTTGGTGCCAATTCCGCCTCTCACATGGATCATTCCCACAAAATTCCCTTCTAACAAACTGCCAGGGAATAGTTTTTCCTGCACGTGTGACTGATTTTCCTTGATTTGATTTTGCAGATTCCTTGGCTAACTAACTTCATTCTTCTTTTTTGTGCGCAGGTGAATAGGAGCCCTAGGTGGTAGCCCAGGAATGAATGGCTTTTGGGATATTTCCAAGTGGCAGCACCGGGATGGAGGGCAAAGCATCTGCTAAGCATTTTTATTTTTTGTAATTTCTTTTTCTTCTTTTTTTGTGTATTTTCCAGCATTGTGATATACCACACATGGTTCTGTACTGAAACCTACTATATCGCCTTCATTTTATTTCCCTGTATTTTATTCTGTATTTCATATTTTATTTTATTTTATTTATTTTTTCCTGTATGTGTGCACTCTACATTATAGCTGGGGTACATGTCCCTCTTTCTAAATGAATAAAAAAATGGGACATCATTTATGTAGGTTTGCAATTTTGACCCAGAAGCCAAAAGTCACTGTTGACCAAATCCTCTTTAAGAAACATTTGGTTAGTAAAATATGACTTCAAGATTAAACACATTTTGTTAGTAAAATATGACTTCAAGATTAAACACTGTACCTGGATTTTTGAAATTGAAAAACTAAACATCAAAATTTGAAAAACCTAATAAAGATTTGAAATCGAGTAGCCCATTTCTTAAATGAAAAGAATAAAAGGATTCAATTTAAGGACCTCAAAAACTTAAAATTCATTTGGATCATTGGGACTTATTTTGAAAAATGAAATTGACTCTAAGACCAAAAAAGGCTCATATTGAGAATGTTTGGCATTTGGACTTGATTTTGAAAATACACTGTTTATTTCATGATCCTCAAATTTAAGAAGGGAGATTAATTTTGCAACTAAAGAAATTTTTATAAAAGCTCAGCATAGAGGGGATTCAAAACTTTCCTAGAATATCGGGACTCAATTTTAGTAAGACATGGTATCAAAATGACCCTTTTGTGCTTGCGATGCAGACAAAACAAGTTTTTTTTTTAAAAGACACAAAATTGAAGGGTGAATGACATGTAGCCCAAAAGATTCCTCCCCAAAGTTTGAATGCTATTACAGAAGTTGCAGATGGGGAGAAGAGTGCTAGTGAGGTTGCATTCCAAGAAGATGAGCCATTTGTCAGTGCAGCAGCGCAATCTGCTTTCAATGTTGTCGAAGAAGGAGCCGATCCTATACCATTGAATAGGGTTGGTGCCACAGCAGAACACGTAGGGACTGCTGATATTATAATTGAACCTTTTGTAGACGTTCACTTCATTGACGATGAGGAAACTAATGGGGAAGATGAAACAAGGGTTGAGTACTATCGTGAAGAGGAAGACACTTTAGAAAGTGAGGATGATACCGATATTGAGGACATATAGGGGGTAAGCATGTTATGTTTGTCACTATGTATCTGACATGTGTAAATAACTAAAAATATATTTATTATGCATTCATCTAATAAGGGTATTTCTTATATTTACTTGTCTAATATTTTGCAGACATAGCACCAGGAGGTTGACGTGGCCGACTTCCTTCCAAGAAATCAACTACATCGCATGAGGATGATTCGACATCATCGAGACCAGTGGAACCCATCGATCCTGATGCGGCGGCACCATTGTTTAAGCCATCGGCACCTCAGCCAAATGTGGATACCTTAGCTTGGGAAACACGTAAGGCGAGTTGCCCACCATGATCAGCAACGTTGGTAAGGTTTTCTTTTATTTATTTCGATGTAAACTATTGATTTTTATTCACGTGTATGATAAAAATATTGTTCTTAATTTAACTCTTCTTTCAGCATCGACATCCACGGCCAAGTTAGGTCATGGTGTCACGAAGAACACAACGCTGAAGAAGCACCTGCAGAGGACGGGGCAGTGCATTAGGATCGACATTCCTCCAGGCTTCACCACCCCACGTGACAATCGGTGTCCAGCATGGACGCGAGAGCTCGACATTGTATGCTGACAGTATGCTCTAGTCACCACCTTCAGCTGGCTGTAGGTAACTGAAGCACAATGCTATGTTCTTTACATGCGCATCTTGGTAAGTAATCCCAAACCCTTTTTTTTTTTACTTTTAATATACTAGCCAAACAACTGTCTAACATTCTAAATGTATTACCTATGCAGTAAGAGTTTGATATGGACATTCTCTACGCAAACCATATGAAGAGGGCTGTGGACGTCCAACTTTGCAATATATTTAAGTCCTATCATGTGAAAATGCACAAACATTTTCATGCGATGAGAGATGAAGCAGAAACCCACCCATACGATAAGATATCCCAAGAGGATTGGGAGGTGGTGTGTCGCCATTTCCATGACTCACACTATCAGGTGATGTGTTTGTATTATAATATCCATTTTAAGCTTTGCTGTAGTTAATAAGAAGTCTTGACATCTTTTTTGTAGGCTATATGTGTAAAAAATGCTGTGAACTGTAGCAAACTCCCTACGACGCATTGCGGTGGGTCGAGGTTATTCGTAAATCATCGACGGGTAATTGCTATATATAACACTATCTAACGACTACCTAAATTAATATTAATGATGTTTTATATGATAATCTAGCGTGATCCCACGAGTGGCGTCAAGGAGCCACTTCCAGATCTTTATCAGAGAACACACCAACGGCAATCGGGGATTGGTGAGATGGTTCACAGAGCAAACATGTAAGTCAAATTAAATATGTAGTTTATAATTTGATTCAAAACATCGAAGTTGTATTCTCATTTCTTCTTCTTCTTCTTCTTTTAAAATCATTTTCATGATTGAAAATAGGCACGGATGGTCGAGCTGACAGATACACCTGTTGAAGAGGGGAGCCAGCAAATGACGGATTACTAGATAACCGCTTAGGTGCTTGGGGAACGAGCGGGGGGTTGGGTGAAAGGGCTTGGAAGTGGATACATCACCCCCACAACATTGTCTTCGATGAGTGCGGTAGCTCATGCTGAGGTAGAACGAGCACGTCGAGAGGCCAACACTTAGGTGGATGAGATGGATCAGCGGGTGCAAACGGTGGAGCTGGAGAACCAGGAGTTGAGACACATGATGTCTAACATCACATTGGAAAACCAGAGTTTGAAAGAAAAGGTGTCCACCTTTGAAGCCACACTCGCAGCTATGATGAACAGACAAGCGCAGTTCGAAAAAATGATGCGCCAATCTCGATCAGATGATGTAGGTGACTCCTCTCATTAGAAGGTATGTCATTGTTCTATTCTTGTGCATTGAAAATTCAGCATCTATACCTCATAGAGTAGGAATTTTTAGATAATCCTAGAAAATATGGATGTTTGAACTGATAGGTAAATCTGTCCAGAAGCATGTTTGAACTGATAGGTTAAAAAAGTTTATTTCATGATATATAGCATATTCTTGCTGCATATTAATTTCAAAGATTAACTTTATTTTGTATGCATGTTGCTGCATATTGTCCTGCACATTAATTAGGCATCTCACTATACGTAAATATATTCATCATCACATAAAGATTTGGAATCACACTACACAAAATTTATTTGTAGAGTGTATATGTGCATATATTTGTAAAAGTGGCCTTTGAACTTTTAACTATTTTACGACAAGGAGCTTCAAACTTATACATGAAATACATGGAATGCTAGTATGCGCGTCCTTGCAAATTTAAATTAGAAAATTAAAAAAAAAAACTCCATTTCAAATATGTTGTGTATGCTTAAAAAAATGAATAAATTTTATCGGTTTTCAAAACAGAGATGAAAATTATTTTGTGTTTTTGGAGCAAATGAAGAAATGAATAATAGGTAAAAGTTATATCTTTTGTTAGATGGTAATATGTATATCCTTTGTTAGATTTTTAGTACTTCATCGGATGTAATAAATGAGTCCATTGTAAACTCACTATTAGACACATCATTAGATGCATTTTCTCATTAGATGTGCAAGTCTTACGAGCAATAATAAATTGTGTTTTAACATTTTCCTCGTAATATTTTCTTGATGGATGGTATTATGTTATATGAATTATATATTGAACTACTGGAATACATACTTGTGTTTAACGCCAACTACATGACTGATGCAATACATTGTGAATCGCATGCTGGTAGTAGATTTAGGTTCTCGCATGCTCAAACTCACTGGTATCTGCATGATGCGTATTATTGTGATTTGTTTGCTTGAGTCTATCAAGTTTTAGTGCAAGAATTTTTTGGGAAATATCCAATTTATAGACTACATGTTGCCGAAATTTCATTAAAGTTTTTCCAGAATAAAACCATGTACAAAGAAACGTATGCATGATGAGTTAAAACTTAAAGTCATTCTAACTCGCACCACTCATGTGTTGATATTCATAAGAAAAGAGGTGATCTTAGGCTTATCGTTGAAAATCTAAAACACTTGGCTAAGAACAACAATGTATAGAATACAGTGAAAGGTCAAGTACTAAATGCCATATAAGTGAAAGCCACTTATGAACACTAAAACCCATTAAAGAATCACTACTTGAAACCTTCTATATATTGAAAAATTTTATAGTTAAACTCAAGTTAGCAAATTAAATCCTAAGGACCAAAAACAAGCTAAAAAATCTCCAACAAAGCAAAGGCAATCTTAAAATCTTCTAAAAATCATCAGCAAAGTGTACATGAGAAACATACTTCATTTATGCCAAGCAACAAACCTTCTACAAGACCATAAGCCTCACACCTAATTAGCACTCTAATTAAGACAACTGAACAAAAAATGAAATAACATACTACCACAAAGAAAACGGAAGATGTAAACCAAGATTCCACCACTATCATTGAATAGAAGAAAAACAAACCATAATCCATTTCCTCAATCTATAACAAAAGTTTTTTATGTCCATAACTAAATCCAAGAAACCCCAACTCAATCTATCACAAACCTTCTCACAATCTAAGTAACAATTTCATGCACAACACAAGCTGCATAAAAAATACTTGAGAAGCAACCTTATGGACAAAACTGAAAAACCTTAGTTGAATTGTGTTTAATTGTGTTTTAACGTTTTCCTCGTAATATTTTATTGATGTATGGTATTATGTTATATGAATTGTATATTGAACTACTTGAATACATGCTTGTGTTGAACGCCAACTGCATAGATGATGCAGTACATTGTGAATTGCATGCTAGTACTGGATTTTGGTTCTCGCATGCTCAAACTCACTGGTATTTGCATGATGCGTGCTATTGTGATTTTTTTTGCTTGAATCTATCAAGTTTTAGAGGAGGAATTTTTTGGAAAATTTCTAATTTATAGGTGGCATGCTGTCGAAATTTCTTTAAAGTTTTTCCAGAATGAAACCATGTATAAAGAAGCATATGCATGATCAGTTAAAACTTAAAGTCATTCTAACTTGCGCCTCTCACGTGTTGATATTCGTAAGAAAAAAGGCGATCTTAGGCTTATCATTGAAAATCTAAAACACTTGGTTAAAAACAACAATGTATAGAATGCATTGAAAGGTCAAGAACTAAATGCCATATAAGTGAAAGCCACTTATGAACATTAAAACCCATTAAAGAATCACAACTCGAAATCTCCTATATATTGAAAACTTTTATAGTCAAACTCAAGTTAGCAAATTAAATTCCAAGGACCAAAGACAAGCTAAAAAATCTCCAACAAAGCAAAGGCAATCTTAAAACCTTCTAAAAATCATCAGCAAAGTGTACATGAAAAACAAACTTCATTCTTGCCAAGCAACAAACCTTCCACAAGACCACAAGCCTCACACCTAATTAGAACTCTAATTAAGACATTTACCACAAAATTGAACAAAAAAAATGGAATAACAGACTGCAATGAAGAAAACGAAAGATGTAAACCAGGATTCCACCACTATCATTAAACAGAAGAAAAATAAACCATAATCCATTTCCTCAATCTATAACCAAAACCTTTTATGTCCATAACGGAATCCAAGAAACCCCAACTCAATCTATCACAAGCCTTCTCACAATCTAAGTATCAACTTCATGCATAACCCAAGCTGCATCAAGAATGTTTGAGAAGCAACCTTCTAGACAAAACTAGAAAACCTTAGTTGAATTGTGTTTTAACATTTTCCTCGTAATATTTTCTTGATGGATGGTATTATGTTATGTGAATTGTATATTGAACTAATGGAATACATGCTTGTGTTGAACGCCAACTGCATGGCGGATGTAGTACATTGTGGATTGTATGCTGGTAGTGGATTTAGGTTCTCGCATGCTTAAACTCACTGGTGTCTATATGATGCATATTATTGTGATTTTTTTACTTGAATCTATCAAGTTTTAGTGTAGGAATTTTTTGGGAAATGTACAATTTACAGACGACATGCTATCAAAATTTCATTAAAGTTTTTCCTGAATAAAACCATGTTCAAAGAAACGTATGCATGATCAGTTAAAACTTAAAGTCATTCTAACTCGCACCACTCATGGTTTGATATTCATAAGAAAAGAGGTGATCTTAGGCTTATCATTGAAAATATAAAACACTTGGCTAAGAACAACGGTATATAGAATACAGTGAAAGGTCAAGAACTAAATGCCATATAAGTGAAAGCCACTTATGAACATTAAAACCCATTAAAGAATCACAACTCGAAACCTCCTATATATTGAAAACTTTTATAGTCAAACTCAAGTTAGCAAATTAAATCCTAAAGACCAAATACAAGCTCAAAAATCTCCAACAAAGCAAAGGCAATCTTAAAACCTTCTAAAAATCATCAGCAAAGTGTACATGAGAAATAGACTTCATTCCTGCCAAGAAACGAACCTTCCACAAGACCACAAGCCTCACACCTAATTAGCACTCTAATTAAGACATTTACCACCAAACTAAACAAAAAAATGAAATAACATACTGCCATGAAGAAAACGGAAGATGTAAACTAGAATTCCACCGCTATCATTGAATAGAAGAAAAACAAACCATAATTCATTCCCTCAATCTATAACAAAAGATTTTTATGTTCATAACTGAATCCAAGAAACTCCAACTCAATCTATCACAAGTATTCTCACAATCTAAGTAACAACTTCATGCACAACCCAAGCTGCATCAAGAATGCTTGAGACGCAACCTTCTGGACAAAACTAGAAAACCTTAGTTGAATTGTGTTTTAACGTTTTCCTTGTAATATTTTATTGATGGATGGTATTATGTTTTATGAATTGTATATTGAACTACTGAAATACATGCTTGTGTTGAATGCCAACTGCATGGCTGATGCAGTACATTGTGAATTGCATGTTGGTACTGGATTTAGGTTCTCGCATGCTTAAACTCACTAGTATCTGCATGATACATATTATTGTGATTTGTTTGCTTGAATCTATCAAATTTTAGTGCAAATTTTTTTTGGAAAATGTCCAATTTACAGATGGCATGCTGTTAAAATTTCGTTAAAATTTTTCCAGAATGAAACCATATACAAAGAAACATATGCATGATCAGTTAAAACTTAAAGTCATCCTAACTCGCGACTCTCACGTGTTGATATTTGTAAAAAAAGAGGCGATCTTAGGCTTATCATTGAAAATCTAAAACACTTGACTAAGAACAACAATGTATAGAATACAATGAAAGATCAAGAACTAAATATCATATAAGTGAAAGCCATTTATGAACATTAAAATCCATTAAATAATCACAACTCGAAACCTCCTATATATTGAAAACTTTTATAGTCAAACTCAAGTTAGCAAATTAAATCCCAAGGACCAAAGACAAGCTTAAAAATCTCCAACAAAGTAAAGGCAACCTTCTAGAAATCATCAGCAAAGCGTACATGAGAAACAAACTTCATTCCTGCCAAACAACAAATCTTCCATATGACCACAAGCCTCACACGTAATTAGCACTCTAATTAAGACATTTACCACCAAATTGAACAAAAAAAATGAAATAACAGACTGCCGTGAAGATAACGGATGATGTAAACCAGGATTCCACCACTATCATTGAACAGAAGAAAAACAAACCATAATCCATTTCCTCAATCTATAACCAAAACTTTTTATATCCATAACGGAATCCAAGAAGCCCCAACTCAATCTATCACAAGCCTTCTCACACTCTAAGTAACAACTTTATGCACAACCCAAGCTGCATCAAGAATGCTTGAGAAGCAACCTTCTGGACAAAACTAGAAAACCTTAGTTGAAATGTGTTTTAATGTTTTCATCGTAATATTTTCTTAAAGGATGGTATTATGTTATATGAATTGTATATTGAACTACTGGAATACATGCTTATGTGGAACGCCAATTGCGTGACTAATGCAGTACATTGTGAATTGCATCCTGGTACTTGATATAGGTTGTTGCATGCTTGAAATGTTTTATTTTGTGAAAACAACCATGTTTCAGGTATAGGTTTTATAGGAAAATGTCCAATTTACAGAAAGCATGCTACTGAAATTCCGTTAAAAATTAAAAAAAAAAACCATGTACAAAGATAACTATGATAAAATGAATGTTAAAATATTTTTGAAAGGATGAGTGAAAGTTAAATGAAAAGTCATTTCATTAAGCCCTAAATTTGCATCTATTAACTTACATGACATATCATTTGCTTTTAACTATAAATAAGCATTATCATTTATCCACCGCCAGGGATACTCTATTTTGAGAACGAGTTAAAGTGTTTACGTGCGTGGTTTGATGCATTCAACTGTATATATTCATACGTATGTTATTCACATTCATTTTAGTTATTCATTTAGGGTTGAAAATTATTGTACGACACACTCTCTATATTTTTCTTCCTGATTATACTGAGCGCCAGCTCTCCATTATATTCTCCATTTGTATACTAATTTTTTTTTTATGATTCTTAATTTGTAGGATCTGCGGTTGTCATAATATCAACACGATGCCATGCATGCACTACAGTCGTCGGATGCAACTTTTGATTATTTATTTGTAATTTTTATTTTTATTTGAACAAATGATTTTTTTTTGTATTTTAATTTGAATTTGTACAATGTATTTGTATTTGAATTTTGAATTTTTTGAATTTTTTTTCTTATCTGAACAGATGTTATTTTTTTTTATTTTAATTGAATTTGTATTTGAATTTGAAATTTTAAATAATTTATGAATTTTTTAGTAATTATGGTTTTAGGTTATATATGCGAAAATATAATTATAGATTTTTACAGGAATTGATGATTCAAAAAATTAATATTAATTTTTTTTAATTTCTTAATTATTAGTGGAAGATTCAAATTCGTCACTAATAGTAGGGTATTAGTGACGAATTAAATCTTCTTCACTAATATTCTACTATTAGTGACGAATTTGAGCTAAGTCGATGTAGAATTTATAGTGACGGTATTAAAGTTTTAGTGACGGTTATAATCCGTCACTAACACTCTATTATTAGTGACAGATTTAAAATTCGTCACTAATAGTTAGTAGTAACGATAGATATAGTAACTAATTTAAAATTGTCTCTAATACTTATAAATTCGTCACTAATACTATTAGTGACGAATTTATAAGTATTAGTAACGAATTTGATCATTCATTAATATCCCGATTTTTTGTAGTGTAGGAAGAAAATTTAAAATTTTCAATTCACCCCCCCTCTTGGGATTACACCAATTACAACAAAGACCTCAATGGAGAATATGATAACAACTTGCCATTAAAGCCATTTGTAACTTGACTTATGCACGTGGTAATTTATAAATATAATAAGTAACAAGAAATATATAATCACACATATACACGCTAAGAAAGATTGTACGCTAGCTTCAATATATATTTGTTTGACTAATAATAATAATAATAACAACAACAACAACAACAACAACAACAACAACAATAACAACAACAACAACAATAATAGCAATAACAACGTTTTAATAATATTATAGAAAAATAAGGAAAACATACAAACTTTATGTAAAGGACTATTAGTGATTTTTTGTGGCTTTAATCGGCTAATACATGGGTTGTTAACCAACATTTTTGTAATATTGTTGGCTAATATTTATATTGTTTTGACCATCAGTCAACACATCTGTTGACGCGTAGCGATTTTAATCTTCCGATCAATAAAATAAATAGCACAAAGAAGGTTTATAGAAAAAAATGTAGATGAGAGATTTTACGTGGTTTAGCAAGATTGCTTAGATTTACGGAGCGTGTACCTGGAGAAAAATCCACTATGAAATGATGGCAGTACAAGATCTGATTAGACTCTCCCCAATCCCAGATCCCCTATACACCCCTTCACCTTAAACCAGTGAAGAAAAAATTCTTTCTAGAGAGAAAGCCCCTTCTAGCTCTCCTTGCACAAAATGACAAGCAATACACTCTGTTTCCCATGACTTACAAGCATATATATGACACCACACAACCGTTGGATTTGGAGACGATCCAATGGATGTGATAAAAGCCACAATAAATAATTTTTTTAAAAAACATATTTTTTAACAAATCTCCACCTTGGCCTTTAATCACTGCCAAACACAACATTCCATCCCTACATTCTGGGATGCTCTGTCAACAATCAACAAGAAACTACATTAACTAAGTCCAGACAATGCTTGAACTTAGCTAATGTAATAGGCTTCGTAAGCATATCTGTAGCATTTCCATTTGTGTGGATCTTCAATAACTGGATTTTACAACTTTCAACCCAACCTCTAACTACATGGTACTGCACATCAATATGTTTTGTGCGAGAGTGGTATACCTGATTCCTTGTCAAGTGGATCGCACTCTGACTATCACAGAATACATGTAACCTCTCCTGCATAACACCAAGTTCATGAATCAGTCCAGTTAACCACAAAGCCTCCTTACCTGCCTCTGCCAAAGCTATGTATTCAGTTTCTATTGTAGACAAAGCTGTAGTAGGTTGCAACATAACCTTCTAACTAATGGAACCACCAGCCATGGTAAAAATGAAGTTAGAAGTTAACCTCCTCTTAACAAATCACCTGCATAATCGGAGTCCACATAACCCTGAACATTACAATCATCAGTACTTTCAAACAAAATACCATAATCAGAAGTGCCACACAAATATCGAAAAATTCATTTCACTGCATTCCAATGCATTCTACCTAGATTAGCCATATATTTGCTAACCAAACTAACTGCATATGACAAGTCTGGTATACCATATACCATAGCATACATCAGACTCCCTACTGCACTGGCATAAGGCACACTAGCCATATCCAACTTATCCTCAACAGTAGAAGGACACAGTTTAGCAGACAACTAAAAATGAGCATCTAGAGGTGTACTTACCGGTTTAGCCTTATCCATATTAAACCTTTCCAACACCTTCTCAATATACTTACCCTGTGACAACCACAACTTTTTCTGTTGTCTGTCCCTCCTGATTTCAGTGCCAAGGATCTTTTTGGCTGCACCAAGTTCCTTCATCTCAAACTCATCCTGTAACCTGGCTTTCAACATATTCAACTCATCAGTACTGTTAAAGGCAATCAACATGTCATCCACATATAGCATAAGGATCACATATACATCACTGTTAAGCAATCTGAAGTAAACACAACTGTAATAACTGCTTCTAACATACCCAATCCTCAATATATAAGAATCAAACCTCTTATACCATTGCCTAGAGGATTGCTTTAAACCATAAAGAGACCTATTGAACTTACATACCAAGTGTTCTTTACCTTGTTCCACAAACCCTTCCGGTTGCTCCATAAAGATATCTTTCTCCAACTCACCATGAAGGAAAGCTATCTTTACATCCATCTGTTCCAGATCTAAATCATGCATGGCAAGCAATGCTAACAAGGATCTAATAGAAGCATGTTTAACAACAGGAGAAAAGATTTCATTATAATCTATACCTTCTTCCTATTTGTATCCTTTTTCTACTAACCTAGCCTTATATTTTATCCCTTCTGATTCTAAAGTAGGTTGTTTCTTTTTGAAAACCCACTTACAACTAATCAGCTTCCTGTCCTTGGGCATCTGAACCAACACCCAAGTGTTATTCTTATGAAGAGACTCCATCTCTTCAACCATGGCTCCAAGCCAACTATCTCGTTCAAAAATCTGAACTGCTTCCTAAAAATTAGAAGGATCTCCACTACTAGTAATCAGAGCAAATGCAACTAAGCCCTTAAACCCATACCTGACTAGAGGCTTAACATTCCTCCTTTCTCTATCGATGGTTAGCCTTGTAGGCTCATATCTATCACCTATTTGGGAAATTTCCTGAGGAACTGTAGCCCGTCTCACTGTATCCTGTGCAACATAATCAACAACAGTAGTCTGAATATTACCCATACTTGAATTCTAAATATTGTACAACTCCACCTGAATAAGTACTCCTGTTGAATCAGACTCCATCTTCTTATCAGCATTCTCCTTCAACATGGCTTCCTCATCAAAGACCACATCCCTGCTAATGACCACCTTCCATGTCATAGGGTCCCACAACCGATATCCCTTCACTCCTTCTTGGAAACCAAGAAATATGCACGATTTGGACTTATAGTCCAACTTTGATCTGTCCTGTTCCTGCACATGCACATACGATGGACAACCAAATATTCTCAACAAAGAGTAATCTATTGGCTTACTTTTCCATACCTCCTTAGGAATCTTTGCGTCAATAGCTACAGAAGGAGACTTGTTTACTAGGTAGCATGTCATACTCACTGCTTCTGCCTAGAATGACTTAGGAAGATTAGCCAGAATCCTAATACATCTTGCCCTCTCTAGTAATAATCTGTTCATCCTTTCAGCCAACCCATTCTGCTGTGGCCCATGTGAAATTGTATAGTGCCTAATGATCCCCTCCTCCTTATAGAAGTCAATTAACTGGCTGTTTTTGTACTCCAGTCCATTGTCAAATCTCAGAAACTTCACATGTTTCCTTGTTTGTTTCTCTACCTGAGTTTTCCATTCCTTGAACTTACTAAATACCTCACTCTTGTGCTTTAGAAAATACACCTAGAATTTCTTGGAAAAGTCATCAATAAATGAGAAAAAATAAATAGCACCACTGTGAGAATGTATCTGTTTTAGACCCCATACATCTAAATGAATGCACTCTAGCACCTCCTTGCTCATATGTTTTCCTGTTCTGAAACTCACCCTGCGTTGTTTACCAAACAAACAGTATTTACAGAACTTAAGCTTACAACAAGAATTACCTCCCAGTAAGTTCCGCCTGTGAAGTTCCCGCAAACCATGCTCACTCATGTGACCTAACCTCATATGCCACAGAGTAGTATCATCTGTATTTGTATCTGAAGAGGTACTAGTTGAAGCTCCACCTGTCACTGTGCTGCCCACCAGAGTGTACAAATTGTTCCTTAGATGACCCTTCATTACTACCAGTGAACCTCTAGCCACTTTCAGCACACATCCCTAGCTGAAAAAGAGAAACCATTACTGTCCAAATAGCCCAAGGAAATCAGATTCTTTTTCAGATCTGGAACATGCTTCACATCCCTGATGGTTCTAACCACACCATCAAATATGCTGATTCTGACCATTCCAATACCAATAATACCATAGGAAGCATCATTACCCATCAACACCGTACCTATAGAGATTGGTTCATAGGAGTCAAACCAATCCCTGTATGGACACATATGATATGAGCACGCCGAATCCAAAGTCCAGGTATTGACTAAGTAACTAGAACTTGTAGTAAAAGCCAAAAGATCCACATCAAAAACTGATGAACTGCTCTCCACTACAGTAGCCTATTCACTTTTCTTCCTAATCTTTTCCTTTAAATCTCTTTTCCTCCTTAGACAGTCCTTCTTCATATGCCCTTCTTTCCAATAATAAAAACAACCACTCTCCAATTCCCATTCTTACCCCTGGACTTGGATTGAGATTTCCCTTGATTCCAATTATCCTTGCTAGAACTCCTACCCCGCTGTTGGCTAGACTCACTCTTAGCCACCAACCCTTCTCCATGTTCTGGATAATCTAGTTTGTGAAAATTCTCACTCTCTAGAATGGCAGTAGTCACCTCATCAACTGTAAGAGTCTCCTTACCTAGTAGTAGTGTGGTTTTCAAAGTATCAAGTGAACTGGGTAGCGAATACAATAGAATCAGTGCTTTATCTTCCTCAATTTTTACCTCAATACTCAGCAATTGCGTGATTATTTTATTGAAATAATTGGGGTGGTCTCTAACTTCTGTGCCCTCAGTCATCCTCCACTGATACAACTATTTCTTCAAATACAGTCCATTGACTAAGGACTTAGACATATAAATATTCTCCATTTTTTTTCAAAACTCAGCTGGTGATGTTTCATTCAACACACTGTATTTAATTTTTGGAGCTAAACTTAAGCGAATGGTACTTACCGCTTTCATTTCTAGCTCCTCCCACTGATCATCTGACATGGTCTTTGGCTTCTTGTCTTTCCCATACAGTGCCTTAATCATTTTTTGTTGAACCAACACATCTTTCACAGTGTTTAGCCACAAATTGAAATTATTTTTTCCATTAAAAGACTCCACCTCGAACTTGGCTGTTGAAGTACTTGCCATTTAAAATTTTTTTTCTTTCTCCCTTTTTTTTTTCTCTCTTCTCTGACGTCAGCACCTGTTAGGATGATGTCAGCTAGGATGATGTCAGCGTGACGTCATCGCTCCACGGGGAGGATTTGCGTCTCGACTCGACTCGTTCCGCTCGACTCGGATCCCTAATCCACTGCATGTGCGACCTGAACGTGTTCTAGCTGACCCGTATGCTGACCCGCGCCTTGACCTGGTGGGTTTTGCTTGGATCTAACCCGCAACCTATCCTCTTGACCCGCGTGTCAACCCATTGCGTTCTGTACCTGACCCGGTTCTAAATCCGGGTCTATCACCCAATTCTAGCCCTGTTTATCATGTTCTTCATCCGTGAAAATTTTTTTTTTCTTCTTCCAATTTTTTTTTCACACCTTCAATTGAAAAAATGATCCTCTTTCAATTGAAAAAAATTTTGGAATAATTTTTCGACACTTGATCTGAATCCACATACCTCAATACGATCTGAATGACTGCTTTGATTTTGAGCACTCTCACGAAAAAACTACAGATCCAAAAAATTTCTTTTGATTTGATATGATCTATCAGATTTGCACCCAATCGAAACCGTGCTCTGATACCACTTGTTGATGTGCAACGATTTTAATCTTCCGATCAACAAAATAAATAGCACAAAGAACATTCACAGAAAAAAATGTAGACGAGAGATTTTACGTGGTTTGGCAAGATTGCCTATGTCCACGGAGTGTGTACCTAGAGAAAAATCCATTATGAAACGATGGCAGTACAAGATCTAATTAGACTCTCCCTGATCCTAGATCCCCTGTACACCCCTTTACCTCAAACCAGTGAAGAAAAAAATTCTTCCTAGAAAGAGCCCCCTCTAGCTCTTCTTGCACAAAATGACAAGCAATACACTCTTTTTCCCTAGGCTTATAAACATATATATGACATCACACAACTGTTGGATTTAGAGACGATCTAACGACTGTGATAAAAGTCACAATAAATAATTAAAAAAAAACATATTTTTTAACACCATCTATATGAATAGACCTGCCTAATGGCTTTAACGAATTGCTCACTAGTCCAAGTTAAAAAATTATTTTTGAACTTTCACATTAGAAATGTCGGCTTCAAATTTGAAAAGCTAAGGTGAGAAGATGCAAGGAATGGAAGATGAGGTTTCCCATTTGTGTTCGTCTTTGATCTTTCATGTTAGAAAGTTCAATGGACTCTCAAAGGACCCAAAAAAGAGATCGAGGGAAATCATATTACACAAAAACGACATTCGAAATGAGCCAACAAACAAAACATAGAAGCATGGAAAAAAAAAAAAGTCAAGCGAAAATTCCTCAAATTTTTTTTATCACTTAAAGGGTTGGGTTTAGAAACCTATAGTGATATGCTCGTGCTTTATGGCAAGTTAATAAAAATTCACAAAACTAATAACTTTATCAAGTATGATATAATAAAATGTTATAAATTAAAATATATATACAAATGATTAGCATAAAATTTGAGTAATTATTTTTAATAGATATAACATAAATCAATAATGCCCCTAATTAATTATTTTTCTTCCTAAGACTTAATTAAATAGATCTTATATAACGAGTCAAGGCTTACGAAAAAAGAATTAAACAAATACATTAATGATTTTAAGTAATTTAATGAAAAGCAAAAAAATGCTTAATAATATTTGGAAAACAGGTACGTGCATTCTAATAAATGTAATATTTTTCTATTCCACATAACCTTAAAATTTAAAGTAAATTTATTAACTTGTACCCTTTACAAACTTTGGATAAATTGATATTCACTCCTTCATAAAATGGGTTAATATCAAATTTGTACCCGCTTGATCCTTACTAGCTAACTCTGTTGATCTTTCATCCTAAGAGGAAGAGAAAATTCTTCTCTCATTTGATAAAGGAATATATTGGGAATAGACATTTGTTTAATAAACTTATTTATAAAGATACTTGATCTGTTGATTTATTTTGGTATCATAAGAAAGATAATGCTTTTAGGAAAAATAACCTTCCTTTAAGGAGATTTTTTTTTCTCTATGTAAATACTATTAAAAATGAAATGCATCCTAATATGATTAGAAATTAAGAAAATAAAATGTTGATCATTTAAAAAATTAAAATTTTGTTCATCGCTTCCCTATTTATTTTTTTTTTCTCAACTTTTTAATAATAAACATAAAAGAATGCATATATATACACTTAAACTTTTTTTTTTTTCCAGTTTTAAATAGAACATGCATACAAAACTAAAAAATATAACATGAAGATGTGAAAAACAGAAACAGACCATTTGATTTTTAATATGAAGTAAGGGCGTAGCTTTTTTTTGTTTAATTGTTTCTTAAAAAAAAAAAAAAAAGCAGATGTGTATTTGTACAAAATAAAGTTTTGTTTTTTTTTTTTTGGGGGGGACCAAGGAAATATAGAGAGTGGGAAGGGAATTCCAAGGAAAGAAGCAAACTAAAACATGTGGAATCTTCTATCCTGATAAAGTTATAATGTCCACGGGAATGCAGTTAAATCACTTGCATGCCCAAGTACGGTGTAAATTACATGAAGTAAATTCAGTAACAACATTTACATCCCAAACATACATATTCAATGCCCCGCTTGAACATTGGTATGGCACAAATCAATCCTTTGATGGTAGGGCTTCACACAAGATACACGTACCTGAGGCCCTGAACAAGAGCTGGCTGGGCTGCACCTGAAACCCCACTGTCTCACAGGGAGAAAGGTATCCCTTTCCCGACCCCCCAATACTAATTTTCAAAGACCATCTCCCAAACCAGCACAAGCCTGCTCAGGAAATGAGAAGCTGATTAAGCCCATATGATTCTGCATATACCACATCACTGCAAACCGTAATTTTCGAATTGGAGCACCTAATTTCGGCATTCTGAAGAGTAAAACCATGGATAATGGGCAATGGGAATCCTTTCCCAAGGCGTGAGTTTGCATATGGCAAGAAAACGGTTTCAATGATAGTCCACATCACTGGCTGCAAAACAAGTTGTGCATAACTTATCAGGAGTTGAAAAAGAAATATTTGAAGTGGTCTTTTTCTCCATCCATATAATGGAGGTGGATAAGAAAATCACAGCTTACAAAAGACCAACCAAGTTCACAAATGATCAGGACAATTCTACAAACAACAATTAGAGAGCAGAGTCCAGTAAGATGGTATTGGCCACAGCTAATGTAGTGACACCATCAATTTATTAATTTTCCATGCTGTGCTGTCCTTTGTAAACATCTTTTATCTACTAGATAAAAAATAGGTTGAAGCAAACATGGGGAAATATTATAATGGCTTTGAATCAATGACCTAAAGTCTGTGCTAACACCAGGAGATGCCTCATGTTTAAAATGACATGAACGCTACTCATTTCCACAATAGAATAGTGTAACACTTCAAGCATATTAAATTTAGAAGATAAATTACAATATGATCTTTAATTCAGTTTGGCAATGTTCTGTACTAGACGGGCATATCACAGAGATGGTTACTTAAAAACATTCTGCCACTCAGGGTTGAACCTCAAAAAGTTAGATGCTTTTTCTCTATGGTGGAGGAAATGATTGCTACTTTGTGCAGAGAATCTAGTCCCCAAACAAAATGTCTACATGCACCTCATTCATCTCATTTATATATCTTGTTCAAATTAAAACAACAATATAAAATCACCACTACCATAATGGTACGGTTCCATTAACCAATATTATATAAATTTTGTAGTCTTTGCACCTGGAACCTAAGGTGACTATATTCAGACACAGTCAAAAGGTGAAGGACCATCTGAGAGTCCTGTCCAATTATCTTTTTGTTAGGATACATGTCCAATTATCTTTAGTTATCAATAACAAATGATGCCTGGGGTAGAAACAACATCCTGCAGGTCACCAATTACCCAAACTTTTAAACTAGTGAAAGAGTGTTTCATTAAAAGCCTTTTGAACTTATGATCCCGCTGTATAGAACACTGTAGACATACATAGAAATCTATTCATTATCTGACACTAATATCACATAGAAACAAAATGGGAACATAGTGAAACAAGCTCCCATGAAACGCGCACACATGCACAAACAAACTTTAGTTTGGGGAAGCAACTGAAAGAGCATGATGACATTAAGAAATGTTATCAGACATAAAACATACCTGTATTAGATACATGCGCAGGTTTCCAATTTTGCTCCACTTCAATGACATTGTGAAGTCATCCAATTTCACATTGCCAACAAGGTTATTCCTTTGAATTTTAACTGAACCCCACGCATGGATGACCTATGCCATTAAGGAATGTTCACAAAATGAAAAACACGAAGGGGAAAAAAAAAAAGAAAAGAAAAATAAGAAAAGAGGACAATGTGATTCACATTAGAATTTTGAGGAACCAAGTGTGTGAAGAAAGGAAAGAAAAAGATATCATTTACTACTACATCTCTGTCAATGTTCTAAAAGATGCAATTGAGACTCCCCTAAGACGAGGGGTGCCTAAAATGCCCCAAGGCATAGTATTAAATATTGAACTCCTGAAAGGCAAACATATAATTTAGCAAGGCGCATTAGCACAAAAGGTGCACTTTCTGTGCTTTTATAGTTGAAGCATACGCATTTTGGTTTGTGATATTTTAGTCAAATTTGGTTAGTAAACCGAGGATGGAAAAATGCAATAAGATGTATATATGAAAATACTAAGACTATAATCTGAGTAAATCTTTAAACTCTTGAACCTAGACCCTTCCAAAGCAATTGAGAGTTGCTTCTTGGATGATGAACACAGTTTGAAATATATATTGTCACATAATCTCTTGGCATGGTTTACATGAATTGAATTTAGGTTTGTATGCTCAGAATTGCCAACAAGTAGATTAAAAATCATATTTGATTTTTTTCAACTTTTATTTACAATTTTTAATTTTGCCTTTTTTTTTGGATACACAAGTAATTTATTTATTATGTTTATATGGAAATAAAAGAACTCCCAATAGAATTACAGCTTGCCTGATTAGGATTAAAACAGCTCTCACTACACCTTCGCCTTTTAAAAAGTCAATAACTATAGGTAAAATGTATAAAATGAGAAAAAACTGAAAACACCTCTTAGATGTGCAAAATTTAAGATTTACAACACAGATACAATTTGTATAGATCTTCATCCCACAAATAATGTTAAGATTATAAAAGGCATCATATACAAGTACTTCAGATGGAGACAATTTTATCTTGTTTCAGGTCAGGAATTGTTTTGTAAGCTTTTTTCTTGGGCTGTATTGAATAATTTGTGGTTTCATGCTTCTGCTGGAACAAAAGACAGCTACCCAATAAAGAAATATGTAGAAATTATATAGATCAGAGACATATCAGCCACAATAAAACGTCATTACATTATGTTTTAGGCCATAGGGACCACTCACACGGGAGAAAAATAGAACTAGTAATCACAATAGAAAGAATTTAGGAGGTTTGACAATAGGCCTACATCCATGTGCAATTGAACTCAAAGTTCACAATCAAACAAAGATGAAGGGAAAGGTGATGTTATATATATGTAACACATTTTGAACTCAAAGTTGCACTGCATTTTGTCCAAAACCATGCAAATCCAAATCCAAGGCCTCTCCCAAACATAGGGTGTGTATAATTTGTTAGAATTTATTTATTTAAAAGGTGGTAAGCAATTAAAATTCTGAAATTTGTTTATTAATATTGAACATAAAAATATATATAAAATTGTGAAGTTAATAAATAAATCTTGGTGATATAGGAAAATATTATAGATCTTATAGTTAATTTATAACTATAATTATATATAACAAACAAATATATGTAATTAATATACAACTAACTATAATTATTTATTTTCTATCTACTTTCTAACATCAGAAAATATTACCGGTCAACATTAGAAACATTTTTTTTTTATCAAACTTTAAAATAAAAATAAAAAAATTAACTAATTTCACGAGCAAATTAAGTGAAAACAAAAACTCCTAGAGAATTTTGATACTCCATCTGTGACTATCCTTCAATGTCAAAACCTAAAATTAAAATTTGAAACTTACCCTCCATGAATTATTCATTCAAAAATTAAAATACCTTGCCTGTCTTAAAACTCATACTATAACAACCTATTTAGCCTTCTTTGTTTATTACTGATGATCTCTCATGCCTAATCAGTCATTATGCAACAACATTACTCGTAGTCGAAGCTTCATTGACGAAAGCTCAAATTCCTAATGTTTTGATCGTTTGCCCTCAGCAACCTCAAACCCCACTTGGTCTTCTTTGACTTTACCCATTGGTTGCAAGCAATGGCTCGTAGGCTCGACGTCAAGGCTGTACACTATTGCATCATCAATTATGCCACCATCGTTTTTTTTTTTTTTTAAACATACAGAAGTTCTTTAAATGTCTTAATTTTCATGTCTCCATTTTACACCTATTACTACTCCAATAATTATTTTTTCAAAATTATAAAAAATTTTAAATATACAGAAGTTCTTTAAATGTCTTAAATTTCATGTCTCCATTTTACACCTATTACTACTCCAATAAATTAATGTTTTTATCTGGTCCCTCCAACCATAAAGTCCTAACTTCCTGCTATCAAGATGAAGAAAAATCAACAAAAAAACTTAACACTTCTCTTTCAACTTGTGAAAACCCACATTCTAACCCAAGAAAGGAAAAATGGAGGAAGAAAAACCAAAGGTGAACAACTTACAAGACTCACTTTTTTTTACTTGAATTTACACTCCACAAATGCAGTCTTACAAGGCCATGAGACACCTTGCCCTTTTTATTGGCCTAACATTTAACAGTCAATCACCCATTCAATGACCCAAGAAATAGAATCTATGCATTTTGACCAAGGCCGAGCCAAGGCTTTGAAAATATCAAATGATTCTAGCATACTTGGGAAGATGGCTATGCACGTTGTCATATGGGGATAAGCTTTGAAAATATCTTGCACCACTGTTCATCAAGGCCTTGCTAACAAATCCATACAAGCTCACGATGCATATCTGGCCATAGAGCTTAGAAAAACCTCCGAAAGATACTTCAACTATGCATTAAAAGCTCCCAAGATCATGCAATTGGTTCATTACACAAGATCAAAAGAAGTTGAAAGAGTATCCTTAATAAAGGAAAAGCCGAGTCTTTTCCCAGCTTGCAATCGACACAAGTGGAAATCTCAATGTTAGGTACAAACCCCGACACAAAAAAGTGGACCTTCCCCCTCCAAAAGGGCCTCCCCCATGCTGCTTCATTGTTGTTGTTAAAGATGCTCCCCAATATTTCCTCTCCTTTACCTATCTTCCTCACCAAAACCGAGTAAATCTATGATGAGTGTAGCCATTCCTAGAAGAATTACACCTACTCATAATTTCCTCTAGTTTAGTGCCAAATCAACCCCACTCCCCTATCGGTAACTGCCTCACTGTTTTACTTTTTTGAATTCAACTGGTCCAATATCACATATGGGTGAGACAAACCCAACATTATGAGTAAGGATATAAAAAAGCATAAACACTTCCAATCACATAGATGTAACATATTTTTTGGGCGTTTTCTTGGGTGGGTGTAGGTGAGGAAATGTTGCTTAACCAAAATATGTTTCTATGATGTCACGGGAAAGTTTGGCCAGGCTCAAAATACCCAAGGACGTTTGTAGTGCTTGCCCCTTCGGTGAAAGTCATCACACACTTGTAACATAACTTATTTCTATTTTATGCATGGGGCGGCATGATTTAAGACATTTTCATAATTTCCTCATGCCAAAAAAGAACTGGCAAACCAATGAATATGTCTATTGACCCTAACAATAAATTAATGCCAAATGAGAGTGAGTTATCAGCTAATGATACTACAGACTAGCTAGAAACTTGAATTGTATTGCAATTACCATACCAGATATTTCTTTCGCAACTGGTGTTGTTCATCAATTTTGAACTCTCTTCAAACTATTCACACTAATGTTCTCATCAAAATTTTGAGATACCTCAAAGGTGCACCTGTTAGACGTCTTCTATACCGTGATCATGCTTATACTCTTAAAGTTGACTCATCCTATTTGAGAAAGCTTTTGCAGAAGCTTATCAAGACCACTTGCATTAAATCCAAGTACAAAATAGCTGATTTGTTTACCAAGTCATCGTGGGGTGCCTAAGATAAGTTTATTTGTAAGGAGCAAGAAGCATACAGCATATATGCTCAACCATTTTCCCTTTGTAGTGAAGCAATCTTTAGCAAGAACACACAGGATGATTAGGCTTGCCAAAGCATTGAGATCAGCAACAAACTCATTCAAAGGCACAAGATCTTTCCACCAGTGATGCAGCCCTAGTGAGCCAAGGCATATGTGGCACTTCTAAAAGTATCCTTGAGGAGCGTTACGAACATTGTACAACATTGGTGGGAAAATAGCCATGGTTACTTAAGTTGCTCCTCCTTAAGTGGAAAATCATTATACCCTTGCAATGTATTATCTTTCTATTTTTGTAAATGGGGGTAGTATGATCCCCAGATATCTTGATGTTTACTGCCGGATTTCTAGGGAATAAATTAGGAAATTCTTTTTTTTGCAAATAAAATCTGAAATTAATATTTCAGATTCTAGTAGTTTCTTTTTCCTATTTTCTACCCTAAAGATCTGCTGATTTGATCTACTGATTTTGTGGCCTTCCTAATTTGGTGGCCTTCCTCTACTAAAATGTTGTAATTGTGTCTCTTGAAATTTAATAAGAATGGTTATTCTTCTTCTCAGAAAACCTTCATAGTATCAGAGCCTTGTGCTCTTTTTCTATTTTGTTCTTTCTTCTAACGATGTCGTATAAGTTGGCGATGACTAGCACCAAAAGAAATCCTATTGGCTCTTCCGGTACTTCTGAAACTATTCCGCCTAATCCCACTATTCCTCCAAAGCTTGTATTTGCTGATTACTATTCCCAGAATTCAGCCCTTTTTCTCACTGTTACAAAACTCAATGGACACAACTATCTCGAGTGGGCTTAGTTCGTAAAATTGGCAATTGATGGTAGAGGCAAAATGGGGCATTTGACAGGCGAAATATCTAAACCTACTGCTGGTGACCCTAATCTAAAAAAATGGCAGTTCGAAAATTCTCTTATTATTGCTTGGCTCATCAATTCCATGGAACCTGCCATCGGTAAACCTCACCTATTATTTCCCACTGCTAAAGATGTCTGGGAGGCCGTTCGAGATCTTTATTCGAACCTGGAGAATTCTTCTCAAATATTTGAGTTGAAAACTTGACTCTGGAGATCCAAGCAGAATGATAACGATGTTACTACTTATTACAACGAATCAGTAACGTTATGACAGGAACTTGATCAGTGTAATGATGATGTTTGGGAGAATTCGAATGACCACACTCGCCACAAGAAGAGACAGGAAAACGATAGGGTTTACATGTTTTTAGCCGACCTTAATCGAAGTTTGGACAAGGTCCGAGCCTGCATTCTCGGCAGGAAGCCATTGCCCTCTATTCGGGAAGTTTTTTCTGAAGTTAGGCATGAGGAATCAAGGAGAAAAATCATGCTGCGCAACACCGAACCTGCTTTCAACCTAGAACCTGAGAGCTTTGCTCTTGTGTCAATAGGTGTTGATTCTGTCAACGAAGAGCGTAAGAAACCGTGGTGCGAGCATTGCAAAAAACTGTGGCATACGAAGGAGAAGTGTTGGAAGCTTCATGGTAAACCAGAAAACTGGAAGCCAAAATCCAAACATGACAGTCATGTCTACCAAGCCACTGCTGATGACTGAAGAGACTCGAGAGCCTTCTACCAGCTCAGATGCAATCCCTTTTACCAAGGAGCAATTAGAGCACCTATACAAATTGTTTCAATCTCCAAAAATGTCCTTAACTCCATCTTGTTCTTTGGTACAGAAGGGTCACTCTCTTGCTACTGTGTTTTTAGGTGTTATTCCTAACTCTGTTCATTCTTGGATAATTGATTCTGGCACAACTCATCATATGACTGGTTGCTCCAAATTGTTCTCATCCTATAGTCCGTGGCGGGCAATAAAAAGGTCAAAATTGCAGATGATTCACTTTAGGTAATTGCCAGGATAGGAACTATCAAACTCACTTCGTTGTTAACTTTCCATGATGTGCTCCACGTTCCCAATTTGTCTTGCAATGTGTTGTCCATTAGTAAAATTACCTCATCATCAATGTCAAGCTAATTCATACTCTTTTTATTGTGAGTTTTAGGAATTGACCACAGTGAGGATGATTGGCAATGCTAAGGAAAAAGATGGACTCTATTATTTTGACGATGGACCTAACTCGAGTAGACAACGTCAAAGTACTTGCTTAAATTTTCTTTATGTATTCAAAGATAATGATATCATGTTATGTTCATTATAGGTTAGGCCATCTTAGTTTTCAATATTTAAAATACTTGTTTCCCAATTTATTTTGGAAAAAAAGTCTTATCTTCTTTTCAATGTGAAGTTTGTCAATTTGCTAAACATCATCATGCATCCTTTTCCACCCAACCCTATAAACCAACTACACCATTTGCTGTGATTCATAGTGATATCTGGGGCCCATGTAGAACATCTACGTATTCTGGCAAAAATTGGTTTGTGACCTTTATTGATGATCACACGAGATTAAGTTGGGTTTATTTGATAAAGGAAAAACCTGAAGTGGTAACAATTTTCAAAAATTTTTACACCATGGTACAAACACAATTTCAAAAAAATATTCAAATATTGCGGAGTGATAATGGTCGAGAATATTTCAAAAACATTTTGGCCCAATTTTTTCTTGAAAAAGGAACTGTTCATCAAAGCTCTTGTGTTGACACTCCGCAACAAAATGGTTTGGTTAAAAGAAAAAACAAACACTTATTGGAAGTAGCTTAGGCATTGCTTTTTACCAATCAGGTACCTAAATATCTTTGGGGTGAAGCCGTTCTTACTGCTACATATCTCATAAATAGAACGCCTAATAAGGTTTTAAGCTTTGAAACACCTTTTGATGTTTTTCATAAGTTTTATCCAACAAATCGACTTTCTTCTTCTTTACCACTAAAGATATTTGGTTGTACCGCTTTTGTTCATATTCATGGTCATAATCAAGGAAAACTTGAACCCCAAGCCACAAAAAGTGTGTTTGTTGGTCATGCTCTCACTCAAAAGGGGTATAAATGTTTTGAACCCATTTCCAAAAAAATGTTTGCTACCATGGATGTTACATTCATTGAATTACATCCCTATTTTATGCCTCATCTTCACGGGGGGAGCCAAAACAAAGATTGGGATTTTTTCCAAACTAAAGACTCGCAAAATGATCCTTCTCCAACTTTGATTATTCAACCTGAAAACCCAAGCTTTATTATACTAGGAGAAAGCGAGTCAAGCTTTTTAGATAATGAAAAGGTAGGTCTTCCTACAGAGCCATCTCATGATGTTCATGATCCTATAATGACTAACAAAGGAGGAAAAAAAAAAAAAAACACCACAGCGTTGGTACCATTGACATTGTCTACTCGCGACAAAGGACAACTTGAAAGAAAGGGTCTTCCAATCCTTTACACTGTCTAAAATCCGTAAACCCTCCATGTAATGTCCTCACTGAGCCTTTATCTCATGTTCAATCCATTTCATCTTCGAGTTCTGAGCCCTCCACATCTGAACCTAAGTCTAGTTCCAATCCTGAATTTGATGATTCTGAACTTCCCATTGCTGTCTGGAAGAGTGTGAGGTCTTGCACCCAACATCTATTGTCCAATTTTGTGTCATATGAAAATCTCTTGCCTGTTTTTCGTGTTTCTACCTTATAATTGTCTTGTATGGAGATTCCTAATACTATGCAGGATGCTCTGAAAGTTCCTGAGTTGAAGGAGGCTGTCTTCGAGGAGATGAAAGCTCTGGAAAAAAATGGCACATGGGAGTTAGTTGATCTACCAAGAGGAAAGACAATTGTAGGGTGCAAATGGGTGTTTAAAGTCAAGTATAAATATGATGGTTCTCTAGAACGGTATAAAGCTCGATTGGTTGCCAAGGGATTCACTCAAACCTATGGCATTGATTACTTGGAGACATTCACCCCATTAGCAAAGCTAAACTTTGTAAGA
Source organism: Malania oleifera (assembly GCF_029873635.1). Taxonomy (NCBI): domain Eukaryota; kingdom Viridiplantae; phylum Streptophyta; class Magnoliopsida; order Santalales; family Ximeniaceae; genus Malania; species Malania oleifera. The sequence continues at coordinate 104,646,182 of NC_080418.1, read as the reverse complement.
GCTCTTTTGTCACTTGCAGCTAATCGTGATTGGCTTCTGCAACAGTTGGATGTAAAAAATGCATTTCTCAATGGAGACTTGGAGGAAGAAGTGTACATGGATGCACCTCCAGGATTTGGTGAAAAATTTGGCACAAAGGTGTGTAAACTGAAGAAGTCCTTATACGTGTTAAAACAGTCACCAAGAGCCTAGTTTGAGAAATTCACTCAGTTTGTTAAAAGTTAGGGGTATGCTCAAGGGCAAGGTGATCACACGATGTTTATAAGACATTCACAGGATGGGAAGATGGCGATACTGATTGTGTATGTAGACAATATAATTCTCACTGGAGATGACGTACTTGAGATAAACCGATTGAAGACTTCCCGCTTATCAACATTTGAGATCAACGACTGAGGATCTCTGAGGTATTTCTTTGGAATGGAGGTTGCTCAGTCGGAGAAAGGGATTGTTGTGTCCCAACGGAAGTATGTCCTTGACCTCCTTAAGGAGATTGGAATGAGCGGTTGTAGGCCAGTAGATACTCCAATAGATCCCAATTAGAAACTTGGAGAGACAAGGAAGGTGATCCAGTGAATACAACTCGGTATCAAAAGTTGGTGGGAAAGTTAATTTACTTATCACATACATGGCCCAATATTGCTTTTGCTGTGAGTTTGGTAAGCCAGTTTATGCATTCACCCTACGAGAAACATCTTGAAGCAGTTTATAAGATTCTCAGATAAAAGTACACCAGGCAAGGGTTTACTCTTCCTGAAGACCACATAGCAGAACATAGAGGCATACACTGATGCAAATTGGGCAGGCTCAGTTATTGGCAGGAGATCCACGTCAAGATATTGTACTTATGTTTGGGGAAATATGGTCACATGGCGAAGCAAGAAACAGAATGTGGTTGCAAGGACCAGTGTCGAGGCAGAATATAGGGCTATGTCTAACGGAGTTTGTGAGATGCAATGGCTGAAGAGAATTCTTGTAGAGCTGCGGATGCCGGTTAACATGCCAATGAAGTTTGTATTGTGATGACAAAGTTGCCATAAGTATTGCTCAAAATCCAGTACAACATGATTGCACGAAGCATGTAGAGATTGACAGACACTTCATAAAAGAGAAGATTGATAGTGGAGCTGTTTGCATGCCTTTTTGTTCCTACTACTCAACAATTAGCCAATATCTTCACCAAAGGACTTTTCAGACCTAGTTTTGAGCTCTTTGTAAGCAAGTTGGGCATGATAGATATCTATGCTCCAACTTGAGAGAAGAGGTGGGGGGGGGGGGGTTCGGATTTCTAGGGAATAAATTAGGAGATTTTATTTTTTGCAAATAAAATCTGAAATTACTATTTCAGATTCTAGCAGTTTCTATTTCCTACTTTTTAGCTTAGAGATTTGCTGATTTTAATTGCTGATTTTGTGGTGATTTGATTTGCTTATTTTGTGGGCTTCCTAATTTGGTGGCCTCCCTCTACTATTTATCATGTAATTGTGTCTCTTGAAATTTACTAAGAATGGTTATTCTTCTTCTCAAAAAACCTTCATTTACTTACAACAACATACAAATGGCATAACAAGCTCTTTATTGACAGTGGTTAGTTGATAGAATTAACTGGCTCACCTACAAAGGAATGTTTTTTAGTAACGTAACTCCAGTGCTCACCCCATTGTTCTATAGCATAACTAATATAATCAGTTGCCCGTTTTCATCTGAACTTTTGTCTTAATTGTGCATCCACAGTAGTTTTCACATTCAAAATACATTGTAGATTGTGCTAGTACACCTTTTTTTTTTTTTGTGGATTTGTTTGTGGGTTTAGCTATACTCCCTTGGCTTGCTTGCTATCTGCAAGGAGACAACAAGCACCACACATTGTGCAAGCTGATCACCTGCAATGTGACTAGTAGCAATACATTGTTGCATTAGAAAAAATAGGAAGTTTGTTACACAGTACTACAATATGCAAAAGAATGTCCTATCATATCAGACCAATTACTTATTTAGTGCTACATCAATTTAGATGGTTGATCTTGCTTTGTCACCAAACTATGATATCATGCATTTCCCAACACGTCTAAGAAAAAGTTCCAATTTTCACCTTGCTAATGAAACTACTAGATGATTCATTTATCCCAAATAAGTAACATTTCATAAGTGCTCTTGGAAATCCTAATCCAAACAAAAACATATCAATTGGAAAAATTTACTGCTCTCCTCTACATTGTAACAAGCAAAGGTTTCGCACCCATAAATTTGCAATGCCAAACTCTTAGTTTTCCCCCTTACTTTCCCATGGATTTATAGCATGGTGATGTTTTGTCATCCAATAAAGCAATCATCCTAAGTTTGTTAGGCATTAAAAGAAAATCAATCCAGTATAACAGTGAAACTGCAGAGGATAAGAACAGATATGCTTGCTCATCCAACTGTAGGAAAATTTTATTCCTTCATTTTTTTCCCTCTCTTGGAAGAAAAGAGGCCGGGGAGGGGATGGAGATGGTATATGGGAGATGTATTCAAATTATTCAAGTGGGCTAAATAAAGTCCCAGGTTATTATAGTCTGAACTCTAATATTCTATAACTACAAAGTATAAGAATCACATACTCTGCTTGAGCACAATGATCAAATTTCATAAAAATAAAATCAAAAGTGTGTATTTTCCAAGTAGTACTTTGATTTGAGCAATCATGCATGGTAAAAACAGAAACAAGTAAAGCCATTTGTGGAATGCATCCATCATTATCTTTTCATAATAGGGACAAAGCAAAACTGCAGTCAGCGGAGGATTACGTAACAAGAGAGAGAAGATAAAAGAAAAGAACAAAGAACAACAAAAAGTAAAAAGAAAAACTAAGAAAATAGAAACAGAGAGATGAGTAAGACAACTGACTATTGTTATATTTCTGTTTAAAAGCTTACCAATGATATGCATGCAACTGGTATTACTTCACCAGTTTCCAGAACGTCAATGATCAAGTCTGCATACATGGTAGCATCGATTTTATTCTCTGAAACCTTTATGACTGGAGGCGAGGACAAGGAAACATTCATGTTCATATCATCATCTGGGTACTTCTTGTATAATTGGGGAATAATAAATCTCCATCCAGCAGTGTTTAGAAGATTTTGGTCTGGGACTTTATCCACAATCCATTGCATAATTTCTGCCTGACCACACAGGAAAATTTTATGCGATAGAAAAACAGGATTCAAGATCATATAAAGCAAACACTATGAAGGCTTGTTCCTAGGCTCTGTTAATTGATGCCTGCTTAATTACTTCTAAGATGGACCATTATGAAGGTTTGTTTCAATTTTTATACTGGCAAATCCATCATAAATCTACTGAAAAGTAGCATGGTCAATGGATCGGACATACAATATATTATGAGTCATGTTGAATTAAATTTAATCTAATAGAAATTAGCTCTTCTACACACACACAAACACACGCACATATATCATATAATATCATATCGGTCATATATATATATATATATCATATCATATCATATCAGTCATACTAAAGCTCTCATTAGGATCACTGAAAGCAGGCATCATTTCCACATAACTGTAATGGGTCCAGTTCAGCTTTTGGTCATTGATCTAACCTAATAATATTGACTCTTCAAGGATGCCTAGGGTGGCCACGCAATCATCATCAGACAACATCCATATTACATAAACTAAAGACATCCAAAATGCCTGTTCTGGATTATTGTCAGATCCTCAGGTCTGAAATTTTTACCAGATCATTATAAATTGACAGCATTCAATTGAAAAACCTAATATAGTGACAAGCTCATCATAAAACTCTCATGAGATAACTCTACTCCTGCAATAGCCAAAGCTTTTAACATATAGTAGTCCAAAATCATGCCTGTATGACATAATCTCATTTGGTTCACAAACTCAAAAGAGGGGTAATCAATCCAGTAAATTAAATCAACTACAAGATTCGGAACTTACATTGAAGTATAAGAATGACGCAGAGTTAAAAACAGCCTCATCTAATGAAATGCCTAGCATCTTAGAGGGATCTTCACAAGAAACTTCAACATTTGAATTCTTATGGCCATAGCTGGAAACTACAGACTTCTTATTTGCTATGAATAACCCATTGATCTCAAATCCGATGGAAGAATTACTCAATAAAGCATTATTGACAACAGTGACATTCAAAGAAGCAATATTGTCCACTGGGATTTCCTTTGGAAGTCCTTGGAAAAAGGAATCAAGCTTTAAAATTTCCCCTTCAAGATTCTTGGTAATAGCATTTTCTACAGCTGAGCCTATTTGTCCCTCAAAAGCATCCACTAACCTGAAAAATATTAATTAAAAATGATTAAATAGCACAAACATTTTGACACCGATGACAAACTTCCCAGAAAGATGCATAAATTCATGCAAAGCACATGTTATTACCAAAAACAGATAAAATTTTGAACAAGGTGATAAAATCTGTGTGATTAACCAATGGTATTAGTTAATAGTTATTTTAGTCATTTAGTAATATTAGTGTGTTAGTGTTATGTTAATAAGTGAGAATTAGGGTATTGTGGTCATTAGAATGTACTCTGTATATATTATAAATAAATGAAGAGACCTATTGCTGAGTTAGGTCTTCTGTTTTACTCCAATTTCAACATGGTACCAAAGCAAGATCCAACCTAAACCCTACTACCAAACCAAACCTTAAACCCTAACACCAAACCAAACCCTAAACCTAGCCATCCTATGCAAATCAGTCAGTGTAGGAGGATCACTACACTCCTACAGCCCAGAAACAAGTCCAGGGATTGGGGGAGAACTCAGCTGTTGCCGGAAAATTCCCTGAACGTTGCTGCGCTTCTTAAAACCTTCAAAACCCTTCCATATTTCATAAAACCAACCATATAACCAAGAACAGAGCCCTCCGATCTGTAGAAACACAAAACCTCATCACCGGAAACCTCCTCACGTGTGCCCACATGCCGGCCAACTGCTGGCAGAGCTGAACCCATGCACCAGTGTGAGACAATTTCCGACTGCCATTTTCTGCATTTTTCCTGCAGAATGCCTTCATTACTTCCATAGACCATAATATCAAGCTGTTGGGCATGTTTTCTCTTCCTTTTTTTTTTTTTTATCAAAAATCCAAACATTTTCGACCACGCACTTGTGGCGATTTGGTGTTGTTGTTCAGCATTAGTAAAGTCCACTAGTGAATCTCTTGGAGCAGTGGCAGTGTTCATGGTTGATTTGTGGGGCTGTGGCAGTGTTATATTAGGCTGTTGGTGACTTGTCCATGGTTGGCCTAGACCAATGGTTCCTCTTGTTTGACGTTGGTTTAATTTGTGAGTGTTGGAATGGAGTCTATGTTTAACAGTCTAAGGCTGTTAGGCTCTATTTAACAGGGTTAGGAAAATCTGACCACTTGTTCCAATTTGGACTATCTAATGTGAAAAAGATGCTTTGATTGTTTCCCTCTTGTGGAACTCAATGGAACCCCAAATTGAACGGATGTGCATGCATCTGGACACTTGCAAGGAGATCTAGGATTATGTCCAGTTGTTGTTTTCCAGTAACATTACATGTGCACACAATTTATCACTACAGTACTTTCAGTCACAACAAAGAGATAGGAGTGTTGCTAAGTACTTTGCAGAGATGAAACGTATTCATGAGTAGCTCAACTCATAACCCCTAACTGCCGATGTTCTCTAAATGCAGAAGCTGAGGGAGCAGATGACAGTTCTTCGGGTGCTAGTGGGTTTGAACACGAGTTTGAAGCAGTCAGATCTCAGATACTTGGTAGTGCAGAGTTTCCAACATTTGCTGAAGTTTATTCTTGCATCACTTGTGCTTCTCGTGTACACATTCCCCTACCCTTGCACCTAGGTCTGAGAAGATAACCTTTGCCACTTTGGGTGGAGCTCATTGTGGATGAAGAGGTCATACTATTGGTGCAGTGTTGGGAACTCCACGGTCAACCTTTTCGTGTTGCCAATGCAGCCACCACAGACTCCACACCTTCAAGGCCAAGTGGAAGCAACATACTATATCTATGTCAAAGGAACAGTATTCCGAATTCCAACAATATCAGGCGTCTTAGCAAGCTTCTCTTCCCATTGCATCCCTTGTCCAGATCGGTATCCCTACACCATGCCTATCATCCATTACTTCTCATCCTAGCCCTTGGGTTATACATTTTGCAATCACTAATCATATCATAGTTTTATCTAATCTTCTCTACTCTCCAATACCAAAAAAACTTACCTCGTGTTATTCTTGTTGACGGATCCATCATTGCTATTAAGGGAACTGGGGCTGTAAATCCAACTTCCTCTATTTCTCTTTCTTTAGTTTTGTATATTCCCAAGTTTCATTTCAATCTTATCATCAATTAACAAGATTACCAAATCCATGAATTGCTCAGTCACATTCTTTCTTGATTATGTGATCATTTAGGATTTGAAAATGAGGAAGGTGTTTGGCAGAGGGCATGAGGTTGGTGAACTTTATCACTTTGAGTCGTTATCTCCTTTTATCACTTGCACTACAGCTGCCACACCTCTCCAAATCCATTTTCATCTTGGCCATCCTTCATTGGAAAAGTTGAAACTACTAGTTCCTGATTTGAGTCCTGTGTCTAGTCTTGATTGTGAGCCTTGTTAGTTGGGAAAGCATCACTGCATCCCTTTTGCTTCCTGAGTCCATAAATGGGCAGCTAGCCCTTTCATGATAGTTCATTTTTATGTTTGGGGTCCTAGTAGAGTTGTGTCCAAGTTGGGTTTCCGATACTTTGTAACCTTTGTGGACGATTACTCAAGGATGACTTGGCTATATTCTGAGTTATTTCATATATTTTGTGCCTTGTGTTCTAAAATAAAAAACTCAAAATTTGGTCTGCCAATTCAGATACTTCAAAGTGATAATGCTAAATAGTATTTAGTGATAAAATTCCCTACTCCATTCTTTTTCCCGATTCACCTTTATTTGTTTTACCTCCTTGTATAATTGAGTGTGTGTCCTTTATTCATCAACCAACTCCTAGGGTGGGTAAGTTGGATCCTCATGCAATAAAATGTCTTTCTGGGCTACTAATGCACTCAAAAGACATCATTGTTATAGTCCTACTCTGCATTGCTTCTTTGTTTCCGCTGATGTTACCTTATTGAATCTAAACCATAGTACTCTCAGTCCTCGAGTGTTTCTGATCTTAATAAATCTCTTCTTCTACCTTATCTTCCAAATTTTAGTTTGTTGTCCTCACCCAATCATCCACTTGTGTCTCCATGTAGTTTGAGTCCTTCTCATCGCCTAGATCGTCCTAATTTGTAGGTCTATTCACAATGGCGGCTCGAATGGAAGAGAATTCCCTCTAGCTTCTACTACCATGCCTTTGGTTCCCTCACCTGATGATCATATTTCCCTTGACGTTGATCCACCCATTGTTATCTGAAAAGGAAAATACATACGTACACAACATCCCATCTCCAACTTTTTTTTACTATGACTTCTTGTCATCCTCTTATTAGTGCTTTGTTACCACTCTATCATATGTTGCCCTTCCTAAATCTATTTATGAAGCATTATCTCACTTTGAATGGAGGAAGGCAATAGTTGAAGAGATATGTGCATTATAGGGCAATGACACCTGGGAATTGGTCTTTCTTCCACCTAACAAGTTTGTTGTTGGCTGTCGCTAGGTATATAATGTGAAAGTCAACCCTAATGGTTCACTGGCTCCTCTGAAGGCACATCTTGTTGCTAAGGGATAAACTCAGGTGTATGGTTTGGACTATCCACATACTTTTTCCTCAGTTTCCAAACTTACCTCAGTATGTATGTTCATCCCCTTGTCCACCACTTGTCATTTGCCCATGCATCGGTTCAATGTGAAGAATGCTTTCTTGCATGGTGATCTTGAGGAGGAGGTCTATATGGAACAACCACTTGGTTTGTTGCTCAAGGGGAGTTAGGCTTAGTGTGTTGACTTGAGAAGACATTATATGGTTTAAAACAGTTTTCTAGAGCATGCACTAGTCATTTGAATGTTGTAGTACTTGAATTTGACCTTTGACGGTGTGTAGTGGATCACTAGTATTTTATCGTCATACCTCATAGGGTAGGATTCTTCTTATTGTGTATGTAGATGTTATTATAATTACAGGTGATGATGATCATGGTATTTAAAGCCTAAAAAAATTATTGGAATTGGTGTGATCCCAAGAGTGGGGGTGAATTGGACATTTAAAACTTTTTCTCTAATTTAAACAATTACACCGATTCACCACATCTCATATCCCATTCGAAATAAAACATGTATGTAAAGTAAGTGAGCAATGTGTGCATACATACACATGTGCTACATAACAACAAACAACAAAACCAAGCCTTAGTCCCACTAAGTGGGGTCGGCTATATGAATCATTTTCTGCCAATTTATGCGATCATGGACCATTTCTTTTGATAGATTCAAGGATATTAAATCCTTACTCACTATATCTTCCCAAGTTATTTTAGGTCTACCCCTACCCCTTCTACTGCCCCCCACAGTAACTAAGTCATTCTTCCTCACAGGTGCACTATAAGGCCTACGTTGCAAGTGTCCATACCATCTGAGTCGTCCCTCCCTTATCTTATCTTCTATAGGAGCTACACCTAACTTACCACGAATATGTTCATTCCTTAATTTATCTTTCAATGTTATACCACTCATCCATCTAAGCATCCTCATCTCGGCAACTTTTACTTTTTGGATATTATGTTTCTTCATCGCCCAACATTCTGATTTATATAGCATAGTTGGTCTTATAGCTGCCCTATAAAACTTCCCTTTCAATTTTAAGGGTATTCTACGATCACATAGAACACTTGAAGCACTTCTCCATTTTACCCAACCTAACCCTATGCATTACATCATCTTCAATTTCTCCTTCAGCTTGCATAATATATCCAAGGTATCGAAATCTACAAGTGCTATTTATTTCTTCATCATAAAATTTAACTTTGTCTCTAATATTCCTCCTATCATTACTAAAATTACATTTCATATATTCTATTTTATTTCTACTTATCTTAAAGTCTCTAGATTTCAAAGTTTTTCTCCATAATTCTAACTCAACCTCTACTCCATCCCTAGTTTCGTCAATTAATACAATATCATCTGCAAACAACATACACCATGGAACCTCCTTTTGAATACTCTTAGTCAATTGGTCCATCACTAAAGCAAAAAGATAAGGACTCAAAGCAGATCCTTGATGTACACCTATGGTAATTAGAAATTCTCTAGTTTCTCCATCTTTAGTCTTTACACTAGTCATTACTCCATCGTACATATCCTTAATGACATCGGTATACCTACAACATACACCCTTTTTTTCTAAAACCCACCATAGAACTTCCCTAGGTATCCTATCATATGCTTTCTCAAGGTCAATAAATATCATATGCAAGTCCCTCTTCTTTTCCCTAAACTTTTCCATCAATTTTCTTAAAAGATAAATAGCTTCTGTGGTAGATCTCCAAGGCATAAAACCAAATTGATTTTCTGAGATCTTCGTTTCTAACCTTAATCTTTGTTAAACTAATCTTTCTCATAGTTTCATTGTATGACTCATAAATTTAATTCCACGATAGTTATTGCAATTTTGAATATCTCCTTTATTTTTGTATATAGGTATTAAAGTGCTTTTCCTCCATTCGTCTGGCATTTTCTTAATTTTTACAATTGTATTAAATAAATTAGTTAACCATATAATTCCATTATCACCCAAGCATTCCAAACTTCAATTGGGATGTTATCTGGTCCCCCATAGCTTTCCCATTTTTCATCTTTTTTAGTGTAAACTTAACTTCGTTAACTCTAATTTTGCGAATAAATCTTATATTTTTAGTCTTTTCCTCATTTGACAATTCTAAATTTAAGCCTTCTATTTGATTTTTGTTAAACAACTTACTAAAGTAACTTCGCCATCTTTCTCTAATATCTTCGTCCTTAACCAAGACAATATCATCCTCACTTTTTATACATTTTACATTTCCTAAGTCCTTGTTCTTCCTTTCTCTAACTTTAGCAAGTTTAAATATATCTCTTTCCCCTTCTTTTGTACCTAATCTATCATACAAACTATTAAATGATCTATATTTAGCTTCACTAACAGCCCTTTTTGCATCTTTTCTTGCCTCCTTATATTTTTCAAAGTTATCTCTGTTTCTACATTTTTGCCACGTTTTACACCAAATTCTTTTTGTCTTCATGATTTTTTGTACATCTTTATCCCACCACCAACTTTCTTTGCTATTTGAGAATCTTCCCCTTGATTCACATAAAATCTCTTTTGCTATCTTTTTAATAGAACTAGCTAATTTATTCCAAAGAGTATTTGAATCTATCCCATCCTCTAAGGTCCAATCCCCATCTTTGATCATTTTATCTTTAAATTTTATTATATTTTCTCCTTTTAGGTTCTACCATCTAGCTCTCCTACACTGGTTTATTTTATCATTTTTCTTCCATTTTTTAATGCATATATCTAACACTAAGATTCTATGTTGTGTGGTTAGACTTTCACCTGAAATAACTTTACAATCCTTGCATGATAAACGATCTACCCTCCTAGTTAAAAAAAAATCTATTTGACTTCTATTTTATCAACTTTTAAAGGTTATTAAGTGTTCTTTTCTCTTCTTAAAGCAAGTATTCATTATACTAAAATCATATGACATAGCAAAGTCTAAGATCATCTCCCCAGACTCATTTTTGTCTCCATATCCATATCCTCTATGTATCCTCTCATAATTTTTATTATCTCTTCCAATGTGTCCATTCAGATCTCCTCCCATAAATATTTTCTCAGTCCCTGGTATGCCTTGTATAATACTATCCATATCTTCCCAAAATTGTCTCTTAAGATTTTCTACTAAGCCAACTTGAGGAGCATAAGCACTAATGATATTCATTATCTCTTATCCTAATACCATCTTGATTTTTATAATTTCATCCCTTACTCTAGTTACATCCACAACGCTATCTTTTAAGTTTTTGTCTATAATAATGCCTACTCCATTCTTATGTTTTTCTTTTCCAATGTACCAAAGTTTAAATCCTGATTTATTGATTTCTCTAACTTTCTCTCCCACCCACTTAGTTTCTTGAAGGCAAATTATATTAATTCTTCTTCTAATCATTGTATCCACAATTTCCATGCTTTTATCCGTAAGTGTCCCTATATTCCAAGTTGCTAATCTAATCCTAGTTTCCTGAACTAATGTCTTTACCTGCCCACGTCCAAAATGATGCAGGAACACTCGCATATTTGACACCGTACCCGGGCGCCGACACGGTGCATCGCTTCGGGGCGACGACCTAGCCCACCCTCACCCACTTTTCGCTATACCCGGGTGGTTCAAGGGTGCACTTTGGAGAGGTCTCTTATATCAAGATTAGCGTTGCACTTATATTCAAGGATATACTGATGCAGATGGGCTGAATCACTTTCAAACAAAAGTTCCACAACTGGATAATGTATTTTTGTTGGTGGTAATGAGTTTCCTGGAAGAGTAAGAAACAAATCGTAGTGACTGAATTAAGAGTTGAGTCAGAGATGGGGTCATGACTCACACTACATGCAAACTTGTTTGGTTCAAAAAATATGTTGGAAGAATTGGGTCTTCCACATTCTTGGTCTATGGAGTTGATGTGTGATAATCAAGTTGCTCTTCATATTGCCTCCAACCTAGTCTTACATGACAGGACAAAACACATTAAAGTTGATTGTTACTTTGTTCAAGAGAAACTTGAGAAAAAAGCTCATTACCACTACTTATGTGAAGTCCATTATGCGCCTTGCTGATTTGTTTACCAAAGCTTTGGGTGGTAGTCATGTTAAATTTATTTGTAACAAGCTAGGAGCATATGATATTTATGAGCTTGAGAAAGAGTGTTATATTAAGTCATTTAGTATTATTAGAGTGTTAGTGTAATGTTAATAAGTTAGAGTAAGGGTGTTGTAGTTATTAGAATGTACTTGATATATATTATAAATAGAGGAAGAGACCTATTGCTGAGTTACGTCTCTCTGTTTTACTCCAAATTTCAACAGTAATAAGACAGAGCATGGAAAATCATCAGACGCAACATGGCTGCCTAGGGAGCAGTGTAACACAATACAAAATTCCATTGGTTCTAAAGGCTGTGACATCATGCTTCTGTGAATGTCAGTCCATCCCGGAATTGCTTGCAGTGGACAGCAACTAACTGCAGAGTGCAGAGCCAAAAGTCGCCATTACCTAGCTTTGCTGGAACAGTTGGGGTTTTGAACAAAGTATGGACCAGGTATCACTTTCCACTAGCACCAATAGAGAAGCATTTGTGTAAAAGATACTGGTTTAAAGTTCAATGTGAAAGATATTTAACGGTCTTGCCAATCATATATGGACAATCATGTTCTCAAATCTGAACCAAACTACATGGTTCAGGTGTTCCAACTGCTGGAATAAACTTAAATACTGCAAGAAAATGCATACCCTTGATAAAGCCAAGATGCTCCTCCATCCAATTTTATATAGATATTTTTTATATAACACTCGCACTCCTTAAGGAACAGCTTCAGAGTTCCTCCTTGGTTCTCCAAGCCAAGAGTTATTCCCACTTCCATGCCTTCAACCTTACCTAGGAGAAGCATCATCAAATTCCTTTTGATGAAAAACATGCTAAATATACAATTGCAAATATGTATAAAGAAAAAAGCATCATAAATTCGCATATTTAGACAAACTGAAAGCAAGATTTTTTTTTTTTTTAAATCAGTAAGATAATATACTCAGCATAAGTATTTGAAAGAAACTAATTAACTGCAGTGCATCAGATTCCCAGTTCTTGGTTTTGGCAACTAGCTGATCACATTTATAGTGTATCATCTTTTAGTTATCAGTTAACACATGCACACTTTCTAAACCATCTTTTGTTAGAACTTGAAGAGAACTAGCTTGATCTGGACCCAGACTCTGCATACATTTGCTTATCAAAAAAGCAATATCCACATATAAACATAACAACAAATAAAAAGATCCTTCAGACATAAGAGACATGAGAATAAAATATGAACATATCGAATTAATATTCTCCACTGGAAAAATATAAATGTGAAAAAAGTCTATGCATGATGCCTATTTCCTAGTGCATAAATTAAAATGCAAAAATGAGGGGCTTCTTGTTGTGTGGACCAAGCCCTGGGGCAATGGAACCTATCCACAATGGGCAGGTTAAGCACAATCAGATCTTGTGCTGAAAATGCAAAAAATGAGAAGGTGCAACAATCAAGACAGGACAATAACACTGATACAATTTATTGATAAATTGCTTCCATAGCACTTAGCTTGCTTCTCAGGGCCGTTTAGAAGCAGAGGTAGTTCAAACCATCTTGTATAGCAAAGTCGAAGAAACAGCATGATAGCATTTGCAGGAAGGGCAGTGTTCAATGAATGCCAAACAAACTGGTAAATAGTCTTGAGTGGATATTGCTGCTAAAAAGAGGAGTTGATAGCATGCTGGTGTTCAAACAGTGAAAAAAATATTCCTTCAGAATACTTATATGGAATTTTTCCATATTTGGTGCGTGGGTGGGTGGGTAACCATGAAAACTATTTCTAAGAAAAGAAATTTATGCTGCCTTCTGAATTTGAATAGGAAAAGTGCTAATTGAAAGTCTTTTCCTTTTTTTTTTTATATTTAAAATAATCATCTTCTTGTCATTCTATAGATCAGACAAATTGCAAATCTTTACAAGTAAACACCTAACGGAAGGATAAAATTGAGAACAAAAAAAGAGCAAATGTCTAGCGTACTCTGTGTGATATTCTTCCAAAGCTCAGCCAAATGTGATAAATGAAAATGAAAACCAACATAATAATGAAAAAAGCAACAACTAAAGCCAACAAATTATGCAGTGAACATTAAAAAAAAAAAAAAATACAAGAAACGAAACTTGTACCTGAACTGAAGCGTCTCCATGATCCGAAATCGTAACGGGCACAAGCCAAGTGCGATAGTCATAAGACCAACTCATGCTCAAATTGCAGGTGGTGCCGGAAGCAATAATCGAAAGACCCGCATCACCGGGCTCAATGTAAGATGAAGAAACATCGATCTGGTAAATAGTGATTTTGGATAGGACCATGTGAACATTTCCAACAAGTGGGATTTTCACGGTCTTCTGAATTTGGGGCAAGTGGAGCGGAGTGAGTGAAGAAACCGCCTCAGAGATGAGCAAGTCCTTGACAAAATCAAGACCCTTGCGGGATACCAGCAGAGATATGAAGGATTGATCGGTGGAGTAAAGGTGGGTGTGCGAAGGAGTTAGTGCAGAAGCTATGAGGAGTAGAAAAACAATGAATGACATAGGGAAATTTCGAATTTTCAAAAGGAGGAGGAGGAGGAGGAGGAGACAACGACGAAGAAGGAACTGGGAAATTTGAAGGGGACGAGAGGGAGGAGGAGACGAAGAAAAGATCAAAGAAGATAACAGAGTATGGGGTGAACCACTGTTCCTGGTTGGCTCATGCGACGTCGTATTGTAAATGAGCTGATTACAGTTAAAAAACTAGCTTCTTACCAAAAAATTACAGTTAAAAACTAAATCTAATTAAGATAAACTAAGCCGCCGTCAACCTGGCGCCTTTCTTTGAGTCTTGATTAAAGGATTCTCGCTTAGGAGTTACGACAGACGACTGTGACGTGCATCCGAAATGGCGATGCAGACCGGAGTTTCCACCTCCAAAGTTCTAATCCTCGTCGGTGCAGGTCCTCTCTCTCTCTCTCTCTCTCTCTCTTTATCTGTCGTCGAATTTTATCTTTTATCGTTTGATCTTCTCGGTAGATTTTAATAAACACAAGAATGGATGATTTGTTATTTGCTATGAATCTCTGGATGGATTGTTGTGGTGTTCTAATTTGTGGCTGAAGACATCGCTGCGCTATATCAGGGATTGGGTAACACAAGTTGCTCAATAAGATGTGCGTCCTCTTGTCTACGAATAAACTGGAGCTTTGAGTTAATAATTACATGTGCATCTTAACTTTTAATTTCATTTTTTTCGCATTAAAATTTCTGTTTTGTGATCTCTCAAAGTGGGATTTGGGTAAAAATTAGCCAGGAATTAAGAATGTGAAAATTTTGGATCATTTCTTGATTTGTCTTTCATCCCGCGCAAGAACTGTGTTAATCTTCTTTGTGTCCCATCTATTGCGTCTCAGAGGGGACCTTGTGTTGCTTCATGAAACCTTTTGTCGCGCTCATGATCAGGTCCTACACTTCACTATCAAGAGAAACGACTTGAGTGGTCCCGAGTCTCCTCCAGGGGAGAGACATCTCTGATCCTTTAGTTAGAGGAGAAATTTGTAATGCAAGGTGAAAATGTGTTACTGTGATTGTACCTTCTCTGAGTTCAGGCGATTGGTTTGTTCTGGGGGGATTTGTAAGGACCACTGCCGGGGATGCTAAATCATCTGGTGAAGCTGGTTGAGTTAATCATTAAGTTAGCTAACTATAAATTCCCTCATGACACACAGCTTCCACAAGCTTCTTATTGTGTCTGAGTCTAGAGGTTTTGAGTGGGTTCACTGGGTTGGTCTTTAGAGCAGGTGCATGAGGCCCAAAGGTGACTGTGTTAGTCCTCTGGTTCAGATCTTAAATGCCCAATAGCCCCTATCTCTTAGCATTGAGCTGCTGTGTGACCGCAGATTGCAAAGCTAGTGGTGACTTATGTACTTGGCTGTGCTGCCCCTTAGGTGCTTAGGTGTATAGAGGAGATGCTGATCAGGGCTCGTCAGCATTCAACACTGGAGCTACTCTGGACCCTGGGTTCGGATAGGAGCTCATATTTTGCCTCCTCAGCTGCTTAGGTAGGAGCCTAAATTGTTCATTCTCCCTGGCAACTGGAATAGAAAATATTATTACAAAACAATATTTCATTTTATGGTTGCTGATCTCAATATAACCAACACTTTGCAGATGGTTCCAAATCTTACGTGTTCTTACTGGACTTATGAGATAGCGGGCAAAAAACAATGTGATGAAGATGCTGTGTTATAGTGCTGGTTCCAAGTCCTATGGGTTTGTACTGGATTTTGTGAGATGGTATGAAAAAATGTGATCAGTATGCCAGGTTAAGGCGCTGGTTCCAAAATTTATGGGTTCACATTGGATTTATGTGATGGTAGGGCAAAATGCAATAAACATTATGGCTAGGCTAGCACCTTTGGCTTGAATTCAAGTCTTATTTTAGGTTTGAACGCAAACCAAACTGGTCCAGTCAGGAAGTGAATCTGAAACCAGTCTAGTTTAAATTCTAAAATTTGGTTTTGTCAAACTCAGTTAAACTGGTAAAAACTAGACCAGCTTAATCGATTTTCAAATAAATTTTGGTTAAAAAATAGTCTTATGATAAAAATTATTAGCCTTCAATCCCGACATTATATGCTTTCTCTTCCATTTCTATATATATATATATATATATAATTTATTTTTAAGGATGGCAGTCGTTAGCAAATGGCTTTATGTGACATGTTTTTCTGCTTCTTGTTAGTATTATTTTTACATGCATTTGTGGTCAAGCATGCATGTTAACATGTCATTTCAGCGGTAGTGCATCCCATACAATTAATAGCACTATTATTTTTGCATTCTCATATATATATATATATATATATATATATATATTCCCATATTCTATATGGTGTAACTCATTTGATAGTCATCCCTAAGCCAATTATGTGTGTAATTATATGCAATTTTCCTTGTCCATAAAATCCATCTCATCGACTTCTCCGCACTTAGTTGATTTCTTGCCTTTTTTTTTTTTTTCCTTTTGGTTTTGCAAGATCTCCCTCTTACATTTTCTCCTTAAGGATTCGTGTGAATTGGACTTTAGTGATAAATATTTTTCTTTGCCTTCTGTTAATGTTTGTATTTATCTTTTTTTTTCCTGTGATTTAGGTTTGACTGGTTCAGTTATTTTGAGGAGTGGAAGATTGTCTGATGTCATTTTGCAACTTCAGGAATTATTGAAGGGTGTGAATGAAGTTGAGATCTCAGCTAATAAGTATGACAGTGTTCTTCTTGCAGCTCAGGTATTATACATTCCTTAATGTCGTTTATATCTAGTTCACCAGCAAAGATATTACATTTTAATTCTCTCCAACCACACCAGGGCACCACCCACCCAACCCCAAAAAAGCTTTGACGATGCAGTCATCAGATTCAAACAACTCTGTTTTAAGAAAACGATACGATATATACCAAAGAGAAGTAAGTAATTAATGATTTTCAAGATCTAAGAGAAATCTAGTTTGTTGCTCATGGTAAGCTGAAAAGATTTACTAGTCATTCAATTGACATTTCACCATGAAGATGGAAATATAATGAATAGGGAATAAAGGGGTTAACATTTATTCTAAATGCCTGAAAAATTTAACTGGGATGTCATGTCAGCATGGATTGTTGGAAAAATATTGGAACCTAGTAGTTACTGGGGTTATGATTCTAGTTTGCAGCTCTCATGACCAGTTGAGTTCAAGTTTTTCTGAACTTTGATTTCAAAATAATTTTATATAGTTTTTGAAGACTAAAAGAAGGAAGAACCTTAGTTGATGCTTCTAAAGATGTTAAGGAAAAAAGATAGAGAAGATTAAAAACATAGTCTGTGGATGGCTGCTCAGGCACCTAACTGAACTAATCATAGTGTGTTTCAATACTATAGTCTATAAGAATTTACGAATTAAGGTTATCCTTTTCTGTATTAAGTATCTTATAGCATTTCTGAGTATTCTAATTTTTAATAATTGTTCAATTGAACAATTGAGGCCAATATTCTGAATGAAGTAGATGTTCCAAAGGATATTTCAGTGATCTTTAAAGCAGGTCAGTATTGTTCTCATTTCTCAATGTTTGACTACATTGACATTTAGTATTTCATTATGGCCTGTTTGTAACTTGGAAAACAATAGGGAAGGGTAAGAACCTAGCCTATTGTCATAGGAAATTGGGGAAATAGAAAGGATGGAAAAAAAAAATAGGGTTGGTTTGTTCAAGGGAGTTTGGCTCCAACTTTGCCAAAGGCTCTGAATTATGTTATTGCTTGAATGAAAAAAGCCCCATAGGTATACATACTTACATACATACATAAATATGTATATTAATATATATATATATAGGGTAGGATTCCTACTTCTAGTAGGAACACGTAAAAAATCCCAATCCAAGTTGTTAATGGATTCAATCCTAATTGATTTGGAATCCTGACACATTAAATAGAAATTCTAATTGATATGGGAATCATAACATTAAATAAAAATCCTAATTGATTTGGAAATCCTAACACATTAAATAGAAAACCCAATTGGTTTGGCAATCCTATTAGGAAAGGAAGAGAAAATATGAAGGAATCCACATTGTCATGTTTGGCTATAAATGTTATCAAATTAACGAACAAAAATTTGGTTTTACACATCATTAACATTGTTTTTTCTTTACTTTTACTCAGTAAAATGAATTTTCATTTTTAGTAGTATTTGACATAGAGCAAAAATACAATGGAAAATGAATTTCCTTCTTATTTCCTTTCCCCAGACTAAATCTTTGATCCAAACAGACCCTACCTAAAATAAAGAATAAATTCATTATTTAATCTTAGAATAAGAATGACCAGTTTATGTTGGGAATTGACAACAAATTCCCGAAACCTGTGAGAAACAAAATAGAGAAATATTACACGCCAAAGAAAAATCAATCACACCCACAAGACAGTATTTACGTGGTTTGGCAAATTTGCCTACGTCCACGGCGTTGCAAAGGTTTCACTATTATCAGGAAGAAAAATACAGAGAATGCGGCGGTACAATGCTCTCTCTCTCACTCTCTCGCAAAGTGCAACCGCTTACCCTAATCACCCAAAAACAATCATTTTAAATGTTACGCACAAGGTTCCGAATGGACTACAAAACAGGCCCAAAAGCCCAACAGTTTATGGATAGAAATCTCTCATTAAAGAAAGGTCGGGTCATCATCCAAATTTAATGCAACTTGGCTCCACAAAAGCCCAACAGTTTATGGAATTATAAAAAGAGCCATCAACATACCAACCAAATTTTGAAGAATACTTAGTTGTTACCTATCATTTTATGAAGGTTATCTTGGCTTAATTTATTGGTTTTTGTGCTTTTTAGATTCGGAAATTGGCCCAAGAGATTAGGGAGCTAACCTTGTCTAATCCTGTGACCATATTCAATGGAAATTCTGCTTCAAATGGTATATGTATCTATCAAACCTTCTTGTGGGTTCCTTTTCTTTATTTTATATTTATGTCTTTACATATGCATGCAGACAAATGCAGACATACACATGAACTGATTAGCTTCAAATGAATCTTTTTGTATTTTTTTTTTTTTGAGGAAGATGTGTTTCAAGCATGAAAGCATGTTTGTAATGTTCATATTTTCATGAACAAGTTTAGGAAATGACTTTTACACGAGGGGACCTTTTAATGACCAATCACTATGAAAAATCTGTGCAAGACCGAATGATGAGGGCCGATTGATTTCAAAACATTACATTTGGGTTTGAGATGATACCTTTATGAATTGCAAAGAGGTTAAGCAGAAGTTCTTTCTTCTTCTTCTTTTTTTCCTTTTTCTTTTTTTAAAGGCTATGCATTTTTATAAAATTTAACATTTGTGCTTTATTTTCTTTGAGTTGAAAACTGAAATTCCATTTTTAGGCAAGGGGAAATTGAGGCAAAGAGGCTAGCAATGGAGACATTTCTGCATTTAGAGAGATGATGGTAGTTCTGGCATAGATACGACCACCCATTCCAAGAATTGATCTTTGAAATGGAACTCGGCATTATATACTACAAAAGTTCAAAGCAGAGATCAATCCTTGGTTGCCTACAAGTTGGCAAGGTGCCCAACCATTGGAATGCATATTGTATTATCTGGGAATGGTAGAATACCAAGACTGTTTAGTTCCTTTGGAAACCTTGACAGTTGTTAAAGCTTGATATATTGGTTGGCCAACAACCTAACAATTTAAACTTTTAGGTAAGGTCATCATCTAACAATAACCGCTTGCTTGCAAGGAATTCCTTTATAACTCATGCTATTGATAGTTAACTCTATGCAAGAGTTGAAGCCACAAAATGTTCCTTCTTCACCTCACTCAAGCTTGATTGAGGGAAATCTTTCTGCTTTCTATTTATTTAGTAGATTTGCAAATAACATAATTCCTTTTTTTGTAAAAGTGAAGTGTATAATTGGTTTTGGGTGAGGACAACTGCTTTTGATTTGTACTCCTTCAATGGACAATGTACCTTTTCTTTTATGATGTAGCATTTTCTAATTTCTACTTTTCTAATAAGTCCCATAAGTAGGTAAGTTCCAGGCTTTTATCTAAATGTGAACCATGGACTTGTGTTTACCCGCTCAATTTCATGTCCCTAAATGTCAGTGAATGAGAGAAGCCTGGAGAGTGGAGAGTCCTATATTCATATCCACCTTTGCTTTCATTTTAACTAAGCCTTCTCACTCAGAATAGCGGATCTGAGTTTGCAGGCCTATACAAATTTGAACCAATGAAATATTAACTTTCAAAAGAAATATTCATTAGTGTTCAAGTACATGCTATCTCAATGAATAGCAAACTATAGGTGAGTATTTCTTCAATCACAATCGACCAAGAATGTGTAAGCTTTTTAGCGGAATCCTGTTTTCAGTCTGATTATGATTATGCCTTGGGCATCTGCATGCATCAAGATAAAATGTGAAAAAAGGTTTTTACTTTTGATGGATTCCTATCAAGGCCTTACAGCATCCTTCAGTTGTAGCACTGATGACCATTCTATCATTTGAGAGAGAAAGATACACTGACCTTCATCTTAAATGAAGTTAGGGTTTGCTGTATCATTTTTGTTTTCTGTTTTTGTTTCTCTACAGTGAAGAAACATATAATGATGCCTTTGTTTACATTGCCAAATTTTTGTTGCCATTTTGTTTCATTTCTCTCCAGTGAAGAAACAGATTATGACAATGTGTTTGTTTACATTGCCAAATTTTTGTTTGTTTTATTGGTTTTCAGCTATTTTTTTTTTAAACTGAAACCAGATTTTATAATTTTCAATTGTTTTAGCAACTAGTTTCCAGAATGCTTCAATTTGCAGAATTAACTTTTGTGAAATAAATCATTCATTTTATACATAATATTTAATCAAAACTAAAATAAAATGACTGAATTTAAAATGTACTTGAAATAAATAAAAAAAATCTGTAAAGTTTAAAAAGTTATTTAAAAATGTTTTTACCTTTTTCCAAATTTTTTATGTACAATAAAATTGTTCTTGTAGCACTAAAGAGGTAAATAATTATGATAAATTCTACTTTTATTATAATACTTTCTAATTTGTATTTTTTATTTTTATTATTATTTAAATATATTTTTAATTGCTAGTTGATCAAGGACAAAAATGAGCATTTTTTCAATAATTTTTTTTAATTTGTATTAGTTTTATAAAAATATTAGGGCCTATTTAGTTGTGGAAAACATTTTCCATTTTCCAATTTTTAGTTTTCCATAGAACCCTAAAATTTTGGCTTATTTTTAAATTTTTCAATATTCATATTAAAAAGGTTGATAATAAAGAGTTTGTTTACATATGCAAAACAGTTCTTTACTTTTTATTTTTAGATTTCAAAATAATGATAAAAAAGAAAAAAGAAAAAACAACTTGTTTTTGAATTTCCCGAATTTTATGTAACATAATATTTGAAATCATGAATTTTGGGGTTTGAATTTGGATTTATGTGGATTTAGAAGAAACTTTCTACATAATTCACACAAATTAAAGTTCAAGATTCGAATTTCATGCTCCTAGATACAAAGTAAGAGATAGAAATCTAGAAAAATAATTTTATGTAACATAATATTTGAAATCATGAATTTTGGGGTTTGAATTTGGATTTATGTGGATTTAGAAGAAACTTTCTAC
The DNA here is from genome assembly GCF_029873635.1 of Malania oleifera. Taxonomy (NCBI): domain Eukaryota; kingdom Viridiplantae; phylum Streptophyta; class Magnoliopsida; order Santalales; family Ximeniaceae; genus Malania; species Malania oleifera. The sequence continues at coordinate 104,624,160 of NC_080418.1, read as the reverse complement.
ATAATTCACACAAATTAAAGTTCAAGATTCGAATTTCATGCTCCTAGATACAAAGTAAGAGATAGAAATCTAGAAAAATAATTTTATGTAACATAATATTTGAAATCATGAATTTTGGGGTTTGAATTTGGATTTATGTGGATTTAGAAAAAACTTTGTACATAATTCACACAAATTAAAGTTCAAGATTCGAATTTCATGCTCCTAGATACAAAGTAAGAGATAGAAATCTAGAAAAATAATGAGATGTTTTCCAACTTTTCTATGTAAATATGGAAAATTGGAAAACAAGGTGGCATTTTTGTAATTATTTGAAATATTAGAAATGAAAAATAAAACTAATTTCAACAAGAAAATGGTGGCAAAACAATTTATTGCTGTTCATTTATTTCATACAAATCTTGTGAAAATGAAAAATTAGCTTTTATTTTTTTGTAATTTTTTAGAAAACTAAAATGGAAAATGAAAACTATTTTCCAAAACTAAACAGACCCTTAATGTTGCTGGTATTTGGTTTTTTGATTTTTTTTTTTTTTTTGGATTTTTGTTTTCAAATGTTACTTTTTGAGCACATTAATAAAAAAATGTCTAACATCCAAAATCATGGAACTTCCTCTGTGGATTGAATTCACTTGCCATGGGGAACGAATCAAGAATCAAGAATAATGTTTTAATGTTTAAAATGCAACGTGGCTGTTTAGCTGTGTTATCCTCAGCTCTGTTTGATATATATATATAGTGTTAGACAAGTTTAATGATGCAGAGATACTCACTTATTTTCTTGTGCACGCAGGGAGTTATGCCTCTTACATAATGCCAGCTGCTGCACTTGGAGCAATGGGGTACTGTTACATGTGGTGGAAGGAAAGAATTTTACCCATGAATCTAGAAACCTATCTTTGCTGTTATGAATGTTTTTTTTTTTTGTCTCTTTTAAACATGTCTGTACATGCTGATTTTTTTTTTTTTCTTCTAAAATTAAACAAAGAATTTCACTAGAGAAAAAAGAAGATACAAAATGGAGGACAAGGCATCCTTGCCCACTCAAGGAAACAGTAAAACAAAAAAAAAATCCACAAAATAACGTTAATAAAGCAAACACATTCCAATTCGCTGCATATTGGTTGAGGAGGGACCTTAATAAAAGTCATTTGAAGAGCACCAAAGCCATGCAAGAAAAATCACTCTGCTCCAAACCAACATATAAGAAGTAGACATACCCTTGAAAATTCTAGCATTCCTCTCCCACCAAATGTACCAAATAATTGCAAAAATCATACCTCTCCAATGAATGTTCCTCTCATTCTCCTTCTCAAAACCCTTAACATGAACATTACCAAGGTCATCTGAAGGAACAGGGCAGACCCAATTCTCATAAAAAAACTCAAAAAAATTATTCCACGTACTACATGAAAAAGGAGAGTAGGAGCCAAAGCCTCAAATTTTGATTTTGACTAAAATCGAAGCTCCAAAAGTATGGAAATTTCAACGAAAATATTGATTTTGATGATAATTTTGATTTTAAAAAATGATGGAAAATTAGTAGTAAAGCATTGAATTCTTTCATGAAACTTTTGAAATAGTTAATAGACATAATATTGTAAGCTTTAGGATTAATATATTATAAATTAAATACATCAATGTTGTGTATAAGGTGCCATAGTTGTAATTTAACATGTGTATTAAACATATTCATAATATAATGCATATTAAATATATCCAATTAATATAATAAAATTTATAAATCAATGGAGTATTATTTATTATACAAATAAAGATAATTTAGACTTGAATGATTAAATAAATTGTTGTTGCTAATTTGTAATAGCTAAGTTTAATTTTTTTCATATAATTTCAAAAGCCCTTGTAATAATCTTTTGTTTAAATGAAAAAAAAAAGGATAAATTAAGATAGAAATTTCACTTTGCATCTAAATCTCACATTTGAATTTGAAGTAAATTTCATTCTGTAGTTAAAATTTCGACATGTAACATTTCAAGATCTTGATAAATTTCAAATGATCTATTAAAATTTCGACAAAATTTTGCAAGACATAAATCAATTTCCATTTCGATTTAGAGGGTGATGGAAAGTGGAAATTTTGGCAATTTTGTGGAAATTTAAGACCATGGTAGGAAACCCCACACTTCTATGACAAAAGACACAGATATCTGGTTATAGTGCCTTATTTGGCCTTCTCAAAAGCTAGTCCCTAGTATCGGCTTTATTCAGTATTGCAATCCAAGTGAAAGCCTTTATTTTTTCAGGGAACCTTAGGGGCTCTTCAGCTGTGGAAAACAATTTCATTTTCCATATTCAGTTTCCAAAGAATTAGAAAATAAATTCCACCTTATTTTCTAGTTTCCAACATTTGTTTAGGAAATATGGAGAACAATAAACAGATATTTTCCTTTTTTTTTTACACAAATTCTCGAAACCTGAAATTAAGGTGGATTTCTTTTGGAATTCCATGGAAAACTAAAATAGAAAATAGAACTATCTTCACAACTGAGTGGGCCTTTAGCTTTTCCAAATAAAGGAATTTAGAAGGAAAAGATTAGCACAAGAAGCATGAGTCAAATGAAAAAATAAAAAAGGACTTGCTAGAAAAGTTTCCCAAGGGACCCATAATCTAGCTTCCGTTCCTCCACAAAGATGTGAGGAAAGAACCACGCAAGTTTAACACCAGGATAAGATGATTCTTCTCCTTCTCATTCAGATCCTCACAAATTGAATACCCCAATACTGCACACCCTTGTGAATTGAGATGTATGTTGATCTATCGATTTGTGCATGCAGTTTTAAAGAGTTTTTCTTTTATTGTGCAGGGATGGTCGATTTCCGATGTTATGTTTGTTACAAAGCATAATATGGAAAATGCTGTTGTAACTGTGTCAAAACAGTTGGAGAATGTAACTGAAACACTGGCAGTGAGTATGATGATTCTTATGTTCTTATGTAGTCAGTTAATTTCATTACTATTCATGCCATGTATGGTATTTGCAACACCACTGATTCTGATTTATGTTAAAATATCTGCAGTCAACAAAGAGACATCTGACAAGGAGGCTGGAGAACTTGGATTGGAAGCTGGAGAGGCAGAAAGAAACTTCTGAGCTCATTGCAAATGATGTAGGGAACACCATTCTGTTCTTGAACAAGATCTTTAAGACAAGGAGTTTGCCATTTACTTTAGTGAGAGGATCCAGTCTTGTGTTTGAAATGGTTTTGTCCTACTTTACCTTAGTTGAAGGGTTAGGACTAATGAATCTTGCCTTTAGTTGAAGGGTTAGGAGTCTTAGTACTGATGAATCTTGCCTTGGACTGATGCATCCTGCCTTTGCTTTTAGTCAGGGGATTGCTTCCCTTAGATGGAATTACTAGGACTGATTCATGTTGCCTCTTACTTTCTTTAGAGCATTGCATCACTAAGATGTCCTGGATATTAATATTTTTTACTAGGTATACTTCTTGACTTAAGTTTTCTAGAAGCATTAGGACTGATTCATGTTGCCTCTTTCTTTAGAGCATTACAGCACTATGATGTCCTGGATATTAATATCTTTTGTTTGGTATTACTTATTGACTTAAATTTTCTAGAAGTTCAGAGAAATACACTGGAATTCTCATCAATCAAGCATAAAATATAAACATAAACTATTTAATCAATACTTATATCATGTTCTCAATATGTGTTTATATGTAAGGAAGACTTTTACTAATTGGATTACTTTCTCAACACTGTCTATTGTCTATGAAAGTTTCAATTGTACTGAGATACATTCCTCCCCTTACATATGTGCTGTGCAGAATATTTAAATGAAGAAGGGGACCACACTTCCTCACACCCTAAAATGTTAGAAACTTCCCTTTCTTAATTTTCTTCAAGTTTTCTAAAAGCATGACTTTTATTGACTATAAAGATTCAATAAAGAATGGCTTGAATTTAGTGATCAATGTGTGTGTTAATTTAGTTGAAGGAGAAAGTGATGCGAAGATTTCTAAATATTCAGATCGTAGTTTGGGTAATTTTGAGAATTCTGATTCTATGAAGGATAGAAAAGCCTAAAGTTGAATGACAAATACCTAGTGAATCTGGGTTTTGCAATCAATCAATTCTAGGGAAGAGCATGTTGAATAAATTAATAGCAACAAATGTGTTTTATTTTTTGCCTAGTTTGTACGAGTTAGTTAGCATGATGTTAGTGGTGCCTATTTTTGTGTTTGTAACCGTTTGTTTTTAGCCTATATAATGGTCATTTTCTTATCAATGAAGTAGTAGAGTTTTCAATCCAACTTTGTTTCCCCTTAATTTTAAATTTATCGTTTTCTTCTTCCATTTTACATCAATGGTGTCAGAGCCAAGTTAGAGTTCCACAATGACTTTTGAAACTTTTGTGCAGCCATCCATTCCACACTTTGATGGTCACTATGACCATTGGAGCATGCTTATGGAAATTTTTTTGAGATCCAAAGAATATTGGACAGTTGTTGTTTCTGGAGTAGCAGAACCAGTAGCTGGTGTTGTGCTGATAGATACACAGAAGGTGGAGCTTGCAGGGCAGAAGTTGAAGGATCTCAAAGCAAAGAATTATCTCTTCCAGGAAATTGATCGTTCCATCCTGGAAACCATTCTTTGTAAAGAAACTTCCAAGCAGATCTGGGACTCTATGAAGAAGAAGTATGAGGGGACAGCAAAGGCAAAGAGGGCACAGCTGCAAGCACTTCGAGGCGATTTTGCAACTTTACACATGAAAGTCTGGAGAATCGGTGATAGATTACTTCTCCAGGACAATGGCAATCGCAAATAAGATGAGAATCCATGGCGACCAAATGACAAATGTCACAATCATTGAGAAGATTCTTTGTTCGATGACAACAAAATTCAACTATGTTGTTTGTTCGATTGAGGAATCTAAAGACACTGACAGCATGTCCATTGATGAATTGCAGAGTTCTTTGTTGGTTCATGAGCAAAAAATGAATCGGTAAGACAAGGAGGAGCAAGCGTTACAAGCCTCGGCATCAAAAGGAGGAGGTCATGGACATGGAAGAGGCAGAGGTGGCAATGATGGTAGACACTCAAATCAGAAATCTGAAGATTTTGATTCTCAAGGGAGAGGAAAAGGCCATGACAACAACAACAATCATTCAACGGCTTCCAAGTCAAAGTCAGCAGACAAATCGAGAGTTGAATGCTACAAGTGTCACAAGTTTGGCCACTACAAGTCAGAGTGTCGTACTAATCTAAGGAGAGATGGTGGAAAGCAATCCAATTTTTCTCAGAAGGAAGAAGAAGTGTCTTTGTTGATGGCTTGTCGCGTGAAGGAGGAAACCCACAAGAAATTCTTGCGGTACTTAGACACTGGCTACAGCAACCATATGAGTGGAGAGAAGTTTGTACTGTCTGAAATTCAACTATGTTGTTTGTTCGATTGAGGAATCTAAAGACACTGACAGCATGTCCATTGATGAATTGCAGAGTTCTTTGTTGGTTCATGAGCAGAAAATGAATCGGTAAGACAAGGAGGAGCAAGCGTTACAAGCCTCGGCATCAAAAGGAGGAGGTCATGGACATGGAAGAGGCAGAGGTGGCAATGATGGTAGACACTCAAATCAGAAATCTGAAGATTCTGATTCTCAAAGGAGAGGAAAAGGCCATGACAACAACAACAATCATTCAACGCCTTCCAAGTCAAATCAAGAGTTGAATGCTACAAGTGTCACAAGTTTGGCCACTACAAGTCAGAGTGTCGTACTAATCTAAGGAGAGATGGTGGAAAGCAATCCAATTTTGCTCAGAAGGAAGAAGAAGTGTCTTTGTTGATGGCTTGTCGCATGAAGGAGGAAACCCACAAGAAATTCTTGTGGTACTTAGACACTGGCTACAGCAACCATATGAGTGGAGAGAAGTTTGTATTCTCTAAATTGGATGAAGCTTTTCGTGATGTTGTGAAGTTCAGTGATGGCTCTACAGTCTCTGTTATGGGAAAAGGGAAAGGTAGCAATTCAAACCAACAAAAATTCTATTCAAACTATTTCTAATGTTCTCTTTGTTCCAGATTTGAGAGCAAGCTTACTCAGTGTTGGTCAGCTAGAAGAAAAGGGATATGGAATCTCTATCAAAAATGGAGTCTACAAAATTGAAGATGAGAAGTTGGGCTTGATAGCTCGAGTCAACATGACAGTCAACCGAATGTTTCCATTGTATCTCCATGACACCGCTCACTCATGTCTTTCTACAAGATTGGGAGAGAAGGAATGGATATGGTATTTTTGCTATGGGCATCTTAGCTTTGGTGGGTTGAAGACTTTACAACAGAAGAATATGGTGACAGGTCTTCCTCAAATTACAACTCCTTCTGAAGTTTGTGAAGAATGCGTTGTTACCAAACAACACCGTAATCAATTCCCACAAGGGAAATCATGGAGGGCGAAGGATGCACTGGAGGTTGTTCATTCCGACATTTGCGGGCCAATAACTCCATGCTCTAATGGAGGTAAGAGATATATACTTACTTTCATTGATGATTTTAGTCGTAAAAGCTAGGTTTATTTTTTGCAAGAGAACTCTAAAGCCTTTCTAGCCTTTTAAAGCTATAAAGTGTTGGTTGAGAAATGGCAGTCCCATAAAAATTCTTCGCATAGATCATGGTGGAGAATATAACTCACATGAATTTGCAAGTTTCTGTGAGACTAATGGAATCAAGAGGCAGCTTACAGTTGCTTATACGCCCAACAAAATGGCGTTTTTGAAGGGAAGAATCGTACTATTCCAAATATGGCGTGAAGTCTTTTAATAAGGAGATGTATTCCAAAGAGCTTCTGGCATGAAGTAGTTAACTAAATCATTCATATATTGTATTGAAGTCCCACACTTGTTGTTCAAAATAAGACACCAGAGGAAGCATGGAGCAGACGAAAACCAGCTGTTGATCACTTTAGAATTTTTGGGTGTGTTGCATATGCCCATATTCCAGATCAAAAGAGGAAGAAGCTAGATGACAAGGGAGAAAAATGTATTTTTCTTGGTGTTAGTGATCAGTCAAAAGCTTATAAGCTTTACAATCCTAACACAAGAAAATACTTATTAGTCGAGACGTTGTTTTTGATGAAGATCAAATCTGGGAATGGAGCAAAAATGTAGTTGGAGAGCCAATTCCAACTAGTTTTGATGGAGAAGATGGTGATGAAGCAAACCAGCCGCAGCAACACCTTGCTCCAGCAACTGATGCATTTGAGAATCCTCAAAATGAAACTCCTGCAGCCTCTGAAGTCACTCCAACAGCACCAGAAGCAGTAGCTAAATCATGTTCTCATCGTGTTTGAAGGAGGGAGGTAACCGGAATTGATCAATCTGAAGATCAAATCACTCATTTTGCTTTGGGCTATAAGCAAGAGTGCGGTGTTGATTATAAAGAAGTCTTTGCTCCTGTTGCAAGGCATGACACAATCAGATTGGTGATTGCATTAGCAGCTCAGAACTCATGGCCTATCTTTCAGCTGGACGTGAAGTCGGCGTTCCTCCATGGAGATTTGAAGGAACTGGTATTTATCGATCAACCTCGTGGTTATGTGAAATCTGGAAATGAGCATAAAGTGTATAGACTAAAGAAGGCTCTATATGGATTAAAACAAGCCCCATGGGGTTGGTATAATCATATAGAAACTAATTTTTTGAAGGAAGGATTTCAAAAACGTCCTTATGAACGTACACTTTTCATAAAAGTTGAGGATGGAGGGAAAATGCTCATTGTTTGCTTATATGTAGATGATCTAATCTATACTGGAAGTAATACAGCCATGTTTGGAAGCTTTAAGAAATCCATGATGGCTGAATTTGAAATGTTTGATCTTGGCATGATGCATTACTTTCTTGGCATAGAAGTGTTGTAGTCTTCTACCAACCTTCTTATTTCTCAAAAGAAATATGTGGGAGAAATCTTGGACAGGTTTAAAATGAAGGATTGTAATCTTGTGAATACACCATCTTAGTTTGGTTTGAAGCTAAACAAAGATGATGGAGGAAAGAAGGTTAACATTACTCTTTACAAGCAGATTGTGGGGAGCTTAATGTATTTGAATGCAACAAGGCTTGATATAATGCATGTTGTAAGTGTCATTAGTAGATACATGGAGTGTCCAATAGAGATTCATCTTTTGGTTGCGAAAAGAATTCTTAGGTATTTGCAAGGTACTAAGGAGTTTGGGTTGTTCTTCTAAAAGGGTGAAAAGTCAGATTTGTTTGGCTTTACAGATAGTGATTATGCAAGAGATTTTTTATGATCGTAAAAGCACATTTGGGTATGTTTTCGTGTTGGGAACAGGAGCTGTTTCATGGTCATCAAAGAAGCAGCCAATCGTCACATTGTCAACCACTGAAGCTGAATTTGTTGCAACAACAGCATGTGCTTGTCAAGCTATTTGGCTGAAAAAGATTCTTGAAGAGCTGCAGTTCAAAGAAGATGGGCCTACTCTCATTTACTGTGATAACAGTTCAGCAATAAAGCTCTCAAAGAATCCTGTTCTAATTGGTCGAAACAAGCATATAGATGTGAAGTATCATTTCTTGAGAGATCTCACAAATGATGGAGTTATTAATCTGGTTTACTGCAGAAGCGAAGACTAGATTGCTGATATTCTAACAAAGTCTCTCAAATTTCCAGCATTTCTGAAGCTCAAGGAGTTACTTGGTGTTTGTAATTCAAAGGACTTGATCTGAGGGATGACGCTTTAAAGTTTGAGTCTGATTAAACTGATGTTATGTATGGAACATCAGTTTAAGGGAGGGTTTGTTGAATAAATTAATAACAGCAAATGTGTTTTATTTTCTGCCTAGTTTGTAGGAGTTAGTTAGCATGATGTTAGTTGTAGCATGATGTTAGTGGTGCCTATTTTTGTGCTTGTAACCGTTCGTTTTTAGCCTATATAATGGCCATTTCCTTATCAATGAAGTAGTAGAGTTCTCAATCCAACTTTGTTTCCCCTTGTTTTTAAATTTATTGTTTTCTTCTTCCATCTTACATCAGAGCAACACTGATGGCATATTTTGCGTTATTGTACATATGCTTCCTAGCTTTCTTTTTATCTTTATCTGTGTTTTTATAATTATGAAGGGGGCTAGCTGGAAATTGATTGTCTACATCCGTGGCACATACTTTAGCAGCCCCCTCCTCAACTGCCCACTTGCCTATTATTAATCTTTGATTGTTACATTGGTAACTTGCATATCTGTAGGTAAAGGAGGTGAAGTCAAATCTTTGTCAAATTGGGTTTGATGTTGAAATAATTCATCAAATGGTATCAGGATTGGTGAGTTGATTAACCATTTTTTTTAGGCAGAGTTGGAGGAGTTGTTTTCCAGCATGCTGTAGCTTATTATGGCCATATTTAAATTTTTATACTGTTTAATTGTCAATTTTCTCTACAGGAAGGAAAGATTGAGCTTCTTCAAAGCAAACAGGTTCTATTTTTTTGTTCTGTTAATGTATGAAAACCTTCCACTACACTAAGCAATCATTTAAACTCATGAAGTGTTATTTCTCCCCCCTCACAACATCATGCAGGATATGACAAACTCAGGTCTCTGGTATCTATGCCAACTAGGAGGAGGCATTAAAGATGGGCCAAATGCTAAAATTTATCAGGTTACTTATTTCATATATTTGCATTGTTTATGCCTTATTGCTATAGATGAACTGGACTCTGGTCAACGTTCCAAACCTTCCAATGAATGGGTGAATCTTCTATCAAAAAGATTTCCAAGTCAGTTTCAGGCTTTCTGCTCACACAAGCTTTGAACTCAAATAATGTCAACTTAACAAAGCCTAAGACCATTTCCCTGGGGTTGGCTACTTAAATCTTTCTTTGCCTTTAGCAATGGAGGAGCATGTTTGACTGGATTCTGAGGAGCTTGCAATGTAACAATGAGTTTCTGGACCTGAAAGGATAATGTCAGACTTCTCATTTTATCTTCATCAAGCTGTCCCCAATATATATACAGAAGAAAAACTAAAAATTTCATGTGGCATGTTCAATAATGAAATAATATTTTAGACGGTTGATGTCAGCACTCAGCAGTGAAAGAGAAGAATTGGTTGTTATAATTCTAATTAAAGGATTATTAAGGCTTTGTTGGATTATCAAAAGAGATGAGCTTAGATTGAATATGATCCCATTTTCTCTCCAGTATCTTGTCTCTTTCCTCGGATAAACTCATAGCTTGGTAACCTGGTTTAAAATTTACATGACTTGGAATGAAAGCCTTGCACTATGATTGGGCTGAACTATGGACAATTTTACCTCCTTTACGTAAATTGATAACATTTTAATGTAAAAATGCGACAAAAGGTTGTTGAACAGTGTTTGTTTACATTTTGCGTGCTCTGATATATTAGGATCCCTACTTGTTCAACATGTGTACCTCAATTTCTATGATGTTCAACAAGTGATTCACATTTCTGAATACTATTTTTTTAATATTTCGTAATTTTTTGTTGGTTTACTATCCATTTTTCCCTCAGTTAACTGGGATATTGGAAATAAATAGAATGCTTTCAAACATCAAAATAAGAACAGCCTTTTACTCTAAGATCTCATAGCTTCAAGTTTCCATTGTTCTGTATGTTTATTGACTGAATGGCTGAGAGCATGAGAAGTCCTGGGATTGTGATCCTTGCTTGTGAATTATGAGTGATGAGAATTTGGATGGTCTGAGAGTCCTTATCTATCTCCTTTTCATCTGGTAAGTTACTCCTTTTTGTACTTTTACAGGACATCAGTCATAAACTAGTGGATAATTCAAAAGTGACACAAGAGGAGAGATCACTCAAGGTTAGCTTATCTTTTTAACCATAATCCATTCCTGTGGTGGCATGGCCTCACAATTTTTTTATTTTTCAGGGTCTTCAATTCATTGTCGAAAACAGTAAGGCAAAAGAGAAGCCAATGATAGGCTTGAAGGGAAATGATCTTGATGCAAATCCTGTCAAAGTAGTCTCTATGAAAACAAGAGTGGATAGGACTTACAATGTTGGGATTTCTTTAAGCCGCGATATCACGGGTTCTTATTTGTGATTCTTTTTTTTTCTCTTTTACATGTACTCTGTAATCAATTTATTTGACTGTTAGTTACATGAACCTGCATGGTTTTCAGGGTTAATTGGTTTAGGTGATGTTTGTAATGATGGAGGATTTACGGTGGCTGGTTTATTTATTTATTTTTTCCCTTCTCAGAAGAAGAAGATATGGTGATTTCTTTTTGTTGTACCCATTTTTTTTTTTTTTACAGAACATGTCTGAAATAAATCACAATTTATATCAGGGTTCTTGGTGCCATTATATCTTGCCATTGCCAGTTTCAAAGTATTGTTATCTTTGATGCCATGTGAAGGGGGAAGAGGAGATTGAACTAACATGAGAAATCAATGTCTGTTATGTTTAGCTTTAACATATCTGTATTTGTTTACAACCTCACCAAATTGTGCTATATTTCATTGCAGAGATGTCATCATTATTTTATAGCAATAATATTACATATTAAGTCCCCCCCCCCCCCCCTTTGCAGAGATGTCATCATTATTTGATAGCAAGAATATTATATATTAAGTCCCCCACACCCCCCCCCCCACCCCACCCCACGCCACCCCACCCCGTGGCCACAAGCACAACACACACAAGAGAGAAGATATTTACACTATTAAAACAATTTTTTCCCCATATTACAATTTTGATGGTGCTTTTTATTTTCTTCTGAGATGAAACATATTACAACTTGAATGGCACATCCATGAAAAACAAAGCAACTTATACCTTTTTTGCACCTGCCCCTCATTCTCTCAATGTTGATGATATATATCTCACTTTTAGTTTTCTGTGAACATATTTATCCATTCACCCTGGGAAACTTCCTATGAATTATATGGAATCTGTCCACTGCCATTCCTAGAGTCTACATCTTGATATCCCTGCAGGTTATCACTTGAGCTTGCGGGTCTTGAATTTCGTAATTCCAACTCCCAAGGCAATATCATTTTTCATGTCATCTTCTAAACTATCATACCATTCCCAGTGTACCACCAGGGGCATATTTATGGACTGTTTGGAATATTTGGACGCTTAAGGCAATGTGGCTACATGATTTGGAAAAATGCCAGCCCCATGCCATTCATTTGTCAGTCTTATATAATCATAAAACTTCAGGCAATGCCACTCTGCACAGTTTTGTTCATTGCTCAAAGTTTGCTCTTTATGGTGCCATAGGATTTGCATAATTTTAATATTATAGGTTAGTACATGACTGCTTGTGGGATAGCAGCAGACTTTGAGACAAATCTCTGCACTTTACTCCTTAAAAATTTTATTAGGCAATCAAATAGCTCATGTGTTGATTTGTTCAAAGAGCTCTTATATAATCTAGGAAATTTTTGGCAAGGTCTGGCTAAAGCAATGGAAATTTAATCAACCAAGACAAGGAAAATATTTTGATGCTCTGCAGAGGTGGTTTATGATGTATAAGATAAAATAATTGAGTCATAGTAGATACAAGAAGAATTAAACGATAAATTAAAAAGCCAGGCAATCCGACAAACATTCTTAGTTGGATCAAAGAACTCGATCTAGTTCTCTTAATAGATTTCCAGATGAATGGATTGCAGAATCCTTGCTGATGAGGACATTAGGTGGTCAGTTGGCATGAAGTGTCTTTGCATTTACTTTCTCTTTTACTTCTTACCTGCTTTTTCTTGTGTAATTTATCTCTTTCAGCATCCTTCAGGTTCTCATTTTCTTTTACCTAGAGGAGAATAGAAAGTTAATTCCATCAAATGGTGCAAAGAGACATAACATAGAACTAACAGAAGTGCACTGGATCAACTTTTCGCTCAGGTCCTTGTCTAAGTGCAGTATTCCACTGCAGAGTTTTCCCAACTGTTTTGCTGATTTAACAAAACAATGCTAGTAATAGCAGCAGCTAAGTTTGGTTGCCAAACATTCTTTTCTTTGGTAGAGAGTTCTAATACTGGGGGTAGACATAAAATGATGGTCTTTTTCTTTTAAGAGAAGTGGTATAACACAATTTCTGCACACGAAATAATTTACTCAGTTGGTTATGGATCGACCCACTAAATAAACTCAAAACAAACCGTATCTAAATTCTCAAGCAAGTAGACTGTACCTTGGTATATTCTTTTGGGTATTGGTAGCTAGGCACAGTTTTCCGTCTTGACACACTTCGTGTCACCTTAAGCTTGTTTTTAGCAGGCTTAGAACCATCTCTCTCTGTTGGTACAGGAGCTGAAAAGCTTTCAATTTTGACAGACACATCATTAGATCCACAACTCTCCTTTTCTTCTCCTCCTACATCGAACAATTCCTTCCTAACTGCATGACTTTGGGCGCAGCTGATTGGCTCAATCTGACTACATATATGGTCTTCAACTGAGGAACTTTCTGGTAGGCGAGTCGCCATCCACCGTTCTAACCAGCTCCAACCTATATTCGATTCTATGCCTTCAGATCTGGTTTGTTTTTTCTTTGAACAGATTCTTAACTATAAACAGACGGACAAAGTTGAATGAAGTCAGCTAATGTCCAAGTCTTTTGAGTTTTGTCTAGTTTTTTTAGATGAGTGTTTTAGCTTTACCTGTTGGGCAAAAGCATAGGCTAATGCTCTCTCACGCCTGGTTGTTGCTTCTAATCTATTCTTAATCCTCAATTTTGATATGTTGCTACTCACGGTGCTATGATCCCAGTCTTCCTGTAAAATTCGTGCAGTGAAACATACAGTTTGAGTTAGTAGTCAGTATATATCCGCCATACTTATGAGATATCTCGAAAGAAACTGAACACCTGTAATACAAATGTTTCATGTGTTTCCAACAAATTATAAGTCAAATTTAAGATGTGAATTCCCATCTGGTTTTGCATTTGGTTTTGATAGCTTTTCAGATAATATTTGAATGTACACTAGAATTTTTCTTACTCCACTCTGCAACAACTCACTTGGTTTGCAAAATGATATGTTATCCTAAAATTTGATGCAAGCTTTGCTTTAGATTCTCTAGTTAAGAAGGATTCTTTACTGAAATTCAACGCAAGCAGTGGTTTGACCCAAGGAGTTCACATTGTTGTTTGTTTTACCTTCAGCTTCAAAATTTGAGGTCTGGGTTTCTGTTGCACCCTGTGATGAATGGCCATGTTTTCCTTTTGGATTGAGAAAACTTCGACAGAATTTCCCGTTTGAACTTCAATTGATGTACCGATAGACTCTTTACTTGGACTTGGTGTTCCTTCAATGGACTCTGGCTTAGGTTCTTCCTTTGGATGCCTAGCCTAAAATTTAAGATAAAACATAAATTAATCCTATGAAAAAGACAGACAGAATAAGTTACCAATAGATAAGAAGTAATGATCTTTGCTCAAGACATTATTCAACTGTTGCTCTTTAGATTTCTTTCTAGAGATGAACATTCTTGCAGCCAAGCTCAAAACCTATGCATGACTGCTGTGCATTCATTTGCAGTTAAATTTCATTGTACTTGAATAGAATTTTGTTTTTAAAAAGCAGTAAATTTCTTGCAACGCCTTGGAGGGAGTTGGGTATTTCAGTAAAGAAAATGCCTGGATGCATCTCTGACAGTGAACGGACCAGAAAAATTCTAAATGCAGTCTGGATGACGATTGCTGCATCCTCTTTCTGCATTAGTTTGGACATAGAATTTGGCTTTTCCTGCATGATTTCTTCGTTGGCCTCTTTGCTCCGGACATTTCCGTCCTGTAGTATGGGCTGTGTAACAGTGGCCTCAGAACCACTCACAGAAGCTGAATCCTCCTCAGAAAAAACAGAATTCAATTCATCCCCACATAGGTAAGACCTCACGGAGACCCATTTTCTCTTATCCGCCGCATTGACCCTTTCCTGATTGAATCAAAATACCAAGAAATTACCATCTCCTCACTATCATAAAACAGCTCCATCCCAACTAAGCGATTAAACCAGCCGTAAACATCATTAATAACCCATCCCAACTAAGCGATTAAACCAGCCGTAAACATCATTAATAACCCATAATGGAGAGAGAGAGAGAGAGAGAGAGAGAGATTAACCACAGAAACAGTAAAAGCAAAACATTCCCATATTGATAATTTTTTACATGCAACTTCAAAAAATTAATAAGAAAAACAGCAGTAAGAATGACTCACCTGATACTCTTGAGTTCTGACAGACCGGCTTTTGGAGAAGACGCTCCTAACCATCTCGCCGGTGATGCCCATCTCAAGTTAGCAATCCTGAAGCAAGATTTCTCAGATGGGTTGTTCCCAATTACATCAATACTGTTCACAAGCACTGATATTTTATGAGTTGCGCGTGTGTTTGCGTGTGTGGAGGTGGTGTTATATACCTCACTCTGTTTTACTCAGTATGCAAAGCCTTGTGGGCTTGCTCTTCAAGAAGTTTAAAAAGCAAAAAAAGAACCATCGACTAATACTCAATGGCCGCATGTTAGCTAGAAATAAGTCACAAGATCTGCAGGGTGTGCAGAGCTTTAAGGCTGGAATTGGAGCTTTAAGCTTCAAAAAGAAATAAAAAATGATGAGTGGATAGAAAGGTTGGGATTAGAGAAATGAATATGTTTGCTGCTTTGGCAGTGCTTTATGCACATGCCTTGCAGCAGATTGGCCTCGAAAAAGAAGTTTGCTTCCTATTGGGGTTACCACTATTCCTTTTGTGCCTTCCTCTGCTCTTGTTTGGCCCTGCTGTTACAGTCTGTCTACCTAATCTCCATGCCAAAAGTCTTTAGGAGCTGTTTGGGAAGCCAAAAAAATGCAATTATTGGGGTCTAACAGGAACTGAGTTGACACCACCAGCGTCCTGGCTTCTGTTCTCCCAAGAAAACTAAGGCCTAAGTCGTGTAGAAAACTCTTTAATGGATTTTTCACGGGCCTGCAAAGTGCTTTGTAACCACTTATGTAGAAACACTTTTAGAAAAAGTGTTAGAATTTATTAGGTGCTGGTGATAAATTTTGAACTAAAAAAAGTATTAAAAGGTGTAAATATTGTTTTGTTATATTAAAAATAAGTGATATTTACATACTTACTTTTATTATAGGACATTATATAATTATTCTTAAGCATATTTTAAACTACAACTATTGATATTTTTTAATTACCAATTTCTCTAATAACTATTTTTAATTATTTATAATTAAATTTTAAATATTAAAATTATTATTTTTAATTATTAATATTATTATTATTAATGTATATTTATAACATATTACTGTCATATGAAATTATGATAAAAATACTATTATTAATTAAATTTAAAATATTTATTTATTTGCTTATAATGTAAATCAATAAGCAGTTCTTGTTCAATCCAGAATTGAATTATACTAACTAATATGCATTTTAAAATATATTTTATATAAAAATATTAATATTATATAATTAAAATTTTAAATGATAATTACATTCATTTTATAATTAAATTGTAAATATTTTTATTAAATAAAATAAAATAACATATAGTAATTAATTATAATCTTGTTATTTATGTATATTTATAGCATATGATTATCATATTAATATATGCCAGAAACAATATTAATAACTAAATTAAAATTTTTAGTTTATTTAATGTTAATGTTAATTTATAGATGATTTTTTAATTCATTCAAAAATTTAATTATATTTTCTAAATAATTAATAAGTTATGATGCATAGTAAAATAATATATGATTAATTTTAATTAATAATTATGTTAACTATTATTTTTAATTAAAATTTAAATATTTTTATCAAGTAAAAATAATATAATATTATTTTTTGATTAACAAGCATCTTGTTCTTAATTTATATTTATAATATATTGATATACCCCAAATATATTACCTACCTTAAAGAGAAGGCATGTGTCCAGCATTAATGGGGAAAATCATGTAACACCCCGACCCCGAGGGGCCTGGGATATTAACTTTTTACTACTGATTTACAGCGGAAGCAAATAAACTCAAATTTTATTCAAACCAGAGCGCTAATTATTCATGTTACAATCACTTATTTCAAAAGAAGAAAATTACACAAACGTAAATATCTGAAATCATACTATATTTCTAATTAATCTTTATTTTTCTAATCCCCACCCGCATGCTTGCTAAGCCTGATTTCCGACATGTCCTTCAGAGTTATCTGAAATAAAATATGATTGGGGTGAGACGACGCTCAGTAAGTAAATAAGATTATTATTAGTGTGTGGCTAAAATGAGCTTTTAAAGAATTTCGTAAAACAATATTTAATAATATAACTTCAAGACTGCTTTTAGAATAAATATAAATTTAAAAATTTCTGCATAAAACTTTTGTCATCAATTTCAACAATAAATTTTTATAATCATATATTATAACTGCTAAATTAAACTTTTAACTTTAAAACTGTAAAAACATTTAATGATAAACATACATATACTTTTCCTTATACGTTTTCCTTATATCGTCATTTAAGCACCAGAATGATCCTTTTCACGTAAACTTATACTTTTCCTTCAAATCATCAGTAACTTGTATCCGTAATTAAATATGTATAAACATATATTATAAAAACCACCCTTAGGCCTTTTTGCCATAAGTCATGTTTACCCCCATGACTGGGTTGTGCGGTCCGAAGACTGGACTTAGCTGGCTGGCCAACCAAACTAAATCAACGTACGTAAACTTTAAGTGAGATTTTCCTTATTAAGTCCTGGACTTAAACCAGGTGTGCACTCGGGAGAAATCCACTAACATAAATAACCACTCTGTAAACAGTGTGGGTGCACTCTGATCCGTATAAACTTTAAGCTGCGGTACCGAGCATCTGTAACTTTGTACTTTCGTTGCCATAAGGGGTTTTAAAATCATCTTATTATAATTTATGCAATTTAAAATAATATCGTGAAAATCTCATCTTTACTCATATTTTCATAAAAATGTAACGTAAAAATAAACTCATGCCACACAATTTTTGTGTTAAAAATATATATAATTTTATTTTTGAATAGGAATAAATGCTGAAAATTTACCCGAGGGGATTGGAACATTTTTGAACCCAAAAATAGATGCAAGTATATTAAAGATAGAACTGGTATAATTAAATATGCGTAAAAATAAACTCATGGAAATTTTGTGGAACTAAGTAACATAATTAAAATTTACGTACAAAATAAACTCGGGTATGAATTTAAAATAAAAGGAAACTAACATAATCAAAATTTACTTACAAATAAACTCGGGTATAAATTTTGAATAAAAATACTAACATAATCAAATTTACTTACAAATAAACTCGGGTATAAATTTTGAATAAAAATACTAACATAATCAAATTTACTTACAAATAAACTCGGGTATAAATTTTGAATAAAAATACTAACATAATCAAATTTACTTACCTTCTTCTTTTACCGTGTGTTACGAACACAATAATTATCTTTAAGAAATGAGATCGGAAAAAGTGGGTGATTAAGAATTTATTCAAAAATTCTCTCTCCACCACAAATTCTTTCACTCACTAATCCTTCTCTTCCTTGGAAAATTGTTGTGAAAAATGAAGGTTGAGAGCTCCCTATTTATAGGAAAATTTTGGGGAAGAAATAGAATTTATAAAAGTGTGGGGAGATGGGTGAAATTATAATTTTAAAAATTAAAGAATGGGCAAGGGATGGGCAAGGTATGGGTTGAGTGGAGGCTATTTGGGAGTGCTTGCCACCATTCCCACTAAATAAATTTTTAATTAATTACTTACCTAATTAATTAATCCATTACCTAACTAATTATTTTATTATTTTATTATTTTTCTTAATCATTATTATCATTATTATTATCATTGTTATTAATTTTAAACTTGAGTGGAGACCATTTAGGAGTGCTTGCCACCATTCTCACTAAATAAATTTTTAATTAATTACTTACCTTATTAATTAATCCATTACCTAACTAATTATTTTATTATTTTATTATTTTTCTTAATCATTATTATTATCATTGTTATTAATTTTAAACTATATTTAATATTTATTTTATTTTATTTTATTTTATTTTTGAACAAGAATTAAATTTAAATTTTAAAAACTCATGTGGGCCCCACATGGTCTTGTGGGTCCCATGTAGTCTTGTGGGCCCCACACAATTTCGAGACCCAAATGGATCGTACGTAATTCCAATAACTCTTATACGATTTTATGCATCCTGCATAGTTTTGAGACTTGTGAAAACCTTCATACGGTTTCGGGACTTATGTGGGCCCCACACAGTCTTGTGGGCCCCGCATAGGATACCTATATTATTATTATTTTATCATATATTTCTTCAAATTATATCAGTTAAAACATTGTTTTATGTACTCATTTACGTATATAAACAGTGTCTTGTGGCTCCGGGACTCATATGGACCCCACATAGTCTTGTGGGCCCCACATATGATACCTATATTATTATCATCTTATTATGTATTTCTACAAATTATGTCTGTCAAAACACTATTTTATGTATATATACTTATTTACGTATACAAACAGTATCTATCCTGTTTATCCTATGAAATTCCATTTTGACCAGGCCGACCTCCAGGGAGCGACTGCGCCGCAATGGTCTCTGAGCACTCGCTAAGACAAGGTCTTTCTTAGGCATCAAACATGGAATCAAGGATCCTACAGAAAAACACTTCTGTATTGATATTAACTTAATGACTATTTTTATTATTTTATTATTATTGTACTTTAATCATATATATATATATATTTTTGGGTCATCACAAATCACCTACCAAGTCAATCGCTCAACCAGAGTCAATGATGCCGGCCATATATTGACCAAAGTGATCCACGCCAAGCATTATAAATGACAGATCTACCAGGGTCAAATATGGTCAGTATAAATGGGGTACTACGGAGAGGCTAAGGTATCTCATTTTAACATAATTTCACTCTTACTTACAACCTCTCTAAAGCACTCCCTTACTTAGGCATCAGAGAGATTCCCTAGAGTACACCCAGAGTCCTCCAAGCTACGTTTGTTTTCATCTATCTCAGGTGGTCGGGATCGAAAAGCTCACCAGAGGTCAGATCGACATTTTTGGTAGCAACAGTTGACACCATTTGTGGGAACACTTATGAGAGATTTTAAATTTTCAATCCTCAATCCCTCCATAATGACAACAACCACCAATTCCAGGTCCGAACTGCGGGTGATCAATCATCCCAGTTCGTTCATTCTGCACCCGGAGACCATTCGGGAGTGACAAGGGAGGAATTCCTTATCCTCCAAAGGAGAATGGAAGCCTCCCAAAAAAAGATGAAGGACATGTTCAACATGCTCTTACAGCAAATGAGTCATGGAGAACTTGCCCCTCGCCAGCAGCTGGTTGATCCTGACTCACAAGAGAAAGCCGAAGACCTGAAGGAGAGTAATGGAAAAACCAACTCCACAAAGAAGGTGGAGGACGTGAACAGCGTGGGAGTCAATGAACAACGATCGAATGAACTGGAGGAGAGGATCAAGAAGATTAACCAAATAGAAAAGATGATGAAGGAGACTCGTTCCAACCCGTCCTGCAGGGAGACCTCGTTGAAATCTTCAGATCCACCTTTCATCAAAGAAGTGATGGAGGTCTCGTTGCCAAGTAAGTTCAAAATATCTACCTTAGAAAGGTATGAAGGCTCGACAGACCTGGTTGATGACCCGGATACCTTTAAGGTATTAATGCAGCTGCAAGGTGCACCAGATGCTATCATGTGTTGTGCGTTTTCTGCCACCCTTAAAGAGAATGCCAGGGTATGGTACCGAACCCTAAAACCCGGATCCATCAAATCCTTCTCTGAGATGGAACAACAATTTGTTAGGCACTTCATCAGCTGTCATAGGATGGCAAAGACCTCAGCTCATCTGTTGAACCTGGTCCAAGGAGAAAGGGAAATGGTGAAAAAATTCATACATCGCTTTGTCACTACTACCTTAGAGATTCGCAATTTGGATCATGGAGTAGTATTAGCAGCCCTAACCATGGCCCTCCAACCTATGGAATTTTTGTACTCCCTGGGAAAAAGGCCTCTAGCCAACATGGGGGAACTAATGGCACGAGCATAGAAGCATATCAATCTAGAAGAAGTAATGGACACAAGGAGAGACCGAGTTGATTTGAAAAGAAAGAGCTCGAGGGATATGAGGGAGGCCTCCAAAACAGGGAAGAAGTAAAAAAGTAGCCAATTGTAGAGCAGCCCTAAGTGGTTAGAACATATAAGTAAGTTCTAGTCCTACACTCCCCTAAACGTCTGGCGAACCAATGCCTTAGGGGGCTCTGACCAACTCTAGCATGTAAGGACCCAAACCCAAGTGGGTTCCTACATATAAATTTTTCAGCGGACGCAAATAAATCTAAATTATTTTTATTACCAAAGCATTAATTAGCTTTATTACAAATATATGTCTTAACTATTAAAATGCAAATTTCTAAAATTCTAAAATACACAAATATATTTTAAATTGTATTATGCTAATTTTTTTTATTCTACTTTACTCTTTCTATTCCCACTCGTGCACTTGCTATGCTAGATTTCTGATACTCTTTTCAAAATGATCTAAAATGTAAAATAATGATTGGGGTGAGACGACGCTCGGTAAGTAAATAAGATTATTATTAGTGTGTGGCCAAAATGAGTTTTCATAATTTCATAAATAATATTTAATATTATAAATTCAAAAATGCTTTTAAAATAAATATAAATTTAAAAATTTCTGAATAAAAACTTTTGTCATTAACTACAACAATAAAATTTTATAATCATATACTATAACTGTTAAATTAAACTTTTAACTTTAAAAGTTATAATTATAATTTTTAATTATATATATATATATATATATATACTTTTTCTTATACGTTTCCTTTAGATCATCATTTAGGCACAATAATGGTCATGTTTATATAAATTTATACTTTACCTTCAAATCATCAATAACTTTGTACACGTAATTAAATATGTATATACATATACTGTAAAAATCACTCTTAGGCCTGTTAATCGTAAGTCATGTTTACCCCAATGACTGAGTTGTGCGGTCTGAAGACTGGACTTAGCTGACTAACCGGCCAAACTAAATTAACGTACATCATCATTAAGTGAGATTTTCCCTATTAAACTCTGGTCCAACCTAGGTGTGCACTCAGGAGAAATCCACTACCATATAAAACCACTCTGTAAATTGGGTGGGTGCACTCTGATCCGTTTAAACTTTAAGTTGCGGTACCGAACATCTGTAACTTTGACATTTCTTTGCCATAAAAGGTTTTAAAAATATTTTTATTATATAATTTGTACAGTTAAAATAACATCATGAAAATCTCATTTTTACTCATATTTTCGTGAAATACGCAACGTAAAAAAAATCAACTCATGTAATCTTTACTCATATATTCGTGAAATATGTAACGTATAAATAAACTTATATCACATAATTTTCGTGTTAAAAATATTTTTTTGAATAGAAACTAATGATGTAAAATACCCAAAGGATTTAGAAGATTTCTTAACTTAAAAATAAATGCAAGTATATTAAAGATAAAACTAGTATAATTAAATATGCGTAAAAATAAACTCAGGAGAATTTTATGTAACTAACTAACATAATCGAAATTTACTTACAAATAAACTTGGGTATGAATTTTAAATAAAAATATAACATAATCAAATTTACTTACCTCTTCTTTTACCTTATGATACAAACACAATGACTATCTCTAAGAAATGAGATCGGAAAGAGTGAGTAAGTGAAAACTTACTCAAAAATTCTCTCCACCACTAATTCTTTTACTCACTAATCCTTCTCTTCTTTTGAATTTTTTTATGAAAAATGAAGGTCGAGAGCTTCCTATTTATAGGAAAATTTTGGAAAAGAAAATAGAATTTATAAAAGTGTAAGGAGAGGGGTAAAATTATAATTTTTTTAAATTAAAGAATGGGCATGAGATGTGTTAAACATGAGTTAGGTATGTGATAGGGATGGAGGTCATGTGGGAGTGCTTGCCACCACTCCCCTTTAATTAACTTTTAATTAATTACTTAATTAATTAATTATTTTATTTTTTAAAATTTTTTTAAATCTTTATTATTATTATTATTATTATTATTATTATTATTATTATTATTATTATTATTATCAGTGTTATTATTTTTAAGCTATGTTTTAGTATTATTTTTTTTTAAAGAATTAAATTCGAATTTTGAAAACTCATGTGGGCCCCACACAACTTTGAGACTCAAGTGGGTCCTACATAACTCTAATAGTTCTCACACGATTTTATGAGCCTTACATAATTTCGGGACTCATGTAGACCCCACACGACTTTGGGACTCATGTGGGCCCCACACAGTCTTATGAGCCTCACATAGGATACCTATATTATTATTATTATTATTCTTTTACCATGTATTTCTACAAATTATGTCTATCAAAATACTATTTTATGTATATGTACTTATTTACGTGTACAAACAATGTCTATCTTGTTTATCCTATGAAATTCGATTTTAACCAGGCCGACCTCCAGGGAGTGATTGAACCGCATTGGTCTCTAAGCACTCGTTAAGACAATGTCTTTCTTAGGCATCAAATATGGAATCAAGGATCCTACAGAAGAGCACTTCTATATTGATATTAACTTAATGAGCATATTTGTTATTATTATTATTATTATTATTATTATTATTATTATTATTATTATTATTATTATTATTATGCATTAATCGTGTATATATATATATATTTGGGTCATTACATAGCATCCCCAAAAAGGAGATTGTTTCATAAAATTGCACCTCTATCAGTCATATCTTTAAACATTTTGTGTGCCTCTATTAAATTATCAAACTTTGCGTACATATTTATAAGTGCATTCTCTGTCACGCTATATGATTTCAGCCCAAAAGATGGGTACAACTCATTAGGTAAAATAAAATCGGCCCAAATGACAAGCAATGCTCGTGAAGCCAAAAGACTGCCCAACAAATGAGCACAGTTCATTAGGCAACATCGACCCAACTAACAATGCTCGTGAGGTCAGAAGATTGCCCAACAAATGAGCACAGCTCATTAGGCAAAATCGGCCCAATTGACGAGAAACACTCGTGAGGCCAAAAGAGCTATTCGGCGAGAATTCCCCATGAAGGGCTGTTCGACAAGAATGCCCATGAAGGGCAGCTTGGCAAGAATGCCCATGAAGAGCAGCTTGATAGCTCGGCAAGAATTCCAAATGAAAAAAAGCTCGGCAAGAATGCACACGAAGAGCTGCTCAACAAGAATGCCCACGAAGAGCGGTTCGGCAGCTCGGCAAGAATTCCAAATGAAGGGCAGTTCGGTAAAAAGAGCTCGGCAAGAACAGCTCGGCAGAAACTGCCCACAAAGAGCAGCTTGGCAAGAAGAGTTGATGGAGAGCAACCTGGGAAAAAAAACAACTCAGCAAGAATTGCCATGAAAAGCAACTCGAGAGAAATTGCCCACGAATAGCAACTCGGCAAGAACAAACATGAAGAGCAACTCGAAAAAAATTGCCCGCAAAGGGCAGCTCAGCAAGAATTTCCACAAAGAGCAAGTTGGCAGAAAATGCCCACGAAGAGCAGCTTGGCAAAAAAGGCTCGGCAAGAACAGCTCAGCAAGAATAGCCATGAAAAGCAGCTCGGTAAAAATTGCCCGCAAAGGGTAGCTCGGCAAGAATTGCCACGAAGAGCAGCTTGACAGAAAATTGCCCATGAAGAGCATCTCGGCAAAAACAGTCCATGGAGAGCAGCCCAGCAAAAATAGGTCAACAAGAACAGTTCGGAAAAAACAGTTCAGCAAGAACACCTTGGAAAAAATAGTTTGACAAAAATAGCTCGACAATAACAGCTCGACAAGAATTTCCATGAAGTGCAGCTCAGCACAAATGCCTCACGATGAGCTGCTTGACAAAAATGCCTTATGGTGACCTGCTCAGCACGAAATGTTCAACGAAGACCTGCTCGGCATCATCGGCTCGGGTGAGCCGAAAAACCTAGCTCGACACGACTTGCATATAGAAGCATCGACTCGGATAAGACGACATGTTAGTAGATTCGGCTTGGAAAATCGACTCGGCGATGCCGTGTACACCTCCACCTTGGCTCGGATTAAGCCGACGCCCTTTCGAGTTCGGCTTGGCAAAGCCCGGAGCGCCGCAAGATCGACTCGGGTAAGCTGAGCACGCCCCAAATCTAGCTTAGCAAGCCGTAGATAAATAAGTAGCTAAAGAGGGTGTTAAAAGACATTTTCGGCCCAAGCTATAGCGCTCATAGACTAAGCCTGAGTAAGAAGTCTTCCATTAAGAAACCACACCTCATTACTTTGGATTGGGTCATCACCCGAATCAAATACAATTAGGCTCCGCAAAAAACCCAACATTAACCACTTTTAAACTTTGGGAACATGGTTCAAAACTTCGAAACTATAGGGAGGGCAACTGATATACCCCAAATATATCTACCCTAAAGAGAAGACATGTGTCCAACATTAATGGGGGAAATTACCTACCAAGTCAATTGCTCGACCAAATCCATTGACACTGGCCATATATTGACCAAAGTGATCCACATCAAGCGCTATAAATGACAGATCTACCAAGATCAAAACTGGCCAGTATAAAAGGGGTATTGTGGAGAGGCTAAGGTATCTCATTCTAACTCAATTTCATTGTTACTTACAACCTCTCTAAAGCACTCCCTTACTTTGGCATCAGAGAGATCCCCCGAAGCACACCCCGGGTCCTCCAAGCCACATTTGTTTTCGTCTATCTCAGGTGGTTGGGGTCGAAAAGCTTGCCGGAGGTTAGATCGACATTTTTGACAACAACACATATGATTATCATATTAATTTATGTTAAAATAACATTATTAATTAAATTAGTAATTTTAATTTTTAATATTATTTTAAACTAATAGATGGTTTTTCTTCTTCATTTTAGAATTGAATTATGTTCTAGTAATAATTAATATATGATTATCTTTTAATATATTTTTAAATTATAAAATAGCTACTAAATTTATTATATTTATAAAATTGACCCACCTACGAACAACATCACTTATAAACGACCAAAATGTTATCTTATATTGCTTATCAAAATTCTCTTAAATAATTTTTTTTAAGTGGCTCTAGAAGAGAAAAGCACTTATTACAATAACTGTTTGTTGTGATGCAAGTCAAACGTCACTTTTTTTTTTTGTAAAATTGTTTATTTGAAGTTGTGATGACCCAAAAATATATATATGATTAAAGCACAATAATAATAAAATAATAAAAATGGTCATTGAGTTAATATCAATACAGAAGTGTTTTTCTGTAGGATCTTTGATTCCATGTTTGATGCCTAAGAAAGACCTTATCTAAGCGAGTGCTTAGAGACCATTGCGGCTCAGTCGCTCCCTGGAGGTCGGTTTGGTCAAAATAGAATTTCATAAGATAAACAGGATAGACATTGTTTGTACACGTAAATAAGTATATATACATAAAATAGTATTTTGACAGACATAATTTGTAAAAATACATAATAAGATGATAATAATATAGGTATCATATGTGGGGCCCACAAGACTATGTGGGGTCTACATGAGTCTCGGAGCCACAAGACACTGTTTATATGCGTAAATAACTACATAAAATAATGTTTTGACTGATATAATTTATATAAATATATGATAAAATAATAATAATATAGGTATCCTATGCGGGGCCCACATGAGTCCCGAAGCCGTATGGAGGTTTACACGAGTCTCAAAGCTATTTAGGATGCATAAAATCATATAAGAATTATTCGAATTAAGTAAGATCCATTCGAGTCTCGAAGTTGTGTGGGGCCCACAAGATCATGTGGGGCCCACATGAGATTTCAAAATTCAAATTTAATTATTGTTCAAAAATAAATAATAAAATAAATAAATACTAAAAATAGTTTAAAAGTAATAACAATGATAATAATGATTAAGAAAAATAATAAAATAATAAAATAATAAATTAACTAATTGATTAATTAATTAGGTAAGTAGTTAATTAAAAATTTATTTAATGGGAATGGTGGCAAGCACTCCCACATGGCCTCCATCCTCATCCCATACTCAACTCATACCTTACCCATTCCTTACCCATTCTTTAATTTAAAAAAAAAAAAATTATAATTTCACCCATCTCCCCACATTTTTATAAATTTCATTTCTTCCCCAAAATTTTCCTATAAATAGGGAGATCTCAACCTTCATTTTTCACAACAATTTTCTAAGGAAGAGAATGATTAGTGAGTGAAAGAATTTGTGGTGGAGAGAATTTTAAGTAAGTTCTCACTCACCCACTCTTTCCGATCTCATTTCTTAAAAATAATTATTGTATTCGTAGCATACAGTAAAAGAAGAAGGTAAGTAAATTTTGATTATGTTAGTTTTTTTTTATTTAAAATTCATACCCGAGTTTACTTTATAAGTAAATTTCAATTATGTTAATTAGTTCCACAAAATTTCCATGAGTTTATTTTTACGCATATTTAATTATATCAGTTCTATCTTTAACATACTTACATCTATTTTTGGGTTAAGAAATGTTCTAATTCCCTCGGGTAAATTTTCAGCATTTCTTTCTATTCAAAAATAAAATTATATATATTTTTAATACAAAAATTGTGTGGCATGAGTTTATTTTTACGTTACATTTTTATGAAAATATGAGTAAAGATGAGATTTTCACGATATTATTTTAAATTGCATAAATTATAATAAGATGATTTTAAAACCCCTTATGGTAACAAAAGTTCAAAGTTACAGATGTTCGGTATCGCAGCTTAAAGTTTATACGGATCATAGTGCACCAACACTGTTTACAAAGTGGTTATTTATGTTAGTGAATTTTTCCTGAGTGCACACCTGGTTCCGGACCAGGACTTAATAAAGAAAATCTCACTTAAAGTTTACGTACGTTGATTTAGTTTGGTAGGCCAACCAGCTAAGTCTAGTCTTCGGACCGCACAACCCAGTCATGGGGGTAAACATGACTTACGGCAAATGGGCCTAAGGGTGGTTTTTATAATATATGTTTATACATATTTAATTACGTGTACAAAGTTACTGATAATTTAAAGGAAAATTGTAAGTTTACGTGAAAAGGATCATTTTGGTGATTAAATGACGATCTAAGGAAAACGTATAAGGAAAAGTATATGTATGTTTATCATTAAATATTTTTACAGTTTTAAAGTTAAAAGTTTAATTTAACAGTTATAATATATAATTATAAAATTTTACTGTTATAATTGATGACAAAAGTTTTATACATAAATTTTTAAATTTATATTTATTTTAAAAGAAATTTTGAAGTTATAGTATTAAATATTATTTTACGAAATTTTTTAAAAAAGCTCATTTTGGCCACACACTAATAATAATCTTATTTACTTACTGAGCATCGTCTCACTCCAATCATATTTTTATTTCAGATAACTCTGAAGAGCATATCGGAAATCAGGCTTAACAAGCATGCAGGTGGGAATAGAAAAATAAAGATTTATTAGAAATATTAGTATGATGCCAGCTATTTATGCTTGTGTAATTTTTCTTCTTTTGAAATAAATAATTGTAATATGGATAATTAGCGCTCTGGTATATAATAAAAATCGAGTTTATTTTGCTTCCGCTGTAAATCAATAATAAAAAGTTAATATCCCAGACCCCTCGGGGTCAGGATGTTACATTTGATATATATATATATATATATATATATATATATATATATATATATTTTATCAGAGCATAAGATATAAGTTCTGCATACTCTAATATATAAATTTTACCAAAGCTTAGATATAAAACATGATTTGGGTAGGATTGGGTAGTTTAGAATATTTATTTTAGTTTGTTATATTATTATACGTTAATAATAGATTTATGATTTTAAAATAACATTTTATCATTATTTAAGAATGGATCCTAAAGATAGTAGCATTGAAGGAAATGAGATTTACGTGAAGGCTCCCAAGGACAGGTAATAATTATAAATTCTCTAAGAAAAATAGTAGTATTATTAAAGACACGTTAATTAATTTAAATATGTTATTTATGTTTGTAGAAACACATATCCATATTGATGATTTATAATTAATTGTCAAATGCATTAATAATTTAAAATTTATATATATATAAATATAATAATAATATCTGAGATTTAATTATTTTCACTGTTGTTATTTTCACTAAATATATAAAAAATAACCCATTAGACCCTACTGAATTTAGAAGTGCTACACATACAAATAGATATGAACAAACGGTCTATTATGAAATCTGAATTTACCCAAAATTTCTTTGCATGTATAAGTTAGATATGAATATATATTTTTACATTACATATTGAGTTATCAACAAAACCTTCAAGCTTAATTTATGAATATATATTTTGACAAAATCTTAAATTTTAATTTTGTATTAGTTTATGAGGAATTAAATATAATTTAAATATTACTTATTTAAATTCAAAAAAAAAATTATATATATATATATATATGTATAATCCCTTAACATGTGCAAGTTAAATATGTATATCTATTTTTCCCATTACATATTCAATTTCCATCAAGTATCCAAGTTTGATTTAGGAGTACAAATTTTGACAAAATCTTTAATTTTTTTTTTATAAATTTATAAAAGCTAATACAAGTTAAATTTTTTTATATTTAAAAAAAAAATTAATGAAAGCAATATAAAAATTAACTAATTTCCTTCAAATAACTAACCAATGTCAAATCATCAATTGGTCAAACATGTCCAACATATATTTGATCTAATAATAATAATAATAATAATAATAATAATAATAATAATAATAATAATAATAATAATAATAATGGAATATATTAATATATAAGGGGTACTCTTGTAGTTAAAAAAAAAATGAGGTCTCATGGGTGGAAATCATCGACTATAGCTCACTTACCCCTGAAGTAAGGTTAGGGCATGAGACCACTTGGGCGTAGTGGGAACTCGAACCCGCGATCACATGGATGCATAGCCGGTTCCTTACCACTAGACTACCCACCCAAGTAGTGACATAAGGATGAAATTAATTATAGTTAAAGCATTAATAAAGATGTAGAAACATAAAAAGAACCTTGAGTCCTCAAATTTTGCAATACGTGTCGCTCGCTCGATTTCTGCGACACATATCGCTCTCCCTCAATTTTTGAAAAAATGCATCACTCGAGGTACACGTCGCTCTCTCTCTCTCGATTTTTGCGACACACATCGTTCTCCCTCGATTTTTGAAAAACGCGTCGTTCGTGACACTCGTCGCTCTCTCGATTTTCGTGACACACATCATTTTCCCTCGATTTGTGCAAAACGCGTGCTCGAAATCTGTGACACGCGTCGCTCTCTCTCGATTCTCACGACAAACGTCATTCTCCCTCGATTTGTGCAAAACGCGTTGCTCGATATCCGTGACACGCGTCGCTCTCTCTCGATTTCCACAACACGCGGCCACTCCCCTATAAAAAGGGTCTGCCCTTCTCAAACTCTAAGCATCACAGCTTTCTATCATCTTGAACAATCACATTTTAGTTTGCAGTGATTAGCTCTTCCCAACTTGTCTCTTAGTTGTCTTATTACTCGAAAATGTTGCCAAATCACCTAACTCCCCAAGTTGCTGAGAGCAGCACTAGATCGTCGATTCAAAGATGGAAACCCAGTAAGGCACAGCTGGAGATTCTAGAGGAGGCCTTCCACAGCAGTCAAGGGGAACTCCCTTTCGTGGAATGGACTATCTTGCTTGCAACACAACTCTGACGGTATGGTCCAATCGAGCCGAGAAATATACGCTTTTGGTTTGAGAACAGTAGGCGTAGGTGGGGATCAGTTGGAGAAGCCACTATCTCAACTACTGCCCCATCAATTCTCCATATTACCTCCTCCGCCACTACCGACCCAAGCAGTGCCCCTGCCATTCTTCCAACCCTCTTCCCTATCGAGAATATTCCGACTATGAAACTTACAACTAATATCACACCAATGAGCCATATCCCTTACAATGGCAATATCGCAGTCACCACACTAAGGGTTTCGGATAATGCTGGCCTACTTCACCATTGCAAGGAAATCCGATGCGCATTGAGACTCATATACGGGCCACCAATAACTCGGGAAGAGGGCAGCTCTTCCTCCCTCGCCGAACAAACGGGCGTTCTCTCCCTTTTTCCGACCCAAGCCCGCAACATTACAAGAGGTCAACTCTACCAAGAAAAAACCCCGGCGGTTAGCAGTGACACCGCTAGTACTTTGATAGATGTTGACGTTGATC
This sequence comes from Malania oleifera, assembly GCF_029873635.1. Taxonomy (NCBI): domain Eukaryota; kingdom Viridiplantae; phylum Streptophyta; class Magnoliopsida; order Santalales; family Ximeniaceae; genus Malania; species Malania oleifera. The sequence continues at coordinate 104,592,788 of NC_080418.1, read as the reverse complement.
TAAGGCTCTAAAGGCCAGATCTCGTATATTTTTAATTTATAGGACATGTATAATATATATACATATATATAATTATCCTTTTCTACATCTTCTGAATTTATTTTCCATTTCAACCTCTATTATACCGACGATTTACACTTCAATTCTCAAAATAAAATACTTCGCCAAATTGACCCTCAATCTATTCTAAGACTTAGTCAAATTGTTAATCAATGTACTCTTTTAAATAGCTCAACCAATTATGGAGTACTCATTTTAAATTAGCAAATTTCGAGAACGAAATTTTTATAAGGAAGAGAGATTGTGATGACCCAAAAATATATATATGATTAAAGCACAATAATAATAAAATAATAAAAATGATCATTGAGTTAATGTCAATTCATAAGTGTTTTTTTGTAGGATCCTTGATTCCATGTTTGATGCCTAAGAAAGACCTTGTCTAAGCGAGTGCTCAGAGACCATTGCGGCTCAGTCGCTCCCTGGAGGTCGGCCTAGTCAAAATGAAATTTTATAGGATAAACAGGATAGACACTGTTTGTACACGTAAATAAGTATATATACATAAAATAGTGTTTTGACAGACATAATTTGTAGAAATACATAATAAGATGATAATAATATAGGTATCATATGTGGGGCCCACAAGACTATGTGGGGTCCACATGAGTCCCGGAGCCACAAGACACTGTTTATATGGGTAAATAACTATATAAAATAATGTTTTGACTGATATAATTTATATAAATATATGATAAAATAATAATAATATAAGTATCTTATGCGGGGCCCACATAAGTCCCGAAACCGTATGGAGGTTTACACGAGTCTTAAAGTTATGTAGGATGCATAAAATCGTATAAGAATTATTCGAATTACGTAGGATCCATTCAGGTTTCGAAGTTGTGTGGGGCCCACAAGATCATGTGGGGCCCACATGAGATTTCAAAATTCAAATTTAATTCTTATTCAAAAATAAATAATAAAATAAATAAATATCAAAAATAGTTTAAAAGTAATAATAATGATAATAATGATTAAGAAAAATAATAAAATAATAAAATAATAAATTAACTAATTGATTAATTAATTAGGTAAGTAGTTAATTAAAAATTTATTTAATGGGAATGGTGGCAAGCACTCCCACATGGCCTCCATCCTCATCCCATACTCAACCCATACCTTACCCATCCCTTACCCATTCTTTCATTAAAAAAAAAAAATTATAATTTCACCCATCTCCCCATACTTTTATAAATTTCATTTCTTCCCCAAAATTTTCCTATAAATAGGGAGATCTCAACCTTCAATTTTCACAACAATTTTCTAAGGAAGAGAATGATTAGTGAGTGAAAGAATTTGTGGTGGAGAGAATTTTAAGTAAGTTCTCACTCACTCACTTTTTCCGATCTCATTTTTTAAAGATAGTTATTGTGTTCGTAGCACACGATAAAAGAAGAAGGTAAGTAAATTTTGATTATGTTAGTTTTTTTTATTTATAATTCATACTCGAGTTTACTTTATAAGTAAATTTCAATTATGTTAATTAGTTCCACAAAATTTCCATGAGTTTATTTTTACGCATATTTAATTATATCAGTTCTATCTTTAACATACTTACATCTATTTTTGGGTTAAGAAATGTTCTAATTCCCTCGGGTAAATTTTCAGTATTTCTTTCTATTCAAAAATAAAATTATATATATTTTTAACACAAAAATTGTGTGGCATGAGTTTATTTTTACGTTACATTTTTATGAAAATATGAGTAAAGATGAGATTTTCATGATATTATTTTAAATTGCATAAATTATAATAAGATGATTTTAAAACCCCTTATGGTAACAAAAGTTCAAAGTTACAGATGTTCGGTATCGCAGCTTAAAGTTTATACGGATCATAGTGCACCAACACTGTTTACAAAGTGGTTATTTATGTTAGTGAATTTTTCCTGAGTGCACACCTGGTTCCGGACCAGGACTTAATAAAGAAAATCTCACTTAAAGTTTACGTACGTTGATTTAGTTTGGTTGGCCAGCCAGCTAAGCTCAGTCTTCGAACCGCACAACCCAGTCATGGGGGTAAACATGACTTACGGCAAATGGGCCTAAAGGTGGTTTTTATAATATATGTTTATACATATTTAATTACGTGTACAAAGTTACTGATGATTTGAAGGAAAAGTGTAAGTTTACGTGAAAAGGATCATTTTGGTGATTAAATGACGATCTAAGGAAAACGCATAAGAAAAAGTATATGTAAGTTTATCATTAAATATTTTTACAGTTTTAAAGTTAAAAGTTTAATTTAACAGTTATAATATATAATTATAAAATTTTATTGTTGTAATTGATGACAAAAGTTTTATACATAAATTTTTAAATTTATATTTATTCTAAAAGAAATTTTGAAGTTATAATATTAAATATTGTTTTACGAAATTTTTTAAAAAAACTCATTTTGGCCACACACTAATAATAATCTTATTTACTTACTGAGCGTCGTCTCACTCCAATCATATTTTTATTTCAGATAACTCTGAAGAGCATATCGGAAATCAGGCTTAACAAGCATGCGGGTGGGAATAGAAAAATAAAGATTTATTAGAAATATTAGTATGATGCCAGCTATTTATGCTTGTGTAATTTTTCTTCTTTTGAAATAAATAATTGTAATATGGATAATTAGTACTCTGGTATAATAAAAATCGAGTTTATTTTGCTTCCGCTGTAAATCAATAATAAAAAGTTAATATCGAGGCCCCTCGAGATTGGGGTGTTACAGAAGTGATAAATGTTATAAGCACTTTTTTCTAAGTGCTCTCAAATGAGGACTAAATGAGAAACTTCCTTTTTTGGGTGAAGTGCAATAGTGAATAGATCCAATTGCTTGGGATCTAGGATAGATCGATATAGGCATGAGACATGGTTATGTATGATATTTTAAATGAGAATAAACATATGACATGATTGGAATTAGATTTTATATATATGCACGAGTGCGCACACACACACACATATATATCTTTTAGATGACAATCATTATGGTAATTTTAATTTAAAATGAAATGTAAGTACTATTCATGGAAAATTGTCCAATTACACATTTTTTGAACTAGCCTAATACCATTGTCAACCATGTTCATATTATACAATATTGGTCTAAAAAGATAAAACAGACAATTGAAAGGCGGATGACCGCTATTGTTAATTTTTTATTGTTGCTCCAAGCAAAGAATGTTTGGTGCTTTGCTATATTCATATATTGATGTATGCATGAATGTAGGTCATGTTTTTTTTTGTTTTGTTTGGACTTGTAATCTGATTATTGGCTGGATGTTGGTGTTGTTCTTTGGGAGGTTTTTAACATGTTGTCTTTTGTTATCTCTCATTGATTATCTTGTAACCACGGTATTCCTCCGCCAAAAGTAAGGGGTTATCAATAAATAAATGGAGGTGCCGTCCGTTTTTAAAGAAAGAAAAGAAAAAAAGAAGTATGCATGAATGTATGTGTGCGATTGGATAGGAGCGTGTGATGGATCCATGGATAGATGAATGCATGAATATGCATGTCTAGGTATGTATGTTGACATGCATGAATGGATATAGGATATATGCATGCCCATGTACATAGATGCATGTAGGTATATGAAGATGCATGTAATCATGTATGTATGGATGTGTATATGCATGTGGGAGAGTGTATGTATACATGTTGATGGGTAGATGATGCACACATGCTTGGAGGTGAATATGCAGGTGGGTATTTATGCATGGGATACATGTATGCATATGTATATGCATGGGTGTATGGATGCATGATTGGCATAGTGATATATGCATGTATGCATGATGATGCATATATAATGTATGTGCATGCATGATAAGGGCATATGGATGCATGGATGGCATGAGGCATATGGATATATAAGTGATGAATATGCATAGATGGGCATATACATGATACTTGATTATGATATATGCATGAGCATATGCATAGATATATGTATGGATGTATGACATGATATATACACCGCACATATATTCATACATATATGTTTATATGCATATACGGATATATGTAAACGGACATGCAAATACCCACCCAATATTCATTTATATAAACTATATATATATATATATATATATATATATGTGTATGTATGTATGTATATGTATGTATATGTATGTATGTATGTATTTATGTATTTATGTATAGCTATATTTATACGTGTTTATGTATACTTAAATATAAATGTATGAATATATGTATATACTAGTAGGGAGCGTCGGCTCCTCCTTTAAGTGATTGAGGTGTTCGCCTAGAGCCCCAAAAATTTTGGGGCTCCCAATTTTTTTTAATATAATAATATATTATTGGGGTCTTAAATTTTTTTTAAATTAAATAATATTAATATTATTTATTATGCTCTCTTCTCATACATTAACTTCTCAACTAACAAATAAATGTAATTTAATTCTTTTTTTTTTCAAGTTTGATTGACATCCCAACTAACAATTTTATTATATTTCTAACTATCTATTACTCTCATCTCTCTCTCTTAGCTTCTCTAAATTTTTTTTTTTTCATTTCTCACGCTCTCTCACTCTTATCTCTCGGTCTCTCTATAATTTTTGCTCCAACTCTTGTGTTCATCATCTTCAAGTCGCCGATTATCTGTAATTTTTATCAATCTTAATTTTGATTTTAATGTTTGTGCATTATTTTTCTATTATTTTCACTTTGAATTTTTTTTCTATTTTTTCTTAGATTTTGGAAGCTTTGAGGTTAGAGCATTGTATCCGACAAGAATCCGATATTTTGAAAGTGTCGCTCGCCGATCGATTTGCAATAATAATAATAATCAGATTATATTGTTTCAATCTATCATTTTTATAGATTTATTAAATTTATTTTTATTTGTTTAGATAATTTGTTAATTTATAGTTAGTGTTAATTTTGAAATTTAATTATGTCAATGAGAAAATATGAATCCGAATATGAAAAATAAAGAAAGAAAAAAAATAAAAATAATTAGTGTCATCTCAAAAGGGAGCTCTTGATAAATTTATTTTTACATTTCAAAACGTTAGAAAAATTAATTTTAAATAAAAATAAAAATTAAACAAAATATTAAGGGTTCTTGATTAAATCATTCACCTAGGGTCCCAAAAATTTTGAGACCCCTAATTTTTTTTTTTTAATGTAATAATGTTAACATTATTTATGATGTTCTCTTCCCTATAATGACTTTCCCACTATCAAGTAAATAAATTTATATTTTAAAATGTAAAGAAAATGTAATTTAATTTTTTCTTTTTCAAGTAAATTGGGGCCCCCAAATTTTTTTTTTAATGTAATAATATTAACATTATTTATGATGCTCTCTTCCCATACATTGACTTTCCCTGAAATACAGGTTGAATATAAAACTTTAATTAGTGATTTTGCATATCAAAAAGTTAGAAAAATTAATTTTAAATAAAAATAAAAATTAAACAAAAATATTAAGGGCCCTTTATTAAATCATTTGTCTAAGGCCCCATATTATGAAGAGTCGGTCCTATATACTAGCAAGTTTATACAAAATGAATATTGGGTGGGTATTTGCATGTACGTTAGTATGTGTACATATGCGTGCATATATATATATATATATATATATATATATATATATATATATATATATTGTAACGATCCCAAAAATAGTTATACAAGATTAGTGGAGTGATTTCAAAAAAATTAATTAATTAATTAATATTATTAATTAAATATATATATATATATATACATATATATATATATATAGAAGCTTCAGTATTTCAATTGAAATCCTGCAGCGAACCCCCCTCACTAATCTCGCCTCTCTCTCTCTCTCTCTCTCTCTCTCTCTCTCTCTCTCCTCAATCTCTCTTTCTCTCTCCTTGAATTTCTCGGTCGAACGTGCGCCAATTGAAGAACGCAAAATATCCCTAGATTCCATTCTTGGCCACCAACATTTTAACCGTAGTGGATTTGTGGTTAGTGCGTCGTAGGCACCACTCCTGAGATAAGGTAAACCTACTTTCTCTATAATTTTTTTCCTAGTATTTAGCCAAATTGACGATCGAACACCACCACAGGGTCCCAACTTCGATCCTTAGTAAGTTAATCGGAGCAGATTTTAGGTTTGGGCTTCCTAGACACTTCTCCTAAGGAAAGGTAAGAGGAATAAATTATGTTAGAGATTTTATAATTTAACCGATTAAATTGTAATATGAGATTACTGGAATTATATATACGCTTTTCTAAATATTCTAACATATGAAAATTGGATTTTGGATTATTATTATTATTATTATTATTATTATGAGTTAATTAAATTGATGTTTGTGAGCCTAAATATTTTATAATAATTATTGTTCTCAAAATTAACTGACTAAATTGTAGTATTTGATTAAATCATATTTTTTGAGAATATTTTGAAATTTAAATAAATTGCACGGATTTGATATATGATTTTTATGAATTATTCGGGCATATGAAAATGATAGTTTTGGGTTATTATATATATATATATATGTGTGTGTGTGTGTGTGTGCACGTGCGTGTGCGCGCGTGCGCGCGAGTGCGTGCGTGAGCATGCGTGTGTGTGTGTCTGTTGTAAAGGATTTTCTGAATGGATTAAACGGATGAAAATAAAGATTTTGGGTATTATGTTTTATTTTCTACAGGTAGTTTATTCAAGTATGAGTAATACTCAAATCGTGTGGCATGAGATTAATTTATTTTTATCTATAATAAATTGAATGTGATTGTTGTGGTGTATTTAATTGATATGTTATGGTGTCGTGTTGTTGTTCATGTAAATTGCAATATAACGTTGGCAGTGATATGAAGAGGTCATTATATCGTACTTGATATAAATCGTGATAGAACGTTGGCAGTGATATGAGGAGACCGTTATATCGTCATTTATATAAATGGGGTAAAACGTTGGCAGTGGAATGAGGAGTTCGTTTTACCGATTTACTATGAACAAGGTCTTGTGTGTTGTAACTGTGGATGTCTGTTGTGTGATATGAAAGTCCCTGTGTGGACCACGTACTAAGAAGTACGCAGTGAAAGTTCCTATGTGGGTCACGTACTGAGAAGTATGCAATAAAAATTCCTGTGTGGGCCATGTACTAAGAACGATAGGGAGGGATGCTTAGTACAAAGCGAGGAGGCCGGAAAGTAAAGGTGTGATGTAGTAAATGTGCATTTTCAATTATGGATGTGCTTGCATGAATGTGAATTGAATGTGTGGTAATTGTAATGTGACGTGGTAGACATGTATGCAGATTTTGTGGTATGGTTGATATTGAATGTGTATGGGTTCTAGTTGGCAAATGAAAGTTAATTATAGAAAAGTATTAAATGTAATTTTAAAATGTGGTATTATGTATGATTGAAGCGAGGTAAACTCTCTACCCGAAGGCTTGCTGAGTAAGGCGAGTGCCCTGCTTGGTATCAGTTGTAGCTACACCCAGGCTAAATGGGCAAAGTTACATAGGGTATCAGGGCAAAGGGGCATTACATGTATGGGCGTGTAAGCTCCCTAATCCTCGGGAAACTCTCGTTATAAATAATAGTGAATGTGAATTGAATACAATGTGATTGTGGATATGTTGTGGTGTGATCTGTGATGGTGGATGTACTATGGTAATACGTGTGATATATGTGTATGCGGATTTCTGTGTTGTGCATGATGATGTATGTGTGAGTACTGTCTGCAAGTGTTTGTTTAATTATTGGTGAATAATTAAACTGTTATATTTTGGCTACATTAAAACTCATCTGCTACACACTGATAATAATTTATTCCATCCTTACTGAGAAGTGTTTCACCCCATCATTATCAAATATTTTTTAAGATACCCTATAGAGTATGACATGAATCAGAGTAGCGCAGTGGAAGCATGGGAGGGGTTAGAAAAAGTAGTTTAGATTAATTATTAAATTTGTTATTTGTGGTTTATCTTAAAATTTCCAAGGTTGTATTAAATTTGTTATTGGAGATATTCTTGTAATAAAAGGTTTTTAGTACTCTGGTATATGAATATTGAGGTCTTTCACTGTATAATTATTTTAGTATTAGAGATTTTTTTTTTTAAATAACACTCCAGACCCCAGTTTCGGGTTTGGGGCGTTACAAAGTGGTATTAGAGCTTAGAAAATAGATTTTGCAGACTTTAAAAGGATTATTACTAGAGTATAGGTATGAATGGTGATGAGGATATGAACGGGTAGATTAGGATATTGGTAGGAATTTTGAGTTTTGTTTCGCAACCTGAAGGCAGAAATCCCTTGATGGTCTTTTGTGATTTTCTGAATTAGTCGCGAGTTTTAGAAAACCACGGTAAATCCATCAATGATGATGTTTTCGAATAGAGAGACAGGAACTTGAAATTTGAACTCGAAGATTAGGTTAGTTGATAATGAGGAAAAGTCTTTGAAGGAAAATCTCATAGTTGTGTTAAGTCATTGATTAGAAAATTTCTAGGATAAAATTTTATAAGGAGGGGAGAATGTAACGATCCCAAAAATAGTTATACAAGATTAGTGGAGTGATCCAAAAAAAAATTAATTAATTATTATTATTAATTAAATAAATTATATATATAAAGTATCCTGAAGCTTCTAAAACAAGCTTTAGGATTTCAATTGAAATCTTACAGCAAACCCCCCTCACTGATCTCGCCTCTCTCTCTCTCTCTCTCTCTCTCTCTCTCTCTCTCTCTCTCTCTCTCTCTCTCTCTCTCTCTCTCTTTTTCCTCAACCTCTCTCTCTTTCTCTCTCTTTTCGATTTTCTCGGTCAAACGTGCATCGATCAAAGAATGGAAAATACTCTTGGGTTCCATTCTCGGTCACCAACATTTTAATTGGAATGGATTTGTGATTAGGGTGTCGTAGGCACTACTCCTGGGGTAAGATAAACCCACTCTTTCTCTTCAATTTATCCTCAATATTTAGCTAAATTGACGATCGGACACCATTACTGGGTCCTGACTTCGATCCTTAGCAAGTTAATTGGAGCAGATTTTAGGTTTAGGCTTCTTAGACACTTCTCTTGGGGAAAGGTAAAAGGAATAAATTATGTCAGGAATTTTATAATTTAACCGATTAAATTGTAATCTGAGATTGCAGGAATTATATATATATTTTTCTAAATATTCTGGCATATGAAAATTGGATTTTGGATTATTATTATTATTATTATAAGTTAATTAAATTGGTGTTTATGAGCCTAGGGATTTTATAATAATTGTTATTTTCAAAATTAACTGACTAAATTGCAGTATTTGATTAAATTAGATTTTGTGGGAATATTTTAGAATTTAAATAAATTGCAGAGATTTGATATATGATTTTTCTAAATTATTCAGGCATATGAAAGTGATAGTTTTGGGTTATTATTATTATTATTATTATTATTATTATTATTATTATTATTATTATTATAAATGTGTATGTTGTAAAGGATTTTCTGAATGGATTAAACGGATGAAAATAAAGGTTTTGGGTATTATGTTACATTTTCTATAGGTAGTTTATTCAAGTATGAGTAATACTCAAATAATGTGGCATGAGATTAATTTGTTTTTATATATAATAAATTGAATGTGATTGCTGCGGGGTATTTAATTGATATGTTAATTGTTGTGGTGTATTTAATTGATATGTTATGGTGTCGTGTTGTTGTTCATGTAAATTGCGATATAACATTGGCAGTGATATAATGAGGTCGTTATATCGTACTTGATATGTAGCACCCCAATTCACCGCGTGGGCCTGAAGTGTTGGATAAAACATATAAACTCTCTAATACCATAAATATATTGCAACTCGCCCTAATAAGGAAAGCCGGGTGCACCTGTCATTACTGAATATAAAACATACAGAGGAAGAAAAATTTCTCAATCACATTACCAGAATTCTAACTATCCCCAAATACATACATAAGATTACCTGTCAACATAATACAACTCAAAACATCAAAATATAATAGCCGGTGGCTCACTAGCTCGGTCTATCACTCCCAAAAATCTAATCTTAGCCCTGAGATAAGTTAGGAACGGTTCCCTGTAGGACCTCAAAAATGATATGGATAATGGGGTGAGACACACTTCTCAATAAGGAAGACTAGACTATCATCACTGTGTGACTAACATGTGTTTTACTGTGAATATAATATCTTCATATATTTAATTGTATCAAAAGTGAAAATTTAAAACTATACTGAACTGTATATCTAGAATTACATAATTTTTTTATAAAATATTGTTGGCTCAGTATAGCCCATTAATAGTAAATTTGCCTATATATGCATAAAAGTAAATACCATGTACTGCTGAACTAGCGTTGTCACGCTTTCTCCACGACATGCTTCCCCCCATGACGGGTTGTGTGGCATGAAAGCTAGGCTTAGCATATAGCCGGCTAACCATAGCTAAGTTGGAAAAGGTAGTAAGTACGATTGTGCCTACCCTTAACCCGGAGCTGCATCAGGAAGGGTCACCCGGAACTGCATCAGATGGGGTCCTTAGAACTGTCTCGGGGTAGTACTATATCCAGGTCTCCAATCGACTATCCATCATCACACTATCATCCCAATGTGATTGCACCACCTCCCAAAACTAGCTATAATATCGTGCTCATAATACAACATCTGATCCTCTGGGTTCTTAAATCATATATGACAATTTATGCAATAAAAATTGTATAAAGCATAAGTTGTTCATAATCTTGTAAAAAATCTGTCATTTTTCTATCTCGGTATAAAATCGGCATATCATAACCCTGCCGCTAGCCATCATATCGAATCTCGGCTTATAGTCATCATATCACATATCAGCTTATAGCCGTCATTTCTCATATCGGCTTATAGCCATCGCATCACAGTAGTATACATAGTCAGTTTGTTTATGCCAATTTAAACCATACTCATGCCACACAAATTTTCACTTGATAAACCATAAATACAAAAAACTATCTGGTAAATATACAAGTTGCTGAAAACAGGGGTATGAGCATCTACATGGTTTTATTTAACTTAAACTATACGTTTGATTGAAAATAGGAGATGTTCAAACCATTCATGTTAGTTTTTCCCAAAACGTATAAAAGTCGAAACAATCATTTTCATATACCTGATTCGTTCAGGAAATCATATATACTGTTTTTGTAAACATAACTTGCAATTTAATCGGTCCATATTTAAAAATAACTGACATAATCTAATCCCCTTACCTGTTCCTGAAGAAAATGCCTAAAACCTTCGAAACCACGAAAACCCTAACTGCTCGAATCTACCGAATATCGATGGATTACGTGTTAGGAGGAGGGAGAGAGAGTCGAGGAGCACCTGCGGAGAGTTCCCGGGGCTAGAGAGAGAGAGAGAGAGAGTCAAAACCCTAATTTTTAGAGAGAGAGAGATAGAGAGATAGAGAGAGAGAGAGAGAGAGAGAGAGAGAGAGAGAGAGAGAGAGAGAGAGAGAGAGAATGAGAATTATGAAAAATAAAACATAACTTAGCCCTTAAGTAAGTAGGCCCGTAGGAAAACCGTCGACAGTTTTCGTGAGCTTGACAAAACCATCGACAGTTTGGTACTTAACCTAGTCCCTGCAGTTGAAACCGTCGATGGTTTTTCTGAGCCTCCTAAAACCGTTGACAGTTTGGTCTTGTGCCAAACAAACTTCCCTCTTTTCCTTTTCTTTCTATTTTCTTTTATTTATTTCTTTATTTCTTGGTTCGGGTTACTACATTCTCCCCTTCTTACAAAAATTTTTCATCGAAATTTGGTAACTGATTTCCTTCACATTCATTGAATTGTTATTGATTTGTTGATCTGACTCTAGGAAGAGCCGATGGCCACCCACATAGCAGCCCCGTTCCAAGTTTATTAATTACCTTCACTTATGGCGGAGGAATATTATGGTTACATACAATGTCTCAGGAGATTACAATAGCCATACAAAAATCTCCCAAAGAAAATCCATATACTAAAACCAGAAATGACAAATAACCAAGAACACTTTCTATAAACACCCTATATATACAAAACCAACCATTAACCTATTATTATACCTACCTATTTAGCGCTGAGCCTCTCTAAATAGTTGTGGATACTTCTGACGTATTTCTGTCTCTAATTCCTATGAAACTTCCTCGACTGCGTGGTTACGCCAAAGTACCTTCACAAGTGGAATTTTCTTAGTATGTAGCTCTTGTTCCTTATGGTCTAGAATCTGAATTGGTATTTCATCATATGCCAAAGTTTTCCTGAGGTCCAATGACTAGTAACTGATCACTTGTGAAGGATCAGGGACGTACTTCCTCAGTATGGACACGTGGAACACATCGTGGATCCTCAGTTAATTTGTGGATTGTTTGAGTTTTAAACGTGGATTGATTGGTTTAATTAAGTTTTGTTGTGTGTATTAAACAAGTAAGTAAAAATTTGTAAAATGAACTTAAAGATTTTAATAACCCAATTCAACCCCCCCCCTTTTTGGGATCACTATTCCACTTTCAGATACTTTCCCGCTTCCGCTTCCACCAGGGATGCTAAGGTGAAGGAGTTTAACCCAGGGCAAATTGACCGTTCAGTAGTATGCACCCAAGTTTGTTGAGCTGTCCTGATTCACCCTGTTTATGGTTCCAGATAAATCAAAGAAGGGGCAGAGATTTGAGAAAGGTCTGAGTCTGAGGATCTACGAGCAGGTGGTGGCATTTCAAGTTCAGAGTTTCTCGGAGTTGGTGGATAAGGCAATGGTATTGAAGACAAGTCTACAGAGACAGGAAATGGGGAATCGAGATGATCAAAGTAATCCTTCACGCCTTCCTTGTTTGAGGTGTAATATGAGGCATTGCGGGGAATGCTGGGTTGGAGCGATGATCTGTTATCGGTGTGGTAGACCCGACCATATTGCACGAGACTGTCATGGGTCGTCGAGCAATGCACCCACTCCCAATCAATACCGAGGAAGCAATCAAGCACCTTGAGGCAACTATTGAAGGAACACCACCCAAGTGCGTGTTTATTCTTTTACTCCAGGAGATGCAGAAAATGCTAGTGACGTGGTGACAGGTAATATCTTTATTTTTACGAATAAACCTATTGTTTTATTTGATTCAGGAGCAATGCATTCAATCATATCTCTAGAGTATATAAATATGTGTGGGGTGGGAACTCAGTTATTAGATGCTGACTTATCTGTGGTTATGTTGACGAGAACCATAGTGGTATGTAGAAAAGTACTTAAGGACTATTGAATTGGTATTCTAGGAAGAATGCTACCTGCTAATCTAGTAGTGTTTGATATGCATGGATATGATGTGATTCAGGGAATGGATTGGCTAGCCTCTAGTTATGCTAGCATAGACTATTATAGGAAAGAGGTAGTGTTCAGACCTCTTAAGGAGAAGGAGCACAAATTTTTTGGGTCGTGCGTACGCTCCTTACCACAGATACTATATGCTATTCAGGCAAGAAGGCTACTCTTGGATAGATGTCGGGGGTATCTAGCATGTGTGAAGGAGACACCAAAGAAAGAACTAAAGCTTGAGGATATCTCAGTAGTAGGGAATTCTAGGATGTATTTCCAGAGGACTTATCTGGGTTGCCTCTCGATTGTGAAGTGGAGTTCGCTATTGACCTACTTCCAAGAAAGACACCAATCTCTAAGACTCCATACAAAATTGCTCTAGGGGAATTGAAGGAATTAAAAGAATAGTGATAGGAATTACTGGACAAATGATTTGTCAGACCTTGTGTGTCACCTTGGGGAGCACCAATTTTATTTGTTAAAAAGAAAGATGAGTCGATGAGGATGTATATTGATTATTGGGAGATAAAAAAGGTGACAACTAAGAAAAAATACCCACTACCCCGTATAGATGATTTGTTTGATCAACTCTAAGGAATGCGTCTTCTCTAAGATCAATCTCCGATCCGCGTACCATCAGGTGAAAGTCAAATTAGAGGATGTTCTGAAGACTGCATTCCAAACTAGGTATGGTCACTACAACTTCTTGGTTATGTCATTTGGACTGACTAATGCTCCTACTGCATTTATGGACCTTATGAATAGGTTCTTCCATAAATATATGGATCAGTTTGTGGTGGTATTCATTAATGAAAGTTTAGTTTATTCGAAGAGTCATGAGGAGCATGAGAATCATTTGAGGTTGGTACTTCAGGTACTAAGAGAAAAGAAGATTTATCCTAAATTCAAGAAATGTGAGTTCTGGATGGAAAAAGTTGCATTCCTAGGACATGTGATATCCAAGGGTGGTATTTCAATGGACCCAAGTAAGATAGAGGTAGTAGTGGATTAGGCGAGACTGAAAAATGTTCACAAGGTCAGAAGTTTCTTAGGTCTGGCTAGGTATTATCACTGATTCGTGGAAGGGTTTTCTAAATTATCAGGTCCTCTAACAAGGTTGGCAAGAAAGAATGTGAGGTATGAGTGGACAGATGAATGTGAGCAAAGCTTCCAAGAATTGAAACAACGACTCGTCACTGCTTAGCTCCTAACCATTCCTTCTAGAGAAGTTTTGTGATTTATAGTGATGCATCTCAGAAAGGGCTTGGGTGCGTATTAATGCAAAAGGCGAAGGTCGTGGCATATGCTTCTCGACAACTCAAGGAGTACGAGAAGAACTATTCTACACACGATTTGGAATTGGCAGCAATGGTATTTGTGTTGAAAATATAGAGGCACTACTTATATGGTGAAAAGTGCAAGATTTTTACAGACCATAAAAGCCTCAAGTCCATCTTCACACAAAAAGAACTGAACATGAGAATGAGGAGATGGATAAAACTGATCAAAGACTATGATTGTACCATAAACTACCACCCGACGAAAGCTGATGTGGTAACTGATGCATTAAGTCGAAAGTTAGTGAATGCATCAGTCTCAGTAGTGGTAACTCAACATCAAATCAGGTTAGATCTGGAAAGATTTGATGTGGAAATGATGGAGGAAAATTTTCAGGCTTTCATTGCTGACCTAGTAATCAAACTGACCTTACTGGAAAGGATTAAGGACACACAGATGAAAGATACAAAGTCGGAGAAGATTATGGGTAAAGTATAGAGTGGACTGAGGGCAGATTTTAATATCTCAGATGATGGAGTTCTAAGGTTTTAAACCAGACTGTGTGTATGCAATGATGGAGAGATTAAAAGAACAATTATGGAAGAATCTCATTGCTCTATTTATACAGTGCATCCAGGAAGCACAAAAATGTATCGGGATTTGCGAGAATCTTTCTGGTAGAACAACATCGAAAGGGAAATTACCCAATTCATGGAGCAAGTGAAAGCTGAACATCAGAGACCAACAGGACTATTGCAACCACTCCACATTCCTGAGTGGAAGTGGGAGCACATTTCCATGGACTTTGTAATAGGGTTACCATCAACACTACATGGGCAAAACGCCATTTGGGTAGTTGTTGACCATTTGACAAAAACTGCCCATTGTTTTTTCCAATCAAGGTTAGCTACTCCATGAATAGACTGATAAAGTTGTATGTTCAGGAAATATTTAGGCCACATGATGTATCAGTGTCCATCATATCAGATCGGGACCCACGGTTCACCTCCCATTTTTAAAAACGTTTGTAGAAAGCCTTGAGATCTCAACTTACCTTTAGTACAACATTTTACCCCCAAGATGATGGACAATTAGAGAGAACAATTCAAATATTCGAGAATATATTGTAGGCATGTGTGCTAGATTTCGGAGGAAGTTGGATTCAGTATCTACCATTAGTAGAGTTTTCCTACAACAATAGTTATTAGTATCGAGATGGCACTATATGAAGCGTTATATGGTCGGAGGTGCCAATCTCCATTGTATTAGGATGAGGTTGGAGAATGATGAATTTTGGGGCAAAAAATTATACAAAAAGCTTATGAGGAAATCAAACTCATTCGGGATAGAATTAAAACAACTCAAAATCGATAGAAGAGTTATGCTGATACTCGCCGACGAGAGCTAGAGTTTGATGTAGGGGATAAGATATTTCTGAGGATTACTCCAATGAAATGAGTTATGAGTTTTGGAAAGAAGGGTAAGTTACATCCTAAGTATATTGGACCATTTGAGATATTGGAGAGGATTGGTTTAGTTGCTTACAGAATAGCATTACCCCCAGCGCTTTATAGGATTAATGACGTGTTTCACGTATCCATACTAAAAAGGTATGTTCTAGATCCTTTGCATATGATAAGCTATGAGTCATTGGAAGTCAAGGAAACCTTATCATATGAGGAAGTGTCAGTTCAAATTCTAGACAGGAACGATTAGGAGCTACAGACCACGAAGATTTCATTAGTAAAAGTACTCTAATGTAATCATGCAACTGAAAAAGCCTCGTGGGAATTAGAAGAAGAAATACGTCAAAGGTACCCACACTTATTCAATGAGGCTCCATGTTAAGTCAAGTAACTTTGATGGGTTATGTGGTTGCTTGAATCTTTAGGTATAGGTTATTTTAGTTTAGGTTGTTTAATTAGGTTTGTTTAGTTTTGATTTGTCGGTTTTTGGTTTTTGTTATAGTTGGTTTTGGGAGAGTTTTGATTGATTATTTGTAATCTTCCATAGGACGGATATGTAACCACGGTAATCCTTCGCCATAAGTGAGGGTTATTAATAAACTTGGCATGGGGCCGCTATGTGGGAGGCTACCAACTCTTCTGTAGAGCTAGGTTATCATTTAAAGAAATTCCAGAGTTAGGTTGAATGTTAATTAAAAAATTTTGTCCTAAAATTTCGAGGATAAAATTTTTATGTGGAGAGGAGGATGTAAGGACCCAGAAAAAAAAAAAAATAAATAAAAATAAATTTGGTTTGGTACAAGACCAAACCATCAATGGTTTCAAGGAACTTAGAGAAACCGTCGATGAATTTAGAAAACCGAGAACCTATATGTAAGAATACAGAAAAATGGGTTTAGTATGAGACCAAACTGTTGATGGTTTCAAGCGACCAAGGGTCTTTAAGAGGGGAGGTCTTATATTTTTTTTTTTTAAAAAAAATTCTAATATCTCCCTCTCTCTTAGGGTTTTAGGCTTTCTCTCTCCCCCCTCTCACTCTCACTTGTGTCTCTCTCTCTTTCCTAAGCTCTCGCGGTTCTCCCTCTTGCTCTCTGATTATCTCTCTCCCCTCTCGGCTTGCCGACTTCTCTCTCCTTGTCTAGTGTTAAGAAAGGTAGGTTTCATTTTAGGAAACATAGCAGGCATATCTTCGGGAATAGGTAAGGGGAATAGATTATGTCAGTCAATTTTGGAATTTGAACCGATTAAACTTGATTATATGTGAGTATATGAATACAAGGATATTATATCAGATTTTCTAAATGAATCAGGCATATAAAATTAGTGATTTTGGTTTATTAAACATGTATCTAGGAAGAAATAAAGTGAGTAGGGTCGATCATCTCCTTTTTTTGGGATATATATATATATATATATATATATATATATATATATATTGAGTTAAATTGAAACTGTAGAGGTGATTATACCCTTATTTTTAGCAAAATATATTGAGTATATTATGACATTTTTTCTTCGGTAGTTTATTAAAGTGTGATTTAACACTCAAATAGTGTGGCATGAGAGTATTTCATTTATTGTATAATTAAAGCCTATTGAGATTTTTGTCGTAATATAATGTGAACGATATGGTGATATACTGATTTCTTGAATGGTTGACAGTAATGTCCATATTTTGAAGTTGACGATTTTATACTAATCCCAGGTATTGCGGGAAAATTGTGGGAAAGCTATTACGAATCATGTGTTGAGAAAATGAGATAATTTTATCTGTTTTATTATGTTAATTGCAATATATGGTTTAAGAACCCTGATGGACCAGGTGTGATGAAAGCTTGGTACCGTAGCTAATGAGATTACCAGTGCAGCCACACTGTTGTGGAAGTGTAGGCGATGAAAAGTCGATTTGGCCTAAGAAGGGTTGTGTACCATCCTGGGTTCAGACGAAGATGCAGTAAGCAAATCGTACTTGCAGACGATTACTTGACTTAGCTTGGTAGTAGGCAAGCCAAGAGTATGTCCAGTCTTCGGACCGAACAATCCGTCATGGGGGTTAAACATGTCGTTAGTCCATAAAAGGGAGTTCCTATATGCATATTTGTGGATTTATGTAAATGGGGCTATTATTGAGCCGGAGTTATTGCATGGAGGAAAATGTGTATTTTTAATTATATTGGTGTGAGTTATAGTTTTATAAATGCATTTGTATTTAAAGTTAAATTGATGGAGGTTTTTTACTCACATTAAAACTCATGTTAGTCACACACTGATAATAATATATTCTCTCTTACTAAGAAGTTTCTCACCCCAATAAATATTTCACATTTCAGGAAATACAAGAAGTCAAGCTTAGCGAGCTTCAGGGCGAGGTTTAGATAGTATAGTTAGAGTAAATGTTTATAAAATACTGAATTAAGTATGTTTCTATATCTCTTGTGTTGTAATATTGTTATTTGGAGATACCTATATATTTGTGATGGTTTAGTACTCTGATATAGTATTTGAGGTTTATTTTGTTTTCGCTGCTTGTTTTAAATTGAGTTTTGGAAAGGCGTACCTTTGACCCCATTGGGATCTAGGTCATTACGGTTGTGGTATCAAAGAATTTATTTCTAAGTGACATTCTGGACCTCACCGGGTTCGGGGTGTTACACCTTGTGCTCTTCAGCCTATTGCTTTCCAATCACCATGGTTGTTGTTTTTCTATTTTTCTCCATAAATAATTCTTTTGGCAAGTCAATGTGCTTTGGGAACCTTTTATTTATTTATTTAAGGGTATGTTTAAAAAGTAAAAAAATATTAAAGAAAGGAAAAGAAATAGGAAGATTTCCTTTTTTCGAATTTATACCTTGTGATCGTTGTCAGTTAAATCAATTCGATAAACTACTTGCTAATTTTATGAGGGATGCACAGGTGCCGCTTTATCCAAATTGTAAAAGTTCTCAAAATTAGAGTTCTTAATAAAGTTGCATCATTCAAGAACAATGCATTATTGTCAAAATCAGAGTGTATACAACATGAATTTGAGGCTAATAAAGGCGGCATTGCTTGATGGTGAAATACTTTCAAAGTTTTTTTATGAGGTAAAGACATACATGCATGATTTGGGTCTCGGTTACACTCCACTACATGCCTATAGGTATGATTGTGCACTTTTTTATGTACAACAAAATCATAGGGTAACTTAGGAATTTTTAATCAAACCACGACGAGAATTCATGTAATTTTTTCTAAAATTTTAAAATTCGTAAGCTATTTAAAAAGCTAATACTTTTATTTTTACAAAGGAGAAATTGGGAAATAAATTGTGAGAAAAATTAACTTTTTAAAAAAGTTTAAAAAGGTATTTATCAAGCGAAATATACTAATTACTATGCTTGGAGAGACATTTGATTAGATTTATATTGGATTTGGATAAAATGTAATATAAAATTGTATTAAAACTTATTTAAATTTATAAAAATTTAAATTTAAGATCCGAAATCTATACATTCAAATGCAACATTAATTTTTATTTTTAAAAGTGAGTAGTTTGGAGAAAAAAGGATCCCAAACCTGCCCTTAGTCCTTTGATAATTTGACTTGTTTTTAAAATCCTTGGTATTTGTGCTGATGAGTAAATTCTCAACATTTTTGTTTTTCAAAAATAGTATTATTTTAGAAAAGGACCATGGTGGGAAGCTATTTTTAATAAAATAATTTTTCAAACGCAATTTGAAAATCTAGTAATAGATAACACATAAAGAATATTCTCCACCCCCTCCTCTCCTTCTGAAAGGCATATTCTCACTTATAATCAAATAGAAGTATAGTCGAAACAAGTGGTTATTTAGAACTTATTCTAGGGTGTGTTTGTCGGAAAGGAAGAGAAAAAGGGTAAAGGAATAAAGGAGGGACAAAAGGGCGAGAAGAAGTCCATTTGAATGAAAGAAAATAAGAAGATATTTCTAATCACTCAATTTCTAAAACAAATGTCTTTCTTTTTATTTTTTTATTTTCTTTATTTTAGGGATTGACTTTGATGTGGAAATGATGGGGGAAAATTGTCAAGCTTTCATTGCTGACCTAGCAATCAAACTGACCTTACTGGAAAGGATTGAGGCCACACAAATGAAAGATACAAAGTTGGTGAAGATTATAGGTAAAGTACAGAATGGAACTGAGGGCAGATTTTAACATCTCAAATGATGGAGTTTTGAGGTTTTAAACCAGATTGTGTGTACGCAATGATGGAGAGATTAAAAGAACAATTATGGAAGAAGCTCATTGCTCTATTTATACAGTGCATCCAAGAAGCACCAAAATGTATTAGGATTTGTGAGAATCTTTTTGGTGGAACAACGTCAAAAGAGAAATTACCCAATTCATGGAGCAGTGTTTTACATGTTAGCAAGTGAAAGCTAAACATCAGAGACTAGCAGGGTCATTGCAACCGCTCCACATTCCTGAGTGGAAGTGGGAGCACGTTTCCAAGGATTTTGTAATAGGGTTACCATCAACACTGCATATGCAAAACGCCATTTGGGTAGTTGTTGACCATTTAAAAAAAAACTGCCCATTTTTTTCTAATCAAGGTTAGCTACTCCATGAATAGACTGATAAATTTGTATGTTCAGGAAATATTTAGGTCACATGATGTATCAGTGTCCATCATATCAGATCGGGACCCACGGTTTACCTCCCATTTTTGAAAAAGTTTGCAGAAAGCCTTGGGGGATCTCAGCCTACCTTTAGTACAACATTTCACCCCCAAGCTGTGGACAATTAAAGAGAATAATTCATATATTGGAGAATATATTGCAGGCATGTGTGTTGGATTTCGGAGGAAGTTGGATTCAGTATCTGCCATTAGTAGAGTTTTCCTTCAACAATAGCTATCAGACTAGTATCGAGATGGCACCGTATGAAGCGTTATATGGTCAGAGGTGCCAATATCCATTGTATTGGGATGAGGTTGGTGAAAGGCAAATTTTGGGGCAAGAAATTATACAGCAGACTTATGAGAAAATCAAACTCATTCGGGATAGAATTAAAACAGCTCAGAATCAACAAAAGAGTTTTGCTGATACCCGCCAACGAGAGCTAGAGTTTGATGTAGGGGATAAGATATTTATGAGGATTGCTCCAATGAAATGAGTTATGACTTTTGGAAAGAAGGGTAAACTATGTCTTAAGTATATTGGACCATTCGAGATATTGGAGAGGATTGGTTTAGTTGCTTACAGAATAGCGTTACCCCCAGCGCTTTATAGTATTAATGATGTGTTTCACGTATCCATGCTAAAAAGGTACATTCCAGATCCTTCGCATATGATAAGCTATGAGTCATTGGAAGTCACGGAAACCTTATCATATAAGGAAGTGCCAGTTCATATTCTATACAGGAATGATCCAGAGCTACGGACCAAGAAGATTTCATTGGTAGAAGTGCTTTAACGTAATCATGCAACTGAAGAAGTCTCGTGGGAATTAGAAGAAGAAATACGTCAGAGGTACCCACACTTATTCAATGAGGCTCCATGTTAAGTCAAGTAACTTTGACGGGTTATGTGGTTGCTTGAATCTTTGGGTATAGGTTTGTTTAGTTTAGGGTGTTTAACTAGGTTTGTTTAGTTTTAATTTGTCGGTTTTTGGTTTTTGGTTTTTGTTACAGTTGGTTTTGGGAGAGTTTTGATTGATTATTTGTAATCTTCCATAGGTCGGATATGTAATGACGGTAATCCCCCGCTATAAGTGAGGGCTATTAATAAACTTGGGATGAAACCGCTATGTGGGTGGCTATCGACTCTTCTGTAGTGCTATGTTACCATTTAAAGAAATTCCAGAGTTGGGTTGAATGTTGATTAAAAAATTTCGTCCTAAAATTTCGCGGATGAAATTTTTATGTGGAGAGGAAGATGTAAGGACCCAGAAAAAAATAAATAAATAAATAAAAATTTGGTTTGGTACAAGACCAAATTGTCGACGGTTTCAAGGAGCTCAGAGAAACCGTCGACGAATTTAGACAACCGAGAACCTATATGTAAGAATACAAAAAAATTGGTTTAGTATGAGACCAAACCGTTGACAGTTTCAAGCGGCCAAGGGTCTTTAAGTGGGGAGGTCTTATATTTTTTTTTAAAACACTCTCATCTCTCTCTCTCTCTCTCTCTCTCTCTCTCTCTCTCTCTCTCTCTCTCTCTCTCTCTATCTCTCTCTCTCTCTCTCTTAGGGTTTTAGGATTTCTCTCTCCCCCCTCTCACTTTCACTTGTGTCTCTCTCTTTCCTAAGCTCTCGTGGTTCTCCCTCTCACTCTCCGATTGTCTCTCTTACCTCTCGACTTGCCGACTTTTCTCTCCTCGTCAAGTGTTAAGAAAGGTAGGTTTCATTTCAAGAAACATAGCAGACATATCTTTGGGAATAGGTAAGGGGAATAGATTATGTCAGTCAATTTTGGAATTTGAACCGATTAAACTTAATTATATATGTGTATATGAATACAAGAATATTATATCAGATTTTCTAAATGAATCGGGCATATGAAATTAGTGATTTTTTTATATTAAACATGTATCTAGAAAGAAATAAAGTGAGTAGGGTTGATCATCTCCTTTTTTTGGGATATATATATTGAGTTAAATTAAAACTGTAGAGGTGATCATACCCTTATTTTTAGCAAAATATATTGAGTATATTATGACACGTTTTCTTCGGTAGTTTATTGAAGTGTGATTTAACACTCAAATAGTGTGGCGTGAGAGTATTTCGTTTATTGTATAATTAAAGCCTATTGAGATTTTTGTCGTAATATACTGTGAACGATATGGTGATATACTGATTTCTTGAATGGTTGAGAATAAGGTGCATATGGTGAATTTGACGATTTTATACTGATCCCAGGGATTGGGGGAAAATTGTGGAAAAGCTATTATGCATCATGTGTCGAGAAAATGAGATAATTTTATTTGTTTTATTACGTAAATTGCAATATATGGTTCAAGAACCCTGATGGACCAGGTGTGATGAAAGTTCGGTACCGTAGCTAATGAGATTACTAGTGTAGCCACACTATTGTGGAAGTGTAGGTGGTGAAAAGTCGATTTGGCCCCAGAAGGGTTGTGTACCATCCTGGGTTCGGACCAAGACGTAGTAGGCAAATCGTACTTGTAGACGGTTACTCGACTTCGCTTGGTGGTAGGCCAGCCAAGAGTATGTCCAGTCTTCGGACCGCACAATCCGTCATGGGGGTTAAACATGTCGTTAGTCCATAAAGGGGAGTTCCTATATGCATATTTTTGGATTTATGTAAATGAGGCTATTATTGAACCGGAGTTATTATCTAAAGGAAAATGTGTATTTTTAATTATATAGGTGTGAGGTACAGTTTTATAAATGCAGTTGTATTTAAAGTTAAATTGATGGAGGTTTTTTGCTCACATTAAAACTCATGTTACTAAGAAGTGTCTCACCCGAATAATTATTTTACATTTCAGGAAATACAAGAAGTCAAGCTTAGCGAGCTTCAGGGCAGGGTTTAGATAGTATAGTTAGAGTAAGTGTTTATAAAATACTGAATTAAGTATGTTTCTATATCTTTTGTGTTGTAATATTGTTATTTGGAGATACCTATATGTTTGTGATGGTTTAGTACTTTGATATGGTATTTGAGGTTTATTTTGTTTTCGTTGCTTGTTTTAAATTGAGTTTTGGAAAGGCGTATCTTGGACCCCATTGGTATCTTGGTCATTACGGTTGTGGTATCAAAGAACTTATGTCTAAGTGGCACTTTGGACCTCACCGGGTTCGGGGTGTTACACCTTGTGCTCTTCAGCCTATTGTTTTCCAACCACCATGGTTGTTATTTTTCTCGATAAATAATTCTTTTGGCAAGTCAATGTGCTTTGGGAACCTTTTATTTATTTATTTAAGGGTACGTTTAAAAATTAAAAAAATATTAAAGAAAGGAAAAGATATAGGAAGATATCCCTTTTTCGAATTTATACCTTGTGATCCTTATCAGTTAAATCAACTCAGTAAGTTATTTGTTAATCTTGTGAGGGATGCACAGGTGCCACTTTATCCAAATTGTAAAAGTTCTCAAAATTAGAGTTCTTAATAAAGTTGCATCATTCAAGAATAATGCATTATTGTCAAAATCAGAGTGTATACAACATGAATTTGAGGCTAATTAAGGCGGCATTGCTTGATGGTGAAATACTTTCAAAGTCTTTTTATGAGGTAAAGACATACATGCGTGATTTGGGTCTCAGTTGCACTCCGCTACATGCCTATAGGTATGATTGTGCACTTTCTTATATATATATTTTTAAAAACACTCTCATCTCTCTCTCTCTCTCTCTCTCTCTCTTAGGGTTTTAGGATTTCTCTCTCCCCCCTCTCACTTTCACTTGTGTCTCTCTCTTTCCTAAGCTCTCGCGGTTCTCCCTCTCACTCTCCGATTGTCTCTCTCACCTCTCGCCTTGCCGATTTCTCTCTCCTCGTCAAGTGTTAAGAAAGGTAGGTTTCATTTTAAGAAACATAGCAGACATATCTTTGGGAATAGGTAAGAGGAATAGATTATGTCAGTCAATTTTGGAATTTGAACCGATTAAACTTAATTATATGTGTGTATATGAATACAAGAATATTATATCAGATTTTCTAAATGAATCGGGCATATGAAATTAGTGATTTTGGTTTATTAAACATGTATCTAGGAAGAAATAAAGTGAGTAGGGTTGATCATCTCCTTTTTTTGGGAAATATATATAGAGTGAAATTAAAACTGTAGAGGTGATCATACCCTTATTTTTAGCCAAATATACTGAGTATATTATGACATGTTTTCTTCAGTAGTTTATTAAAGTGTGATTTAACACTCAAATAGTGTGGCATGAGAGTATTTCATTTATTGTATAATTAAAGCCTATTGAGATTTTTGTCGTAATATACTGTGAACGATATGGTGATATACTGATTTCTTGAATGGTTGAGAATAAGGTGCATATAGTGAATTTGACGATTTTATACTGATCCCAGGGATTGCGGGAAAATTGTGGAAAAGCTATTATGAATCATGTGTTGAGAAAATGAGATAATTTTATTTGTTTTATTATGTAAATTACAGTATATGGTTTAAGAACCCTGATGGACCAGGTGTGATGAAAGTTCGGTACCGTAGCTAATGAGATTACCAGTGTAGCCACACTATTGTGGATGTGTAGGTGGTGAAGAGTCGATTTGGCCCGAGAAGGGTTGTGTACCATCCTGGGTTCAGACCAAGACGTAGTAGGCAAATTGTACTTGTAGACGGTTACTTGACTTCGCTTGGTGGTAGGCCAGCCAAGACTATGTCCAGTCTTCGGACGGCACAATCCGTCATAGGGGTTAAACATGTCGTTAGTCCATAAAGGGGAGTTCCTATATGCATATTTTTGGATTTATGTAAATGAGGCTATTATTGAACCGGAGTTATTATCTGAAGGAAAATGTGTATTTTTAATTATATAGGTGTGAGTTACAGTTTTATAAATGTAGTTGTATTTAAAGTTAAATTGATGGAGGTTTTTTGCTCACATTAAAACTCATGTTAGTCACACAATAATAATTTATTCTCTCTTACTAAGAAGTGTCTCACCCGAATAATTATTTTACATTTCAGGAAATACAGGAAGTCAAGCTTAGCGAGCTTCAGTATGGGGTTTAAATAGTATAGTTAGAGTAAGTGTTTATAAAATACTGAATTAAGTATGTTTCTATATCTTTTGTGTTGTGATATTGTTATTTGGAGATACCTATATGTTTGTGATGGTTTAGTACTCTGATATGGTATTTGAGGTTTATTTTGTTTTCGTTGCTTGTTTTAAATTGAGTTTTGGAAAGGCGTACCTTGGACGCCATTGGTATCTTGGTCATTAAGGTTGTGGTATCAGAGAACTTATGTCTAAGTGGCACTTTGGGGTGTTACACCTTGTGCTATTCAGCCTATTATTTTCCAACCACCATGGTTGTTATTTTTCTCGATAAATAATTCTTTTGGCAAGTCAATGTGCTTTGGGAACCTTTTATTTATTTATTTAAGGGTGTGTTTAAAAATTAAAAAAATATTAAAGAAAGGAAAAGAAATAGGAAGATATCCCTTTTTCGAATTTATACCTTGTGATCCTTATCAGTTAAATCAACTCAGTAAGTTATTTGTTAATCTTGTGAGGGATGCACAGGTGCCACTTTATCCAAATTGTAAAAGTTCTCAAAATTAGAGTTCTTAATAAAGTTGCATCATTCAAGAATAATGCATTATTGTCAAAATCAGAGTGTATACAACATGAATTTGAGGCTAATTAAGGCGGCATTGCTTGATGGTGAAATACTTTCAAAGTCTTTTTATGAGGTAAAGACATACATGCGTGATTTGGGTCTCGATTACACTCCACTACATGCCTATAGGTATGATTGTGCACTTTTTTATGTACAACAAAATCATAGGGTAACTTAGGAATTTTTAATCAAACCACGAAGAGAATTCATGTAATTTTTTCTAAAATTTTAAAATTCGTAAGCTATTTAAAAAGCTAATACTTTTATTTTTACAAAGGAGAAATTGGGAAATAAATTGTGAGAAAAATTAACTTTTAAAAAGGTATTTATCAAGCGAAATATACTAATTACTATGCTTGGAGAGACATTTGATTAGATTTATATTGGATTTGGATAAAATGTAACATAAAATTGTATTAAAACTTATTTAAATTTATAAAAATTTAAATTTAAGATCCAAAATCTATACATTGAAATGCAACATTAATTTTTATTTTTAAAAGTGAGTAGTTTGGAGAAAAATGGATCCCAAACCCGCCATTAGTTCTT
Source organism: Malania oleifera (assembly GCF_029873635.1). Taxonomy (NCBI): domain Eukaryota; kingdom Viridiplantae; phylum Streptophyta; class Magnoliopsida; order Santalales; family Ximeniaceae; genus Malania; species Malania oleifera. The sequence goes on along the minus strand of NC_080418.1, from coordinate 104,565,850 downwards.
TGATAATTTGACTTGTTTGTCTTTTAAAATCCTTGGTTGTTTGTGCTGATGAGTAAATTATCAATATTTTTGTTTGTCAAAAATAGTATTATTTTAGAAAAGAGCCATGCTGGGAAGCTATTTTTAATAAAATAATTTTTCAAACGCAATTTGAAAATCTAGTAACAGATAAAGCGTAAAGAATATTCTCCACCCCCTCCTCTCCTTCTGAAAGGCATATTCTCACTTATAATAAAATAGAAGTATAATCGAAACAAGTGGTTATTTAGAACTTATTCTAGGGTGAGTTTGTCGGAAAGGAACAGAAAAAGGGTAAAGGAATAAAGGAGGGAAAAAAAGGGCGAGAAGAAGTCCATTTGAATGAAAGAAAATAAGAAGATATTTCTAATCACTCAATTTCTAAAACAAGTGTCTTTCCTTTTATTTTTATTATTTTTTTTTATTTTAGGGATTGAGTTTGACATATTTTTTTACCACTTTTCTTCTTTTCTTAATCTATGAAAAGAAAAAAAAAATCTTACCTGTGTTTCTTTCTTGGATCCACACAATAAAGAGATATGATTTTATGTATATTTTGAAAAATTATTGATATAACCAATGTTGTTTTGAAATTTGAAAAATCTCTAGGAAAGAAAAAGAATACGAAGGAATTCATTTTTTCATGTTTTGTTATCAAAAAAAGTAAAAAAGAAAAAAAAAAGATACCAAATTAATCAATAAAAATATGATTTTATACACAATTTACATTTGAATTTCCTTAAGTTTTAACCATATTAAAACAAATTTTCATTTAAAGTAGTATTTGGTATTGAGGGAAATTATAGTGAAATATGAACTTCCTTTTCATTTGTTTTTTTCCTTTTTTTTTTTCTCAACCAAAATTCTTAACACAAACAACCCGTGAGTATATTTAAATTTCCTAATAGCATATTCACTCGAAACATAATTGTTTATTTCTTATTGCATCCAATATTTTCTTATGAATGACAATAATGAGGTTTTAGCCTACTTTTATTATTATTATTTTTCGGGAAAGATTGTAGCATCCTATACCCCCCACTTCTCCAACACATCCCCTCAAAGATCTGTAACTCTCTTTTGAAGGAATCTAACCTTGATCTCCCCGACGAATAGTCGGGAGGTGAAAGCCAAAGTTCTTAACTTACTATTGTAAAACATTGCGTTAGTAAATCCTAAGTCTAGCTTGTGTGGGACAACTGCTTCTTTCAATTCGTTCACTTTTGAAAATAAATATTTTGACAAATATGGTAAACGATCATTTGACATCACCAAGAACGAGAACACGAGAATTAACTGAAAAGAACATAAAGAGTAGAACACAAATTCAACGCGTAGAAGAAAGAACTTTTAAGCAGAGACTTTGGCAGACTCCAGCTCAACAGCTTTCTTCAGGAAGCTGTCCTCTTCCAGCAGCATTTGAACAGGCAAGCACCCCAACCCATCGGCCATCCCAACCATCATCCTCTTCGTCTCTGCCTTAAACTCCTCCAAATCCACTGCCCCGTTGGAGTCGCGATCGAACTGCACGAACAGGGAGCCGTAGACACGAGCAAGCTCGTCGGGGCCGATCTTGGTGTCGATGCCGAAGTGGGTTTCGAGGACCCTCAGGCTCTGCAGCTCCTTCAACATCTCGGCGTAGGAGAGGAGGCCGTCACGGTCCCTGTCGAGACAGGCAAAGCGGTCGCGAACCCACCTCCCGAACTCCGCTTCGTCTTCCACAAAGCAAAGAATGGTGGTTCCGTCCAACAGCTCCACGCTCATCTTTGCTAGCTCTTCGATCTCTACCGATATGATGGTTCGGAGTTGGAATAGAAGTGGTTTTCAAACGAGCTAGGAACTAGCTAGGGAGACTTGGAGGAAAAGTGTGTTTTCGTTTGGGAAGGGAGGGTGGAGTTGGGGGTATATATATAGTTTGTGAGTGCTGGGGCTATAAATGTTGGCGCTAATATGTCACTGTTTCAAACTCAAACACCTTGTGCTCTTCAGCCTGTTGTTTTCCAACCACCATGGTTGTTGTTTTTCTTAATAAATAATTCTTTTGGCAAGTCAGTGTGCTTTGAGAACCCTTTTTTTTTTATTTAAGGGTACCTTTGGAAATTAAAAAGTAATTAAGGAAAAGAAAAGAGATTTTTTTTCTTCGTTGGTTTTATTTTACGTAAAAAATTCTAATAAAAGTATGGAGGGAATTTTATTTCTCACTTTGATACTTTCTAAAATTTTCTGCATGGTCTAACATTTTTTAAGAAAAAGTGACTCCCCGCACCATCTTCGCTGTTTCTCTTCCACGCAACAGCTTCTTCTTCACCCTCGCCATTGGACACGGCAACGTGTTACAGTAAGTCAATTTCTTGTTTTGGTATTCCCTCCTTCTGTCTCTTGTGTGCTGCAGTACAAAGCGTGGTTTCTCTATTTGGAGCTTCTATCTAATGGGATCTTGGTTTTGATAAAAACTGAGTGCAGGCCTGTGTTGAGTTGCTTGAAGAATAAAATGTCCAAATGGACCAAAATTCCATCTTGGATATGCTTCAGTTGTGTAGATGGAGGGCAGTAGGAACCCTCGGCATGGACGAGGAGATCCACGACGCTCGCCGTAGAGGAAGCCGCAGCCAGTGTGTGAATCGATAATCCTGTTATAGGTACCAAATAGCTGTGAAAATCAGCGCCAGCCATTAAAACAGAAAGAAGCTTGAACCAATTAAGAACATTAGAGATGAAAGAAAAAATGCGATGACTTGATTTCCAGACACTGTTGCACACCTATCATCATCCCCTCTTGAGAACTTTCTCCAAGACCAATTCTCAGTATCAAGCGTGGAATTCAAGCTTTAAATTTTGAATAGGGTAATTTACACAAATTAATATTACAAAATTCACATGAATTTTTATCAAATTCAGCAGAGCAAATTCAAAACTCAAACTATTGCAGAATAAAATTGTGAATAATATTAAACAAGATCTGCAGAATTTGCAGAAGAAATAGAAACGAAATTCTAGAAGTTCAAGGTTAATTGCAGTAATCAATCGACAACAAAAAGGGATGGATTTTCACAGCTATTTGATAACTAAAATGGGATTGGTTATTCACTGGAATATCACTTTGGCACTGGTTGATGGATGCTCTGTTTTGGTGAAATGCCCAATTCGTCAGCCTGCGGTTCCCACATTCAAATATTTTTACTATATGCTAGAAAATTATAAGTTCAAAAATCCCACGAAAAATCCCCTACACCAGTGTTCACCCCTGCCGTCGCCAAGTGTCACGGTCCAACTATTTTCACACCCTTGTGAAGGGTCGTGCGGTGCTAGTTAAAGTACTCTTGCTTAACTAGTCAGTCTATCGTTTACCAACATTCATCCACGAAGCAATTTCATTAACATTCATTCAAATAGCTGCGGAAACAATAATCAAATCATGAAAATCGTGACAAGCAAGCAGTAAACATTGAAGCAAACGTAATTCATTAACAACACCTCCGTTGACATGGTGTGTTTAGCGAGGGAGGCAAGTAGGCTAAACACGTTGACAATAGCCAGTGAGAGTGTGAAAATAGTTAGACCGTGACATTTAGGCCGACGGGATCTATGCCGAGATGTTGTGATATGTGGTTCATATTGTGAGTGGAAGACATACACAAGGTGAAAACATGGTAAAAACAGTATGCTGAAGTTTGCTGAGGAAACCGTCAATAGTTTGCCCTATATCCGTCAACAGTTTGGTCCAAAATTTAGAGAGGTTTTGCTCTTGGTATTAAACTGTCAACAGTTTGTTTGCAAACCGTTGACAGTTTGATTCAGAAACCCAGTGCAGATTTTCAAATTTGAATTAGGACGTTAGGTTAGTTGGGATTTGGAGGGAAAGCCTCCGAGAAAACTCTATATGTGTGTTGTATATATTGTATCTTGTATGTTGTTCAAGTTTTTGGACACAAGATAGTAAGAAAATGTTGCCGATTGCTCCCGTGGAAGTAGGCATTACCAAACCACATAATTCCTTCTATCTTTGTTATTGCTTTCATATAATCTGCGTGATTGTGTTGTTTTTGTATTATTCACCGTTGAGTGCTACATTGTAAGATTGTGTTATTCCATTAAACATTCAATTTTCACAATAAATTAGTATCAGAGCATTGTTGTAATGGCCTCTGAAACTTCTTCTGCAAAATTTGACATTGTCAAGTTTGATGGAATCGAAAACTTCGGTTTATGGCAGATAAGGGTACTAAAGGATCTGTTAGTGCAGTAAGGTATGGTGAAGGCCTTATACGGAGTTCAACTAGAAGGCATGGTTGATACAAATTGGAAGGAATTGGAAGCAAAGGCTATGGCGACTATCAGATTATGTTTAACCGATGACCTGCTGTATTATGTCATGAAAGAGGATTCTTTTGCGGCTGTTTGGCATAAACTCTAAATTCGGTATGTGATGCCCCGATTTTTCATAACATTTTTTTAAAATAAATAATTAACATATATATCACATATCGTCCACGTCAACCACTGATACCATAATACATAACCCGACTCGAAAGTGGATACCGGGTATGCAATCATACTCATATACACAACCCTAACAGAAGAAGTCATTTTATATATATTGTGTGTGTGTGTGTGTGTGTGTGTACATACCACAGCGAATACACATACTAGAGTATCAACCATCCATAAATACAAGTTTATCATAAAGCCTCTAGGGGAATCAACCTCCTTAGCTCAAAATACTCACCCTGTCTACCTAGAGTATCTGCTCCCCTCTATCTTGGAACTCTATCACCAGGTCTATCTCGGTTTCCTAAAATATTTAAAGGATTTGGTGAGACACATCTCAGTAAGACGGAATAAATTATCCACAGTGTGTGGCAGTATAAGATTCATTATAACATAACATATATTCGTTTCAGTAAGAATATTTTTTGAGAAAATATACCATTTCCATGATCATAATCATATAGATATACAATGCAAGCTTTCATAAGCTTTTAATTTCATTTCCAAAAACCGTACACACGCAACCCATGATTACAAGTGAAGTTCCTGAGAATAGGGAAGCTTACCCGCCATACAAGTAGCTTCCCTCTGCCCGGATATCATTTGCATCCTAGCCAAATTAACTCGGGTTCAATTACAACTGATACTTATTAGAGCACTCACTTTACTCAGGCTGTGTGTTTTACTTTGATTTAATTATTTATATTATTAACTCATGCTATTTCATTTCTCATTTCTTTCTCATTTCCATTCCAATTTTCATTTCCATTTACATTTTTTTGTTTCCATTTCCATTTTCTAGCTCATAAGTGTCCTCTGTTACATCCGTATCCATAACTCATGGTTGCCCTGCGGATATTCTCTCTACATCATGCTTCCCCCCATGAATAGGGTTGTGCGGCTCGAAGGTGAGACCTAACCACGGTTGGCCGACCGTGTTAGGTCAAATATCATATCATACATCCTGTATTTGTAGTACGACTGGTCGGCCTATAGCTCTGATTTGGACTCAAGGGGCACAACAACTCTACTATACAACTCATTCTACTGTCACGCCACACTCTCCACGCGAGTCCGTGTGGTTGCACTGTCTCCACTAGCAACGGTACCATGCTTAATATCACTACCCATCAATAGGGTTTCCATATCCATCCATCAGGGTTTCATTACCACATACCTGCAATCATTATGCGGTATTGACATTTCATCATTCACATTTCCGTATTCATATTTCATAATTTCACATTTTAATTCCCATAATTCAATATTCATATTGCAGAATTAACATTGCAATATTTCACATTTCTCATATTCACATTTCAATATCTATATTGTAGTATTCACATTACAATACTCTCATTCTCATATTCTCCATTTCATATTCTCATATTAGTATTCACATATTATTATTCTCATCACAGGATTGTCATTGCAATGTTCACATTTTCAATATACTTATATCACATTCATTTCATCATTTCATTGGTAATTCATCAGATCAATACTCATTTCATCTTATAAAAACATATTCATATCTCGTTTCACGTAATTCAATATTTCTCAATAAAACACATTTCCATATTTCACATTTCATCATTTCTCAGAAGATATTTATTCGAGTACATTTCACTTTCATTATTTTTCGACATTTCAAATCCCAAATATCAATACACATTTCATAAACTCATATTTCTCAAGGTAAATCATTTAACCCAGTTGTAAACATATCTCAATATAAATCATATGCCACATCAATTTTATCTGATATTTATATCATAAATAAATTTTAGGTAAAATATCACAATACCATTTTCACATAATAACTCAATAAGTATTTCTCAAAATTGATTGCTATAATTTATTCCCCTTACCTGACTTACTGAGAGGTTCACTAACACCCTAAATCTGACGCTCCTCAGTATTCACGGCTCAAAAGCCTAAAAATCACATTTTTACCAGATTAAACAACCCAAGTCCCAGAACATTTATCATTCAAGTATTTCTAAACTATGTATACTCCAAGTTAACTTTAAAACCCTTAAAGTATCCTACTTACCTTGGTTTTGGAATGATGCCCCAAAACTCCAATATGAAAATCTACTCCGCCTATGTTGTAGAGAATCTTCCCAAAAACCTGGTGGTGGTTCCTAATCATCAAACTGGGATGTAACGAAACCGAAAACAAAGAAAGAAGGTGAGAATTTCAAGTTTCTAGAGAGAGAGAGAGTGAAAGGAGAGAGAAAATGCCGCTAAAAATGAGGATTTGTAAATATATAGGTTGGCGTTCGTTGACGAGTTCAAGTTATTTGTCGACGAACCCATGAAGACACTTCGTCAACGAGGAGACTATTTTGTCAACGAACCTAAAATTTCCCTAAAACTCCCAAAACACTTGGTAATCTCTCGTCGACGAGACACGTGGACCTTGTCGCCAAAATCTGAACATTTGTCGACAAAGACCCCAAGTTCGTCGACGAAGCCCTGTTTTCTCCTTTTTAAAATTTCCTTCCCCCTTCCCTCTCCTTTATTATCCATGAATAAATTTTCCAAGTCTCTACATTCTCCCCTCATTATAAATTTTCATGCTTGAATTTTTCCATTTCTCACATTTCCACTTCCAAAGAAAAACACTACTATTTTTTATTAATCACCCTCACTTATAGAGGAGGAATACCGTGGTTAGATAAGGGTTCTGGGAAATTACAACCATTGAAAGCAAATTCTCCCCAAAACCATTAAAACCAAAATACTACCTATACTATACAAATTCAACTACATAACTTAATCCTGGTTTCCATTGAATAGTTGTGGGAATCTTTGGCGCACCCGTTCTTCTAATTCCGAAGAAACTTTCTTCACTATATGGTTGGGCCACAGAACTTTTACCAATGGTATGTTTTTCGTACGCAGTTCCTGTTCCTTCCAATCCAAAATTTGCACTGACGCTTCTTCATAAGACAAGGTATCACTAAGCTCTTGTGCCTCATATCTAATCACATAGGAAGGGTTTGGGACGTATTTTCTTAACATAGAGAAGTGAAATACTTCATAAATTTTAGACAAAACTGGTGGTAAAACCAATCTTTAAGTAACTAGACCCACTCTTTCAAGAATCTCGAATGGTCTAATATACCTAAGGGCTTAGCTTACCCTTCCTCCCAAACCTCATAACTCCTTTCAATAGTGACACCCTCAAAAATTCGTGATCCCCAACATCAAACTTTAACACTCATCAGCGAGTATCTGCATAACTCTTTTGCCGACTCTGTGCTGCTCTAGTCCTGTCCCTGATGAGTCTGACTTTATCTTGAGTCTGCTGTATCAGCTCTGGCCCCAATATCCGTCTCTCCCCAATCTCATCCTAGTACAATGGGGATCGTCATATCCTACCATACAATACCTCAAATGGTGCCATCCCAATGCTGGTCTGATAGCTGTTATTATACACAAACTTAAATAGTGGTATAAATCGTAACCAACTGCCTCCAAAGTCCAGCACACGTGCACATAGCATATCCTCCAATATCTATATCATCCACTCCATCTGTCTGTCTGTCTGAGGGTGAAATGTTGTGCTGAACGACAACTGAGAACCCATGACCTCTTGCAAACTCCCCCATAAATGAGATGTAAATTGTGGGTCACGGTCCATGCATTCTATCTATCTTCTGTATATACAACTCTGCGAATTCTTTTAGGGAGTAGTTAATTATGATAGGCAAAAAATGAGTAGTCTTCGTCAGTCGATCTACAACTACCCAAATGGCGTCCTGTCCATGTAGTGTCGGCAGTAACCTAGTGACAAAATTCATCGTTATATGCTCCCATTTCCACTCAGGAATATACAACGACTGCAATGACCCTGTCGGTCTTTGATGCTTAGCTTTCACCTGTTGGCATGCCAAACACTGTGCTATAAATTCAGCAATCTCTCTTTTTATTCTGCTCCACCAAAAGGATTCCCGAATATCCCTGTACATTTTAGTGCTACCAGGATGTACCGTATACAAGGATCAGTGCGCTTCCTTTAGAATCACTTTCTTAATCTCATGATCGGCAGGTACACACAACCTGGTACGAAACCTCAAGGGCCCATCAAACCATCCTGTACTTTTCCTATAAGCTCTACCTGCTCTGCATCACTTCTCTACCTCATATTCAATTCTTTCTGTGTGAAAAGTATTTTAAACTCTTATGATCAGTGAAAATTTCACACCTACCCCCATGGAGATAATGTCTCCAAATTTTCAACGCGTACACCACCATTGCTAAATCCAGATCATGGGTAGGGTAATTCTTATCATATTCTTTTAATTGTCGAGAGGCATACGCTATCGTTCCCCCCCTATTGCATTAGAACACAACCGAGCCCTTTATGCGATGCATCACTGTAAATCACAAAACCCTCTTCACTTGAAGGAATCGTCAACACCAGTGCAGTGATAAGCCGCTGCTTCAACTCCTGGAAGCTCTGCTCACATTCATCAGACCACTCAAATTTCACCCCTTTCCTGGTCAATCTACTCAACGAACCTGAAAATTAGAAAATTCATCAACAAACCTGCGGTAGTATCCATCCAATCCTAGGAAACTTCTGATTTCCTGCACATTCTTTGGTCGCACCCAATCTACTACCACCCTAATCTTGCTCGGATCCACTAAAATACCACCCCTGGATATCGCATGTCCAAGGAAGGTAACTTGCACTAGCCAAAACTCGCACTTCTTAAGTTTCGCACACAATCCCCTTTCTCTTAGCGCCTACAGCACTATCTTCAGATGTTCCTCATGGTCCTTTGAGCTCTTTGAATACACCAGTATGTCGTCGAGAAACACTACCAAACACTGGTTCAGATAATGGTGAAAATCCATGTTCATTAAATCAATAAACACTATAGGAGCATTTTTCAGTCCAAATGGCATAACTAAGAATTCGTAGTGGCCAATACGGAGTCCTAAATGCAATCTTTGATGCATCCTCTGCTTTGACCTTTACTTGATGATAACTATACCATAGATCTATCTTTAAGAAAACCTGTGTCCCCTGTAGTTGGTCAAATAAATCATCAATGTGGGGAAGCAGGTATTTATTCTTGATAGTAACTGCGTTAATTTCTTGGTAGTCGATGCACATTCTCATCGACCACCCATCTTTCTTTTTCACAAACAATATCGGTGCTCCCCAGGGCGACACGCTAGGCCGAATAAATCTTTAATCTAACAATTCCTACAATTGGTCCTTTAATTCTTTTAATTCTTCTGGTGACATTCTATACGATGCTTTCGAAATCGGCATTGTCCCCGGTACTAGATCAATAGAAAACTCTACCTCGCGATCAGGAGGTAGTCTCGGCAAATCCTCGAGAAAAACATCAGAAAAATCCTCACTATTGTGATATCCTCTGACCTCATCTCCTTTACACAGGCCACATAACTCTGACAACCCTCTAACAACAACCATCTCGTCTGAATGGTGGATAACAATTGTGGTGGGGCACGCACACAAGACCCCACAAACCTATACTCCCGTTCCTCTGAAGGTCTAAACATTGTCTCTCCCTGATAACAATCTATACTGGCATAGTGAGTAGTTAGTCAGTCCATCTTCAATATCACCTCAAACCCATGCATATCCAAGATTACCAAATCAGCTAATAAAATCCTCCTCTGAATACATACCGGACAGTTACTAAGTACCTTATCACATATACCCCACAGTCCCTGTCGAGGTAGCCACTGGAAAACTAACACCTAACTGCTGTGTTTCTAACCCATAAAATTTAACAAACTCTCAGGTAATAAAGGAATGTGACACCCCTGAATCAAACAAAGCAGTAATTGTAAATGACAGAATTGAAACTGTACCTATCACAACATCTCCTGCCACCTCAGCATCCCCCGGTGTCAGTGCGTAGACTTGAGCTGGGGCAATATTCGCCTGCTGCTTGCCTTGGGGTGCCTGATGACCTCCTCAGTACGGTCTAGGAGCAGGCGCATCAGCTGGTGGTGCTCGACAGTCCCTCACCATATGCCCAGATTGATGGCACTGATAACAAACAATCCCCCTAACTCGACACTCTCATGGGTGTCTCATAAAGCATATGAGACAAGAAGGGGGCATCTGCTTGTCCTGAACTTCCCAATCTCCCACTAGAAGTTTATATCATACTCAGTCACTTAGGAAAAGGAAATGCATATTTAAGTTGTTCACTGCTATACTTGAGTATACACAAGAGAAATACCTTGATTGCCTTTTTATTTCACTAAGTCAAGCCCAATGCAGCTAACAAGAACTCTAATGAATCATATCTTAATGACTTAAAAAAAATTGAAAATCAATTGAGAAAGCGGACACGCGAAAGATCAAGAAAAATCTTTGTGTGCTTTGGAAAAGGTTACCTATCGCCGAGGCTTTCAACAAAATGAATAAGACTTGTGCCAAAGTGAAAAAAAAAGGTCTTTTATAATGTGATAGTGTGAGAAAGATCCAATGGAATGTTATAGTTAACCTTGATAATCTCATCACACACTTGCTACACTTAGTGAGCTGCAATCTTCTACACATTTCTCCTACTTGAGTGTTGAATATGCCATGATTTTTTACAAGAGTTTTAATATGTCATGTTTTAGTTTCAATACCCATATATTTTGACGATAATCTCTAGTTTATGGCATGGATCCTTGACTTCAGTTATGAAGGATGAAAGCCAAGAGTTCTTCTCTCTTAGTCATTCTTTTTGCTAGAGACTAGTAAAACGCTAGTTGTGGGGGGTGTGACTAAGTGTCAAAATTGCATAATTAAGTATTTAAGTGTGTTAATAGGTTATTATAAAATGGATTAAGAGACTAATTATGCATATAATTTTAGTAATTGAGCTTGATTGATAAGAGTTGATATTTTGCACTTAGAAACATTTAAATTATAACTAGTTGAAATAAAAACACATGTGACTCTCACCATTAGAACCATTATTCCATTTTTGCCCTTAAGTTTATTAGCACTTATGATTAATTGTTGCAGGGTGTTTTTGGAAGATAAAATATAGCAACTAAATGGCTGAGTTGGAGAGGAATTTTCGGGGGAGTAACTGTTGACGATTAAACCTGACGGTGGGACGGTGGCAGCAAAACTTGGTTGGCAACTGCTCCACCAACCTAGCCCAATATTGTTGAATTTTATGAACTGCAGCAAACCTACTCCACCTGCCAACCAATTTTGTTGAAATTAATATCAACCTACCATTCATTCTTTGCTATAAATAGATGTGTGTGTGTGTGTGTGTGTGTGTGTAATGTAATGTGTGGTATAGAGAGGGTGAATAACCAGTGAGTGAGAGAAATTGTATTTTAAGTTGTCTGTAATTTTTCATTATTGAAAGTTATCTATATTTTCATATTGAAAACAATTGAGTGCAATTCCTCACTGAGTTTCAATCACGACCAGTGATTGAGTGAGTCCCCTCCATCCATCACTGGTATCAATGCTTCAAGTTTGTCGGAATTTGCCAAAAAGAAGCGAACAGAGGGGAAATTTGATTTTTTTCCTAGATTTAAAGTTTCTAAATCCAAAATTGAGCATACTATTGTGAAATCGCATTGAGATGAGTTCAGTGGTGAAAATCATGCTTTAAACGGAGTCTGGGAGTCCCCACACGCACTCTCACGCGCTAACAGATGAAATAGCATCCTCCACCCGCGTCGGCGAGGGTATTGACCGCAAACGCCATGCCCCCTCATGCGCACGCACACATATTCTTCGCTCGGTTGGTGAGATCCCACTTGGATACATGGAAACTCGATTCGCAAACTAGCCCCGCGAGCACGACCTGACCATACTGACCGACCTGCGTCCAGTTGCCGGCACACGACACGCGCAGAATCAAAAATAGGTTTAGTGTTATTTTGACTAGTTCTTTGCAACCAAAAATCGATTTGTAAGGCTTTTCAACCTTCTAAAGACACTGGTGGCATCATATTTGCCAAAATCAATCTCTATCACTTTGTTTTTTTTATATATTAAGTGTGATGGTGAATGGTACTACACAAGCCATGATTCCAAAGTTGACACGAGAGAATTATGACAACTGGTTTATTCAAATGAGAGCCCTTCTAGGTGCTCAATACGTCATGGACATTGTTGAAGATTGGTAAAAAGAAGCCCAATCAAAATAAGTTGAAGCATCTATGTCTAATGCTCAAAAATGATCTTGTGAGCTGATCGAAAGAAGGATTGTAAGGTGAAATCCATAATCTACTAAGGCCTTGATGAGGCCACATTCGAAATCATCACCTTCTCCAAGACGTCTAAAGAAGTTTGGGACTCTCTCCATCGAACACACAAAGGTATAGACAAAGTGAAGAAGATTTGTCTTCAAACATTGCAAGGTGATTTCGAATCTTTAAGAATGAAATCTACTAAATCTATTACTGACTAAAATCAATTGAGAAGAAATGGAGAGACTTTCAACGGTGAGAGAATTTGTCAGAAAATTTTGCGATATTTGGATCCAAAATATGATTATATAGTTGTGACCATGGAAGAAACAAAAGATCTAGAAACCATGTCTGTAGAAGAACTTGTGGGCTCACTCCAAGCCCATGAGTAGAAAGTCAACAGAAGGAGTGAAGATAAAGCAATGGAGCAAACCCGCCAAACAAAGTTGTCCCTCACTATAGAAAGATACGACAAAGGGGGGACATCACAGCAAGGAAGAGGACGAGGCTAAGAATCTCATCAAAGAAATTTTGAATCTAGAGAAGGCATCAAAGGCAGAATAGGTCCCACTAGAGAAGGACGCAATCAACAGAACTATTTCCCACGAGACAGAGGACAAGGAAGAAGAGGGGGATACAATAATCATCTGAATGTAGACAAGAGAAATGTTTAGTGCTACAACTACCACAAGTACGGACACTATAATAATGAGTGTAGAGGTAATCCCCAAAATCACGAAGTAAATGAAAATGCAAACTTTGCAGAAAAGGAGAAAGCCGAAGTAGAATCGTTGATGCTGATGGCACACAATTCAACCCATCAGGACCAAAATGTTTGGTACCTTGACTCTAGAGCCAACAATCACCTGACTAGAAGAAAGAACCTGCTTACTGAACTTGATGAGAAAGTTCAGGAAAAGATATCATTTGGTGATCTCTCTAATGTCCCAGTTCGACGAAGGGGAAATGTCCTAATCAAGAGGAAGGATGGAGACCAGGCTTTTATCTCCAACGTGTACTGTGTGCTAGCCATGAAGACTAATATATTAAGTCTCAGACATGTGGAGAAAGGCTATCGAATTAGCTTTAGAGATAAACAGATGGTGATAACAGACGCTCGAGGTAAGCTCATTACTCGAGTACAAATGGCAAAGAATCAAATGTTTCCACTCGCTATTCAACATGATACGCCAAGGTATTTAAGCGCTTTCATTAAAGACAAAGACTGGTTATGGCATCTCAGGTACAGACATCTGGATTTTGAAAGTTTAAAATAGTTAGGAAGCAAGAAGATGGTGAAAGGCTTACCCAACATCCACCACCCAAATGTGATATGTGAAAGCTGTGTTCTGAGCAAGCAACACAGAAATAGCTTTGGAAAGTAAGCCAATTGGAGATTTACCATGCCGCTCTAGCTAGTACACACAGATGTGTGTGGTCCATTGAGGCCATTTTCAAATGGATAGAACCAATGCTTCCTCACCTTCATTGACAATCACAGTAGGAAGACTTGGGTCTACTCTTTAAAAAGGAAGTCAGAGGTGTTTGACAAGTTCAAAGAGTTTAAAGCTCTTGTGAAGAAACAAAGTGGCTATCACATAAAGTCACTTCAATCAGACAAAGGAGGAGAGTGCAAGGATGAAACTTTCCTAAAATTCCTTAAGCAACAAGGGATTCAAAAACAGTTCACACCGACCTACACTCCCCTGTTGAACGGTGTAGCTGAGAGGAAGAACTGCACGATCTTTAACATGGCCATGAACATGTTAAAGGATAAGAATATGCTAAAAAGTTTTTGAGCAGAAGCAGTGTCATGTGCAGTCTATCTACTCAACAGGTGTCCTATGAAGAGTCTTGATACAAATTAGGCATACGAGGTCCAAACTGAGGGTGGTTAGTCCCGACACATCCGTCACATCAAACTGGGTGTTCCGCATCTGACAGTCCCCAAAAACTCCATGCCAATTGAAAATTATATGCTTAGAGGCGAACTTAATACACTTAGTTGAATTTAACCACTCATGTGTCCAATTCAGGCATTCAAGGTCCAAACTGAGTTCGGTCAGTCTTGACACATCCATCACATTGAAATGGACGTGCCGAATCTGACGCCCCCCAAAAAGTCCTCCTCAAGAGCTTTTTCCCCACTTAAAAGAAAAGTTATAATACAAACAAACTATTTAGTAAAATTAGCTTATAATTTGTCATATGAGGTCTGAACTGTAAAGACTCGGAAATTTTAATTTATGAAAATAATAAAGGAAAAGAGAAAGGGAAAGAAAAGAAGAAGAAGGAAGAAAATTTAGAAGGGGCAAGCAATAGGGACTCGTCGACGAGAGCCCTGCACTCGTCAACGAGGTAATACCGAGAGTCAGGAATTTTAGAGAATTTAAGACTCGTTGATGAACTAGTTCTCTCGTTGATGAGCGTTCTTCATTGGCTCATCGATGAATCACTTATAATTGTTGACAAGCCCATGCCTCTAAATATACAGCAGTTCATTTCTTTCAGCGTAATTTTTCTCTCCTCTCTCTCTCTCTCTCTCTCTCTCTCTCCAATTTTCACTCCGTCTGAACCCATTTTGACAATTAGAAGCTACCACGAGGTTCATGGGGAGATTTTCCACAACTTAATTGGAGCGGATCGTTGATTTGGGGTTCTTGGGCACCATCCCAAAATCATGGTAAGGTATTTTAGGGTTTAATTGTTAATTTGGAGTATATGGAGTTTAGGAAATACTAAATGAAGATATTTTAGGAGATCAGTTGATTGATTTGGGGAAAAACGTGAATTTCAGGATTTTGGGTTTTAACGGGCCTCTCGGTAAGTCAGGTAAGAGGAATAAATTATAACAACTATTTTGGAAAATGAATTGTTGATTTTAAGTATGTGAAAATGAAATTTGATATTTTGTCAGTGGTTATTATGTTATAAATATTAGATGAAAATTGTGTGGCATAAGAAATATGATATAACAGGTTTATACTGGGAATGTAGTTGAAATTAGGATATACGATTTGCACTGAGAAAAATGAGATTATGAAATATATACATATATATGCTGAAATTTTTTATACAGAAATGAAGTTATGGGAAATCTAATTATGTTTTATATACATAATTGTGATGGTATGATATTTTTATGTGGAAATGATGAAAAGTGGCATACAGAATGGTTATATAGAAAAATAAAGAAATGTGATATATATATATATATATATATATGTGTGTGTGTGTGTGTGTGTGTGTGTGTGTAATTTACTGGGAGATAATGTAATGTGGTATATTGATATGTTTTATTAAGAAATGTTAAAATACGTGAGATGAGATATACACTATTATGAGAATGGAATGTGTGCATAAAATGATGAGAATACTATTGATGTAATGAGATGAATGTGAATACTGAATTGTGAATATTGAAATGGGAATACTGAATTGTGAATACTAAAATGTGAATACTAAATTGAGACTATTGAAACATGAACAGAGAAATGTGGAAATGAGTACCCTGATGGACTGTTGTTGATAAAGAGCACGTTACCGTTGCTAGTGAGGTGATAGTGCAACCACATGGTCTCATGGAGAGTGTGGTGAGATAGTCCAATGGGCCTATGAAGGGTTGTGATGCCCTCCTGGGGTCTGGACTAGGATTGGGTAGGCTATTTGTACTACAGACTTGTTCCCCCCTTGATCTAACTAGGTAGGCCAACTACGGTTTGGTCCAGCCTTTGGGCCACATAACCTAGTTATGGGGGGAAGCATGTCGATGAGATGGGAATATCCTCAGGGCAGCCATGGGTTAGAGACACGTAGTGGATTCTATACTGGCGAAAACTCATGAGCTGGTTTGTGATTACTCATTACAAACACGATAATGAACAGCCATGAGTTACAGACACGCTGTGAAATATGCTAGAGGATACCCATGGGCTAGAATGTGAAAATGAAAATGAGAAAGAAAATTTTATGAAATAAAATGTGAATATGATTTTGAGAAATAAGAAAGTACGTATATGATTATGAAAATGATAAGAGAGCTTTTAAAAAATATGTTTTAGATACATATATGATTATGAGTACATATCTATTTATTTTCTCCCAACTGTTATATTTATTAAAATGGAATGTGTGTTGACTGTTTGAGTCCTATCTCGTTTTGATTATGACAAATACAAAGTATCTTACCTGTGCACTGAGCTTCTTGAACAAGTTCATTCTTAGCATGCATTTTTGGTAGGAACACAAGGAAGTCATACGGTCCATAAAGATCAAGCCTCATATGGCTCTTAAAGAAGCAAAAGGAATGAAGACCACATTTTCTTGTTGTAATTGCATTCAATTTTATTTGGGTTTGTAATATAATATGGTCTATAATAATGCATATGCATACATGACAGGACTTAATGCTCAAGATACAAAAAACCATAGACTGACCACTAGGATCCTAAAACCTTAGCACAAAATACTATAACTTATTCACACCTGATTGAATAAGTTTAAGGTCAAAATCAGAGCTTACAAAGACTTCGGTCAACCGACACCGGATTTTTGAGCTTAATTTAAAATTCTAGGCCGTAGACTGACTCTTGGTCCCCAAGTACCTCGTGACAAATCCCCTATAACTCAAGAGTTATAAGTATATGAATAGGGGTGACTACTTATCAAAGTCAAGACCAAAATTGAAGCTTGAAAGGGCTTCGGGTGACCGAATCTTAGCGTTAAAAATGTCTCAATCGACTGAACTAGACTAGAACAAACAGTTGACTATGACTTGAGCGACCTAACTAAAATTTAATTGATCGAACCTTAGAGTTGTCATTTTTTACCTTCCCCAGGCGCCCGAAAGTTTAGTTCAAAATCACCCCAGGTGAGCGAATTGTGAGGTTCGGCAAACTGAACTACTCACCAGGCGACCGAACCTTGACCATTTGGGAAATCGCCTTGGCTCAGCCACCCAGACTCATCTTTAGGTAGCCAAAGTCAAAAAGTTCACTTTTCTCTGTGTGTCAGTTCGGGTGTCCGACCCTAAGAATCGGGCGATCGAAACTCTCAGGTTGCCTTATTTTTACCATGGTTAATTAAGGTAATTGGGGTTAAAAAAATACCTAATGTGTCCCCAATGACTATTTTTTTGAAGGTACTTTATATATACCCTTCATTTTCCTTGATTAACGAGGCGATTAGCAAAAGTGATTAGCAAAAATTCCTCTTAAATTTGTATACTTATTTTACTATACACTTTACATTCCAAGCAAATTTTTTTTAAATACTCTCTCTTACACTTACTTGCAAATATTATTTTTGAAGTAGAGAGTTTCATATTGTTCCTCTCTTGCAAATCAATTGCAAGTTTGTAGGGATTTGATTGTGGTTATTGCGTGCATCTTTCAAATCATTTCCTTGGAAATACTCTCACATATTCATACATATTTGAAAAATATTTTTAAGAGTTTTTCTTGATTGTTTATTCCCATAATATTTCGTATATAAATATTTGATTGGGAATAACTTGTTTTAATTTCCTAGTCTTTGCATTTAAATTGCAAGACTTAAAAACTTGCTTACTTTATTTGATAAATCTTTTGCAAGTTTAAACCCTAAGTATCTGTTGTGATTATATTTGATAAAATATCTTTGTAATACTTTATTAGGGTTTTGAGGTAACCTTGAATATTCATATGTTGAATATATTGTCTTGAATTAATTTTTCTAGATCTCACTTGAGTATTAAATTCATATGATCTGTGAGTGTATATATTTGGATCATATTATTGTACAAATATGCTTGTGTTAGAAGCACTTTTATTTGTACGAAAAAATTTATTGATTGTAATTCAAGCGTAGTCTAAGGTGGGTCTTCTCTGCCCCTTAAGGAGAGGTTGTAATGGTTGAGGTCAGCGCTTATAATTTGACCTAGTGTTGTAAATGGTGTCACTCCACCTGGTAAGTGAGCATTAGTGGAATCCTCAGGCTTGCGAGCTGAGGCGAGGATGTAGGCAGTATTGGCTGAATCCTGATAACATATCATGTGTTTACTTTTAATTTCCTGCATTTTATATTTTTGCGCATGTATGCTATATTCAATAGATTGTGAATGTTACGCATGATTTAATTCCCGCATATTATATTTATCTGTGCAATTGGTATTTGCTTAGGAAGTCCCTAGGTTTTGTATTACTACTGTTGGTTTAGTTAAACCTAGTAAAAATTTAAATATCCAATTCGCCCTCCTCTTAGGAGTACACCAATTCCAACAATGTGATATGATGTAACTAAACTCATACTGTGAATAATTTATTTTGTCTTACTGAGAGGTGTCTCACCCAAATATTTTAATATTTCAGGGAACCATAGCAGACCAGGAGAGAGAGCTCTGAGATAAAGGGGAGTTAGTACCCTGATAGACAGGGTAAGCATTTTGTGCTGAGGATGTGTTTGTGTAATCCCTTGAAGTATGTTATAGATTTTTGGGATGTGTATGGATGTATAGAAATCTGGTTATTTGTATTCGGGATGGTATGTAAATATAGACTTTTGCTATTAAGTATGATCTTATTTGATGGACTCATCACCCGGTATCCCACTTCGGGTTGGGTCTTGATGATATATCATGTTAAGGTTTTGATAGGTCAAATGATGATAATTATTGTTGTTTATTTAAAGAAAAAAAATATGGTGGAAAAATCGGGTCATGACACGAACTGAGTGGGCTGACTTTCGACTGATCAAACTTAGTTATTTTACAATTGTATCATTTTTTTCCAGTATGTCTGATTGTTCAATCATTTTGCTATCAAATCATAATTAATTATAGTATATGCATATATGTTCAAATATTGTATACTAATTTCTTGTATAATTATGATTTTGTAGGGTTTGCGGCTGTCAGACTACTATGATGATGACAAACACTATAGTCGAGTCAATGTACTACAACTTTAATTTTGACTTTTCTTGTATTCTAGACTTTCTAAACAGAATTATTTTTTATCTTTTAATTTGAATTTGTATTTTTATATATGTATTTTAATTTTGAATAATTTTTATTTGAATTTTGAATAATTTATGAATGTTTTAGTAATTATGGTTTAATTTTATGTATGCTAAAATGTAATTACAGGGTTTTATAGAAAATTAAAAAAAAATATTTATTTCAAAGTATTAGTGACGGTTTACAAAACCGTTACTAATAATAGGAGGATGAACTTTTAGTGACGGTTCTAGTAATTGTCACTAAAAGTGTTGAATTTTTGAGTCAGATTCCTGTTTTGACGGTGACAAAGCACTAGTATCTTATGAGTGCATTTAGTGTATGAACAAGTTTTCATTTCAGCACGAACATAAGATACCGAAAAATGAATGCCAGTAAGAACATAAAGTTCACACTCTCTTGACATTTTCCATAAATATTTAAGAGCAAAAAAGATAAAGAAGACATTTGTTTTTACTTGTATATGCATTTAATTTTTATATCTTGGTCTGTAATAATGCATGCATCTACATGATATTTCTTTTATGCTCAAATAGGCGGTAGTTTGACCATAGGGAACTGAATGACCTTAGGGCACCCTTTAGTCGACCGAAGGTCGATCGATGCCAGATTTTTAGGATTATTTCTCAAAAGCCTTAGATTGACCTTAGGATCCTGAATATTGCATAAAAATGTCCCTCATAGTCTTGAAAATAAACATCATATAATTAGGGACAACATTATAAAAAGAAAAGGATCGAAAATGCCCAAATTGGCATGTTTAGCCAACCGAACTCAGTTGTACTGAGATCTTTGGTTGATCGAACTCCCACTGGGTCAACAGGTTGACCTCTCGATCGACCGACCAGAAGTATATAGGTTAGCCATGGTCGACCGAACATCCCTGGGTCAACAAGTTGACCATTTGGTCGACCGACAAAAATTATATGGGCAACGCCCTGGTCGACTGGACCCCTACGTGGGAAATGCCAACCACTCAGTCGATCGAACCTCATAGTTCAAATTGACCCAGTCGACTGAACCGCGCGGATTTAGAAAATCACCCTTGAACCCTTCAAGTCCGGTGGACCATCCTTTTAGTTAAAATTTCTCTTAGTTGATCGACCCTTTCGGGTTGGGAAATTTTACCGAGGTTAAAACGCAGTTAAAATTTATTAACCTCACTTAAACCTTTTCTAAAATGACTAGTATGTTTCTAACTGTCATAATTTTTAGAAAGTCTATATATACCCCCTCATTTGCTTTGATTAGAAACTTTGATTAGCCAGATTTTCTCTCTAATCTTTTGGGCTAATTTTTATCAAAGTTCTCCCAAACCAATTTTTCATTGCAAAAATCATTCTTTGGGTAAAATGTTTATAATCTCTCATACTCTCTTTCACTCTCTATGTTTGAAAAATAATTTTTGAAAAAGAGCACTTATCTTGTTTTAAACTCTCTATCTCTCTTTCCATCCATTCATTTCAAAATCATTTTGTGAGAGAGTATATTTGTTTTGGGCAATTTTTTTTGTATTCACAAGTTATACTCTCACACACTAGTTATTTTTTAAAATCATTTTTGAGAATATAGCTTGGGTTTCTCCCGATTATTTTCATAATAAATATTTTTCAAGAGAAATTATTTATTGCACAAACATTTTCTTGAACTTAAAATTCTAAATTCTCAAAACACTTTTATATGCAAAAATCTTTGTTGGAGAACATATTTCTCACTTATATATATATATTATTTGTGCAAAAATTATTGAAAGAGCAAAACCCTAGGTTCTCCTATATTATTATTGAAATGTATTTGTAGAGAAAACTTCTTATTAGGGTTTAAATATATTTAAGCACCCTTACTCTATTGAGCATATTTCATATCATATTAGAGTGCATGTATTTTGAGCTATATTGTGTACATTTCTGCTTGTATTTTAGAAGCATTATTGTATGTACAAAAATGTTTTTATTGAAATGGTTGGGTTCACCCCAGAATTGAACCGTGGAGTCTCAACCCTGTAAGTGAGACTAATTCGGTTCAGCCCAAAAATCGAACCGGGGAGTCTTAGCCCTGTAAGTGAGATAGGTTCGGTTCAGCAAGAAAATTGAACTGGGGTTTTCCTCACCTTGTAAGGAAAGGATGTAAAAGGCTTCTGCTCCGCTCGTTTAAGTGAGTAGGGTTAGTGGAATCCTTGAGGGGTATGCCCCAAGGCGGGGATGTAGGCAGTATTGGCCGAACCTCGTTAATAAATCTGTGTGTCATTCTCTCTCTATCTTATTTAAATTTCTGTACTTAAATTTCAGCATGTGTATGAATGTTTGTTTAATGTCATAATTATTTGCATACACGCATTTGATTTAAATAAGATATATTGTGCATGTGTATGTTTACTTTCACTATTAAAATTATTTTACATACATGCGTGTACATGAATGGAACATGATATGTGGTGAATTCGGGTAAATGTTTAATTTAGTCGATAAGTTTTTAAAACCCAATTCACCCCCCTCTTGAGATCACACCAATTCCAAAAAAAAAAAAAAGTGTAACATTAGTCACGATTTATTGAGCGTCACTAATAGTGTCATATTAGTGATAGTTATTAAATCTGTCACTAATACTTGCACTTTAGTGACGAATTTGATTCGACTATATGTATGATTTATAGTGACAGTCGTAGTCTATTAGTGACAGTTATTGTCCATCACTAATACTCCACTATTAATGATGATTTGAATATTTCGTCACTCATAAGTATTAGTATTCGCAAATATGGTGACAAAGCTGGAACCTTCACTAATACTGACAAAATCGTGACTAATACAATTAGTGATGATTTTTTGATTATTAGTGATGGTTTAAAATTAACTATCAATAATAACCTTTTTTCTTGTAGTGTATTAAGAGACTTCAACTCATTGCTAGACCTATGATCATGAGAACCAAATTGCCTTTATCTGTTTAAGGACATGCTATTCTTCATGTTGCATATTTAGTTCGTATAAGGTCAACTGCTTACAATAATCTTGCACCCATGCAATTAGTTTTTGGGCAACGACTTGATATTTCTTATTTAAGAACTTTTGGTTGTGCAGTATATGTTCTTATTGCCCCTCCTCAAAGAAATAAAATAGGTCCTTAATATAAGCTTGGTATCTATGTTGGTTTTGATTCCCCTTCTATTATTAGATATCTTAAACCTTTAACAAGTGATTTGTTTAAAGCACGGTTTCAAGATTGTCATTTTAGTGAAGCAGTATTCCCTACATTAGGGGGAGCAAACTCCCAAAAGGAGAAAATTGAAATCTGAAAACACTCTTGGAGAGGTTATAGAGGTAAATAATTCATTCGACATTCACAAACTCGTTTCTCATGAAAATGAAATCCCTATTATGGAAACTCCTGAAAAGGAATCTCCTAAAGAGAAAACTCATAAAGAGACATCCCTTGAAAAGGGACAGGTACCTGAAATAATAATGAGATCTCAATTCATTACACACGAGAAATGTTAGATAGAAATAAAGTTGTTGTCAATAACACATTTGTATATGTAGTAGCTACTGACATTACCAGAAGTAATGAGGATCCTGAACCTAAATCTATTAATGAATGTTGATATAGAAGTGATTGGACAAAATAGAAAGTGGCTATAACATCAAAATTAAACTCTCTATCAAAAAGAGAAGTTTTTGGACCCATAGTCCAGACACCAAAAAATGTCTGACCCGTTGGATAAAAATGGGTATTTGTGCGCAAGAGAAATGAAAATAATGAAATTACTCGATATAAAAGAAGGCTTGTGGCACAAGGTTTCTCCTAAAAACTCGGAATTGATTATAAGGAAACATATTCTCCCGTAATGGATGGAATCACTTTCAAATTCTTAATTGGGCTAGCAGTCGTTGAATGACTGAGCATGCATCTTATGGATGTAGTAACAACAAACCTATATGGATCGTTGAGCAATGAAATTTATATGAAAATCCCTAAAGGATTTAAATTTCTTAAAGCAAAACCCAGAAATTCATATTCAATTAAACTTCAACATTCTTTATATGGATTAAAACAATCTGGACGCATGTGGTACAATCGGTTAAGTGAGTACCTTGTGAAAGAAAGATTCCTAAATGATCCAATTTGTCCATGCATCTTTATTAAAAGATCAAAATCTGAATTTGCTATAATTATTATGTATGTTGATGATTTAAAATTTAGATAGGACTCATGAAGAGCTCATTAAAGCTGCTAAATATTTAATGGTGAAATTTGAGATGAAAGATTTAGGAAAGAAAAAAATATTGTTTTGGCCTATAGATTGAACATGTAAATGGTGGAATTCTTTTTTATCAATCTAAATATACCGAAAAGATATTAAGGCAATTCTATATAGACAAAGTTCATTCTTTCGAATCTCCAATGATGGTACGATCACTTGATGTTAAAAAGGATCCATTTCGACCTCATGATGAGGGGAGGAATTACTTGGTCCTGAAGTACCATATTTAAGTGTTATCGGCTCTCTAATGTATCTGGCCAATTGTACAAGACCCAACATTTCATTTGTTGTAAATCTATTAGAAAAATATAGCTCTACTCTTACTCGTTAACAATGGAATGGAATTAAGCACATTTTACACTATTTGAGAGGTATATATGATTTAAGTCTATTCTACTCATTTGAAGTCAAGTCTCAATTACTAGGATATGTAGATGCTCAATATCTATCTGATCCTTACAATGTTAAATCTTAAACTGGATATATATTTCTTTACGGAAAAACTTTTATATCTTGGAAATCACTAAAGCAGACGATAACAATAATATCCTCCAATCATTCTGAAATACTAGCTATCTATCAAGCAAGTAGAGAATCTGTGTGACTCAGATAAATGATTTCTCATATCCAAGCAAATTGTGGTCTTCAATCAATTAAGGATATTCCAACAGTTTTATATGAAGACAACATTGCATGTATAGTTGAACTAAGAGAATGATACATAAATGGTGACAGAACAAAGTATATCTTTCCAAAATTCTTCTTTACACATGAACTTCAGAAGAATGACGATATAAATGTTCAGCAGATCCGATCAAGTGATAATCTATCAGATTTGTTCACCAAAACTTTGTTTACTACAACATTCAATAAATTGGTTCATCTCATCGGACTGAGACATTTTAAAGATCTTAGTAGAATGAGTTAATATATGAGTGACATCCGAAGGAAAGTGTTATGAAAAATATGAATGTTATCCCTTATCTTCCATCTCTTCTACCCCTTCTTATTTTTTAACCCCAATAAATGCTTTGCTATCCTTATTGTCCTATAAAACAGCACCCTCCCCCTCTTATTTTGAACACACACATTGCATGCTTGTATACACATTTGCATGTTTGAAGTGAGTAGACATATGAAAAGAAAATGAGAGATAAAGAGAAGAGAGATATCTTATATAAGACCGAAGATATTTTCTACAAAACCAGTTCCAAATCATCTTATAATTTCTCCCAAAATAATGAAGTTTTTCATTTCATCCAACCGTAGATTAGGCATAGCAAACCACATAATTTTGTATCTCATCTCTATTTATTTTTCTACAAATTTTATAACATACGATATATATCGGCCCAACAACAATTTCCGTGGAGCTTAGCGTCCAGGCAGCTGAGTGGACCTTAATTTACACTCCTTGTTACACCTGGATTGATAAGCATACTGAACATTGAAAAAATGACTCCGACTGCTACCAAAGCGTCCCACATGGGCCTTCTCATATGCCGCCACCTACGCTCTCGCTAGTTTCTCTCCCAAATCGTCACTGCCCAGAAAAAATAGTATGATGCCAACTCTGGATAACTACTCTTTGAATTCCATGCCAGCAGCCAAGCACTCTGAACTCGATGCATGCCGACTCCAACTCATGTTAATTAATTAACGATCACTGACTGTCATCGCTACACGCGTTTGAGTCTTCCTGCTTATTCCTGCATGCCTATAAATAGCGACCAGGACAAATAAGGCTTTCCATCCTTCTCATCCTATCGTTGTTTTGACAGATTTTTATATATTTTACTGGTTTGGTGAGGAAAATGATCAACTCCAGGCTTTTCATTTTGCTGGGTCTTCTGTTATTTGCTGCTTCCCTGTTCACCCCCTGCTGGGATGCGGCGGCAATGGCACCTACAGATGAGAAAAAATGTTAGTATCGTTCGCTAATGTATGCTGTGATTTAGAACACAAATTAATTCGGTCCCACGAAATATGTTGATTTGGTTGCTTTACTCTCTAGCTATCACATGTCTTGTTCTGTTCTTTTAATTTTTATTTTCAGTTAATCATTAATTTCCTTGACTTGAGGGGGAGAGTCACCAATTCAAGTTCAAAAAAAGCAATTCCATTTACCTAAAAATAAAAGTAACGCTGCGTATGCCGTGATCATCCTTCAATTATTTGTTTGATCCATTATTTTCTTGCATATATACTTGAGAAGAAAATTCTTAAATGTCATGCTCCTAAAAATAATAACAATAATAATAGTAACACCAACGATGGAAAATAGAAAAAATAAACACTAAATTGGGAAAAAATTGAAATATATATATATTGGGGATGATGGTAGTGAATCATATTTTATGTGTCATTGGTTAGGTGGGCGCCATATTAAGTACATGCATAAATAAGGGGTTATACTATGTATGCAGTGGATGCAGCTACAGAAGGAGGAAACCAGGTAGTAGATGATGATGCAAAGGAGGCTGTGGGAGGACGAACATGCCGATACCGTTGCTGTCTTAGGGGCAGAGTTGGCTGCATCCGATGCTGCGCTGGGTCTCATCAATTTGCCCACGCTCACGAAGGTGCTTCAATATTCTTCAACAGTACTAGCTATCTAGCTTGTTTAGCTCTACAATATAAGTTTGCGAACAAACATGAAATATTTTCACCCCATGGTAGGATTGAAGCATGCAATTCGAATCTTCCATAATTGGAATCTGCGTGGATTCAAATAAAATATAATAAAAAAAATTAAGTCTCGTCCAAATTTACATAAATTCACTCCCACAAATACATTTTCTCACAATATAAATAATTTTATAAGCATTCATTGGTTCATTTCTTAAAAAAAGGTTAAAAAAATTTGAAACTAAAACAAACAATTAGTGAAAATCTGCAGGTAGTCTTCTTTCAAAATTAGTATTTTGAAATTAAGATCAAAAGTTCATAATTTTACCTTATGCGATTTGTTGGTTACAGAAGGAAGAAACCAGGTGGATGGTTCCAAGCAGTTCGTCGGGAGATGCCGATATGGCTGCTGTGGGTGGGGAAAAAATGGCTGCATACAGTGCTGCCGCCGCAAAAATCCTCCGCAGACGGCAGGTCTGATAAGTTCTAATAGCACGGCTCCTCTATTACCTATGCAGTGCATAAACTGTCAATTTTTTATTATTATTATTTTTTTTAAAGAAGGGCGACACCTCCATTTATTTATTGATAACCCCCACTTTTGACGAAGGAATACCGTAAAATCGGATTACAAGTCCAACTAAACCAAAACAAAATAAGGACCCACAAAAACAAAGCTCACGAAACAAAATAAATAATAGATAAACAATATAAAGCATAAACTAATACCAACAGAAAATCAGCTAAACATATCTCATATAACAAACCATTAATAAACTGCATAGATATAGGTTGATTTGCAAATGTTTAAATATCATATTAATATAATTAGTTATGTGATTATGTGAATTTTTTTAAATGTAATAATTGTGTCAAAATCTCATCATATAAAGTATAGGTATTGATTTTACATATCGTCTCATTAATCCCATAATTTTATTTTATAAAAGCATTCTAAAACCTGAGCATTCTTATGTATCGAATATCTTTAGAACATATAATATTGTGATAAGCCATATGTTATAGAATTGCCCCAATACAGGGAATATGGTGCATATCCGATTTTCCTTATTCTTAATTAAATTAGCTCCCATCTTCTACTTCTATACTCTTTAATGGTGATCAAGAAAGCCCTACCTAGATCTGCATTAGGCTCCCACAAAGGAATTTATTTGGGAGTGAAAGGAAGAGAAAAGAAAATAAGGAAATTATTTTTTTATTATGCTCTTCATTCTTTAAATCCTATATATTAAGAATAAAAAATTGTTCAAATATATACGATTAATTAAAAATTAAGGAAATTAAAGGCTAATATGTAGAAAAAAATTTTAGTTTATACATGCATTTTGTTTTCATTTGGCTTGACAACTAAAAATGAAAAAAAAAAAAAAAATTGATTCCTTCATATTTCTCTTTTCTTTCTATAATATTTTATAAATTCTATAGGATCATATGTTCTATTTTATCACGTATTTTGTTGGGAAAAAAAGAATAAAAAAGAAATTTAATTTTCATTATATTTTCTATATATGTCAGCTACTATATTAAAAATTAAAACAATTTTTTTTTTTTTGTAATATGAAAAAACAATTGTTAATGCTTGATGTGTAGACCAAATTTTTTTTTTTTTCTCTTTTAAGTTTCCTTCACAATAAGGCATAAAAATGTATTCAACTCCTTCATAAATTTATCATTAAATAGGCAAAAAAAATTTTCCCACTTGGGACTTAGGAAACATTACAAAAATTACAAAATATAATAATAAAAAATACAAAATTATTAACCAAATAGAGAGGACTAAAAAAATTAGTATTTTTGGGATTAAGATTATAAATTCATAATTTTACTTTGGTTGATCTTACAGAGGAAAGAAACCAGACGGCTTATGCCAAACAGTTTGTAAGGAGGTGCCCATACGGTTGTTGTGGTTTAGGCAGATATGGTTGTGTATGGTGCTGCCGCCATAAAAAGCCACCGCAGATGGCAAGAGAGGAGTTTTTTTCCGTTTTATAATTAAAAATAAATAAAATATAAAATAATACTCTGAACAGGAAATTTTTTCCTAAAATAATGCTCACGTAATCTCGCAGCTTCATACTGCGAGATTTAAACTGGTGGCCACTCTGCCATCAACGCGTGGCAAAGAAAGAAATAGGGGTAACGCGACAAGTGAAGAAATCTCGCAGGTCCAAGTTGCGAGATTTCAGAAGCGATCGAACGGAGAGGCGACTCGTGGCTGCGAGGTTACGAGCGATTGTGACACGTGGTGAATCTCGTAGGTTGGACCTGTGAGATTTAAGAAGCAATCGAACAGAGAGCGTGCCACGTGATAAATCTCGCAAGTCCAACCTGCGAGATTTAAGAACCGATCGTACGGAGAACCTGTGGGATGAACTTGTCCTCGTTGCATGGTAAATTATAAAAATAGAGGCTCATTTTAAGTCATTTTTCTGGGTTGGCCTTAAAGAAGAACCACAACACGCCAGTCACATTCAACAACTTACCAGCTCTCCAACACAATGAACCCAACCACAAAACGTTCTGGTGTTTCAACACCAACAATGCTGAAGCCTAAAGGCTATCAAACATAATTTGCTCAAATAACGCCAGTAAAACTTAACTTAAAACTTGCTTTCAAGGATTGACTGCATCACTCGCAATTTTATATACATATATATATATATATATATAATATTTTTATGTAGATATTAGGAAATTTCAATTATCTAAAAAAATACATGCTTATCTGGAAAAACAGATACTCCTACTGCTTATATTAATTAAAAACCAAAAGAGAACCTCTTCATCACTCATCAAACATGGCCCTTTTGCCTTTCTAAATTCCAAATTTAGAAAAAGGGAAAACAGACGAGCAGAAGCATATTTGGTGAGTTGATATGGAGATGTTGAACACCTTGATTTGAAAATTTCAACTTAAAATTTGTTGGATCACAAAGCTTCTCCTAAACCCTACTCTATAAATACATAGCTAGCTAGAGTCTATAGGAAGAAGAACTAAAAAATTACAAAGCAATGGCAACTAAGGGGGAGACTTACAAGAAGTGTGAGAAGGAGGATACAAGGGTAAGGCAGTAGTAGATGAAGAAGAAATGAAAGCTTACCAGGACTACTATGGATTTTGCAACTATTGCAACAAAGTCTTCCAAAAAGAGCGAGGTTTCCTCAATCACCAGAAGACCGTCCACAACAATGAACGGTTCGTGGAAAAGATCACAGGTTCCCGTACACCGCCACTGCCTCGAAATCTGACGGAGCACCGTCTGAGTCTACCAACAGCACACTCTCTGTCGCCAACTCCCCAATGAGCTGTGTTGAGAACTCGATGAACAGAGGAGAAAGAAAACTGAAAATCAGAAAAAGGAAATTGGGGGAATTTAAGTGTCTGTGTAATGAACAAGAATCAATTTCTTCAAGTAAAAATAAATAACAGAAAATAATAGGTAAGTCAGCTAAGTCTTCTCTGGCTTTTTCTCTTTCTTTTGCTTTCCTTCTTTAGGTTTCAATTCCATGCTGTAAATTTGAGAAGCCATACTCCCAACAAGCTGAGCTAGCAGGTTCCCCTACACCGCCGCTGCCTCGAAATCCGCCGGAGCACTATGCCTAGACAAACTCAACTTCCCCTCTTGAAAGAGTACAAACTCCTTAGTTTTGCCGATAAGCAATATAATCTGCCAGCGCAGTCAATGGTGCCGCCTTGTTTGTAAATGCCCTCGACTTCGAGTTTTTTCCCGTTTTATAATTAGAAATAAATAAAATATAAAATAATACTCTGAACAGGAAACTTTCTTTGAATAAGTATTTACATAAAAGGAATTATTGATTATGAATAAGTATTTTGTAATAAAAATTTGGATAAAATCGAAAAAAATATTTCAAAATATGATTCTAACCCCAGAATTTACAAAAAAGACTACAAAATTTCATATAATTAAATTTTATTGACGAAATGAATATTTTGTTAGACCCTGACGGTCTGCATGTGGAATAATAAAATTCGTCTTTAATAAAATGATATTTTAAAACTCGTGCATTAGAGACTGAAAAAAAATTTCGAATTGAATGCTTTGATGCTTTGTACCAACTAATTCTTTAAGTATGACAAAAAAAAAAAATTTAGAAGCAATAAATTTTCAATAAGTTATAAAAATGCCTAATAATTATAATGCTACAAAATGTTTATTGGATGTAATATTTAAAATTAACAATTAAACATTTTGCAAGACAAAGTTAAATTTATTATTTAAATTTAAATTTTAATTTGTAAGAAGGGAATTAACAATTAAAAAAGGGAATTAACAATTTAAATTTTTAAATTTATTATTTAAATTTAAACTTTGCAAGACAAAGTTAAACATTTTGAAAGATAATAGCAGCATCAATACCTCTTCGTACGTCTTAATTTTTTTGTTTTTACTCTTTCTTATTATAGTTTGACTATTCGCATACTAAACCAAATATTTTAACCCATCATTTTGGTGTTTGAAAGTAGGATTTGGGTCAAATTGGATTATTGTTAGAATGCTTTTTTGTCTTAGTCACCCATTCATATTTAATTAGAGAATGTAGAGAAAACCATACTAAAGTTTTTGTAATTATACAAATTTAAATTGAAATGCAAAATTAACGATTCTTACATGTTATAACTACATGCTGTTTGAACTTTAAATTTGGATAGTTAATTAAAGTATAAGTTTAGAGAAATCATGAAATAAACTTTAATTAAGGATATACATACTCTAAAAATTAATATATCACTTAATTAATTATATTTTTTTATTAAAATTAATATACGTAATTAATTCATATACTTTAAGACAAATTGACTAGGAGTTTAATGGAGAGAACATATATTAAATACTCCCTAAGATTTTTGGTGCATGTATTATATGGCGGTGAGGGGAAGTTAACGTGTAAATGTTTAGAGTGCTGAAACACGTTTGCATCTGACGACGCACGTAAATGCATGCAGACATACAAATTTTAGCAATACGAATTTTGTAGTAAAAGACAATTGAATTTAAGGAATTAACTTAACTAGACATGCAAATTTAGACGATACGTGCCATCGTGTGTCATTTTCTAGATTTGACAGTATTGAATTCTTTAGAGATACGAATTATTAAATGATATATACAAAAGAAAGAAAAAAATAATCAATTATATACACGCGGCGTGTGATATCAAACCAACACAAAACATAAACAATTATCTCATGTAAATCTAAATAAAATATTCACGTTATTTTTCTAAATATTAAATAACATACCCCATCTTCGGCTCTTAAATAGCCTCGCCTCGCCTTCGCCCGAGCCCGAACGGTCACCCGCACCTCCAACGGTCACCTGCAGCATGCAACGGTCGTCTGCAAGCTCGAAGGAAGGTCTGCAACTTTTCTTCTCTTCTCCTCTGCCTGAATGTGTTCTGAGAAGGCTCAGGGAGGAATTTAGCGCGCAAAACAAATCTCGCAGGTTGGACCTGTGAGATTAGACACGTGTCACGATCTCTCGTCATCTACCAACCACGCGTCGCCTCCCCGTACGTTGGCTTCACCACATGTCACGAGCACTCGTAACCTGGCAGCCACGCGTCGCCTCTCCGTTCGATCGCTTCTGAAATCTCGCAGGTTGGACCTGCGAGATTTCTTCACCCGTCGCCACACGTCACGTTACCCCTGTTTCTTTCTTTGCTACGCGTCGATGGCAGAGTGGCCACCAGTTTAAATCTCACAGCATGAAGCTGCGAGATTACGTGAGCATTATTTTGGGAAAAAATTTCTTGTTCAGAGTATTATTTTATATTTTATTTATTTTTAATTATAAAACGGGAAAAAACTCAGCAAGAGAGACCATGACGCAGGCCAAGCCTGGAAGCTAGAGCTTGTACGTAAGCGCACGCACGCATGCATGTAAACTTCTCAATAAATAATGTGTACGTGCATGTGTGCCTCCATGTCAGGTGTAATGAATAAGATCTAGGGTGAGGGTTCCCTCGAGTTCCCCACTCACAACCTAGGGTTAATTCCTTTATGTTGGCTAGCTTGCAACCATGTTGATACCTGTACTTGCAATAGAAGTAATATATGCAACAGCAATGCTATTGTTCCAATGGAGTTGTCTTTGCTTAGATCTTAATTTAATTGGCTAGCAAGAGTTTTTAGAGTTTTGTAATACTTTGGGTTTGTAATTTCTTGTTGCTATTTTCAACTTCAGCTTTTTCTACTCTTCTATATCTATGTTGTACCCAAGTTGCTCGACTAACTCTTTGTTTTTGTAATCATTTCTAGTTTCTCAAACATCTTACATGTTGGGACTAGGTTTCCTTCGATAAATTTATCTTTACCATTTAAAAATAAAGAAACAAATGCTACTTTCATGTTGCTTCAAACATTTTGCTTGCCAATAGCTACCAGATTTAGCCAAGGATGATTAAAGCTTTAAAATTGATTAAGTAGGTCGCCTTAGACTCAATCATAGATGTTAGAATGGACCTACTAAGGTTCTAGGTAGAGTGCTAATATTAAGGAATATTCACTAGTGTATATGATGTTACAATAATATGACTATGTATGACCTTTCGAGACAATAATAATGATGATGATGATGACGACGACGATGACGACGATGATAATAGTAATAATAATAGGATTGTTATGTAATTAGGAACATTCTAATGGTTAAAGATTGACATTTTTAATATTGAAGGTTGCAGGTTTGAATACTATGTGAGAAGTGAGAAGAGATATAAAATGCAAGACATGCTGCCTTCCATCTTGTAGCCTAGATTTAATGTATAATAACTCACTCGAAAATGAGCAGCTCAAAAGTTATCCTAAATATAGGAGTTTAGTCATGTAATACTTAGTCCAAAGGTCAGATCGTTTCCTTAGGGAATACAGTTTAATTCCAAATTTTACGTAATTCCAATCAGAAAATAAGAAACTAAAAAGTCTCTAAACACAGTTCAGATTCTGGTTTTCTGGTTTGTTGATATTTCTTTAACAAATTAGATTAACAATGAGAAACAAAAATCCTACGTTTAATAGCCAGACAAGAATTAAAACACGTGTTGAACTTTGGAAAAAGATTAAAAACGATAACTTTAAGCACAAACTTAAGCATGCAATTAAAAACTCAATCAAACACAAACTCAACCAAGAAAAACCAAATTTCTGCAATCAAGAACTTGAATCAAAATTAAGACTTTAACCACTAAACAATAACTAAATACGATAACAAATTTCGGACTTTAATTAAACGAGCTTAATCTAAATAGAACCCAATAAAATTTAGTTTTAAAGAAGACAACTAATTTAAGTCCTAAAGAAGATATTTTTTCTTTTTGTATTTTATTCTTTTTTTTTTCAAGAAACTAAACCGAACTCTATCAATAAAAAATAACCCAAGCAATGTTAATCCCAATGATAATGTAAAATAAGACAAGAAAGAAAATAACTTGATTTAATTAATAATAACCAAACAAGAATTAAAAATTAAAACTTTAATTTAAATTCTGCTAAAAAAAATATAAAAAATATCCAATTATTTAATAGCAAGAACAAAAGCTAAAGAAAAAGAGAAAGAAAGAGAAAAAGAGAAAGAAGCTGGCTGGCCGTAGCAAGTAGCAGCAGTTGTGGTGGCTTTAGGTTGAAGAGCAGTAGCCAGCAAGCATAGCAAGCCTTCTTGGGTCCTTTGGATTGCAGCCCGGCAGTAGGATGAAGAAGAGTAGCTGCAGCAGCAGCTACAACGAGGAGGTCTCTTGGCTGGGCACCAGATACACAGCAGCAAGGGGCTTCGGCTGGGTGTTTATAGTAGCAGCAAAGGATCTTGGGTGCATCAGGCCATAGGGGAAGAGAAGTAAGGGAGAGAGAAAGAAAGGAAGAGAAAGGGAGAGAGAAGAGAGGAGAGCAACACAGGAAGAGAAGAGAGTTAGAGAGAAGATGGGGAAAGGGAGAGAAAACAAAGATGGAAAAAGATGGAGAGAGGAGAGTTGAGAGAGTAAGAGATGGAGGAATGGAGAGGGGGCAGTTCCTATGAAGAGAGAAAAGAAAAGAAATATATAAGGGAGATGGAGGCAAGAGCCCTACACAGCGCACCTTTGGAGAGGACCTGACTGCATGGCCGGGTCAAATCACTCCTTTTTTTTTCTTTATTTGTTTCTTCCTTTTTAATTTTATGTCTCCTAGCGAACATGCCCAAGTTTGACCATCCTAGAGCATGTATCTCTCAAATCTCAAAACATGAAAGTCGTAGAGAACTTTCTTAGCTTGCCCCAAAATTTTGAATCGTCTCGATCGGAACTTAGATGAGAAAGTTATGCTCAGAATACAAAATAATATCGCTTTTAGCTTCCAATAATTGCCTTGCGATAAAAAAAATACCAAAAATTCATAAATTATTCAAAAACAAAAGCCAAATATTATAAATTGGACACAATGTTAAATTATTGAGAGTAATTAGATATTTAATTAAAAATATACTTCAATGCATAAATTAAAACACCTAATTATGCAATTTAAGTGCGTAATCATATCCCCAACTAACATTTTGCTAGTCTCTAGCAAATAACGTGAATGAATTCCAGGACGGTACCCACAAATACTAACTCCAACAAATATGAAATGAATGCACATGCGACTCAACCACACCATATCACATACAAGGATATAATCAAATTTCACACAAACTCGTCATATACAATGCACGCAACTCCGAAGTAAGTCATTCATGTGATTCTCATCATTATATAGTCATTAAGAACAGTATACTCACATGAAGTTAACCAGCAATACAATTCAGATTTAATATAGTCATATAAATTCGAGTATAAACAAGCAAAATCTCAAGGTATGTGTAATGTGTATGACTCGTTACACCCAGGATACCAGTGAACACCTACAGAATGGTTGTTTTGACTTAGCCTAACTGGTATACCCTCAAAAATACTAAAAAAAAATGGGTTCGCTTGTCATATGTGAGGAGTGTCGCGATCAAACATCCCACATATTGCAAGGAACAAACACTAAATGTATAAAGTGGACTAGTTTGAAAAGGATTTAGCCTATTTGTGATGTGTCAGGTCCTTCACCCTAACATCTTCTCACCTACTCACCATATCCAATCAAGACCACCCTAGATCAACTTATTCACAAACCTAGTGTGAATACATCTGAAGCATTAAGCAGTTGAAAAGTCTTTATATGTCGAGAACATATGTCGTGTCCCTATCTTTGTGTGGTATTTATGTGGCATGAAGCAAATATTAACCTTTCATCTTTAGTGCATTTCTATTTTCCTTATTTTTTCTTCTTCTCATTCTTCAATTTCTGTCTTTTCATTGTCAATTAGGACAATCATTACACTTCTTTTATTGTCTTCTTACCCCCAATGGGGATTAAGCTCGAACAATAGTCCATAAACTAAGTCTATCTCTAGGGGTGGCTCAACCTTCACATCTTGAGTAGACTACAAGACCTAGGTTTCTATCTCCTCACTAGATGTCACCTCTAGGCTAGCAAGTCAAAAGCCAAGACTAGTGTACAAAGAATATCCAGAAAAAAAAAAGGGAAAGTTGAGTTTCATGAACTCTGATCTAACGTCAAAACTTAAAAGAACGATAAATGACTCAATAGTACCTCACAAGGTGTCATAGTCGCCACGGGCGCTCTCTCAATAGAGTATAGGTATTCTTGTTTCAGTTCATTATATGAGCTCAAGTCATTTTAATTTTCAGACTCACTAGAATAATACGAAGATGATGAAAATGATGATTGTACCTCAAGGTCATCATGTGCCATTAGATACAAATTGGAAATTTCGCCGTCGCTGGATTCAAATTCTGAACAGCTAGTGCTGTGAGTATCCCAACCGAATTTCAGCACCTTCTTCTTTTTCTTTAAGGCTTTCACTAGTTTAGGGCACTCAAGGTTGATGTGTCCAACCTCTCGGTAGTTGTAGCATGTTGGAAGATCTTCCTTCTTTTTCTTCATGCTTGACTCTTCTCTTTTTGATTTTGAGTTCCGAAATTTCCGATTGAACTTCTTATTCTTTTTCAAGGATTTTACGAACTTCTTTGTTAGTAAGGCCATCTCGTCATCTAATTTTGAGTCACTTTCCTCACTAGAGCTATGAGATGTTGCCTTGAGTGCTATGACTTTCTTTGCTTTGCTTTGTTTATTCTTCGTCTTGTTTATTGCCAGCTCATAGGTGATGAGCGATCCAATGAGTTCATCCACCGACATCTCCTTGAGATTTCTCCCTTCTGCTATTGACGTAGCTTTCATTTCCCACACTAGAGGTAATCCCCTGAGTATTTTCTTGATAAAATCATAAGTAGGGTAAGTCTTTCCAAGTGCATTTAAAGAATTAATGATGTGTGTGAATCTAGTGTACATGGATTGTATGGATTCATCAGTAGTCATTTTAAATGTATCGTATTCATTGGTGAGCATGTCTATCCTACTATCCTTGACTTCCTTAATGCCTTCATATGTAACTTCTAACTTTTACCAAATTACTTTAGCCGAGTTACATGCCGATACCCAATTAAATTCGTTTACGTCTAATGCACAGAAAAACAAGTTCATGGTAGTAGCATTGATTTGTATTGATTTCCAGTCTTCCTCTATATATTCATCTTTAGTTTTAGGTACATTAGTCTTATCAATTACTTTGATGGGAATGTGATTTCCTTTAGTCACTATTTTCCAAACCTTCCAATCTACGTTCAGTAGATATATGATCATCCTACGTTTCCAATAAGTGTAATTTACACCACAGAAAATTGGTGGTCTAGTGGATGAGTGTCCTTCACCGAATGGAGTTACATTGATGTGTGCCATGTGATCTTTTACAAAAGAACTATTAAGTCTATGTAAACCTGCTCTGATACCAATTGTTGAATTAGGTGTAATCCCAAGAGGGGGGAGGGTGAATTGGGTATTTTATAATTCTTTGAATCTATTTACCACTTAATCCCTACTTGTATATGTAGCAAAACAATCTTAGGGATTTATAACAAAAACAAATTCAATTTACCAATGAGTTCTTATTACCCAATTAATTGTGTGAAATGTTATTCAACCTACACATGCAATACGACCAATTTAAATGCAGTTATGAAAGTAAGGAGTAAAGGGAATAGAGAAGACAAACGCAGTTTTTACGAGGTTCAGCCAATTTGGCCTATGTCTTCACCTTGAGCAACCACTCAAGGATTTCACTAAAATCCCTGCTCCTTAAATTGGGACGGAGCTTCCCTTACAATCCGCTACTTACAAGAGGTACAACTCCCTCCTACTCCGCTGCTTACAAGAGATACAACTCTCTCCTCAAACCCCGGTTCACACACCGAACCGTGAATACAATAAAATTTGTAAAAACACTCAAAAATGATTCCAAGCAAAAGCTCGTGAGTACAATTCAAATTTCTAATACATTAACATATGATATAACTTGAAGCTAAGAATGTGTGAAATGATACAATCGTTTATGTATGATATGCTTCAACACACAAATTCCTTTTTATCAAATCACCCAAAAAATGATATATTTAAATGCTTTGGAGAATATTAGGGTTCTAGTTCACTTTACAAAAAAAATCATGAATAACTAATGTGAACTTATAAAAAAAGCTTTGAAGATTGCAAAGATTTTAAATACACTTTGTCAAAAACAATATTTTTCTCAAGATTTCAATCTCAAAGCGATCTTGGTAATATTTGAATTAAAGTATATATCTATATATCTATATAATGAGAATACCAAAGATCAACAAACTTAATATTTAATTTTCAGAAAATATCCTTCAATATGTATAGATATAGTTATGCACTTCTTAGGATATCTAGTCAACTAGTTTAGAAGTAACCAAAATTTCACATCTTTAACTTTGAACACACTTGAATGATTACTCTTTAAACAATGGTCAAATAAAAACTTTCTCAAGTATTCAACTTGTCACAAACAATCCTTATATGAATATGAAACACTTAATGTCAAACTTCTCTAAAGTTATTCAATAACAGAAATTGATATGAGAATCTCTTGGAAAAGCTAAATGAATCAACCAAACCTCAAAACCAAGAAGAAATAAAGTTGTGTGAATGAATCCCCTTTGATTTCCGGAGTAGATTTTCCTAAGCTTGATGAATAGAAGCTAGACTGCAAGCAATCGTATATCTTTATGCTCAGATTTCTCAATTCTCTTTCAAACAAAGTTCTCTTCTCTTCTCTTTTCGTTTTTATGACGTACTAGGGTTTAGATATTCAGTATATATAGTGTCTTACCCTTAGAATTGATCTCAACCGTTGGATCAAAGAAATATCTCACGAGTTATTTTAATAAAAATAATCTTTTTAACCCGTAAGTTCAGGTGACTGAGATCGAAGCCCAGGCAACCGAGATCGAAGCCCAGGCGACCGAAGTCCCTTAAAGCTTTGAAAAATTAACTTGGAATACAGGGTCAGATGCCTAAAGTGAGGTTCAGGCTCCTGAAGTGGCGAGTTCAGGTGCCTGAAGTTTTAGGTTCAGGCGACCAAAGTGCCTCGGCTAACTTTCTGTGTTTCCTATTAATTCTTCAGGTTACCGAACTTAATATTCAGGCTCCTGAAGAAATTCTTCAAGCGACTGAAGTTGAGTTCAGGCTACCGAAGTTCCCTTTTTCTGAATTTTTCTTTTCTAATTTAAATATCTTCTTTGATCTCTTTCTTGGGTCTTTTATAAAAAAACATTTTCTAGGGTTTTAAAAGTATCTCTAAGTCCATGAAAGTACCCTAATGATGTTCACGAAATGCATGAGTCCTAAAGTCATTCTATGTTATGTTGAGGCTCAAATTAAATCATATGAAAATGTACATACATGAGATCTAAGTACCCATTCCCAAGATGATTTTGAACTTTGCCGCTTGCATCTTAATTCTCGTACTCTTTGAGTTTCATAGATTTTGCCAAGATATGTATGCTTTTTTTTAAGGCTTCCATGACTCATTATTCTTCCGTGCATGCTTAGTATGGTTCCTGTTCATAAACTCAATGCATAGATCAAATACTAAGTGATTTGTCATTATCAAAACCGGATTGGACTCATAGAGTCAACAATCTCCCATTTTTTTATGATGACAAATGCACAAGCAAAAATATATAATGGGTTACGCCTAACAAGGCTCCCCCTCAATTAATGCATCAAATATTCAATCAATGAAATATCCTCATGTTCATACACAAAGTGCTCATAATGAATATGCTCATGATGTTCCAACAATTTTTGTTATTAAACTTCTCCCCCTTTTGCACAATTAGTTTTTCCAACAGTTTTTGCTCCTAATATTTCTCCCCAACAACAATTTTTAATTTTTGCGCCTTTTTCTCGATTTCTCTTATTTATGCTTTTTCTCCTGATTTCTCCAGATTTCTATTATTTTTGCTCATTCTTCCCCCCCTTTTGACATTAACAAAAAGGTGTACAATAATAAGACATGAATGGACATAACCTTATGTTCTTCTCCCCTTTGAAATCTGAAAGCTATAAACATGTTCAACCATTAGATTTAAAAAAAAAAATTACTTCTCCTCCTTTTGACATCAACCAACCCCCTTGCTAATGCATAAGTTTCAGTGATTATGTGAGGATACCTAATATTAATTGATGTGATACCAAATGTGGACTAATGTTATGTCGAATGTGCACAAATGTTGATTGATTGGTTTGATCCTATTGATTACATCTTTAAGTGACGTTGCTCCCCATAAATTATATCATCAAATATAATTCTAAGCAACCTCTCGACTATGCATCAAACTTAATTCACTCCTAATTTGGATAAACCTATCATCCGCAAGTGGTTTCGTGAATATATCTGCCTATTGTTCTTCCGTGCATACAAACTCAAGTGTCACATCCCCTTTTTGCACATGATCACGAAGAATGTGATGTCGTATTTCTATATGCTTAGTTCGTGAATGTAATATGAGATTCTTTGAAATGTTTATTGCACTCATATTATCGCATCTTATAGGGATTGTTTCATAACTTTATCCAAAATCCTTCAGTTGTTGCTTCATGTATAGCATTTAAGCACAACAACTACCTGCCGCTATGTATTTAACCTCAGCTGTGGAAAAAGTTACTAAATTTGTTTCTTAGAAAACCAAGAGACTACGAAATTTCCTAAGAAATGACAAGTACCACTAGTGCTCTTCCTATCCACTTTGCTACCCACAAAATCAGCATCTGAATAGCTAATAATCTCAAAAGATGTGTACTTAGGATACCATAATCCAACTTCCACGGTTCCTATTAGGTATCAAACTATTCGTTTAATGGCTAACAAATGTGACTCTTTCGGTGCAAACTGAAATCTTGCGCACAAACATACGCTAAATATTATATCAGGTTTACTGGCAGTCAGGTACAATAATGTAACGACCTGAAAAATAATGGTATTTAAATAATAAAAGAAAGGAAAAATGGTAACGAAAAACAGAAGAAGGCAGTCGACTTCGCGACGACATTGCATTTTGGAAGGAATAAACCAAGAGAAATTTTCAGGACCTCGTTGACGAATACAAGGGACTCGTCGACGAGGGTATAATAGGAGCTCGTCGACAAGGGTTGGAGTTCGTCGATGAACTTTCTACAGGACTCGTCGACGAGATGACATGGCTCATCGACGAATCCAGCCCTATAAATGACTCACTCGAAAAATGAGCAGCTCAGAAGCTATCCCAAGTATAGGAGTTACGTCATGTAATATTAAGCCTAAGGGCTAGATCATCTCCTCAGGGAATGCGTTTTAATCTCAAAATTTATGTTCTTCCAATCAAAATTAAAAAGGTACTGAACTCGGTTCAGATTCGGGATTTTCAAAATTGTGGAGACCTAATTTAACAAATTAAATACACACGCAAATTAAAGTCCTAAAACTAGCACGCACTAAATTAACTAACAATAACGGAAATCCTAGTCTACTTAAGGAAACACTGAAACACGCTTGACAACTTTGAATAAGGAATTATAACATGCAAGAATGGAAACTAAATCAAACACACACACGCGCGGAATAAAAATCAAATCTTTAACATGAACTAAAAATTACGAACCAAACTCACAATTTAAATGCAAACTAAAAACTAAACTTTTAATACGAGCCAAGAACTCGAATTGAAGGAACAAAACACGAACAAAGATCTAAATTTAACGAATCACCATAGCACCTTTCTCTTTTTTTATTATTATTATTATTTAAGAACTAGAATGGACATCACCAAATTAAGGTACTAAATCGAGCACTACCGATCCTAACACATACTCAATTAAAATAAAAATAAAATAAGTAAATAGATAAATAAATACTGTAAGAAGAATAAAAAACCTAAACAAATATCCCAATGAAAATTCGTACTTTAATAAAAAGTCTAAACAACAATCAAAGTGTAAAATAAAATTCAAACCAATTTAATTCAATGCTCAAACAATTAATACTAATAAAATAATCATAAAGAAAAGTTGAGAGAGAGAGAGAGAGAGAAGAGCTGTGTAGGGGCTCCTGTGCCGTGAAGCTGCTGTTGTGCTGGAGAAGTTGCTGCAAGTTGCGGGAAGCTGCTGCTGTGCCGTGAGGGTCTGCTGTGTTGCTGGTGTTGCAGCTATGCTGTGCGTGGGTGCTGTGCTGAGGGAGGACTGGGACAAAGGGCAAGGAAGAGAATAGGGAAAGGCAGAGCTAAGGAAGAACAGGGGAAGAAGGAAAGGGAAACAGAGAAGGAACAAAGCAGGAAAAAAAAACAAAACTAAAGAAGAAGAAGAAGAAGAAGAAGAAGAAGAAGAAGAAGAGGGAAGAGAGGAGAATGGGGAGCCATAGGGGCTGCCTATGCAAGAAGAGGAAGAGAAGGGTTAAATAGGATAGGGGGGAAAGCCCTAGACCCGGATAGGAGACCCGACCCGGCAACTTGACCCAATTGGAGTTGACCCGAATTGCTATATTTTTTTCATTTTTTTTTATTCTCTGTTCATCGCAAATCTGACTCTTTTGGAGCCCATATCTCATAAAAATCAAAACATGAAAGTTGTATATAATCCTTTCCTATTTCTCCAAAAATTTGAATCGTCTTGATCAGAGCTTGGACGGAAAAGTTATGTATGAAATACGAACAGGTGTCGGTTTTGGTTCCCGAGAATTTTCCTGCGACAAAAAAATACCAAAACTTCATAAATAGTGCAATAAAGTTCAAGAATGATGATTTTGGCACTTTATTAAAATATTGAACAAATTTGGACATTTAATTAGAAATATAAACCGTAAAGCCCGGGTTAAGATGCCCAATTACGCAGTTTCGGCGCGTAATCAATAAATAGGGAAGAACTTAGATTTTTTATGGAAATTAAGCACAAAAACCCTATCTCTCTCTCATCCTACGGCCCTTCCCCCTTCTCTCTTTGATTTCAGGCCGGATTTCCACCGGTTCGAGGATCTGAAGCCACCACGACGCTCCTTGGAAAACTTTCTGCAAGTTTGCCGGAGCGAATCGTCGGTGGGGCTAAGTTGGAAACCATCCCAAATCCAGGGTAAGGCTTTCTACTCAGTATTTAGTTATTTGACAGTTGTAGAAAGTGATATATGCGTAGAAATACTAAATTTTAGTATTAGGAGTTTTCATTTCCAGGGTGTTGAACAAGGAACCCTGTGGGTGCGGGACAGATTTTCTTTGGGGCTTTTCAAGAATCAGGTAAGAGGATAAACTAAGTTAGTTCTTTTATAAAAATGTATGTATATTATTAAAGCATTTGGTTTTAGGAAAATAAATTTATTTATATATGATTTATATTTGGAAAATACTGTGAAAATGGTGGTATATTAAATATACGAAAAACCTATTTAGTGTGGCATGAGTATAAATTGCTTTGAAATACTGTTTTTGAGAATGTGTGAATGATACGAATTTTTATAATGAGAAATCGGTGTACGTGCCGTGCTATGGATGTGATTTGCCAGCGATGGGCTGAGCTATGGATATATTTTACCGGCATACGGGCCGTGCTATGGATGTGATTTGCCAGCATATGGGTTGTGCTATGATTTGCCGGCATACGGGCCAAGCTATGGTAAAATGTGTAATACCGGCGTACAGGCCTATGATTTTCATGATATACGTATATATGCAAAATGAGATGATTGATTTGAAAATTAATGATATGAAATATCCATGTATCACAGTTTCATTATATGTTATATGGTGTCAGAACCTGGTTGGCTTGGTTTAGGCTAGCACTTGCACGGTACCATTGCTATGTGTCCATGGTTTTCGCAATCATGATATTTGTGTTAACCCCTCTGTACGGAGTGGTGTGAGACTGGATGGTCGATGTAGTTTTTAAGAAGTGTGTGAGTGCCCCTGGTGTACGGACCAGGTCTGGCAGATCCATCAGATTTACAGACTGTACTTTTGACTTGGCAATGGTCGGCCAACCATTGTCAGGTCCCGCCTTCGAGCCACACAACCCAGTTATGTGGGGGAAATACATGACAACAACCAGCTAACCTACTAGGAATGTTTTTGTATTATAT
This sequence comes from Malania oleifera, assembly GCF_029873635.1. Lineage (NCBI taxonomy): Eukaryota > Viridiplantae > Streptophyta > Magnoliopsida > Santalales > Ximeniaceae > Malania > Malania oleifera. The sequence goes on along the minus strand of NC_080418.1, from coordinate 104,521,671 downwards.
TCTATAAGATGAAATATGATTATGAAAATGCAGTATGTTCTGCCATGTTATGATGATAAATATGATTTCCTAGATACGACATAACAGTTGTTAAATATGTTTCTATACGATATATTTATAACACGGGATACTGATGTTGCCACACACTAGTATTTGTTTATTTCCCTTACTGAGAGGTGTCTCACCCCGAATTTCATAAATATTTCGGGAGCCCCTGATAGGAGAGCGGGTAAAGCCCTACTGATCTAATACGGTAGATCTGCCCTTCCAGAAGGGTAAGTATTTTGAAAGGGTCGGTTGTATTTTGTGAAAATGGCCCTAAGATATCTTCTTGGGTTGAGTGTTGTGTATATATGTATACAGTGATTGTAGTAACTCTGGTATTGTGATGTATGGTATGATGAGATGTATATGATTGTATGTTTCCTGCTACTTAGGCTTCTACTATATGTTCTGATATATCCCTGTACCCACGGGTCCAGGTGGGCTATGATCTGCCAAGCTTTGTGATATTTTTATTTATTATATTTAAAAAAATTTGGAAATTAAGCAGGTCGTCTCAATTTGGTATCAGAGCCTAGGTTACTATGTTCTGTAGACTTTAGAATGCAACATAAACAATACCAGAGTTTAGGAAATGATTAGAGGTTTGGTTCTACAATCTAAAGGCAGAACTTCCGTGGTAGTTTCTATGTTTTTCCTGGGGTGACAATTTTAAGAAAATCATAGTAAGCTATTGTCGGGTTGTGTTCCTAGAATGTAGGACTGGGGATTAGAAATGAGTTAGAAATATTGAGATAAGTGGTGAGAATAGGTGGGTAAATTATAAGGATAGAATTTCTAAGTTGTGTTTGTTGTTTCCAAGATGGATCTAGGAGGAAGTAGTGCCCATGCGAGTGGTAGTGATGGAGCAGGACTATCAGGTGTAGCTGAGACCAACTCTGATGTGGTATTATGTAGCGTGGCTCAACAGGTTATAGCTAAGATTGCTAGGAGCTTGAGGGAGCAGAGTGGTCCATCTACAGGCCATGGGTGCACTATAGAAAAGTTTACAAGATGAATCTTCTTGCGTTCTCAGGTGGAGTTAATCCTACAGCCGCTAAGAACTGGATGCAGGAGACCGAGAAAGTCTTGACTGTGATGCAGTGTACTGAGGAACAAAGGGTCCTCTTTGCCACCTATAGATTGATGGGAGAGACCGAGAGGTGGTGGACTGCGGTGAGACTATTAGAGCAGTAGAGGGTGACTCCGATAGCCATGACTTGGGACCGGTTTAAGGAGTTGTTCTTCGATAGGTATTTTCCAGCTACCGTCAGGGAAGTTAAGGTAGAAGAGTTCCTGATTCTAAAGCGGGGATAGCTATCCGTTCAGTAGTATGAGGCACGTTTCATCAAGCTCTCTCACTTCGCCTCGTATATTGTTCCTAATGAAGTGAAGAAAGCGAGGCAGTTTCAGAAAAGCTTGAGGTGGAGCATATTCAAGCAGGTGGTGGTTCTGCGGATCCAAGACTTTGTTGAGTTAGTCGACGGGGTAACCTTGGCAGAGATTGGTGAGCGTTTTGATGTAGAGGAGTAGGGATAGAGGAAGAGATTTGCATTTACTAGCTACCAGCAAGGTCATAGACCGGGTCAGTGGAGGAGAGGAAACTGTGGCAGAGGGTGGAGGTAGGAGACGGGAGGACGCGATGTGCAGGCAGGGCAGGGTACTCTAGTCTATTAGACTTGTGGTAGAAAGCACTGGGGAGAGTGTCAAGCTGGTGGTGTGGTGTGCTATCACTGCGGTAGATCGGGGCATATGGTGCGAGACTGTCCTACCCCACCAGATGTAGTTCCAACTCCCAGACCATACCAGGGAGGTTATCAGGCTCCACGTGGGGGCCAGTAGAGGAATACGGCTCCAACCAGGGTGTTTACTCCAATGCTAGATGAGGTTGAGACGACATGTGACGTGGTGACAGGTATGGTTATTATGCTTTATTTTAAAGTTATTGCATTGTTTGATTAAGGAGCTATGCACTTGTTCTTGTCTTCGGGGTGTGTTAAATTATGTGGGACTGAAACACAATCATTAGATGTCAAATTGTTGGTATCTACACTGACTAGGTCAGCAGTCAGGTGTAGTAGGGTGCTTCGAGGTTGTCTAGTTGATATTCAAGGAAAGACTTTGTTTGCTGATTTGATAGTGCTGGACATGCACGGGTTTGATGTTATATTTGGCATGGATTGGCTAGTGGCTAATTTTTTCAGCATAGATTTTCGAGCACGAGAAGTGATATTCAGGTATCCGGGGGAAGCAAAATTCAAGTTTGTAGGGTCGCAAGTGCAATCCCCGCCTTAGCTAGTTTCAGCTATTCAGGCCAGGAGACTATTGCTGAGTGGTTGTCAGGGGTTTGTGGCTATGGTGAAGGAGATGTCAGAGAATGAACTGAAACTTGCTAGCATGCCTATAGTAAAGGAGTTTATAGATGTTTTCTTAGATGAGTTACCAGGCTTGCCACCCAATTGTGAGGTAGATTTCCCTATTGATCTACCTTCCGGTACAACGCCGATTTCTAAAGTAACTTATTGGATGGCGCCAGCAGAATTGGCAGAATTGAAGAATCAATTGCAAGATCTTCTTGATAAAGGCTTCATACGACCCAGTGTATCTCCGTAGGGAGCTCTAGTTTTATTTATGAAGAAGAAATATGGTACTATGAGGATGTGTATAGACTATAGGGAGATTAATAAAGTGATAATCATATCCTCTACCCCGTATTGACGATTTGTTTGACTAGCTTCAGGGTACACAGGTGTATTCAAAGATTGACCTCAAATTCGGCTACCATCAAGTAAAAGTGAAAGCAAAAGACGTCTCGAAGACAACCTTTAGGACCAGGTACAGGCATTACGAGTTTCTTGTTATGTCGTTCAATTTAACAAATGCTTCTGCGGTATTTATGGACTTGATGAACAGAGTCTTCCACCAATACCTAGACTAGTTTTTTGTTGTGTTTATTGATGATGTATTGGTCTATTCGAGGAGCTATAAGGAGCATTAGACGCACTTGAGGCAGGTTTTGCAGACACTTCGGGAAAATAAGTTGTACGCCAAGTTTAGTAATTGTGAATTCTGGCTTGAGAAGGTCGTGTTGTTGGGGCATGTTGCATCTGGAGATGGTATTTCTATGGATCGTAGCAAGATTGAGGAAGTAGTGAATTGGGCTAGACCGAGGAATGTCCGGGAGATCAGGAGTTTCTTGGGGCTAGTTAGGTATTATCGTCGTTTTGTTGAGGGATTCTCAGCTTTGTCAGGACCTTTGATACGACTAATGAGGAAGAATGTCAGATTTGAGTGGGACGACAACTGTGAGCAGAGTTTTCAAGAACTGAAGCAAAGATTAGTCACAACACCAGTATTGGTTATCCTATTAGGGGGTGAGGCGTATGTCATTTACAGTGATGCGTCCTTGAAGGGACTTGGATGTGTATTGATGCAGCATGGCAGGGTAGTGGTGTATGCGTCCAAACAGTTGAAAGAATATGAAAAGAACTACCCTACACATGATCTTGAATTGGAGGTAGTGGTATACGCACTGAAAATTTGGAGGAATTACCTGTACGACGAGTAGTGTGAGATTTTCTCCAACCACAAGAGCTTAAAGTATTTCTTCATGCAGAAGGAACTGAATATGAGACAGAGAAGGTGGTTGGAGCTGATTATGGATTTTGATTGTACCATCAGTTATCACCTAGGTAAAGCACACGTGGTAGCTGATGCGTTGAGTAGGAAATCCAGGGAACTAGTGTTGGTGGTGGCTATGGAGATCCAGTATTCGATCATGATGGATCTAGAGAGACTCGGCATAGAGTTGGTAGAGAGTGATCCTCCAATGTGTATTTTCAGCCTAGTAGTATAGCCTACTCTGCAAGAAAGAATTAAAGCCACTCAAAAGGAAGACCCAGAATTAGCAGAGGTGATGGATAGAGTGCAGAATGGTCAGGTTGAGGAATTCAGTATTACATATGACGGAGCTTTATGGTTCTGTTCCAGATTATGCGTTCCTGCCGATACTGAGATCAAGAAGACTATTTTAGAGGAGGCTCATAGATCTTTGTATACAGTTCATCCCGGCAGTACGAAGATGTGCAAGGATCTGCAAGAGTCGTACTGGTGGTGTGGTATGAAGAAAGAGATCGCTGAGTATGTAGCCCAGTGTTTGACATGCCAGTAGGTAAAGGCTGAGCACCAAAGGCCGGTAGGGCAATTGCAGCCGTTATTTATTCTAAAGTGGAAGTGGGATCATATATCTATGGACTTCGTGTTAGGACTACCGACGACATTACATGTCCAGAATGCCATCTGGGTGATTGTTGACCGTTTGACTAAGACCGCCCACTTTATACCTATCAAGATCAGCTACTCCCTCAATCGTTTATCGGAGATCTACATTCAGGAGATAGTTCGTTCTCATGGGATGCCAGTATCGATTGTGTCAGATCGAGACCCGCGTTTTACATCACATTTTTGGAAAAGTCTGCAGGAAGCACTAGGGTCTCAATTGTCATTTAGCACGACATTTCATCCTCAATCAGATGGGCAGACTGAGAGGACGATACAAACATTAGAGGATATGCTCCGTGCATGCATATCGGATATTGGGGGTAGTTGAACTCATTTCATGCCACTAGTAGAATTTGCGTATAATAATAGTTATCAAACCAGCATTAGCATGACACTGTTTGAGGCTTTATACGGTAAGAGATGCTATTCTCCTTTATTTTGGGATGAAGTGGGTGAGCGGGACCGGAACTTATACAGCAAGCGCGTGATAAGGTTCGGCTTATCAGGGACAGAATCAGTGCAACTCAGAGTTGACAAAAAAGTTATGCAGATAATCGCCGCAGGAATCTTGAATTTGATGTGGGTAGTCATGTGTTTTTTAAGATAGCTCCGACGAAATGGGTTATGAGATTTGGAAAGAAGGGTAAACTTAGTCCCAGGTTTATTGGTCCATTTGAGATTCTAGATAAAGTAGGGCTGGTAGCTTACAGGCTACCTTTACCACCTGTGTTATCGAGGATACACGACGTATTCCATATTGCTATGTTGAGGAAATACGTCCCAGATCCTTCTCATATCATCAGTTATAGCGAATTAGAGCTTAGTGATTCACTGGTATATGAGGAGGTACTGATACAGATTATGGATAGGAAAGTACAAGAGTTACGTAATAAGAAGATTCCTCAGGTAAAAGTTTTGTGGAGGAATCATGCAATTGAAGAGGTTTCATGGGAATCCGAGGAACAAATGAAGCAGAAGTATCCGCATCTATTCCAAGGAGTCTAAATAGGTAAAGTGTAAGTAGTTAGGTAGTATTTCTTTTGCAGGTACATGTAATGGTTTAATTAGTGTAGCATTTTAGTTTTGGGTGAATTTCTCTTTTGTTTATGTAATCT